>NC_140593.1:207124718-207724718 GCF_964204655.1 Triturus cristatus
GTGTTGCATCGCATCTCACAGATAAGAGAACTTCACACATTTTTATTGTCTACATTTTGGTTTGATTATCAGCACTTTTATGAAGTTGCATTAGGGTGTATATATAACTTCATGTCTTTACACTTTTGTGTACAACTTTGGTTTACTTACTTTCTATGTACATACTTAGCTTCCAATGATAGTACTCACAGCTACTAGGGCGTATTTCACATCAGTTGCCACTTTCAAGTGTGTTCGGTGAGAGGCCTCCATATGTGCCACTTTGTCAATGTTGGCTACTAGAGCATTAAGGGGCATATTATCAAGACACGGCGTTAAAATTATCGCCTCTTTAGCGGCAGAAAACTGCAGCTAAAGCAGCGATAATGGGCTTGATAATATGCCCATGAGAATTCCCATAGAAGCCCATGTTCTGGTGTCAACATGGGCTTCTATTGGAATTCTCTGCGGCATATTATCAAGCCCATTATCGCCGCTTTAGCTGCAGTTTTCTGCCGCTAAAGCGGCGATAATTTTAACGCCGTGCTTGATAATATGCCCCCTCGTGACTCTCACTGGGTCTTTGACATTTCTCAGTTAGACTATTAGACCCTTATTCACCACTTTTGGTTTTCAGTATTCATACAAGAACTTAGGCAATAGGCCAGTACTAACGGCGCTGCGGATCAATTTGGGCCAGTAGGTTTTAATTTTCCCACTACATTGACCAGAAAGCACCACTTGGCATAATACCTTTACGACATGTACCCACGTTTTACGTACCTGTCTACTATGGGGCCGATTCCGATTTCGGACGGACTCAGGTCCATCTGACATTGGTCAGGAGCCGTAACCGACTGACCTGCTGTCGTCGGTTACGGACCTGCAAGTACGGTTCGGTCGCACTCATATACTCCACAATGCAAGCATGCATTCTGAGTGGAATGCATGCTTGCATTGTGAAAATCAGGGGTGCAGTTCATCCCTGCAACCTGTGGCCGGCACCCCAAGGTGCCTGCCACAGGGTGCAGGGATCCACATAGGGGCACCGTAGGTGCCCCCAGGCTGCCATTCGGCAGCCTTGCACCCAAGGGGGCCCTACTGGGGGCCCCCGAAGACAGTTTCTAACTGCCTTTTCGTGCCGGAAAGACCGGCATGAAAAGGCAGTGTAAAACTGCCATCGTACTCCCTCAGTCGTACAGAGGCGGCCGGGGGAGTACTGAGGGATTTCCGGACGGCGGACGGGCTCTCCGAGCCTGTCGTCAGCCATCCAGAAATCCGAGTCGGATTCCTTTCCGACTGAGCCCATTGGAATGGCTCGGTTGGAAAGGAATCTGGATGACACGTTCCGATTCGGTCGGAAGGGCTCCGACCATCGTTTGGTGCCCTTCTGGCCGAAATCAGAATCGGCGCCTATGTGTTTCTGCACAGCGCCCAATGCCGTAACTTATCGTAACACATTTGCAAGGAGAGTCTTGAATTTGCCTTGTATATTTATCACAAAGTATGTATTATACATGGATCTGCTACATATTGATATCATGCATTTGTTTTACATTGTATTTTCTGTTGCAAGTATGCACTCTTTACACTTCCAACATGGTGCTTAAATTTGGCAAGGAGATGCCAGTTACTGTATTCATATACAAAGAAAAGGGGCGACCCGGTGTCCCTCAGAACCTGGGTATAAAGTTTATCAAGAAAATGGGTTCTGTAGGGTGCTTAAAGAGTTATTTCATATACGCACAAAGTATCGCAAAACCAAACTATTCATAAGACATGGATATCGCCCACACCTATACACATGTATACATTGATCGGAAATAATCACGAAAAACATTGAATGCATATCCACTTTGCATTTTATCTGAATTAATTCATTCAAATATATTCATTTTACAAAAATTAAAGAGTGCGACTGTTTGCAATGGGTGAAATATATGGTGCTCTAGTGACATATGTGCTCAAGTGGAAAAACAATTTGTGCAATATATACAGGGTGGTTCAGGATTTATATACCGGGGACAGGACGTTTCCACCCACGAGGTGCTCCTTTCGGTAGTCACTACGGGTCTTCATCAGGACTGTGTGTGGGGGTGGGGATGGTGTATATATTGCAGCCCAGTCTGGACAAAAGTTCTGTCTGCAAGTGTCCCGAAGTGCCACTTGTCTGAAAATTCCGTCAGCAAGCGAATGGCTGAAGTGTAAGTCGGAAGGTGGGGTGAATCGGCAACGGCAGAGCAGGTGTCAGTCCTGCTGCAGCTCAGGTGGTGAATCTTGTTTCGTTTGCTGACGGAATTTCCAGACAAGTGCCACTTAGGGACACTTGCAGCCAGAACTTTTGTCCAGACTGGGCTGCAATATATACACCATCCCCACACACAGTCCTGATGAAGACCTGTAGTGACTACCTAAAGGAGCAGGGCCGGACTGGGAACCAAAACCGGCCCTGGCAAATTGCTCGCCGGCCCTCCCCGGGGCTTGGGGGTGACGTCGAGCTCTTTGCCAGGGCCTGTTTTCGGCCGATTTTGTTACAGGGACGATTTTGCAGCTATGCTGCAAAAACGGCCCTGTAACAAAAACGCCCCCCAGGTGCCCAAAACCAGCCCCCACCTGTGCGGCGCACCGGGGGATTGGCCGGGGCCCACTACAGCCAGTCGGGCCCTGGAAAGGAACACCTCGTGGGTTGAAACGTCGATGATACACCTAGGCCCAGATAAACCACGGCCCTGCATAACAAAAGGAGCATTAATAGCAACCAGGGCTCATGGTTATGAGGCTGGCCACTAAATACATAACCTTGTCCTGTCCCCTGTCTATAAATCCTGAACCACCCTGTATATACTGCACAAATTGTTTTTCCACTTGAGCACATATGTCACTTGAGCACCATATATTTCACCCATTGCAAACAATCGCACTCTTTAATTTTTGTAAAATGAATATATTTGAATGAATTAATTCAGATAAAATGCAAAGTGGATATGCATTCAATGTTTTTCGTGATTATTTCCAATCATAGTTACTGTATTCAGTCCTCTCTCAATTGTGACTTAGGAAATGGATGTATAAACATGATTATTTTCACTCCGGTGTGTGATCAAGACCTTTCGGGGTCAAAACGCGTCATGGAGGATTTATGATGCCTAATAAATCTCATTTTTGCTAATTGTAATGCTTCCTGATTTTTTACCTGAGAGCGCAAATCTACTCTATTGCATGTTGGATATATGTGTGTGTAAATATATATATATATATCATATCACTCCATTTGCCAGACTCCAGGAAGCGCCTGAACGAGGGCGTGTCAGCTACAGCCGCTTTCCAGCAACGCGGCTCTTACACGAACACAAACTCCGGTCTCCTTCCAGAAATTGGACACTGAGACAGGGACTCCAACTCGATTCAAAATGTAGAAGCTTTCTTTATTTCCTTCGGTAACGCGTTTCGCCTGCTTCCGCAGGCTTGTTCACACAACAAACGTCATTACATTGGCAACCATTTAAAAACACATGCTCCCGATCATATGGTCTGCTATCATCGTCACAATGGAAGACAGAATATACTCCAATGCGTGATCAAAACAGATATTGCCAAACTTTTGTGTTTAAATATTTCAAGAATAGTGATTACATTAATTTCATGCCTCAGCATATTCAAAGCGAATTTATATGTTTGTATATGGATTTTATTATGTCCATATCAAAAAACATGAAGTCAAATAGTTTGATATCTCCCCTCATCACTCCCATTTGCAATTCTTTCATGCTAACAAGTTTTCCCCAATACTAGATTACTTGGCAAGTGCCCAATTTTACCAATTTAATTACATTGTATCAAATGGCATCCTCCTATCTAAAGCATAGCGGGACACTATGGCTCTCCATCCTACATGTCCATTGAGAGTTAACATGTACACATGGGGTTTGCCAATAAATATTTCAATATTAAAAACCTTAAAATATATATGAACTTCATACATATTTGAAAAGGAAAAAAAAATTAAAATCTTTAGGGAGGTCTTTCAGACACATCAAACTGAATAAAGTGCAAGTACATTGTAAACAAACACAGTTTTTTTATTGTTCTTTGGGATAATGAATGATATCGAAATTGCTATGGCTCATCAATCAATAATCCAAGCATGATCAAGTGCAAGTGCTTTTCTCCCCCTACACAATATCTTCTGTAAAGTGCTAGTGCAATACAGTGCCTATATTTGTTAAAGCAGTAGCACATATATATATATATATATGACCATGTCTCCATAGGAAAAGCATTTTGTGACTTGCCTATATCTTTGCACTGTTTGACAAATCTGCCCAAACTTTTCCCCAAAAAGTGTGCCAGTGATTCTTGTTGCACACAAAAGGTTTTGGGCTCATTCGTCAAGCGGGGGCTGAGAAAAAATGGGGGTAAAAAGGTGTGTTTCCCATGTTGATTCCCATAGCAGCTCTAGGCAAGACTGCAGCCCGAACTGCTGGATGGAATTACACCAAATTTGGCAGGAAGGTAGATTTTCGTCCGCAGATTACACTTTTTGTTATTTGGTGTAAATCCATTCAGTAGTTGGAGAGAAATGTAGGGAAATCCATATTTGTATATCTGAGATCGTGCCTAATTCGCGACTATTTTGTGATTAATCATGAATGCGTGATCCAATAGGAATTCCATGATTAACTGGCCGCAACTTGAGCAGAGAGTCACCATTTTATGTAATCGGAGCAGTCCCTGGGGGGGCAAAACAACTTGTCAAAAGTGGCATAAGGGGTTAGGTTTTGTGTGCCCTTACCCCATGAGAGGAATATAGGGGTGTTCGAGTAGCTCCTTATGAGTAAAAAAAACAAATTCCACTTGTGATATTTGTGATATTTATTATTTTATTATTTCAGTGATATTTGTGACTTTGCCGTGAGAACATCAGGATGAATTCACCAATATAAGTCATGTTGAATTCACAAATATCACTGAAATAAAGAAAAAAAAATGTTTGTACACTCACCCTCAGTTTCACTTAGGCATTCAATACCCAGTTAGCCACCCACTCAGAGACGGATATGCCTACTGACAGACCGAGCCAGAGACTCATGCACTCACTCACAGATCCACTCAGAGACTCATATGCCCACAGCCCACAGACACCCAGTCATACCCTCATTCACCCACTCACAGACCCACTCAAAGATTCACACACCCACTCACAGATCCACTCAGAGACTGATGCATCCACTCACAGATGCACTCAAACACTCAGGCTCTCATTTAGAAATCCACTCATATTCTCATGTACTCACTCAGAGACCCATACAGACACTCATACAATCACAGATCTATTTATATTCTGATGCATTTGCCCACAGACTTACTCAGGCACTCATACACCCATTCAGAGACCTACCAAGAGACTCATGCATTCATTCACAGATCCTGTCAGAGACTCAAATACCCACTCACAGACCCAGTGATACTCTCACACGCCCACTCCCGGACCCACTCACAAAATTATGCACCCACTCAAAGAGTCACTCAGAGACTCACATATCCACCAACAGACCCACTCTGACTTTGAAACACTCACTCACAGACTCAATCAGAGGCTCATGCTCTTACTCAGAGACCCAAATCAGAGACTTATGGGTCCTCTCACAGACCCACTCAAACCTAATACACTCAGAGAGCAACTGAGACACACATGTGTCTACTCACAGACCCAATCAGAGACTAAGACACCTACTCTCAGACCCACTGAGACACCTATGTGCCCAGTCACAGGTCTACCCAGAGACTTATGTACCCACTCACCAACCCCATCAGAGAACGAAAACGCCCAATGACAGACCCACTCACAGACCCACGCACTAACTCACACACCCACTCTCAGACCCACCCAGACATTCACACACCCATGCACAAAGCCACTCAGACAGTCATGCACCCACTCACTCACCCAGTCAAATGTTCATGCACCAATTCACAGACCCACTCAGACACTTATGCACCCACTCACAGACCCATAGCACCATTAACAGCCACTCACAGACCCACAAAGGCACTCATACACCTCCGCACAGACACCTAAAATACCACTATCACACCCACTCAGAGACTCATAGTGCTATTCACAGACCCACTCATTGACCAATACATGCACCCACACACCCAATCACACACCAACACCCCCATTCACCCTCCCACAAAAACACTCACACACCCACTCACACATCCATTCACCTACCTATAAAGCCACTCACACAACTACTATCAAAGGTTACAGGGTACAGTTAGTAAATGCAATTTAAAAAAACATTGAAATACACAGGAAAAAAACATAGATTACCGGGACAACACAGTTAGGAAATACAATTTTAAATCATTTTTTAAATTCACTGAAAAGCCAAAGGTTACAGGGACATTATAGTTAGGCTCAAAATTCACCCACACAAAACCATTGAAATTCAGCAGTTATAGTTAACTGAGCTAACTATAACTTACGCTCCCACAATGCATTGCTTATGACCTCATATATTACATTACTCATGAAATGGTCAGTGACATTACTGATGACATCACTGATGACACCTCATATATATCTTATTTCATTGTTGAGTAAAAGAAAGATAGCAGCATTCCAGGCATTTGGGATGTCCCAATTAGATTTATTATGATAGACAAGATAAAGATGACACGTTTCGGTTGTTTGCTTCTAACCTTGTTAACAACACTGCGGACCATCTTAATGCTTTCATTTATAACATCACATTATCTTTAGTTATAAAAACTGAAAAAAGATAACACTGTTTCATACATCTATACGGTCGCCATCTTATAACGTGCAATTCAGTGCTTAATGTGTTTCATAGTGCTCATAAATACAGTGAGTGATTTTCCATGCTTCTTGCACCATCCTAATGTTCAATTAAAATACAGGGCATATGATTCCTCGCCAAATATTAAGTGCACCAACCAAGGTATTCATGTTACTGTATTACATAATACTCCAACAGCAGTCCTCCAACATCGAGGACGGAATGAAAATAGATATCGTGAGAAATCCCATTCATTCTATTTACTTACAGGGAAATCAATGGTCAACATCGCATTCACAGCTATATAATGTACCACTGACTCAAGAACATTTCATTGCAAGAATTTCCCATACATCTTAGCGTCATCATAAGATTCAATCATTTTGTGAATCTCATACTACTATGCAGTGTTACAATTCATATTCAGCACAAAATGTAATGCTTCGACTTCTTCTTACTAAAACCACTTTAAAGAATGAGCAATCTAAGTGGCAGATTTGTCTGTAAATATTGCATGAAACCCTAATGGTTATCCAATTAAAAACTCCAAGTGGGTGTAACTAACAGATACCCTGTAACTCATCAATCACACTAAAAACATTGTAATGCAGCCCCATTGGGCACCTGAATGGAATAATTTTGGTCTCTAATGCCCTTAACCGCTACCCACAACATTCAACGCGATTCAATTATAATATTAAAAACCCTATGGTAAAAATTATATAAGGAGGTGAAAACTCATGATGTATTTTCACTCAACTCCTAATTCCTAATCAATCTTAAATTCAGGTCTGTGTGTGTGCAGCGCTAGAGAAAGGTGCTAACAGGCTGCGGGCATCTAATGTAGGCATGTATGCATCTCTTTGGCTGCATTGAGACCATACGGCTCCATGCTGTCTAGGCCCAGAATGTATTAGGTTTCTAACTTACAAAGCTCTTTCTCTCTATCCCTCCCTCTTTTTTTATGGGGATCTGGGATAGACAACCATATCTCATCTTAGTGTAGTCAATTGCGTGGAATTTCTCATAATGTCTCACAACCGTATAACTGTGGTCATTATTGTACTGCTTGGACATGTTGAAGTATGCATTTATGGACCTATAAAGTTGTACTGCCTATGTAAGTCTTCGGGCATTGGCACTTAAGTACATACATTACAAAATGGCTCTTACAGGTGAATCTTCCTCTTATTTTGAATAACTTTTTTAATGGGGTCTTGATGTGAGTCACATTTTCCCTATGCTTGAATTCTTTACACTTTAAGCACTTAATGAAACACTCCCTTGGTGTAAGCCACATTTCAGTTTCTGTTTTAGAATCAAAAGTGCTCCTTACTAGGTAATCTCTTATTGATTTTAGCTTTCTATACCTGATCTGGGGGTGACTGGTCACCCTCTGTCCTATAAATGGATCCTGTCTGATTAGATGCCAGTATTTGTGTAGGGCGTGTCAGACTTTCCTGTGTTCCATCTTGTAAGTAGTAATGAATCTATGTATCTCAATACCTTTCTTTGGATCCTTTCATGTGAAGTGGTCAGTCTTCCCTTTTTGTGCCCTTGCTCTTGCAGAAGCTGCCTTAAAAAATATATATATATGCAGAAGCTAATCCCCGCTTCGCAGGCAGGAAAAACGAGCCACTCCAGTGTGGGGGTGAAAATGTACGGGTTTATTAGGCAAACAAAATATATATATGAAGAGTCAGCACTCCAAAACAGGAGATATTTCACCATTTTAATGAATCTAGCTGTTCGGGCATAGTGACACGTTTCTGCTGTGTAACAGCCTTTCTCAATACAAAAAAGTGACCTTTAGGTAATACATTCATACTTCTAACGCAGCAAAACATAAACAAAATACTTTACGCAGTGAGTCTCCAAAACATTCCATTCATACAATCATAATGTGCAAAAACATTTTAACATTTTAAAAGTATTGACTTAATCATTTTGAGCAGCTTAGTTCAATACTTGATTTATAAATGGCTAAATGTACAAAATAATGCCTCTGAACATTGCGTATTTCGTTAGTATGATCCTGATCAATTATGCTGCCTTACATCATTACGATCACTTTTCAAAATAGAATGAACATTTATCCATTTGGCACTTTTTAGATTGAGAAAGGTTGTTACACAATATTTTTATCCATTTGGTTTTTTTTTTATAAATCAATTATTGAACTAAGCTGCTCAAAAAGTTTAAGTCAATACTTTTAAAATGTTAAAAACCAAAGGTTACAGGGATGCTACAGTTAGGAAATAGGATTAAAAAAATCTTAGAAACTCATTGAAATAAAGAAAGGTAACAGGGATGTTATAGTTAGGCTCAGATTTCAATCATACAAAAACATTGCATTTCAATAGTTATAGTTAACTGGGCTAACTAGAACTTACACCTCCACAATGCACTACTTATGACCTCACATATTACATCACTTATTACATAGACAGTGTCATCACTGATGATATCATCTATGGAATCACTCACACACCCACTCATACCCCCACACAACCTCTCATAAACCCACAAACTTACTTATCCACAGAGCCACACCCACTCACTCACACACACAGCCGCTTAAAGGTTTTTTTTATTCTATTTTCTAACAATAACTTAACTGAAAACTTTGTTTTTTCAGTAAATATATATATATATATATTTTTATATATATATATATATATACACACTCACACACATGCATGTCTCTCTCTCTCTCTCTCTCTCTCTCACTCGCTCTCTCTCTCTCGCTCTCTTTCAGGATGTGGTGACAGTCAGGTTCTGGATTAAAAAAACACAACATTCACTTTCGCACCCATCCAAGTAGCACAATAGTGCACAGCAACATTCATATGCACAAAAGCATTGATTCGAGGCTGAACAAGATGGCACTAAGAAGCATTACAAACTCACAATATTTGCACTGTTCCCTACAAATGAATCCATCTAAAAGTAAGTGAAAAATCTGATGAGAAAATCCAAATAAACTAAAATCCACAAAATAACAACAGTGAAGTGTTTAAATCAGAGACTTAAAATATACAGTTAATTAATTGCGTTCAATAGACACAGCTGCCATTGCACCTTAGGTAAGGTAGCCAATCTCCTAGAGATTAACTTAACAGAGTGTCTAATGTGGTGGTCTCCATGACGTGTAAGCACACATTTAAATCTTGGCAATGTGTGGTATTGTTTTGTAGTTCACAATAAAAATACAACTGCACATACATTTTACTGAAAGGCTTGATTTTGGTGGAACAATATGAAAGTAATTTCTGATGTGAATTGTCATTTTCTAGTAAAGGTGCTAAACTGGGCCTCCCTAAATCTTGTAGTTTACCATAATTGGGATGCAGAGTGCCTGTCATCTCACTGACACCCTGGGCTCCCATCGTGCTGCACTAGTGAGAGATCTGGGGCATACATCTGGGTATTTTTACACAGTACTAGCATCTAGTACGATTAAAGGCACTGATTTTTCTTTGTCCATTTCCTGCAAGTTACGTTTGATTTGGAAAATCTCATAATATGTATATGCAGAAGAAGTACATTGTTATATTGTACACAGCCCTATTTTCAGTATGCAGAGAAAACCTTGTTTGAATATCAGAATACTCTTCATGGCACTGTCAAACAGTCCCCTGCATTCAATACAGCGGGCACCCCCATCGGGAGACTACATTTCTCTCAATAAACCTAAATCACCTTTTTTAATCAAAGTTTCATAATTTTGAGATACTCCTTTGAATCAGTGGCACTCTTCAGTTGATGGTCTAACACTGTGGGTAGTTCTGACCTGTGAGCTGTGGGTGGCCTCTAGCTTTTTCCCGAGCACTGTATGAGAAAGATGTGTTCACTGATGGGGTGGGCGATAATGTGCTAAAATATATTTATGTTGAAAGCAAAGGCTATACTGAGATCTTCAGAATGTAATTTATTAACTCCTTTATTTCGGTCTCAGAGGATCATAAAAGGTACAATACATACAGGCATATCTCATATATATCAATTAAAATGTAATATACAATTATAAATAATGTGAGCAAACCACACATCTAAGTTCATGTAGTGGAGACAGGGTTTTGTCTGCATACATTGCTATGTTAGCATAAGCGTTTTAGATGTTAGCACCATCTTGCCACTTTGCTGCTTTTGCACACAGGTAGTTGTTATTACAAGTAAAACTGCTTGCTTGCTTTTTCTTCACATGAGAATGGTCTGTTTTTCACATCCTTAGATGTGCACTGTGACCTTAGTCTGAACACTGTGTGCAGAAACCGTCAAGGTCAAATAACAATGTATACTGTTGAATTCAGGTTGATCGGCCCACGCTCTAGACACAACAAGCACATAGCTGCAAATATCTGAAACTCGGGTGCCTTTAATATTGCATTTGCATGCATGATTCTGACACTCTTGGAGAAAACCTTTCCAGACACAGATCAGTGCTGATCCTGTTATGTGATTCAACTAAGCTGATCTTGGAGGTATGGGGTTCCCCATTCAAACCTAGAGACCTTCTATTATTATTATAAAACTAGCTTATTAGCCAGGGGAGTGTTGTACACAAGGTATTATAGGACCTGTTTACACTATCATTGTAATATGATTTCTCCCTTTGTGTTTTTACGGTATTGTAAACAATGCTGATGGTTTTATTTCTAATCATTTGTCTGCTTATGTTAGCCAAAGTACTGTATCTTAGAGCACGTAGTTAAAAATAACCATTTAAACTTTTCCGTGTCTCTGATTACTCATGTTGTGGACTGATATGAGAATAATAACGAAAAGGTGTTCTTGATTCCCACCATTCCTGAGAGTACTCTAAGTCGCTTGTTCTGAGTTGTCTAATCATTGGTAGCTTCGATATGATACGGAGAACAAATGAGACACTGATGCTAGTCGGATAGGGGTTCTGGGTACTGAGGTGAGTTTTTTGGTACACCACAATTCACTGAGGTCCTGGTTTCCTGCGCATAGGTCTGTGCATGGGCAGAATCCCTGCAACATGGTGCACCCAACATTTTGGTCTTATGATTGAGACACCTTAGTAGTGCTTATATTTGTCCACAACACCCTCACTCTTGTTCCCGGTTGACGGGAGTGATGGTTTAAACCTAACTATATGATTGACTTATAGGTTCACTCAAGCTTGACAATTAAAAAGATTTCATTTTGAATTACGGACCCTTTTGTGCTACGGTTTAATATAGATTGTTTTTCTTCTCTGCATCCTTATGGCTGAAGTTGCTATTACAGCGCATAGTCGCGCACCTTTCCGACATCATTTGACGCAGTTCGGGGTGCCAGACGATGGAATGTCTATTATCTTCGTAGTGAGTGCCGATGCATCGTTCCCCTATGAGCTGTTTTACTCTTGGGTTACTTTTCCAGAGGTAAATGCGGATGATAAGACGTTTCACGCATACACTCCTACGGCAGTCCCAGATAATTACATGCCATATAGGACACAGGAAATTCCCATTTCTGCTTGGCAGCATCGTATTTGATTCAATGGCGCCCTCCCCCACACCGTAACTCCGGTTCGGTTAGGTCCCTTGTCCATTCCTGGGGCCACTTGGCCAGTCTTGGCCCGGTTCACACCTCATCCACGATATTTGCAAGCCCCGGCGGATGACTTACGTCAACTCCATACCCCCTTGATTGCGGTACATAGGGCTTTAGTGCAATACATCTCTCGCAATGTCCAGGTGGGGGCACCTGGGGCTTCGACGCAACCAGTTGGACCGGCCGGGATCACTATTAGTCACATCATGGTTAATTCGGTAATGGGAAAGCGCCCCCAGAGTAAGGATGATATGCCTTATTGGCTGAAAAATTTGACCAACTGGATGCTGTATTTCCAAATTCTACTCCTGTGGAAAAACACAGGATCCTTACAATTAGTTTGCAGAAAGACTTAGTCCCAGAGGTACCAGATTGTGAGAACTGGGGTAAAGTGTTTGCAGCGGTCTACGCAAAGTGCTTCGGCACACCGTCTATGACTGTATTGCCCTCCGTGGTTAAGCGTGTTCAGGATGAGCACGGTCCGGAGGCGGCGGTCGAGTTGGGTATGGGGCTTGTCGGTGTGTTCGACGTAGTTGCTGATCTCATCCTTGCTGATGTCAAGGGAGATGTGGTTAACTTTCAGGTGTCAAATGCGCTGCGCCTCGTCGACGACATCGATAAACCCCGGCAGATACCAAAAATGATTGTGGAGGCTTATAAGACCATTGGTCGCAATGGTTTGGGGGTTAATCCTTTTGCTAAAACAACAGCGCAACCGCAAACTCAGGCGGTTAAGTCTACTAAAGACTACTCTACGACCGTCCAGCTTTTCCTAAACAAAATTGGAAAACTAAGAAACAGGGGAAGCAGCAACAGAAACAGATACAAGCGACTACTGAACGCACTTACGAATTGCGCGATCACACAAGAATTAGGTCTCCTGATAGATTTCAGGTTCCTGATCAACGTTCTCCTTGTTCTTCACAGGTAACATCGGTCTCACAGTCTGGTGGAGGTGAACGTGGCAGAGGTCGGGGTGCCCCACAAGGACGTGAGCAGCCCCGCCCGGCTGATGGTAAAGGCAAGCAGGATGACTTTGCATGTCAAACACCTCCGTTTCAGAAAAAGAAATTTGCTGCACTAACAGCGAGATATGCCACAGATAGTGAGAACACAGCTTCGGAACCTGACATGGGCACTAACGCTGCTAGACAGCGCAGCGGAGGTTACAATAGTGCGACAAGCACTGGGTCCATATCTGAAGGCTACAACAACTGACACATTTATTACTGTAGAAACTGCTGACATTAGAGTGGCTCCCCTGACAGACTATATGACATAGTCCTTTTAATTGAAGGTGACATACAGCGTACCATAAAAGGGATTTTTTGGGAAAATCTGACCTCTACATATGACATCTTGTTAGCAGAGGCAGACTGGCCCCCAGCTTTTGTTTTGGCCACTCCTAGAGGGAAGGAGGTAATCCTCCCATCTTTTGCGCACACAGTGCCGAAGGAGCAGGCTCAAAACTTTGCAGAAGAGTGGGCAAAGGTGCTTTCTCCAGCATTGTACCGTACTCAGGTTGGGTGGAATAAATTATCACCAAGCCATGAGATTCCGTTACAGTCTATGCCACAGCCACAACCCCATTATCCCATGCATTGAGAGGCTAGATCTCACGTCGCAGAAATTCTTGAACAATTGGAATATCAAGGTGTAATTGAAACATGTGTGTCACCCATGAATAATCCTTTTTTCACTGTAACCAAACCTCATTGGTCGTACCGCCTAGTTTTGGATTATCGGCATTTGAACTCTCATTGTCGAACGTGCGCAGTACAAAACACCCACAGTTCTGCCCTCGTAGATAGTCTTGTGAGAAAAAGGTTTAAGATCACACTTGACATCTCCAATGGCTTTTATAGCCATAAACTGTCCTCTATTAGTAGTCAATGGACAGCCTTTACTTCTGGGGGCAAACAAAAACAGTTTAAAAGATTAACCATGGGCTACAAAAACAGTCCTGGTGTCTTTGCCGCACGTGTAGTCTCTCTGTTAGAGAGCATTGACCCTGATGCGTACTCGTATGTTGATGATATTTATATCACAGACAATGAATTATGGCCGCATCTGTGTCGCGTTAATCGCATCATTGTCATGTTTGCGGACTTCGGTTACAAATTTAACTTTGCAAAATCACACATTGCAGGGTATACAGTGTTGTTTTTGGGCTATGAACTCAATAACGAGGTCGAGGTTTAGCACCAAACTTGCTGGAGAAATGCGCATGTCTGCGCGCTCCCACAACTCTGAAAAAACTACAATCTTTGCTGGGTTTTTTGAATTTCAGGCATACTTACATTCCCGATTCTGCCCAGCGTATCAAGCAGCTATAAGTCTTGGTACACCCTACTTTTTCCAAATCGAGCTGGCTGTCAGAACATTCAGCTATCCTGCAATCTATGCAGGCTGATCTTCTTGCTTCTAAATACGTATTGACGCGTGATAACCACACAAACCTGGTAATAAGAATTGTGCCTGGCGCAGTGGGTTTCACGTACTTAACGTTTAATGAGGGAGACACAGTCCCTATTACTTACAAGTCACTTTTGTACACTTCGGCTGAAATGCGCTTTTCAACTGTCGAAAAAGTTTTGACTGCAGTGCAGAGAGCGATTCTGAAAGAGAGAGCACTGTCGCAAGGGAAACGCATGTTGGTTGTCACACCCTATCCTGCCCTAGAGACAGTGACAAAGGCCAGTGTACCTAATTCTAAAGCTTTGCATCCATGTTGGATACAATGGGCCACTTCTTTGAAGTCTCTGGATGTCACTTTCATCTTTGATGTCTAATTGCAGACTCAGGAGTACTTGCAGTATGCATTCATTCATCCAGCTCCTCTGTCTTTGCGCCCGCTTGAGGATTACCATTGTATCATTTACACTGATGGTTCGGCGCAACCGGCGACGGATTCTAAGCATTCTTATTCTGCGGCCTGCGCAATAGTGGCTGGTACTTTTGTGAATGGAGAATTCAAGTCTGATGTCGTGCATACGCAGACTTTGGGTGATTGTACCGCCCACCAGTTGGCAGAGCTATGGGCTCTTGTGCTTACACTGGAGTTTGCTGATCCTCGAGTGACTCATACTACTGTGTAGTCTTTTAACGTCAATTTGTTCTTTTGGTCTCAAAATGAATATCGTGATTCCAAAGGAAGCACAACTAAACATAAAATTATTTGGGTTTGAGTCCCAAAACTTAAACAGCGTCTGCTACTCGTGAATGTAATTCACACTCTTGGTCACCAGCGCGTAGGGGTACACGCTGTTGGCAACAGTATAGCTGATGAAGCAGCGAAAACAGCAGTGAAAACATATCTAGTAGCAGCAGAAACAAGATCCAAAAGTAAAATTGATGATGACATCTTGGCAGCCATTGCTGCAACAGAGAAGGGTGATAATTACCCTCGAGGTTTCTCTTCTAAATACTTTTAGCATTTAAGTCCTGATAAAGTTCCCTATGTGAGAATTAACGACGTGGGTGACAGATTGATTCCTAACGCGGACCGCAGAGTTGCTTTGATAACAGCCGCTCACAAAGGTATGGCCTCTGCCCATGCCGGCGCTTCAGCGACTGTTATTATCTTACAACAACGTTACTGGTGGCGCGGATTGTATAAACAGACTCGTGATTATGTCCTTACTTGTGACATTTGCCAGCAGATTAAAACTTCTACTGCTGCACGTCCGCCTCAAACACAGTTGTACATATCTAATAAACCACTTGGTTGTGTTTATTTGGATCACTGCGGTCATTTCTCCTCTGATACTGCGTATAAGTACATCTTAGTTGCAGTGTATTCTTGCACACGTTTTCTATGGGTCTGGCCACAATGGAGTGCTGATGCTCGAACTGTCGTTAGGGATTTGCGTGTCTTTGTGGGAATTTTTGCATGCGGTACCCTCCATTCAGACCAGGGTCCGTCGTTCGCCTCTAAGGCGTACAAGGATGCCATGAGATCTTTGGGGGTCCAAGTCAAATTTTCACCTCCATACAGGCCTGAGGGCAATAGTGTTGTGGAACGAATTAACCGTGACTTAAAGCAATCCTTGACAGCTAGGGTTTTAGGTACTGACAGGAACTGGTTGGCCCATTTCTATAGCATTCAACGTGCACTTAATAATCTCCCTAGAAAGTCTCTGGGTGGGCGGACCCCATACAAAAGGCTCTTTGGCATAAAAATGTTTGTCCAGGACCTTGATGGTCTAGACATGGCGGTGTCGGCCGCACCCTTTGACGTAGATGATCATTCTGCTGTGTTACAGAATCTACAAGAGACTCGAGACAGTCTTGCAAAGAAACACTTGCCCTCCACAACCGATGTTGCACTTCAGATTCCGGTAGTTGGCTGGCTACCTTGAGTTGGTGACCCGGTCCATGAGAAGGTGGAGAACAAGAAGGAGTTTGGCCCCTCTTATCGTGCACTGGTTCCAGTGCTTGGTGTGCAGGGTACAAGAACAGTCATTTTACCTCCATTTCCTGGTCGCGAGGATAACAGGTACATCTCCATTGACAATGTCAAACTACAACGAGTGGCCAATTCTTCTTAGTATGACTCCAGCGGTCACTTGTCCAGCAATGCTGAGAAATTCTGTTTTGGCTCCGGCAAATACCAACAGGCCTGACATTGCCATCGAGATGCATACACTTACTAATCCTTTATTGACTCCACCATCTGGTGGTGCCATTGAAGATACTGAGTATACCTATCCCACAGATGTGCAGTTGACCAGTCCCGTTTTTCATTTGACACTAACTCTACAACATCGAATGCCCCATCGAAAATTTCTATTTTTGCTGTTTGGTTTAAAAGACATTTTTTAATTCCCCCTTGGACATTTGGCTGGTGCTCATATCTATTTTTTTGTTTATGTGTATTGGATTTGTGGTTGTCTTTTTTCATCTAGTGAATGGACATTATCTGACCGAATGATCTGCAATTAGATTGATTGAGGGAACTTTGGCACCCCACTCCTCATCACACATCATGAAGAGGGATGAGACTTTTGTTAATATTACTGCCTGGCCTGTGTTAGATGGGATTGTATGGGATGCTGTTAAATTTCTAATTCATAGCCCCACAGAGGTGATTAAAGTCCCCAATGTGCTTCGTGTTTCTATGGGAGATGTTGTGAAACAAAACATACGCTCTGATGATTGGGATGTCCAAGCCGTTGAGGCTCTTTTTTCTGATTTGAAATATTATGCTGCTTTTGATGCTGAAGATTTGTATTTAGACTCAGCAAATTATGGAGAGTTGTTTTGCTACCAACACTATGGCAATCATTTCCTGCATAAAGCAAACACATTTAGAAATATTGTTAATTATACACAATGGGAACATTGTCCGGCTCCCATTGCTGGCAGTTCCAATACTCTAGTGATAAAATTTACATATTTTATCGATTTCAGTGTATCAAAACCTGAAGCCTTTTATTTTAAAATGTGTGCTGAGTCAGCTTCCAAAGTTAGACTTACACACACTTAGGGGCATATTATCAAGCCAGGCGATAAAATTATCGCCGCTTTAGCGGCAGAAAACTGCCGCTGAAACGGCGATAATGGGCTTGATAATATGCTCTATGGAATTCCAATTAAAGCCCATGTTAAATGTGAAGGACATCTAACATGGGCTTCAATTGGAATTCCATAGAGCATATTATCAAGGCCATTATCGCCGTTTTAGCAGCAGTTTTCTGCTGCTAAAGCGGTGATAATTTTATCGCCTGGATTGATAATATGCCCCTAAATTACTGTACTCAAAGTCCTTTATGGATGAATTGGCTATAGTGGGCTATGAGCTGTTGAAAAATACCATTGATCTTAAATCTGTTTGGGGCTCTAAAACTTGCCAGGTGCAAGGCTCTGAGGCTTTGCATCGTGCGTGCCTTATCCCGAACCATATGTTATTTTTAAATTCTACTATTTTTCAAACCACCTGCTTTGGATTGGCTACTTCTAAAAAGATGAACGCCCCTACTAGTCCTGCTCTGGGTGCTTATCCTTCCTGGGATAATCACACAGATCTGTCCATGGATGAATTGCAGTCACTGATTACAAATACATCGTTCAATATTTCCAGCTTAGGTCCCCAAGGTTGGTAGATATGGCGAAAAACTTCTGACTCGTGTCAACTTCGTTTTCTGGGGCTGAGATCAGGCTACACACAGGTTAGGGTTGACCCCCGGTTTGATACCTCCAATTCGGTTACTACCTATTTCGTAGGAAAATTATGTCAAAACTGGCTTCAACATTCCACCTTGGCATCAGTTAAACTTAATTTGTCCAAATTAAATGACGATGTAGATTTGAATGATTTTGTTAAGGGCCCCGTGGGTGGTAGGTCCAAAAGGTGGGTATATGCTATTTACAACAAGTTTGGAAATTATCTCAAATTGAGGGTGCTTCTAGATTGAGAGCAATTGATCAAGCGAATTTGGAAAACGTGCTTGCTGTCATTGATAATAGCATTAAAACCCTTTCTTCCAGAATTTACTTCATTAGATAATATTGTTTCATCTGTTGTGGATATTGTACAGGATGATATGTCTGTTTTATACAATGGTCAAAATCAATTGCGTTCTATAATGCAGTTTGCATAGACTTTACAAACATTGAAGGGTGGGAAAGTTCCCTGGGACTACATGAACACATCATCTTTATTCCTGCCGTTTAATCTGACTGATAAAAGCAGTTCATGTCCATGAAGGATGGAACATATTCATTATAGCATATTGAAAAGTTGGAACCTTTACCATTCTCTGTGGCCGAATCTAACTCAGCTGTGTGGCTTATCCATGGGTAATCACGCTGCCTTTTCCATTGTTTAAGTTTACTTCATGTATGAAACACTATGCCTTAGGCAGATATGAACCACTGGGTACCGCATTCCTACATGAAGTTTGGTCGCTCCCATTTACATACTGGTGCATGAGAGAGGTTAAAGAGGTTTATTTAAAAGGAGAGGATTGCACTTCAACACCTGATCACTCAGTAGTTTGTAGGAACATCCAATTGCATGTCGCATGCAACGTTCACGCACCGAATTTAGCTTGCATTCTAAAGGGAAATCCTGTGCCAGTGATTACACCCACTTTCACGTTTTTAGCTAATGGTAGCTATCTGCTTTTAAATAATGAGGCATGCTGCGGGATGCTAGTAGGGATTCCGTACATTGTAACTGTCTCACAACGAGTAGTCTGTTGTAAGAATGTGCTTTTCCCACCCCCACATGGGAGACTCAATGTATCCATCTGGCCTTCCATACCAACCTTGAAAGCAGAGTTCAACAACATGAGCAGAATAAGGGCTCTATTGTCTCAAAAAGAAGTCGCCCTAACTTCCTCTCGTGAAACATTTGTCCTTCATGTAGCAAACACCCGCACCGAGGTGCATGCTCTTTTAAATACTGACCTCCCCCTTCATTTTGGTGCTCTGATTCACACTATATTCTATGCCTCGTCAACAACTGGCTTGGCGCATTTTTTCAAAGTTGTGGGCTCCGGCCTTGTGACCTCGTTCCAAACAATACTTTGTGTGATACTGGCATTTTTTCATTCTATTTTTTCCAGCGTCTTCTGCGGGCTTCCATTAATCCTCGCCTTGACTGCTGGTCTGCTGCTGTTGATTTGTTTGCTTCACAATGGCTGCACAATCTGCGTCACGCGACAGTCTGCCCCGGCTGCTCCAACTGCACAACCGGATGCTTGAATACTATGGAACACTACCTCTGGCCACTTTGAGCGTAGCCTATAGATTATCCCTCCGGTTCTCATACTTTACTTGCGTGCAACCTGTTTTCCATTGCCTAGATTGTTCATTTGAATGGACTCTGGATTTGTGCCTGTCGAACACAGCGTCTCCTGCCCCAGATTATGATCGACTGATGAGTCCCTTATTGGCTCATGAGTTAAACTGTTCTGGTATCGGGATTATGGCCTGGGCAACTGCACATGGAATCCTAGGAAATTGGGATATATATGCAGCAGCTCATGACTTCCTGGCGTTAAGTTATCTTGAAGAACACGCAAGTTGTCCTCTGATGGTGCTAGAGGCTCCGGTAATCGAAGAACATGTGTGTTCCTTTAGTTTATTAGATTGGATGGCTGACTCATTTACTGAAGATTACAATGACTTCCTCTTGTAGGCTGTTGCAACATACTGTGCCTATACGTTGATGGATTAAATTGGCAGGTCTCCATCTTCCGCACATACAAACAGGAATTCTTTATTTTTTTATTTTTGTTGCTTCAGAATGGGCTATTTAGCGCACTTGATTGATTTTTTATACATTTATCTTTTTCCCAACAAACTTTTCGAACTTTTCACTACCAATTATAGGGTTTGGCAATATATGAACTTAGTTCTGTCTCACTCGAACTTGAACTCTGAGTTCCTACATTGCTTCCCTATTTTGTTTGTGGTCCGATCAAGGGAGGGTGTAGTGGAGACAGGGTTTTGTCTGCATGCATTGCTATGTTAGCATAAGCGTTTTAGATGTTAGCGCCATCTTGCCACTTTGCTGCTTTTGCACACGACACTACAGGTAGTTGTTATTACAAGTAAAACTGCTTGCTTGCTTTTTTCTTCACATGAGAACGGTCTGTTTTTCACATCCCTAGATGTGCACTGTGACCTTAGTCTGAACACTATGTGCAGAAACCGTCAGGGTCAAATAACAATGTATGCTGTTGAATTCAGGTTGATCAGCCCATGCTCTAGACACAACAAGCACACAGATGCAAATATCTGAAACTCGGGTGCCTTTAATATTGCATTTGCATGCATGATTCTGACACTCTTGGAGAAAACCTTTCCAGACACAGAGAGCAGTGCTGATCCTGTGATGTGATTCACCTAAGCTGATTTTGGAGGTATGGGGTTCCCCATTCAAACCTAGAGACTTTCTGTTATTATTATAAAACTAGCTTATTATGCAGGGGAGGGTGGTACACAAGGTATTATAGGGCCTGTTTCCACTATCATTGTAATATGATTTCTACCTTTGTTTTTTACGGTATT
Organism: Triturus cristatus; assembly: GCF_964204655.1. Lineage (NCBI taxonomy): Eukaryota > Metazoa > Chordata > Amphibia > Caudata > Salamandridae > Triturus > Triturus cristatus. The sequence continues at coordinate 207,146,090 of NC_140593.1, forward strand.
GTAACAATGCTGATGGTTTTATTTCTAATCATTTGTCTGCTTATGTTAGCAAAATTACTGTATCTTGGAGCACGTAGTTAAAAATGAACATTTTAAACTTTTCCGTGTCAAATAACGAAAAGGTGTGCTTGATTCCCACCATTCCTGAGAGTACTCTAAGTCGCTTGTTCTGGGTTGTTTAATCATTGGTAGCTTCGATATTATACGGAGAACGAATGAGACACTGATGCTAGTCGGATGGGGTTCTGGGTACTGAGGTGAGTTTTTTGGTACACCACAATTCACTGAGGTCCTGGTTTCCTGCGCATGGTTCTGTGCATGAGCAGAATCCCCACAACATTCATAGCAACTCTTGACGGCAGGTCAGATGTCTAACAAAGAATAATACGTTGTAATGTCAAGGATCAAATTCATACAAAAGAGTGATGAAGTGCACTATAATATTCTAACAGCTTGCAGAGTTTAAAAATATTGTGTGACAATAACAGTTCCTGACAGGAAGTAAAATATCCAACAAGAAGAAATGCATCTCAATGTCAAGAAACAAATTCATATATGAAAAAGTGCTAAAGTTCAATATAAAATATAACAACTCCTGGATGTCAACAATGTTGTGTAACAGCAATTTGTCAAATGAGTTATTAATAATTATTGAAGGGATGCAAAGATACAATAATGATTCACAACTAAGTTCTGAATGTTACCCAAAGAGGAGAGATATTTGCAATTTTAACAACAAGCCCTGTACCATGGCCAAATGATTGGTGTGGCTACAGGTGCTCGACTAAACACTTATTGCTTCTACAGCACATGCCTGAGAGACCAAAATCTCTCCAGAGCAAATACAATAGGTTCAGAGGTATCAATCAATCAATCAATCAGGGTTTGTGAATTGCAGCTACTCACCCAGAAGGTTCTCAAGGCGCTGGGGGGAGGAGGGAAGGGGGCGCATGGCTCCTAAGCCCTCGTGGAGAATCATCAGAAGGCTAACATAGCCCATCACAGTGCGTGTGGTGCCAGACGCTCATGGTGATTCATCGAAGAGCCAGGTCTTGAGGTCCTTCAGGAATTTGGAGAGAGTTAGTGTCTGACGGAGGTGGACCAGGAGGGTGTTCCATGCTTTGGCTGAGAGGAAGGAGAAGGAGTGGCCAGATGCGTGATACTGTGGCGATGGAGAGCTGGGCTGAGCGGAGGGATCTTTGGGGCTGCATGGAACGAGAGGCTGTGGTTCATGTAGGTGGGGCTGGTGTTATGGAGAGCTTTGTGGGCATGGGTGAGAAGCTTGAATGTGATTCTCTTCTTGACGGGGACCCAGTGTAGTGCCAGCAGATGTTGGGTGATGTGGCAATGACGCTGTAAGTTTAGGACTAGTCCGGAGGTTCACGTTTTGGATGTTCTGGAGTTTGCGGGTGAGGTTCTTGTTGATCCCGGTGTAGAGTGTGTTGGCGTAGTCCAGTCTGCTGCTGATGAGGGCGTGAGTGACAGTTCTCCTGTGTTCACGGGGGATCCAGATGAAAGTTTTACGTAGGAGACGGAGGGTGTGAAAACAGGAAGAGGTGACTGCTTTGATCTGGCAGTCCATTTTGAGTTTGGAGTCCAGGATGATTCCGAGGTAGCATGTGTGGTCCGGGTGGGGGGGCAACCAGGTGTCATTCCAGGCATCAGGATGTGGACCTATGATGAGTACTTCGGTTTTGTCTGTGTTCAGTTGTAGGCAGCTGTTCTTTATCCACCTGGTGACTGATTCCATTTCAAGTTGTGTTTCGAGATGTTGGGTTCATTGGATATTAAGAGGATGAGTTGTGTGTCATCTGCGTACAATACAATATTGAGTCTGTATGCTCTGGCGATGAAAGTGAGAGGGGCCATGTAGATGTTGAACTGGGTGGGGCTGATGGAGGATGCTTGGGAGACTCCGCAAGTTCTTGGCATGGGCTCTAAGATAAAGGTAGGAAGTCTGACCCGCTAAGTTCTACCGGAGAGGAATGAGCAGATTCAGTCGAGGGCTTTGTTCCAGATTCCTGAATTTTGGAGTCTGTTGGCTAGGGTGCGGAGTGAGATTGTGTCGAAGGCTGCGGAGAGGTCCAGGAGGATAAGGGCCATATTCTCTCCTCTGTCCAAGAAGGAGCAGATGTCGTCTGTTGAAGCGATGAGGGCTGTGGTTGTTCTTGAAGCCTGATTGGGAGGAGTCTAGGATGTTGTTCTCGTCGATGAAGGAGGCGAGTTGGCTGTTGGCAGCTTTTTCAATGACGTTCGCCGGGTAGTAAAGTAGGGAGATTGGTCTGAAGTTCTTGAGGTCAGTGGGCTCCACTGAGGGTTTCTTTAGGAGATGGTTTAATCTCTGCGTGTTTCCAGTCATCATTGAAGGAGGCGGTCTCAAAGGATCGGTTGATGATTCTTTGTAGTTCGGGGGCGATGATTTCTGCAGCTCTATGGTAGATGTGGTTGGGCTGCTCTCTTCCTCTTTATCGCCGTCTCTGGGGAAACTGTGCATGCACGCGTGCCTGCACATGCACAGTTTCCTTAGAGACTGCGATGAAGAGGAGGAGAGCAGCCAGGGGACGCCGCAGCCAAGGTAAGTGGTTTTCATTTACTTTAAAAGTAGTTTTATTTCAGTATTAAGCAATAGTTAATAGGGGGTGGGAGGAGGGGGCTGCCAACTCTGCTCCGCTCTGGAGTGTGTGGAGATTTGCCTTCTCCGCGTTCTCCGCGGAAAGCGGAGTAGGCAAATCTCCGCAGACTCCGCGGGCGGAGTGGAGGTCCCTGCCTGGGGTTAACGTATAGGTGGTTCTTACTGATGGTGATGTACTTCCAACAGATAGTCTCAAAATGAAACATCTGGTCTATAGTACCTATAGTCTTGTAGAAGCCCACCTGCAGATGTGACAGGGCCTGATGCTCTTCCACTCACTCCTGCAAACGAAGTAGGACTTGCCTACAGAAGATTTTCCAGGTGCTGTCAATGAGGCTAATTGGCCTGTAGTTTGCAGAAGTGGCTTTTGGGCCCTTTTTATGGATTTGGACAATAATGGCAGCACACCACGCCTCTGGGAGTACCTCCCCATACAGAACAGCATTCTTTAGCTTGTTCAGGCAGGGTACCCAAATTTAAGGCTCGGATTGGAATAAATTCACTGGAATAGTGTCTAGGCCAGGAGCTTTCTCCTTCCTCATATATGGAAAAGAGAACCTAGTTACCCCTGTTGAAAACTCTATGAGAGGGATGCAACAAACAGGAGGGGCAGGTAATGCTTCCACTGGGCTGTCACCCAGGATCCTCTGTGAAACTCAGCGTGGCCCCGCTGTGTAAAACAGAGGTAGATCCACAAATTTGACCATAAATAAAAAAAAATACAAATACTTGCTGAGCCTTGAGATACTCATACATCTACTAACAGACACTCTGGCACCCAGTCAGATACCCACACAGACGCTCCAATACCCACTCAGTGACCCTCTCACATACTCACCCACACACCCAACTAGACACTCTTGCACTCGCTCACAAACCCAGAAATGTATGCACCCACTTAGACACTTGCGTACCCACTCACAGACCCACTTGCAGACTCTCACAGCCACTCATAGACCCAATCATACACTTACACATCTAATCACAGACCCACTTACATAGACACACCCAGACACAGACCCTCTCACACTCTGACACACCAACTCAGACATGTATGCACCCACTCGTAAACCCATTCACATACTCAAACACCTACTCACAAACCCACTTACACTGTCACAAACCCACTCACAGACCCACTCAGACACTCACACAGCCATTCACAGACCCAGTCAGACACTTGTGTACCCACTCAAAGATCCATTCACATACTCGCACACCCACTCACAGACCCACTCACACTCTCACACACCCACTCATAGACCCACACTGACATAAACCCACTCCCAGACCTTGAATGTATCTGCACATTCACCATGAAGTTACATGAGGGAATGTGCTGAGCACCCCCGCAGAATCGCAGATTCATGGAAAAACTCAACCAAATTGGGCTTCATCATAGAAAACATGGAAATGGTAAAGAAATACTGACCATTTAGAAGCAAAATAATAGATGAAAGGAAACCTGCAGTGTAGAGCAGCATAAGTAAGAGTACATGGTGAAGAGTAGCCATTTTAGCTGCTGTTTTACTGAGAGTGGGGGTGGATTGCCGATGTTTTCAATGGAGATTTGGAATAAAAACTGATGTTAACAGATATAGAAATAAAATTGGAAGAACAGCAAATAACTTTTAAAAGTTATGTTAATTAGGTTGTAGTATATAACTGTATATTTAGTTACAAAATTGTGAGTGTGTATAAACTGAAAGAAAATGTATACTAGAAGGGAATATTGAAGGAAGCTTAGATGAGAAAATTAACTAAAAATATAGTGAGCAAGAAAGTAGAAAGAGAAATTTGTATAATGAAAGTATAGTAATTTTATTAAGCCAGTACAAATGAATGTGTTTGAAATTAGATGTGGGTGTTTGCTTATAGTATGTAATTTAATAGTATTAGTATATAATTTGTACACAGTTAGGCTGTCACTTATACACCCAGTTACAATCCCACAAAAGCACTTATGTACCTACCACATATATAGTCAGACGGTGACTGCAACAGTCAGTCACACACCCATAAAACCATTCACACACCCATTTACTCACCTATAGTTCCAAGTTTGAGGACTAGTTCAGCCTTAGAGCCTAGGAGAACATCCACAGAATGCAATCTGCACCACAGGAAGAGTTTCAAGAGGACTATTTCAGCACTCTTGGGAAGGGAGAACCCCTGATTTTAGTTCACTTCCGAATCAGAGCCCCATGGGGTAGGGCTCTGAGAAGGAGGGAGAGGAGCAGACGAATGACTGGGCAAAGGTTCCACAGGGGAAAAGGAATCCCCCAGAGAGAGAGTTCCTTATTGGATTAGATGCAGGAAGTACTGTCCCCTCCCAAACCCAGTCCCCTGGACCTCAAGGACAGACAGGCAGAGTGGGACTAGAGGCTGCAGCTGGCCCAGCTGGCTGCAGAGGTGAAAAAAGCTGAGGCTAAGAGAGCCTTAGAGGAGAAATCTTGCTGGCTCATTGATTGAGTGTCAAAGAGCTGGACTTGAAGGCCAAATATCTGTTAGAGTCTAGCATAAATGGTTGGAGCACCACTACTCTGTACAGTGTAGAAGAAAGAGTCCATATACCAGAGACTTGGTGCCTGACTTTAAGCATGCAGTGATATAGACATGTGGTGTGGAAATATGGATTTTTCTGGTCAGTTATGTCCCCTATCTTGGACCCCAACGGTTCTATGTGCATGTTACAAGTACATGTATGTTCCCTCCAGTTCCAGTTATGAAGACGCAAATACATGTGCGTCCACCGTTAACATGTCCTCTGTCAGATCCGCCATGAATAGGCCGGATATTCCATTCCTAAGTATGAAAGGCCACCGGCTTTATATGGTTCACTTATGCCATTTTACAGTCCAGGCAAGTAGGCCCTGATTCTGTCATCAAACTCTTCTTGCCTTCTGCCTCTGAAAGCTCCAGTCTGAGCCTGCATCTGTGACCATGAACTTTGTCTCATTCTCTGCGCGGCTCACGAAGCCTGACATCAGCCTGCTGCCTGCCAAAAACTGTATTTCACCTTCGAAGTTATCTGCTCCGATCCCTGCCCAATGCATTCCTGTCTAGTAGTTTAAGTAAACATTCTGCCAGCTACCGAGCAAAGGCCCGGTTTCTCTGTCTTCATGCAAGTAATTCATAGCCCTATTACTATGGAAGATTCCGCCCTCGCATCTAGTATAGACACTTAGACGCTTGTACACGCACTAACAGTCAGTATAGTCAGTATAGAATAAGATTCTACTCGAAGAGACCTCTCTTTTGGATAACTTAGTTCTTTAAACATAGGATGTTAGATATGATTTGGGATTAGGTTGACTTGACCCTCCAGACTTCTGTCGCCACATGTAGAGCTAAATGTCAAGTCCCCTTCACCCCCTAGTTGCACGTCAATTACACGTCATGCTGCTGCGCGCGCATATCTGCCAAGTATTTCTGCTGACATTGCGAAATTCTTTCATGTAACCACCCTCTTATGACATCACATCTGATGACGTTCTTTAAATCACTCCCAGTTACGCCTATTTTTGCTACGTACGAATATATTATCACCACTATCAATTGTTACGCCTCTTGTATTTGCCTCACTCTAATGCCTATTGTATAAAAGTAATTGATTGTTAATAATGTATGTGCTTCACTTCCTGAACCTTCGTGGTGATGGAACCTGGAGCAACCGATTATAATCGACCACTGGAATAAAGCCCATTCCGAACCTCTAATACCACGGATTCTGCCTCTTATTTACTGAGCTATTTTATTATGTTTCTGTATCAAATTAAGTCCCGGTAATTAAATTATTTACCACATGAATGGCGCCCGAATAGGGACACTTTCTCATCTCACGCGCCGGCGGTGCGTTGCAGGCCCGGTCTCCTGCCACAGCTGGACGGACAATAACGCGTACCAGCAGGATTTCCTGTATCTCCCTCCGGTCAAGCGGGGGCGACTGAGGCTGCGATCAACACCCAGACGAGGCGGTGAGAAGTGCGAAGTATCCCGACCAGAGCCTAGCTGAGAGAGCAAGATCCGAGGTATACAGAGGCCCACCAGTTTTCCGAAGTCCCAAGTCGAGTCCAGTGTCCGAAGTGTTCGAGTCGAGTCCAGTCCGGTTCAAGTTCAGTTCAGTTTCCGAGGCCTTCCGTTCCGAGCTACCCGGTGAGTACCATTACTGGGGAGGCGTTCTGGCGTGCACATAAGTTGTGCCGGTCCAGACGGTTTTGGGTACACAAATCCGGTCTGCACTGTTTCAGCAGTGTATCTGTACTGTTTAGCAGTATATCTAGTATATCAAGTATATAAATTCAGAATAATTCAGTTCAAGTCGAGTATTATGTTTAGTGATTAAGTTTTTCTTAGATCGTCATCATCATCGTTGCTCAGTTAAATGTTAAATGTTAAATGTTTTAATAACGTTCTGCATATTGTGGTGTGAATGACTGTTCATTATTGTGTTTAATGTATTAAGTTTGTTCAAAATCAAGTATCAGATCAGTTTTCAATATGCCGCTCTTTTCGAAATTAAGACAGATCACAACAAGAAAAGGGGTACTCGAAGAAGCCGTTCCTATTCCTCCTAGGGACACTCCAGGGCACTTCATGTATCATAAACATGGCTTAGACGCTATATTATTTCTTGATTTATGGGTAGACTACACTAAGGAATTACCAGAAAGTCAGAGGTGGCCCGCGGCTGGGACCTGGGATGCAGAGTGCATCGTGAAAGTAGAGGAAGAATTATGGAAAAAGAAAGCTAGACAATCACAGAAAGACGCCATTGAATTATGGCGTAAAGAATCGTATAGACGTACAGAAAAAGCACGTAGACAGGAAGAGAAGAGTAAAGAGAATTCAAATGAAGTCCGAGAAAATCTATTAATTGAAGAAGGTGCACGAGTGAAATCAGAACAAGTAGACAGACAAAGAAATGCCCTTCTGAATGGTATGTATCCCCTTCTGGCTGAAGGATTACCTAAGGCTACTCCAGGGATACCAAAAGACTTGCCAACCCCATTATTTCCAATAAAGGTACATCCTAAGGGGCATCCTAGAACCGCAGAAGATGTTTTTCTTTCCTCATATTTAGATGACGCAGCTCCCGAGTATGCTAATCCCGCCCCACATAGACCGCCTGCCAGGGAGGTTCAACACCAAGATCCAGTACCCGTATCCCTACAGCAACAAGTTCTGACACAAGTTCCGGCAAGCACATCTGTTTCTGCATCTGTTCCTACAGCTACTTCTATAGCTGTATCCACACCTATAGTTGCTGTATCACGTTCAACGAATCCTTTCACACCCGATACCCCAGACGGGGCTACCGGAGGTGCTACCAATATCTTTTCTACGCCACCTAGAATAAATAAACTCACTTTTCAAGAGTCAGCACATTCACGTACCCCCAAACTCATAAATGCCCGTACGCTTAAGGAACTTCTTATAGATTGTAGATATGACCCTGTGCCCGGAAAAGAGGACGAAATGACCCTAGCATCATTACGTATCAGACGAGCCGCGGTGTATTTAGGGAAGTTACCAGGAATGACTGCGCATCTAGATAATATATACCATTTTGTCCAAACAGGGCGAGATTCTGAATGTATTAACAGAGCTATGGAATACCAGAAAGTGGAAATACAGGGGGAACTGTTACGTTTCCTCATAAATTGTGTGATCAGAAATCAAGACCGACCGGGGGTAGACCCGGAAGCAATGCAAATTCTTACCAGATGGAGCCAGAATATATCAGAAGGGAGACATGATAAGCAAAACTGTATAATAGCCATGTGCCGAAAGATCCGTAAAGAAATAGAACGCCTACACGAAGAAAGATTAGCGGTAGACCAGTTCGAACAAAGCGAGGAAGAAGCATCAGGACTGTCCACAGGACAGTCAGAAACTATAGCCTATGTAGGTAGAGGAAGATCTTGTAATAGTACTAGATGTCTTACTGATCCGATACGTCCGATATGTCTAGAAAATAACAGGAATTTTCAAACACCAATAATAAATATAAGGTCTAACGAGCATTCATTCCAAGCCGCTGACAAATTACTGCGAGAACGAAGGGGTTATCATTTTCTCGATTCTATTGATGAACAAGAATTAGCCAGGTCAGCTGTCCATTGGGTTGACAGTCCCGGAATGTATGGTGATAATACAGTAGCACACACATTTTTGAATCTCACCCCAGATGAACAGCGTTTAGCTGGGATTTATATGATTCAACAACTTCTTATACTATATAAAAGCCAACATTCCGATCCTGGTCCCTTACCTGATATATTGACTGAATTACTCACGAATAAATGGAGAGGTTCAGGTACTAAGCTAATTAAAGAAATACTAGAATCAAGAAAGCAGTACATTCTTTTTGTATGTCCAGGACATGTCTCACTGCCCATTAAGGAAAGAACCACGTATTACATGGACAGACAGAATCCCTTACGAGAAGTACACCCAATAAAAGGCGAGGACAATGAGTTTAAACGTGTATTTGTATATACACCCATATCGAAAATAGAATTGTTAGAAATGAAGAAAGTGGTACCCAGTCATGACAAAGACCCAGCGGGTTTCCACCGAGAAATTAAAGACATGTTACTCATGGGAGAGTATACCTATCCCGACATTATGACAATATTAAAGGTATTAATGCCTGCTGGCATTTATGAAAAACTCAAGGAAAAAGAGTGGGAGGTGGGAGACCAAAAGATAGATTGGACAACATTAGAAAATGAAGAAAAGGCCCGAGGTCCAGGTTCGGGGCTTGGGGACAAAACTAAAGCACTACCAGGTTTACTAGTACAGGTACTGCCACGTTTATTAACCACGAAAAAGGAAGACTGGGGTGCAATTTCAGCCTGTAAACAAAAGCAAGATGAAGACACTAGTGATTTCTATGCACGATTTGAAAAATGTTTCGGTATAAATAGTGGCATAAAAGCAAGTAGCGAATCATACCCACATCTGTTTGTGACAAAATTAGTTGAAAATTCCTTGCCCCAAGTGAAGAATAGAGTATTAAAATTCGAGAGTACCTGGCAAGGTAACACTCCATCACAAATGTTACAAATGTTACAGTATCATCACAATAGAATTAGAGAGGAACAAGATCATGAACAAAGACGCATGAAAGACACGAAAATGAAAATGCTAGTCTCCCAGACAGTTCCAGCTGAAGGACATAAAAAGGGTACGACACATTCTGGCGATTTAGCAGGACCTGTAAAAGGGACATGCAACTATTGTAAACAACTAGGTCATCATGTACACGATTGTCCAGTCCTGAAGCGTAATATCGCCACGGGTATTACAAGGAGCCTTGCAGCATGCACAGTCCATGCCAGCTCCACAACAGACTATACAGTTTGTGCCAGCTGCACCAGCGCTGCCTGTTGCTGCCACGCAAACCACGACACGACAACTGTACCAGACCGCACAGTATGACTATCCTGATTATCAACGATATGCATGAACCAGCCTAGAGAGGGAAGTTGACTTACCCCTTATCGAGATCCCTGTAGATCAAGAAGGACCTTATGTACATAGTGAATTATTAGGCCAAGACAGAAAATTTTTACTCGATACAGGGGCAAGCCGAACAACTATAAAACGTAGTGAAGTTCCAGGGGCACCCCTCTCAGGCTCACAGAATATTTCCCTTGGTTTTTCAGGAAAACCTATTGTTAATGAAGTGTCACAACCTCTTCCACTTACGATAGGACCTTTGACCCGAACTACAGATTTATTGCTTACTAAATCATGTCCAGAAAACCTGTTAGGAATAAAGACATTGAAAGCTCTAGGAGCTATAATATGTTGTTCTCCGGAAGGAGTAAGATTGTTTTTACGTGATTTTAAAGGTCATTATGTGTCTAGAGACATGGATCCCCGATTGCAGACTTTACCTACACATCTATGGGCACAAGGCCCTACTGATGTTGGTTGCATGAATATTACACCATATCGAGTTACACTAAAGGCAGGAGTGGTACTACCACGAATGCGACAATACAAGTTACCACCAGATGCTGTAGTGGCTTTACTACAAATCATTGACAAGCTCATTGCCCAAGGAGTGGTTGTAGAAACAGACTCCAATGTATGTAATTCACCGATAATTCCGATTCTCAAACGAACAGATCCGAAGGCTCCGCCAGTATATCGATTGGTTATTGATCTGCGCGAATTAAACAAGTGTATTGTGCCACAATTCCCTGTGGTCCCCGATATCTCATCATTACTGACAGCTATTGATTCCGAAGCAACATTCTTTACTGTAATTGATCTCAAAAATGCCTTTTTCAGCGTCCCAATAGATCCGGAAAGCCAATATTTGTTCGGATTTAGTTTAAATGGACGTAGCTTCAAATTCTCACGCGCACCTCAAGGATTTACAGAAAGCCCCAGCATCTATAGCCAAGCACTGAAACGAGAACTCGACAGTATCCACATGCCAGTTAACACTGCCTTGCTTCAATATGTCGATGATCTGCTGATCACCGCCAGAAGCGAACCTGAATGTGAGAAAGCATCACTGACAGTTTTACAATTTCTAGCCGAAAAGGGGCACAAGGTGTCCCCTTCTAAGCTGCAATTCTGTGTCCAGCGAGTTGTTTATCTTGTTTATCTTGTTTATCTTGGACACTCGCTGTCCAAGGAGGGAAGGCAGCTTACACCCGACCGCATTCAGTTAATAGCTAACATGCCAATACCCAAGACACAAAAGGAGGTACGGGCTTTCATAGGCCTCACTTCATATTGTAGGCAGTGGATCCCTCAGTATGCATTTCTAGCAAAACCACTCATTCAGTTGACAACACAGGAGGCAGCCACATCGTCTGTTCTCCCTTGGACTCAGGAACATACACAAGCTTTTGAAAGCTTAAAGAAAGCTTTATGTCAAGCACCTGTTTTAGCAACACCATGTTACAGTAAACAGTTTACACTCTTTATTACAGAACGCGAAGGTACTGCCTTGTCAGTACTCACACAGGAACAAGCAGGAGCACACAAACCATGTGCTTATTTTTCTAGTACATTAGATCCCGTAGCTCAGGCTCTGCCTGCGTGCCTGAAATCAGTGGCAGCGACAGCTTTAGCAATCAGACAAAGCGATGCCATAGTGTTAGGACATCCATTGACAGTACAAGTACCACATGCAGTGGAGGTTCTTGTGAATCGAACGCAAACACAACATTTGACTATAGCAAGACTTACAGGGTATGAACTAACACTGTTTCAGCCACATATAGAAATCAGACGTTGTAACACATTGAATCCTGCCACACTTTTACCTGTAAATGGAACAGACCCACTAGCCCATGACTGTATTGAAGTTATTACAATCACGACGAAACCCAGACAAGATTTAACCGATGTCCCATTATCAGACCCAGACCTGACGTTGTATGTAGATGGTTCATGTATGAGAAAAGGTACAGGAGAACTAGTGGCCGCTTACGCAGTCACAACAGACACTGAAATCATTGAAACTAATTGCATAAATACCTTGTCCGCTCAAGCAGCAGAGCTCGTCGCTCTGACACAAGCCTGTATTCAAGCCACAAATAAAAAAGTCAACATATACACTGATTCACGTTATGCATTCGGAGTCGTACATGACTTCGGCGTGCTGTGGCGAGAGAGAGGTTATTTAACTTCTCACGGTGCCCACATTCAGCACGGACCCCTCATTCATGCTTTATTAGATGCAATACATCTACCCACTGCAATATCAATTATGAAATGTAAAGCTCATACGAAAGTTACTGATATCATTTCTCAAGGCAATGATTTAGCTGATAGAACAGCTAAACAGACTGCTCAAACTCAAACATCCGACATGACAAAGACAATAGTCCCGACGCCAACACATTGTATGACGGTTAAAGATCCTACTCTTGACGTAATTGACATACAGACACATGCTACACCAGACGAAATAAAGAAATGGACTGAATTAGGAGGGATCCAAACCGATCAAGGATGGATGATGAAGGAAAAGTCTGTGTGGTTCCTTCCTGATTCAATGGTCCAAGTTATAATTAACACTGTACATAGTCCAGCACATCTAGGAGAAAAAGCTATGCTAGATAGCATTCAACACATTTGGTTTAATAAACATTTACGAGCTGCAGCCAAACAAAAAGTTCGTACCTGTATGATCTGTTGCCAGTTCAACCCAGGAAAAAGCGTTCCCGTAGAACAGGGTGGATTTCATCCTCCTGATCATCCTTTTAAAGTCCTCCAGATGGATTATATCCAGATGGAACGATGTAGAGGATTCAAATATGTTCTCGTAGTTGTGTGTGCTCTTTCCCGTTGGACGGAGGCATACCCGGTTTCAGATTACACTGCCCCGACTACTGCCAAACAGTTGGTTCGAGAATTCTTCCCACGATACGGTTTACCACGTGTTGTTCACTCAGATAACGGCCAGCCGTTCTCATCCGAATTAATGAAACACGTTTCACTTTTGTTAGGCTATCAGTGGAAATTCCACTGTGTCCGACACCCCGAAGCAGCAGGTCTCGTAGAAAGACATAATCAGACTCTGAAAATAAGATTATCCAAAATATGCAGAGAGAAAGGTGTCGACTGGGTAGTAGCATTACCAGTTGCACTCTTTTACACAAGAATGGTAGCACACTCTCGAACAGGGCTATCCCCGTATGAAGTGATCTTCGGCAGACCACCAAATATGTGGGGGACGCCTATACCACGCAAAATAACTGATATTGACTGTAACATGCTGACAGATTACTTGGCTTCCTTGATGTCTGCACTACAATCTTGTCGTTCACAGGTAGCTGCAGCTTTTCCTGACAACACTGAGGTGAAACCCCATGACGTGGTTCCGGGAGACTTGGTCCTCGTGAGGAACTTTGATCGAAAGACTCAGCTGGAACCTAGGTGGAGGTCACCTCAGCTGGTGTTGCTCACCACAAGAACAGCCGTGAAGATCGAAGGCAGAAAAGGATGGATTCATTCAAGTCATATCAAGAAATTTCATGGACTAAAATCAGATGTGAATACCACACCTTGTGTGTCCTCACCCATTGACTCAAAACTTCCTTTTGTGGAAAAAAGTGATTCCGAACATTATAAATTAAAGCTCAGGCCCAATCAGTCGAGCAATTTGATTGTTTAAGTCCTCTCCAAGGTGAAGCGGTTGAATTGTCTCTGACATGTATCCATTGGACCTGAATAGAGAAAGCACCCGAAAAATGTTGAAACGACAGGCGTACTGTAAATCACTGCGTAGTCATTGCATAGTGACGTTATTAATTTTGTTTTTCTCAAGTCTTTTAATAATTACTGCAAGTATATTGTTGCACATATATTATCCTATTTCTAGACATGTTTACAATGTTACTGCTGAACATTCTTTTAGTGAATTACCTCCGCTTGAGTTGTCTTATAGATTTGCACTGCGCAATAACACGTTTATTAGTATGTTGCATCATTCCCATCAGGTTAGCAATGCTACAAATTGTTGGATATGTGGCCGACTCCCTCCCTATCAGAATTATAAAGGAATTCTACCTCTCTTTCCATACCCGTTCACACACAACGGCTCCTGTGGAGCATGGTTTAGTTTAATTAATTCTCTAGATTCGAATTCTGCAGTTTATCAAGATAACTGGGTATGGGGAAATTTGAACTTAGTTTTGCTTAAAGTCTGCCACCCTAACAAGGAGGGACTTCCCCAGAGAACAAGAACTGATCTAGAAAATGAAGTGTATGGATTAGGTAATTTTACGCTCAATCTTATGATCCTAAATGTCGAATCAGAAGCTACTTCAATTTTGCCCGCTATGTCAATATTTCCAGTAAAAGGTGAATTATGTATAAGAAAGAATGGTTCCATACACATGGGCCATAGTAAATGCACCACTGTAGTAGAATTTAGTGATCAAGGCAAGTCTACATTTAGAGCTTCCCGCCATTCCTATTTCATATGTGGTCAGACGGCATATGTACGTTTACCTCTAGATTGGGATGGTACTTGCTATATTGGATTCCTTTTGCCACCTGTTTTTCTAGCTCCTGCTGATTATCACAGAAATATTCATTTAGTATATAATAGAGTAAGGAGAGATCTCCCGATAGTCGATTACACTGAAACAGCATGGGAAAAATACACAGATTTCAATAAAGGTCTCTTTCCCTATATAGGTACCGTTACTAATAGTAAGCTGATACGTAGATTAACTAGAACCCTTGAAGCAGTAGTGAACGAAACTATTTCCGCCTTAGGCAATTTAACAGAAGAGCAGTCTGCTATGCGGATTGTTGTGCTTCAAAATCGTCTTGTCCTTGACGTCATCCTGGCCGATAGGGGCGGAGCTTGTAGGGTCATCGGATCAAGCTGTTGCATTTTCATACCAGAAAATTCGCCATCTGTATATAAAGCCATAACTCGTCTTCATAAGATTGTAAGCCAGATACACCAGAATCCAGACACCTGGACTTGGTCCGGTTGGTTGTGGAGTGTATTATCTACCTTTGGATGGAAGGTCCTATCTTTCCTAGGTATTGGCCTTCTCATACTATTCAGCTGCTGTCTATGTCTACAATGTGGACCAGCGATTTGTGGTCTGTGTGCCACATCGTGCATTCCACATCAAGATTTTCATTCAAGATCCCGGAAGAAGAAAGAAGAACAAATGATGCTATATGAACAGATCAATGGATTAATGAAGATTGATATCTCTTAACGGGCAAGTAGGGGACAAGGAGGGAATGTGGAAATATGGATTTTTCTGGTCAGTTATGTCCCCTATCTTGGACCCCAACGGTTCTATGTGCATGTTACAAGTACATGTATGTTCCCTCCAGTTCCAGTTATGAAGACGCAAATACATGTGCGTCCACCGTTAACATGTCCTCTGTCAGATCCGCCATGAATAGGCCGGATATTCCATTCCTAAGTATGAAAGGCCACCGGCTTTATATGGTTCACTTATGCCATTTTACAGTCCAGGCAAGTAGGCCCTGATTCTGTCATCAAACTCTTCTTGCCTTCTGCCTCTGAAAGCTCCAGTCTGAGCCTGCATCTGTGACCATGAACTTTGTCTCATTCTCTGCGCGGCTCACGAAGCCTGACATCAGCCTGCTGCCTGCCAAAAACTGTATTTCACCTTCGAAGTTATCTGCTCCGATCCCTGCCCAATGCATTCCTGTCTAGTAGTTTAAGTAAACATTCTGCCAGCTACCGAGCAAAGGCCCGGTTTCTCTGTCTTCATGCAAGTAATTCATAGCCCTATTACTATGGAAGATTCCGCCCTCGCATCTAGTATAGACACTTAGACGCTTGTACACGCACTAACAGTCAGTATAGTCAGTATAGAATAAGATTCTACTCGAAGAGACCTCTCTTTTGGATAACTTAGTTCTTTAAACATAGGATGTTAGATATGATTTGGGATTAGGTTGACTTGACCCTCCAGACTTCTGTCGCCACATGTAGAGCTAAATGTCAAGTCCCCTTCACCCCCTAGTTGCACGTCAATTACACGTCATGCTGCTGCGCGCGCATATCTGCCAAGTATTTCTGCTGACATTGCGAAATTCTTTCATGTAACCACCCTCTTATGACATCACATCTGATGACGTTCTTTAAATCACTCCCAGTTACGCCTATTTTTGCTACGTACGAATATATTATCACCACTATCAATTGTTATGCCTCTTGTATTTGCCTCACTGTAATGCCTATTGTATAAAAGTAATTGATTGTTAATAATGTATGTGCTTCACTTCCTGAACCTTCGTGGTGATGGAACCTGGAGCAACCGATTATAATCGACCACTGGAATAAAGCCCATTCCGAACCTCTAATACCACGGATTCTGCCTCTTATTTACTGAGCTATTTTATTATGTTTCTGTATCAAATTAAGTCCCGGTAATTAAATTATTTACCACAGTGGTTTCAGGCATATTAAGTAGCTGTAGAGCTACAGAGGACCTCTGAGGAGGCTTGGAGAGCTGGCTTTTAGAGTCATAATTCTGGTGATGGGAGGGACGACCTACTGGTCCTTGAGAATGGAAGAGGTAGAGGTATCCCACCATAAAGGTTAAGTTCACCCCAAATGAGTAGAGGTTGAAATTCAGGGGTAGTCAGAAACTGTGTCACCAGTCCTGAGAGGATTTTGTGGGGTACTTTTGAAATGTTTGTAAAAAGTATTGTTATTAAGGAGGTTTTTCAAACAGTTTTATTGTTTTTCTTTTGTTTTTTAAAGAGAACTGGGAAGCAGCCACTGGCTTTAGACTGAGAAAAACCTAAAGGTTCAATGGGGAACTAAGAAAATAATTAAATATTTCTGCTAACAGTACTTTCCATAGCTATATAATTGGAAACATAGTACTTGCTGCTTTTAGGCTTTTTTCCTCAGCGTCTTTTGAAATGTGACATGTAATATACGGTTCTATGAAAGAAAGCACAGACTCATCTGTACCTGTTCCAAATTTAGATGCATCTTTCACCAAGTAAATCATATGAATATGAGGACCACCACTTGCTTGGTACTCTTTTTGCAAAAAGAAATCAGTAATAGGTGGATTTTTGTTGCAGATGAAGGAAAGCATTGTTTGAAATCCCTGCTTAAAGTACTTGAAAACTATTGTCAGATCCAAACAGCAAAACTCTCCTGGTTTCTTGAAATTAATGACTTTAATGTTACAGTTTGTTTGTCTCAAAATGTTATGTAAGTCATCCCATGGATATTCTGCACAGCTCAGAGTTTGAAGCCAAGTTGGTGTTCTTAGATTTCTCCATCATATAATTACTTCCATACACATAGTGTGCAACGTTTGTTTTTTCCACAATCTTTATGATCGTTTTTGCATACTGTTCATTGATGATTCTTTCAACAGTACATCAATGTTGGTGTGTGAATATAGTATAAAAGGGAAAAGCACCCACAGAAGACATTTGTACGCTGACAGGCATGTGTCATTTTGCACAGTGAGTGAGTATCTCACGTAAATATTTGAAGGCAAGTGGTATTGAAATGACTGCAGTGGATGGTGGTTCTCCCAAGGGGAACTGTCCAGCTGCACCTAGTTTCACCCGCATCATTGAGTTGTGGTCCTTTTCTGGAATTGTTTTTAAGTGCTACCCCATGGAAGTTGTCCCATGAAAATTATTGTTTGTAGAGCCCCTGGATAACTGCTTGCCACAAAGATTACAGTACTGATATTCATCTGTAACCTTCTTTTCCTTTCACAGTATTGTGAAATACTTCCAAACATCACTTTTTTGTACTTCCTGAAGTACGTATGCACAAAAATGTATCGCAAACCAGTAAATATGTTATTTCATGTTTATTTGTTAATTGTTTGGTTTAGATTGTGTTATAATATGTTATTAACACATATTTGTTAACCAATAATAATGTATATCACTAATATAACTAATTGGTCACAAACATACCAATACAGGTATTTACACACGAATTCACACACCTACAGAGTCATTCATACAAGTACTGACACATCTACACATACACTCATACACCAAGTGAAAACCTCAGACAGTCAGTCACACACCGTTTACACATGCAAACAGCTACATACATAGACTCTTACAACCATACAGCCATTCACACTGGGCGCGGCTAGTGCAGGTAAGAGCGCTGGGGCCTGGTGGGGGGATCTCGATGGACGGTGGCGAGGGAAAATTAATTATTTATTTAATTTCCCCACTTCATCATTCATCGAAATCCCCCCACCGGGTCTCACCACTCTTATCTGCACCGGCCATGGCTGATTCACACAACCACTCACATACTCATACAGTCAGTCACACACCAAGCCACACACCGAGACAGTGACTCATACACCAAGTTATTCACTGAAACACCCAATAACACAGCCACATGCATACATCAATGCACCTACTCACACACCGTGCCACACAGTGAAAAAAACACACAGAGATTGTCACATCAATGCACACACCAATACAGCCATTGGCACACCCAGACACTCACCAATACATCCACTGACAGACTCAGGCTCACACCTATACAACCTCTAGCACACCCAGGGATACACTGATGCAGCAACTGACATACCTAGACACATACTGATAAAACTAATGATACACCCAGCCACACTCAGATACAGTAATGCACCCAGGCACATACTCATACAGCCAATGACAGTCAGTCAAATATCGATACAGCCACTTAAACAATCAGCCAAACACTGATACAGCATCTCAAATACCCATATACATACTGATACAGCCAGTTACACACTCAAACACACACTAATACAGACACTAACACAGCCAGCCAAACAATAATGCATCCAATAATATACTTAAGCACACTGATGCATACACGGACACACCCAGCAATACACCACTGCAAAGACAGAGACACAGCCAAGCATACATCAAAGCAGACACTGACCCACCCAGCCACAGCCTAATGCATCCAATAACACACCCAGGCACACAATGATGCATACCTGGCCGGGGTGCAGTTCACTGAGTTTTGACACTTAAAAACACAGAGTTAGCTCTTTGAGCCTATGGCGGTTCTAAAACAGAACCATGTTTTGTTTCTAAAAGTGTTTTTAGGCGTTTTTTGTTTATTTTAATTTTTTTTACAAAAAGTGAACAGGGAAGTGAAGGGGTAAGGATGAAGAAATGCAAAGAAGCAACTTGCTTCAGTCTTCAAAGAACATTACATGGTAATTGGAAGTAAAGAAAAAAAACAGCAATACTTCTTCACTGTATTCATCCATACACCCACAGAGGATATTTTTACAGCAACAAGCATGTGACACTTCGCACAGTGAATAACCACCTCACTCAATTCTTCACAGGCAGCTGGTATTGTTATGACTGCAGCAGATGATGGTTGTACCAATGGTGCTGTAGAGGTGGGCTGTCCTGCTGCACCCGGTTTCTCCCACATCATCCGGTTGTAGACCCTTTCCTGAATTGTTTTTTAGTGCTTCCACGTGGAATTTGTGAATACTTCTTTGCAGTGTCTCTGGATAACTGCTTGCCACAAATATTGCACTGCATCTATTTTGCTGTTACTTCTTTTCCCCAGAATGTATTGTAAAGTACTTCCAAACATCACTTTCTTTTCTTCGAGGTGGTGTATCTTCCTCCTCATCCTCAAGAGGTTGTGGATGTTCATCCTGGACTGAAGATGTAGCTTCAGCAATTCTCTGAAAACAGAGCACCACATGTTCTCTAGAGACTTCACTGGAGAACCAACTGTTTTTCGGTGGGATTTTCTATTTACATGGGTGGGGGTCCTAATATATCCAATCAAAATGAAACGTGTGGGTGTGTCATTGGCTGAATTTGTGAATCTGGCCGTAGATTTGCTGATTAGCAAAACTCATCAAATTGGTAACTTTCTTGAAACACAGATATAGGGTGCCTTATATATACTTGTAAATATGTTCAATCTGATGTCATTAATGAAAATGGATGAGTGTACATATCTAAAATAATTTATAGATCTTTGGCATATCTCTGGATTTAGATTCGTAGATTCATTCTGTTTACATGATCGGATTGAAAAAACATAGAGTATTGGTCCAGTCTATGTTTTCGAACAAGAGGAGGTGCAGCGTAACTAAAACATAATTTGAAAAAAATGTTTAATTACATTGACAAAAAAGTATGTCTTTTAACTTAGGTATATATGTGATGTTTGTTCCTTTTTAAATGCATATAAAGTATATTCATAAAAAAAGAATGTCTGCAGTTCAAAGAAAAAGACTAAATAAAAACATTTATTACATTTTAGTATGCTTAGTATCAAAAATAAACCCTAAAAACTCACTAAAAAAATCTAAACATTACAGGACATAATACTTTAGAAATAGAATTTGAAAAACCTGAAAAAGACTAAGGTCATAGGGACGTTATCATTGGGAAATAACATTAAAAAACCTTAGAAATTCACTCAAAAAAAACAAAGGTTACAGGGAGGTTGTAGTTAGGAAATAGAATTAAAAGAAAACCTTAGACATCACTAAAAAAAAACAGATGTTATTGTTAGGAAACAGCATGTTTTTTTAAACTTACAAATTCACT
The DNA here is from genome assembly GCF_964204655.1 of Triturus cristatus. Lineage (NCBI taxonomy): Eukaryota > Metazoa > Chordata > Amphibia > Caudata > Salamandridae > Triturus > Triturus cristatus. The sequence goes on from NC_140593.1 coordinate 207,166,800, forward strand.
GAAATAAACAAAGGATACAGTGATGTTATAGTTAGGCTCAGATTTCACCCTTACAAAACCATTAAAAGTCAGCAGTTATAGGTAACTGAGCTAACTATAGCTTACGTCACCGCAATGCACTGCTTATGACCTCATATTATTACATCACTCATTACATGGTCAGTGACATCACTCATGACATAACTGATGACATCTCAAATGACATCACTGATTAATAATTGATACAATACTGATACAATAATTGTAGCTCATGTTCCTGATGATGCATGGGAACAGCAACCAACAGCTGGCGCAGGGCTAAAATTACTGCTAACCCGCCAACGTTTCTAAAAGCTATCAAAATGTTTTCAAATTTTCAGTCACCTTTATTTCCAAATCAACCACTGGAGTGGCTCCAGGATCTGTTCAATTTGATTTAATGCTTCTGATAACATTGCAAAATAAGGTGTGGTATGTAAAGTAGTCTAATGACTCACAAATACAGTTCCCCACACAGTACAGGTCTGATACCAATGGAACACACATAGGTAATATCCTATGCTTGTCTTCAGGTGTAGTGTGAGGATAGATAACTTCCAGTTGCTTAGTTTTGCAAGCAATCCAAAATGGAAATTCATATTGCTGTGGATGCGCTTTCTCCACAATTGCATTATGAGTGTGGAGACTAATTATCTGCACTGGAGCATGCTGTTGTGAAGCAGCAGCAGGAACTAACATCTGTAGGACATATTGTTGAAGTCTTCCATAAATAGCCTCTAGTTCAGTTGGTAAATGACTAAATTCCAAGGCAGTATAATTTCTTGCATCCTGATGTGAAGTATAACCATATGGGTGAAGTAGCTCCTGAAATCTGTAAAGGATCCATTCTAACATTTTCCACTATTGTAGTTAGTACCCACCAAAACAAATTTGAATGTTTCTCATATCCTATCATGATTTCTAGCTTTTTATAGTGTTCATTTTCAAGAACATTAATGGACACTTAACCGTAAACATATCCAATTTGTCGGATTTGGACATCATCTTTGAGAATAGGTGTTTTAGTGATATTATTTTGAGAAGATGATTTGAATATTATTAAATTGTAAGAATATAGTTTTTCAATATTGAATCTTGTGTTTTCACCCACGAACATTCAGGTATGCCCCTTTTTAGGGCAGGGAAGGAGCAAATAACTTTCCTAACAATGCCATTAACCCATTGGAATTTAATATTAATTTTTATCTCTTCCCATACATTCTTTCCCGAGTTTTTTGGTCAGAGGTGTGTGTTGCACAATTGATTACCTACTTATTTCGGAGACCATTATTCCTATAATGAAAGATTGTTTTGCTAGGGTCAGCCCATTCAGTGACCACAACCCTTTAACTTTAATATTGGTAATGAAATGTTCTTAATATAAAGGCTGAGATGGAAGCATGTGAGCAAATTCCCATTCAGGGGGTGGCATAATTATTGCTAAAGAAATGATCATAATGAAGACCTACCAGAGGTTAGTAAATGTTTGCAAGAATCTTTTAACCATCAGAAGTTTTGGATACTTTTGACAGGTTGACTGCTGTCATTGAAGGAGTACTTTAAAAATTTCAAATGAGCAGCAATTCCAAAGTCTCACTCAGAAGGTTTAACACAGCATGTAGTGAAGGAAATACAAATGTATGCTCTGTATGATGGCTAGTCCAAAGGATCTTGATGAGGTAAATATGGACAGAATATCATAGAATTCTACCATGAAATGCAAAGATATGAGCTGTGAATCAGAGCCTTTGAAGATGTGTGAATTATAATTAACTATCTCAATCAGATGATGAGGGGGTAAAGAGTGTGGATGCCGCCATTCTTCCAGATTTGTGGCTAAATCATTTTAAGGTGATTTATGGTGCTTCATCAATGGATAGCCAAAACTATTAACATCCTGGATGTACTCTGTGAGCATATGCAAATAGCTGTTTGAATACAGTGCCAGGCTTGGATGGGATATTAGTGAAATTCTTCAAAGCTACCCGAGGAGTGTGGGCCCCTTAGCTAATTAATATTCTTAATGCTAGATGTGTGTCCCCCATCCCGAGATCATGGAGAAGAGCCATCTCAATTTCTATTTACAAGAAAAGTGGCTGTTCATATTCAAAGTCCTACAGGCTGTTCTCTCTCCTTAAGTCGATTGCTAAAGTAGTGTAGAGAATTTTACTGGAGAGAATTCAAATATTGGCCACTGAGAAGAAATTCTAATTGAAGTTAAATATGGAATTAAACAGTGGTTGAGCACAGTTGAACAATGCCTAAATGTACATTTACTTATTGACAAATATGTACATGCTTGAGGGGAATCGTTGCATCTTGCATTTATGGATCTAACCTCAACATTTGAGAACATAAATAGTAGGTGATATTAAAAGATATAGGAGTGGATTATCACATAGTGGACTATTAAAAACCTCATCATGAGGACCTATTTGCTAGTGTATGATATGGCAAGAATGGAAAGCTCAGTGAACACTTTTATCTCCAGGAAAGCTCAGTGAACACTTTTATCTACATAGAGACGTCCGCCAAGCCTGTGTCCTTGTACCATTTTTATTTCATTTATGCCCCTATAACCTGAGTTTCATACTTTGAAGTTTGAGATAAGACACACCCAGATAAGGATGTATGTTCATTCCAGTATTATTTCATGACAATGAAGTTGCCTTGCTCTCACATATTGCCAATGGTTTAAAGAAGTATGTTTCTTTCATGGATAACTTAGATCTATTGACAAATTTTGCTAAGTCCCCCTTTTAACTTTAGGTTCTAATACAACTAAACCAAGAACCTTTTTGTCATTCAATTATTCATGTTTGTGCTTTGACAATACTAACAATTGATCAAATTTACTGATGCAAAACATGTCGCTGTTTTCCAGGCTGTCATTTAAAGAAAAAAAAGAATTATTTTGTAAGAAAACTGGTGAGAAGTCCATAAATATACTGAGAACTATACACAACAATACATGTCTTTCAGCAGTTTTGTTCAACAACTTTCAACCAGAAGAAAATAGTTTCCTTCGCTTCATAACCGCAATCCTTTCTTCAGCTGTCATATGGAAACTGTTTTACCACACTCAGAGGATCTTATTCATCTTGCTCCACTGTTATTTTTGGTATCAGTTTGGACAAAACCAGCAGCCAGTTTCACCTAAAGATAGAGGGGCCGATTCCGATCCTGGAAAAACCGGGTACAAACTGTCGGTCGGAGCGTTTTCTCCCTCCGACTCGTACCCGGGAAAAAAACCCTACAAACTTGCAAGTACGATTCGTACGGAAACACCATTTCCGTACGAATCGGAAAAAAGACCGACCGACAGAAAAATACATACAAATGTGATCCGGGACACCGCGGACGTGACGTCCGGACGGAGTTTGGCAGCTTTTTACGTACCAGCAAGTACGATTCGTACCGACAGCACTCCGGAGGGCAATATTTTTACGGCACCCAAAAAGTGCCGGAAAAGCGAAGTACGCCGCGAAGCGTGAGGAAAAGGGGGTCCGGTATACGCCGAACACCCCCCTAGCCCCCCCATAAGTACGCGCCGGACCCCCAGCCCCCCCGCGGATGGACGCGCCATTCCCCCACCCCGTATGTACGGAGTGTACCCCCACCCCCGTATGTACGGAGCGTACCCCCAGCCCCCCGTATGTACGGAGCGTACCCCCACCCCCGTATGTACGGAGTGTACCCCCAGCCCCCCGGTATGTACGGAGCGTACCCCCACCCCCGTATGTACGGTGCAGACCCCCAGCATGGGGGCTGGGGGTACGCTCCGTACATACGGGGGGCTGGGGGTACGCTCCGTACATACGGGGGGCTGGGGGTACGCTCCGTACATACGGGGGGCTGGGGGTACGCTCCGTACATACGGGGGGCTGGGGGTACGGCGCGTAAACACAGGGGAGCCTGGGGGGGTGTTCGGCACGTACCCGGCACCTGTTTGGACATCTCCATGGTTGCTATGGGAGTTCGCTCCGGACGGTCTTTTTTCCATACAGTTGTACAATCGGACGGATGGGACGGATCGTACTTGCGCATTCGGACTTCAGTTGTCCCATTTCTACGTAAAAATGTCCGGGGACGTGGCGGAGACTTTTCCCGACCCGAGGACATGTGGGGGAATTTTCCCACTGCGATTCGTATGGACTTTTTCCCATATGAATCGTACTTGCCAGTTTGTACGGGACTTGTACGATTCGGTCGGAAAAAACTCCAGATACGATTTGTACGGGGAATATTTTTCCAGGATCGGAATCGGCCCCTAAATGTATACTTCTTGAGCACATGTCCTGCTAATAAAATGTGGCTGTTGAATTATGTGAAAAATAATACTGTAGATCTTGTCTGCATGAACTTATTTCTACAACAAATCACTATTTCTGCTATGTATGAATGTGAGATTAAACTGGATTTTCTTACATCGTAGGCTCTGCATAGAGAATGGAATGAGCTGGGTAAGTCGATGTTTAAACCTCACTACCTTATGCTTCCTACAGTGAGGTAGATCATTTATATCAGAGCCGTCTTCTCACCAGATTTAGATCGGGTTCTATACACCATTCTCTTACTTTTCCTAAACCAAGGTGCACGCTTAATATATGCTAAATAATATGAATTTTGTTTCCATGATGGCAGGTCGCGTCAAAGCAAGTTATATTTTATCGGTTTATAGGCCACCAATAATTTAAATTGTGCTTTTGTTTTGTAAAATTATGGCTCCTTTCATTTTTTGCACACCTCTCCATCAATTCAGGCCTGTTTTGCGATTGATCCATTTTTTTAAAACGTCTATGCATATATGATTACGTTTAAATATTTTCATATTTGGTTTTGTTCCTATATTTCAAAGTAAATCTAATCTCTGTGTATGAGGTTGTTTTTATGGTTGTATGTATATCTAAAAAAAAATTATATTAAGAACACACATAGTTTCATTTTGGATCAAAAGGAGAAGGAAAAAGTTAAAGAAAAACATTTGAATACATTTAAAATACTTATCTAAAAATGCAGTTTAAACACTGAAAGAAGTATACCAAAAATGGTTCAGTTGAGAAACCAACAATAAACTTACTATAAGAACCAAATAATGTTTCATGCACAACCACAAAAAAAGATAATATAAAAATATGTGCTGGCAATTGCCTGTGTGTATGTAGCAAGAAGCGTGCAGGTCATTGGATTAGACATAAATAAGCTATTAGGTATGAGGAATTATTGAATGTGGTATATGATAAAAAAAAACTAACATTTTATGAAAAAGAGGTTAAGGTGATGTTATGGTTAGATTTGGTGATAAGAACTAAATATAAATAATTCACTGACAAACAAAGGTGCAGTTATGATTAAAAACAAAAGGTAAAAAACACTGAAATTCACCGGCTATGGTTAGGTAAAAGAACCATTAGGTAAACTATCCATAATTAGTACCCTGTCATATACTGCTCATGATCTTACATATAACATCACTCATGACATGTGAAATGACATAATGCCTCCCTCCTTCAAAGCACTATCCCCCACTGCCTAAAGTCCGATCAGGTTTACCCCATAGTAAAAAAAACAAATGCAGATCAACCTGACTTGTACAACTTCCGACCTATCTCCAATATTTCTACCTCGGCGAAGCTCCTTGAAAAATGTGTTCACTTTATCCTATTTCACCACATTGATTATTTCTGATTATTAGACCAATTTCAATCTGGTTGCCATCCAGGGCACAGCACCGAATCGGTTATGACCACATAGTGGACGATGCCCTAAAAATGCTGGATCAGACCCAATCCTATCTTTTAATTGTCCTTGACAGATCATCAGCATTTGATAAGGTTAAGTATGACAACCTACTTGACCTTTTGGAACACCATATGGGATTATCAGTTTCAGTCCTTAACTGGCTCACCTCTTATCTCCATAACAATTCTCAAAGAATCAAGATTAATCATTCACAATCATAGACCACGGCAGTCACGTCAGTGGTCCCACCGGACTTCCCACTTCTCCCACTCTCTTCATTCTGTTCATGGAACCTCTTAGGGAAATGTTGAGTTCATCCAACATCCACTATCACATGTAGGCTGATGATACCCAACTTTACTTAAAAGTCTCCAACCTATCAAAATTGGCTAGCATCCAATCACCTCAAACTAAATACTCAGAAAATTGAGGGGCAGATTTACAAGCCCCTTGCATCATTCTTGTGCCACCGTTGGGCCATTTTTTGTGATGCAGTGGTGGAGTAAAAATATGGCCCATTTACAATGTGAGGCATCTAGGGAGATGTGTCATGTTGTAAAGCCCTCTGCCACATTATACCTGCATCAGGTATAATGCATGCAGGGTGGGCATTCCCTCGCAAAAAAGCCTCGTAGAAGTGACGCTGTGAAATCTACAAGATTTCACTGCACCACTTCTAGGGCAACACTGTGACAAAACCCTATGCCTGCTTGGAGCAGGTGTATGGAGTATTGCAGCACAATGAAGATAGGCATCCCCATGCATTGCTGGAGTTGTGTCATGCTTGCGACATGACTCCAGCAATGCATGACTTTTGTGCCAGCAGATGCGTCAGAATTTCTGACGCATCTGCCAATCATTGCACCATGGTGTCCTGTATTGTAAATACAGCACACCATGGTCGCGCAAGGGTTTCTCAGGGTGGCACAGGGAAAGTGACGCATCTCTACTTTCTTGTAAATCTGCCCCTGAATTCCTACTAACCAGTCACCAGTCATCGAAGAATTGTTGAAACATCTAACAGCCCTCAACTGCATTCCACAAGTCGTTGACTCTGCAAGATCACTGGGATTAACTCTCAACAAGAACCTCAACATGCAGAAACACATCAGTGCCACTACCAAAGGACCAAATCGCCAAATGAACATTCAAAGAAAATGAAAACCCTTCCTCCCCCCAGCGACTTCAAGCATGCAGTGCAAGCCCTAGTGATACCCACATTGGACTATGAAAATTCAACCCTCTCTGGTCTGACCAGATCCAAACTGGCTCCTTTGAGAGCCTTGCTCAACTCTGCTGCTAGGCTCATCACCGGCTCAAAAAGAACTAACCACATTACCCTGATCTGAAATCCCTCAGCTGTCTCCCTTATGAAGAAAGAATCCAGCTAAAAATTGTTTACATGACGCACAAAGCCCTCCACTTCAAAATCACTAGATATCTTACTCAGAAACTAGAACTCTGATGTTTCCAGATCATCCAGAAGCTCCAACACCTTACTTCTGAAACCTCAGAGATTCCACAAGAAGAACATTTACAATTGATCTTTCTCTGGGATTGCTCCAAGAATTTGGAACTCCTTGCCCCTTGTAATCAGAATAAATCCCTCAACCTTATCCTTCAAGAAAGAAGTCAAGGTACTCCTTATGAGCAAATGTATTACCTAGATCCTAAGATACCATCACGATTCCTCAATTTTCCTCATTACTACGGCATACCAACTACTTTGTATTTTTGACTTCTCAATCCTGACACTACCCTCACTTTTCTGGGCACTGCATGTTCCTGTAGTTTTCTTAGCTATGATACTTTTGTTTTTATTGCTTAAAACCAGTGCTCTCTGAACATATAAAGATTACCCTTCCTTTCCGGATACTACTTTATTCTGTATTTTTCTTGAATATGATATTATTATTATTATTATTATTATTATTATTATTGCTCTGCTCTCTGTATACTTGTAAAGCGCTCTGATACCCATGAGGGTCATGTTCACGCTGTCAAACTATCAAAATAAATAAATAAATAAATGTATAATATCAATGACGACATCTCAAATGACAGTGAGCAATAATCCCCTAGTAGAAGAAGCCTGCCCTTCACCACCAACTAAAATACTTGATGATAAAAATATATTAGATCTCAGATCTACAAACCTTTGACCAACAGCATGAATCACTTTCTGTCTCACCAATTTTGTTCCTCGCTCCCTAAGGCGCTTTTCTTTCTTATCACTTTCCCTATTGTGTCCTCTCTCCCCACCCTCTTTCCACGTACCTCCCTCTCCTCACTAAATTTACCGCCCTCTGTTTTACCTCTCCTATCTCTGTCTTCTCTTCTCTTTCCATGTTTTCCTTCCTCTCCTCATCAATAATATCCCTTACTTTTCTCCTTCTCCTCGAAACATCACAATCTAGCAACATTTTTTAAGCTCTCACAATAAATCATATCCATCAAGCATTCCCATTCCATCAATTAACACCTACTAAGAGAATCTATTACATCTTGCCAGCCAACACCTGTTGCAATCAAAGAAAACAAAACCATGGCCAGATGATCATGTACAAGACCACCCTGCCTAGAAGAACAGCATAATATAATAAAATCTTTAACCTAATTCTTACACCTCCATCACTGCCCATTCTGTGTGTAGACTCCTAATCACCAACTGAGACCATTGTAATCTCAAAAACCAAAGACACCGTGTATCGCTCAGGCATGTTTCTGCACATGCTCTCAACACAGCCCATATACACTCCTACAACTAATCCAATTTCAAATGTCCCACAATCTGACATCCTAAAACACACAAAGAATCCTTCCTCAGGGGACCATGTACTGTCTAGAAGTCAAAGATTAAGGGCTTTGTTACACGTTTGGTGGTCCTCCAGCAGCGCCTCCACTGTGATATCCACTGGAGGACTGTCAAAGCTGTGGTGTGCCCACCCACTTACAAGTTAAATCCTGGTCGGGCAGTGCTGAGGCAGTCTCATAGGAGAGCCTAACATACAGACCACTGTTCTGATAGTGCCTGCAGCACATTCCTTCATGGTGTGACATGCACCATGTTGTGCATGCCAAACCTTGCAGGATTAGGGGTGCAATTGCAGGGTGCACAACATTCTCTATGCTGTGCCCCAGTTCTCTAATTTCCATCCTTGCATAACAAAGCATCATATCTGCCCCTACTCAACCTAGATAGTCAATCTTCCAGCTCATGCTCTGGTCCTCTAAGCCTCGCTTTGCAACATTCCCTCTTAAAACACCTTCTTTCTGTACCCTCTCTGCTTATTTCCTCCTATGCCCACTAACGCCTTAAACCTCCTTTATTTATTTTCTTTTGATATCTCGCCTTCAATTCTTCTCTCTTTATCACTCTATTTTGCTCTCCTGCTACCTTTCCTATCAGCTGCTTCATTTATCCTTTGTCACCCCATTACCATCCCCGTGTGTCCATGCTCATCCTAGCTCACAAACTCATAGTTGATTTGACCAGGTCCACCACTGCAACCGTCCAAAAGTGTAATGAACAACCAAAGTAATGTTGAATGAAGAAACTCAGGAAACTCAAAATCCCTGGGAACGGGGATCCTAGTTACCTAAAGAGAGATGTTGGTTCAGTGATACAATGAAACAGGGGATACTGAATGAGTGAGAGCACCTGGATAGCATACCCTGAGTAACTCACTACTAAAGAGAGCAGCCTTATGTTAGAATCAACACTCTCTTACGGTCTAACAATATGTTCCTGGAATATCAACGGTCTTTCGTCAAAACTGCAATCTCCAGACATACTTGGCTTCTTAAAAAACACTACATCATTCTTCTCCAGGAAACCTGGCTATCAACCAGCAACCCAATTGAAGGGTACCTGGAATTTATATCGCCCGCCACAAGACAGAGCAAGTTCGGCAGACTGTGCAGTGGGCTGTCTATCTACGCGGCTACCAGACTGTCAGCACGTATCAAACAGCAAAAATTTAAAGTTGACTGGGTCGCTGGCATTGTGGTAGAAAATCCCACATCAGAGAGCAAGATACTACTGCTAAATGTTTACATTTCTCCATGCACTAGTGAGAAAAAATCCAAACTGGACTGCCTGATCGAAATATTATGCAACATCTTAAGCACATATGGCAGTATACCATGTTTAATCTCTGGAGATTTTACTACCAACCTCTTTCACAACCAGTTTGAAGACCTAGGGATCATCCTTCCAGCAGTCCCCTCACATCTCGCCACACAAACATTACCATCAGGACTCAGACCGTCTAAATTGGGCGAATATGCAGTTCTCCAATTCAGCAAAATAGGTTATATAGTAATAAACAGTCGCTCATCCACAGATAACTCCCCCGGCCTGGAAAAGAACTAACGGCCGAACCCATTCATTTTTGGACTTTACATTAGGAAACAGTGAAATGCTCACCTTAATTGAGTGCCATTACATCGCAGCACAGGGGGATAGGGACCATCGACCCCAAATAATAACATTATCTCTTAACATGCCTCACCATCAGGCATTGGCCCATACGATATCAGATAGTCATTCGGAGAACCTAAGGCAAATGAAATGGTCGTCCAGCGTTGCCCCCACTGTTACGGGAATGCCGTGCCTTTCTACGTTTACAATGCAAAAAAGATGTCCCTATCATCGACGGCTGGGAAGCTCTTGTGAACAGTTTACTAAACAAATTTCCATCCAAATCTTACCCCCGGTAAGACCCACCACAACTACGCATTTCACCTGCAACAACAATTTTAATATCTTAAAGAAATGCTGCTCTATGCCAGGCCAGAAAAAGCCCGGGAAACGTAATTTTATTTATCCTCTACCAGCAAGCTCAAAAAGCCTTCAAGCCATCCATGCACAGAAACAAACAATCAGCATCAGACCAGTTCTGGTTGAAGTTAGTCTACGCCAGCAAAAGGTCTAACACAAAGTTATTCTGGTTCCTTGCGAACAGAGGCCCACTAGGAGGGAGAGGACACAGCAGCGTAAATATAAGTGTTGAGTTTCTATTCAATCACTTCAGCAAACATTTAAGCAGGACAGAGCACCTCAGTCCCCATTCAACATCCAAATCTTGGCCACCACTCACTGAAGGCCGCTACACAGGCAACGCCGGGTCCAATACCACAGTTGAAGGTACCCCGGATGCAACAACAATTGAGAGAAAAGAGCCATGAAACTCCAGAGATGCTGACGACACACAGAGTCTTAAGAAACACCATCGCCCGGATAATTAGGAAAGGCAGGTCAGACGGAGCCCCTGGCCCCAATGGACTACCTCAGGGCTTTTTTAAGTCAGACGAAACGTTGTGGTCAGGTGTCCTTGCACCTCTGTTTTTACATTGCTGGCTCAATAACCACATCCCGGATTCCTGGAAAGGTGCTATCATGCATCCCATCTACAAGAGTGGTAAAAGAAATTACCCAAAAAATTACAGAATGATAGCCCTTCTGGATATCGAATTAAAATACTACACCAGCATTTTACTAGAAGAATTGTCAATCTGGGCTGAATCAACACAGCGTCTCCTTTTTAATCAGACTGGCTTCGTAGCTAATTCAGGCAAACCAGCAACCTACTGACATTAACTGTATTGATGGAGAAAGCAGATGTTTGTCGTATTCAACTCCACTGCTGCTTCGTCGACTTCAAGGCGGCTTTTGACCGGGGGCCACGCGTCCGCCTTTGGCAAAAATTAGAGCGCTGGGGTATACCGCCCACCCTCTTACAAGACATAATCCAACTCCACACACGGACCTGGATAAGAATAAATTTGGGCGACGGGTCCCATGTTTCAAAAAAGGTCCAAACAGGAAGCGGTGTTAAACAAGGCTGCGTCTTGGCGCCCCAACTGTTTAACCTGTTCATCTCGGACCTATCCCCCGTACTTGACAAGGTTAACTCCCATCCACCTCAACTGGACGGAATCCGCATCAACAACCTGTTATACGCTGACAACCTTGTGTTACTGAGGCCTGCAGAGGCTTCTCGACGAACTCCTTCCCTACACACTTGACAATGCTCTCGAATTGAATTTGTCAAAAACAAAAATAATTCATTTCAGCAAACAGAAGCAGCGGAAAAGTAGGTGGTTTTTCAACAATAAAAGCATTGATATAGTGCCACACTATAAATATTTGGGAATCTTCCTTGACTCCAGAGGTTCCTTCTCCAAACAAAAAGGTGCCGTCAAGGCTAAAGCACTGTCGCTTGAGGTTGCGTCTGCAAAACTCTCAAAACATCTACTAGGACAAAGCCTAATTCCACTACTCAAGGTGATGAAGGCCAAGATCACCAATTCCTTATCATATGGACACGAAATTTTGATAGGCTCAGCAAACATCTTATTAAATAAATCAACCACCAGAATCTTTAAGCGAGCATGGCGCATGCCAAGGTCTTCATCTCCGGCACAAGTCAGATTAGAACTCGGCATGCTAGATCACAATGGCGTCGAGGCTGGTGCTTTCTTTAAGTTTTGCAATAGACTGCACAATTTCCAGGATGGCAGCCTTGAGGCCAAATTTTGGAATGAAATATCGACCAGCACATTTAGCCAAAAATATCTGCACCACTTGGCCCACTCCCTAAAGTTACTCGGAGTCACAGAATATTGGGGAACAAATCCATCACAACAGGCATTGAAGACCGTAATTAAGCAAAGTGTTCGGCTCTTTTCACTCCGACAGGGCAAAATTATCCAGAAGGAAACACACCTGGGCTGTTTCCGATTATGAACCGGGGGCTGAGTCATCCTACCTATTAAGCACATACTCACTTTTTTGGAAGGCTACGTTCATGGCCCTAAGGCTAGGCGGGTGGCCCTTTTTAAAGCATTTGCTACAATGGGGGCGGCCCAGTCTCAGTATCGAATGCAGGGAATGCGGCTACCACCCCGAAAGCATGGAGCATATAGTCTGCACATGCCCAGTTCTGCTTAACGACAGAAGGACTTTATTGAGAGAGGAGTGGAATAAACTAGGCGCTCGCACATGTCGTCAGGCCATAATAGTGGCTATGAACCCAGAAAATGAAGCTGAACATTCGGTTCATCAAATTTGTCATCAGAGCTGCTAAACTGCTGGCAAAAGAGTAGACAGCAAATCTTCCGCCGGTTGGCCTTGCCACTTCTTTGTAATAAAAATTCTAGCGGCCACTGGCCCCTTCAGCTAGGCCTACCTGGACACAGTCTTCAGTATTTTAACACCAGCTGTCATATTTATTTGTCCCTTCTTTTAGACTTTCTTAAAACCATTCCGTGACTGTTATGTTTTCCAATGAGCTTGAACCGTAAAGACAAATGAATATTCGGATAATTTTTAATTTCAACTTATTTTTATCGCAAGATTACTGCACTTGTTTTGCACTAACCAGGGTCCTTTTTTGTCTTTTTTTAAATTTTAGTATATGTATTCATGAGTTACATGGTTTTAACATTTTGTTATGGTTTTTAGTAATCAAACAATAAATTTGAAAATTGAAAAAAAATGAAATTCACTCTCAACAATGCACCCACCCACATACACATCACATACTCACTTACACAAACACTTACAAATCTCCATGTAATTACAGTGGTATAGTGCACAGCTGGAGGTCTACGAAAGCCCAAGCAAGTGGTTTAACTGACATAGTTGACAAGGGTTAAGCAAGCGGCAAATGGCAAACCACCTGATCCAAATACCCCAAAGAGATAAGCTCAAAACACTTCACTGTCACATGGATTTGGCCATCGGGTAGCAATGGACATTCCTCTTGAATATAAGTGCAGCAGAAACCCCAAACTCGCATTAGCACTACTCATAAGTCATTGGGCATGATCTGTTCACAGGACAGAACAGATAAAATTCAACCTTTTTTTTTGGTTCGACGGTGGACTGAAATTCGGCTAAAATATCGCAATCTGCTCCCCATGATAACAGAGGCTCAAGATGATTTCCAGTAGGAACTGCCCTAAACTCCCAAGCTCCCTAAAACTGCCCGGAATGCCCGAACAGACCTTACTGCCATCAAATGATAATTTTACAGCAGTCTGTGGACCACTGTGAAAATACTTCTTGCAGTTCGCATTTTTTCCTCACTGCAGGGGGATGCTAATCTGACAAATTCAGGCATTAAGGGGCATATTATCAAGCCAGGCGATAAAATTATCGCCGCTTTAGCGGCAGAAAACTGCCGCTAAAGCGGTGATAATGGGCTTGATAATATGCTCTATGGAATTCCAATTGAAGCTCAGGTTAGATGCCTTTTACATCTAGCATGGGCTTCAATTGGAATTCCATAGAGCATATCATCAAGCCCATTATCGCCGTTTTAGCGGCAGTTTTCTGCCGCTAAAGCGGCGATAATTTTATCGCCTGGCTTGATAATATGCCCCTCAGTCTTTGATTTGTTTTCATGAACTACAGACAAAAAAACACAGACACCGCCATGATGACTATCCATGGGCAAATCCACAGCCGCAGACACATGCATTTGGATATAAAAGGGCCAAAAGTGGCGCAAGGGGCTCATAAATCTGCCCCATGGTACATGTGGTCTGGAACACCATAGTTGTTCTAAGCAGGGTGGAATGTGTCCCCAAAATCAAAGACTCTTTCTTATCTTGAGGTCGTTTAGGATGGAAAATGGCTTTACGCCTGTGCCTTTGTGTGCATGATTGTATTTACTTTGATGATTAAATGCCCATGGCAGGTGTCTTTGGGTCGGCTACGGTTAGCTCAGTTTGCAATCTTTAGTTGAGGAACCACAGTCTTTTATCGTCAGCATTAATTCAGTTCAATCTATTGGTTATGTATCCTATTGACAGTGAAAGGTTTGCAGTTTCTTGCATTTTAGACCCCTTTCTCTAGGTGCCCTTTTTCATAGGCACGCTGCACTTGCACATACTGAAACTCACATGGCACGTGGGCAAACACGGTAAATCTGCACGCAGCGTTATTGCACTGAAGGCTTTTATAATTGCCTAAATATTTATATATTCACATGTTCACTAACATTTTACTTATATGCAAATTATTAAACAGTTTTGCTCATTAATCCTCCCATGCTATCCATTCCATTCTCGAATTAGGAGTAACATCCCATTTCAACACCTTCTGAGTGCACTTTCTTCATGTTTTAGACGTCGCCCAAGAGTGTTCCATAAAGCAAAAAAGGCACTATCGGCGTCATCACCTTTGAACTGATTCATTCTCACCTCTCACCCTTTTTCTAAAATTAAACCATGTATCTCAGAGATATGAGGCAGGCAGCGAATCCAATAAAGCAGAGTTGGTTTTCACATGCAATGATTGCGTTAAGACCCCCTACTAGTCAACGACATGCTCGGCCATTTGCTAGGCATCGAGCAGTCAGATGCTCACAGGGACGTCTCATTGCCCAGTAAATGCGCACAATGTACACATTGCTTTGCGGTTGTTTCGAAGGGGTCGCAAAATGTATTCTGCAAATTGCTGAGTATGTTTCGTACATTTTTTAAAACAATCGTTTGCCGTCGCAAAGCCTGTGATTTTTGCAAATTGATTTGCACACTCTTCACATCATTGGAAATTTGAAGTATAACTAAACACATTGCATTAAATCACCACAAGTGTTTTCAAACCCAAATAGATGCAGATCAATTTGTTATAAATGAGTAACCCGTTGGTGAATCATACCTAAGAATACTAACTATAATACAGTAAGGGAAACGCCTCTCTGTTGTATCATTAAATGTTATATTGATTCTATATAACACCTAAGGTGTCCACGAGGGAACGTTCAGATATAGGGCGGAATATATTTGTGCTTCTCAGTGAAGAACATTCATTGTCACCTTTTTGTTGGCCGATAGAGAGTTAGGGGACTCGATCAGTAGCCATCTTGTTATGGTCAGACTGGCAACGAAGGAAGACTGCAGATGCAGCAAAGGTCTGGGCCAATTGAAGCTTGCAGATTTGAATTTTGTGGCGTGATGGGGGCACGTGATGTTGCTAAAGGGACCCTATCATTGACTGATTCGATTTTCTGCCCCCTCATGTACTACTCCTCTCTATTTGCAGCTAGGTTTGTGTTGTATGTCACAAGATGGTAAGATGGCAATATGATGGATCAGTGCTTTAGCGCTTGCCCCATATATCTGCGACATGAAACAAGGCTCTATGGATGTGGGGGAAGTGGGTGGGCACATTCATGTCATTCAAATCTGAGTATGACTATCTTCAGCTTACTGGATTCGCATGTATAGCAGTATTTTGATTTATGGTGGCATGCCAGACTTTTCGACCTTTTGTCACCAGTGGTTAATGGCTTCAGGGTTTGACTGTGTAAAGTGTCTGTCCAGTCCTCTGCAACACTGAATTTAGTATGTATAGACACTGCGTATATGTGTGGTGCTGGGTGTGCAAAGTGGAATGCATCCGGAGTGTGAGTGTCATGGACGACTGTGGGCACAGGGGAATCGATGTTGAATTTCCATTGTAAGTATGGTGTGCAGAGTGGAGGTTGGAGGTAGTCTTCCAGACGAGCAATGCTTGTTGCTGACATTCATGATGCTTGTGGAAGTCCCCAGATTTATTGGTGCTGGGTGACTGTAGACAGTAGCCTCTTTAGGACTGCTGGAGAAACCTTTGTCCAAAATCAACATTGAAGTGAGTTAGTTGTTCAACTCCCCCATGTTAGAGAAAGGCTTAGTTTGGCAACAGAATTGTTTTCAGGACAGTCCCTACAGCCTTGACCATGGAGGATGGAGTCGCTCGATCACTGTGATATGTTGCCTTTCTAACATCCCTGTAATGATTCAGATACGCCCTTACTGCTCATTCTACATTTTTGTAGAATTGTGTGAGGCACGGTTACAGTACTTCTTGACAAATCACTGGATAGATGATCCTTTCTTAGGCAGTATTTTGTGAATCACTTGCTTCTGAATATTTAACCCCACACCAAGTCCCGAGTGCCAAGTAAGCCTGGCACCCCTCACCTCCACCATGAAAGTCAAGTGCTGAGGGGGTGTTCTTGGTGCTTGGTTTTCAGGGTCCAGTACATCAGCTCTGGGACATCAGAGGCAAACAAACCCATTGCCTCCATTGAGGCCTACTAACCTCCGCGCAGCCCATGGCCTTCAAACAGGCGCCGACAGTAACAATTTAGCAGTTCTCCTGATCTATGTTTAATCAACTTATCCTCTCTCAGTGCATTGTACTCTTTGGGCTTCTCTTATTTATTTTTCCTTTCAACTTTTTGGAATTACCAGGCCTCTAAACCCTTTAAATTTAAAATGGTGTTTGCATTCATCCATTGAAGATGCCAATGACAACTTTGTGCTTCCCGGATCCACCACAGTGGGTTCATTAGGTAAGGAGTGGCTCAGACAGATAATAATGAGCCACAATTGATGTAACAATGGGCATGGTGATAGAGAAAACCTTTTCATGCCACTAAAGGGGTCACTGTTATTTGAAGTGCTATGGCCCACATCCCCAATCTGAGCCATGAAATATACCCATCATCCTTTCTTAAGTGGGTTTGCAGGGTAGATGTCAAACTTCCATTCAGCACACTGCCTTATAGAATTATGGCAATGTAGCTGGTAAGAATCACAATTTGTATGAAAAGGACATGGCAGTCTCAACGAGGAACACCCTTTTGATCCTATTGATGTGAATTCATCTGTTAATGTCTCTAAGGCAATGCCTTATTATGCTATAGCCTGGGATGTGTTGTCGGGTATTGGGAATAAAAACGTCAACTTTTATTTTGGTCTCCATTCTTATGATGAAATATTTGAATTTATCCCAATCTGGCTCCACTATCAAAAGGATTTCAGCATTCGCAAAGACCCTTCATAGAAAATCTTCAGGGTCCGTCTATCTTTGACCACAACTTCCTTGACTACACAACCCCTACTGTCCCTTAAGTGATTGATTTGATCCCTCATTTGTTTGATGTAGCATACTTGATTAATAATACCTTTCCAAAAGTGTCTTACATTTGCATGCAATCAGAGTGACCCTCTGATGGTATAAAATGTGCCCTGCAAGGAAAAATGGAGTGTGAAAGTTTCCTATGGCCATTTTACGAAACTCTTTGTTGATTTATCACTTCACCACATTCAAGTATTATTTACTAATTCTGTGAGCCTGTCCATGGTTTAAGACCCAGAGTGGGGCTCTGTGATGTGAAGGGGCAAACCACAGAAATCTGGACCCTTCAAAAGCTCTGGCTAGAAAGACTTAGGGGTCTATTAGGATGGCGGGCGGATCGCCACCGCCCGTCTGGCGGTGGTGATCCGCCCGCCATTTTCTACTGCCCGCCTACCATTTCCCCCCCGCAAAATTTCGATGGCGGTGGGGACCCTGGCGGACGGAAAGACCGCCTGCTGGTTTTCCGCCAGTCGGACAGGCGACCGGGTGGAAAAGGGCTCCAATATGGTGGCGGTGTCTGCAGACACCACCATCCATATCATGATGGGCGGCAGAGCAAGGCTTTCCAAGGCGACGACCCTGCCATGGAAAGCCAGGCAGAGTTCAGTTTCGGGGGCCCGTTGCGGGCCCCCAGGGGTTGGGGGCGCACTTGGGGGGTAATGAGTACCCCCCTCCATTTGCATGCACAATGTGGCAGGTACCACGCGGTGCCAGCCACGTTGTGCATGCAAATGCACGACATTCATATATTGCATTGTGGTGGGTGCTGCTTACAGCACCGCCCACCACAATGCAATATATGCGGGATACCATCACCACCGTGGTGGTGGCATCCTAATTCCCATGGCGGGACCGCCGCAACTGTGGCGGCCAGTCGAGTTTCCCGGTACGGTGTCCGCCCGCCATCGTAATAGGCCCCTTAATGTCTAGAAGCCTGCCCTTTGGAGCTAGGGGCTGCAAGACCCACCCCAAGGAACTTTCCCAGCAGCTGAAGAAAAGTGGGCCTTGGTAATTTTTTCCACTTCCAGAGGGCTGGAAAAGGTGCCTAGGGAGGATGCACACTAGGCATGTAGGAACACCTGATTCGCACAGCTGGGAGCTTCTTGCACTCTGTAAACACGCTCAGCAGGACCTTGTAGTAAAATTATCAAGTCTTGTGAAGCCCTGCATGGCTACAGATTCCACTGGAGGATTTTGCGATCTAAAAAAAGTGACTAAGGCTGAAAGTAAAACCTTTGACTGCAGTGAGGCAGTCTTTGATCTGACTGGTGATTCACCCTCAACTGCCAAATCCATTTTTGTCTCGTCTGGAGCTTTAAGCACCAAAACCTTCAGTTCAGGTGAAATTCAACAATGACGTATCTGACTTCGATGCACCCTTGTCAGTCATATCCTTGCACCTAGCCCTGCAGGTAGATTTTAACATTCATTTGAGAGACCAAGGGCCTAATTTACAGTTTGGAAGATGGGTTACTCTGTCACAACCATGACATATATCCCATTGGCCTTTTTGCAAATGCATAGCGTTTCCAGGTAAAACTGACTATAACAGATAGAACATCACTCAAGGGAACATTTCCTTTTCAGTAGAACCTAGAAAACACCAGCGTTTGCAGCCCTTATACTTTGCTGTGGGTTCAAAGCAGTAAAAGTGCAGTTGCTAAGCAATTTCTCCAATGGATGCTCTTGCTTTCACCAACTTAGGCCATGATAAGCCACTTAATAGGCTTGTTTACCCACTTGGGGGCCACGGTAAGCCACTTAATAGGCTCTTTTAACCATCCACTCCTACTTGGGAGCATAGCTAAACTCATATTGCTTCAGCTCACTGATCCAAGTGTGTTGCTCTATAGTTGCCAGCAGTTTTGCAGCTGGATTGAGAGCAGAGGCTCAGAAAGGACACAAAAAACTTTGTCGCACCTTATTCACTGACAGTGATACTAAGACTTGTTTTCTGAAAATTCAGGTGGTAAAATTGTGCCAACAAACATCACTGTGCTTTCTGATGCCTTTAGGATCATTGTCCTGTACCCAATACTCATGTTCTTATTTTTATATGGTGATGTTTTAAGAATCATGCCGTTAGGAGCCATATATCTTTATACAAAGGACAAGGTCCATATCATGAAATACTTTGGCAATGAGGGAGATGCATCATTCCTATGGTCTTATTGTACTGTAAATGAACTGCCTACTGTGCATTCATTAACAAAGCAGATCTACAAGTTAGTGTATGACCTACAGACTCAGAATAATTAAGAGACTACCTGTTAGGAATCGGGGTCTCTAGTTGGCAGTGGTTTGCACCTTTGTACACGTAATGGCCCTTCCCTCTAGTCCGCATAATGGGGATACACTCCCAAAATTACCCCTGTTCAGCCCCTTGGTAGCTTGGCATGAGCAGTCAGGCTTATCTCAGAGGCAGTGTGTGAAGCATTTGCACATAACCAACAGTAATACAGGGAAAAAAATGCAAGAGGGCAACACACCAGTTTTAGAAAAACAACCAATATCTATCTGTGTAAACAAGACCACAACGAAAATGCAGTTCCTTGAAGTCTGTAGCTCTGTCTGGTGCTGAAAACAACAGAATAGAATCTAACAGTTCCGGCCGACTGCATCGGGGCGGACCGGCGTTAGTATCAGCAGACTCGTAAACAGTACCTTTGGTTCAGGCAGTGGCAGGTATGAGATACATGTTCAGGCTACTTGTGTGGGTGGCACAATCAGAGCTGCAAGCCCACTAGCAGCATTTGAGTTACAGGCCCTGGCACACTCAGTGCACTGTACTAGGGACTTACCAGTGAATCAAATATGCAAATCATGGAAAACCATTCATTGTCACAATTTATACAGTGAGCATATGCACTTTAGCACTGATCAACAGTTGTAAAGTTCCTGGAATTCTATAGCCAATAAAAAAGGGTCAGAAAAATAGGAGGCAAAAGGCAAAATGTTTGAGGATAACCCTGCAGAAAGGGCCAATTTCAGCAATGCCTTTAGAGGAGTAGCCACTATGTTAATTCCTCTAAAGGCATTCATACTTTTCTAAGTGCCTGCTATGTTTTATGAAGCCGCTCAGCAAATGTTTTTCTTTCACAAAAACAATCTTGCAAAGCTAGAGTTTATTTTTATGAAACAATCAAAATGACCCAGACATCCTGGGAGTTTTCTGCGAGTGCGTGAGGGTCATTTTTCTTGGTTTAGCTTTGGGACAGGCACATCTTTCCTGGCGTTCATGAAGAGAAAAAAGCACATTGGACTGTCTGTTCTAAAGAGGGAGAATTGTCTGGTGCACTTTGAGAAGTCTGCCAAGCCATGGGTGTATGATTTCTGGCAAAGAAGCCAGTAGGGGCAACACTGGCAGAATCGTGACTCTAAATAGAGTAGGTAGACTGTCAGTTTGACGGGCAGGGTGCATCTATTAAACTCTTAATCAGGGTTTAAGTCTAAAACTAAACTTTGAAAGCAAACTAGGTGGCAAATCTGCAACAGTGGAGAAGTTTCTTTGGTGCTATGAAATCCAGCTTTGTTTTATTCAGAGGTTTTGATACCAAAATTGGCTTTAGTGGGAGTAAATGGTGACATATCCTACTTCGAAAGACCCTTGCTGAATTCAGCATCCTTCCTTGTCCCTGTCAAGAACTTCGAGAATTTCTAAGTCCCAAAATGAAAAACTTTACTTAGAGCAACCCTCTTGGCTTTCCTGACCACTCCTCCATCAGAGTCAGCCTGAAATAGCACTTTGGTCCTGGTGAAGCTGTGACTTTCAATTTACGCTTTGTATTTTCTTGATGCTTTTTAGACTTAAAATTTAAAAATCAAGATCTCAAGTTCCCCATGTCTGATTTTTTGTCATTTAGCTGTCCTTTAACACATTAGATTGGTCTTAATATTTCTAAAGTGCTTGAGACTTCAATTTTGTTGAGTTTTTAATTTGTTTAGTGCTGTTTGAAATGAACATGTATTTGTCTAAGGAATTACCTGCTGCTTGTGCCACTGCTATCAGGATTAATCAGAAATTCTCTTTGAGCTATGCTGTGACTTACCCAGATAGCACGACTCACGTTGCTGGTGTTAATCCCTCCAAATGTAGGGCCTTATTTATGAACGCCTTACACTGCCGATGCGTCACTTTCTGTGGCATAAAAAAAAGTGCCACACTGCGCCATATTTACAAAAAGACACATTTAAGCAGATGCATCACTTTGTGAACCCCGAGCTACATTATACCTGCAACGGCTATAATGTATGCAGGGAATGCGCTCCGGTGCAGAAAAGGCTAGTAGAAGTGTTGCAGTGAAATCTATGAGATTTCATTGCATCACTTCTACAGCCTGACTGCTTCAAATCCTAATGCCTGCTTGAACCAGGCATAAGAGGTGACGCAGGCCTTTTCACATGGGGCTTGCCTCATGTGAAATTACACATTGCTGGAGTTGAGTCTGTTTCCAGCAATGTGTTATTTTTTGCCCCGACAGTTACGTCAGGATTCCTGACATATCTGTCAATCCTTGCGACATGGACCGCTGTACAGTGAATAAGGTGCATCCATGTTGTCGCAAGGAGGGCACACTGTAAAGTGTTGCAGCGGTGTTTTACCACATTGATGCAACACTTTTCATAAATTAGGCCCCTAATACCTCATTTCTGACACAGCACTATTGTGCTGTCCGAGCTCCTGTGCAAAAAGAACAATTGATGTACAGAATGCGGAACAATGTCATACATTCACCCCAGTACAGAGATCTGGGCCTAAATCCATCGTTTTTTTGCTCACCATGCCATTCCAGTTTGGATCCAACCATATGCAAATCAGTCTTGACCCAGAGATCCTGTGGCATGGGAGAAATGTAACTAACAATGGTAAATTTCCTGTCAAGACTGTGAGAAATTGGGTATGGTTAGAATTCCTTTCATTCCTTCTAGCTAGCATTATCAACTATTTTCTCTTTTCCATGATGGATTTCTGGAATGCATCCTATATATACCTATAGATACATTTTGATGATTTAGAAGTAAGCAGGGACCCTTTGGTCTGGAGGCTTTTAGGAGTATACATTGTCCTATCGTACTTAATACAATACACTCTGCAGGATGCTAACCGAGTACACATTCTGCATTGATTGGAAAGGAGCCCCTCTATTTAAAGCTGTTCATCATTAAGTGTATCATTTTTAACAAAAGTCTCAGATATTACTTTCAAGGATTTATCGCCTGAAAGTTTTGTTTCCTAGCTAACAGGTACAATACTCTCCTCAAACCTGTACTGCATGCATAATTACGAATGCCAAACAGTTGATCTATGGGTTCATTTAGAACTCCCATAAAAGCTGTCTAAATTAATTTGTTACTTCAATGGTTGGCGATGACATGGTAGGTTGTAGGTGATAGATGAAGTTTTCAAACACATGCTCGCATTCTCCCATTTTTTAAAAGGTTAAGTATGCTTTATTGAGATGAAATACAAGGTAGAAAACCAGAATATCTTGTAACAGCAAAGGTCAAATTATATCATAACCAGAAAAATTGGAATAACAAAGTAGGACAATAGTAGAATAGTAGAAGTAAATTATGAAAACAAAAAGACGTTTCTAAACTAATACGTAGACAAATGCAATTTTAAGGTTTTAAAAGGAAGGGGGGAGGGAAGAGGGAAGGAAGAAAGAAATGGGGAAGTAATAAACGGCAGCTAAGTAATCATAGAAAAATTACATAAAGAAAGAAGTTGAAAATAATCTTATTAAAATGGTTCCTAGCAATATAGATAACAAGAAAATCAGACAGGTAACCTGGAAAGAAGGGTAGTGAGTGGTGACCAAAGAATATCTTTTTTAATCAATAGGAATGTAGACGTGGCAAATGCACGATCTAGTCTGTCATGATGACATAGCAGGTTCCACGAGGCTTGATATGAAATTTTAGAAGTGTCCTTCCAATTGGTGGTAATAATCTGAACAGTAATAGCTATAAAGAGGTCAATTAACTTACCTACTCTTCTCTGAGCGTTCCAAATAGAAGAGGAACCACCCAGAAAAATGTGTATAATTTCAAAGGGAGCATTGGTAGATAAAATCTCATTTAACTTCATTCCGGTGAGAGGCCAAAAACTCTTAACCATGGGGCAGAGAAAGAACATATGAAGAAAATCGCTGGTAGATTGAGGACAGGACCAACATTTTGTATTATCCAATAATTTTAACTTATGGAGCTCTGTAGGGGTGAGGAAAAGCCTATTTTAAAAATAGTACAGATTCTGCGTAGTACCTCCTGAGCGTGAGGAGGTATGAATTTTTGCCCAAATGGAACCTCAAGTGGAAAGCGAAAATGAATGTGCAAGATTTGCCTCCCGTAACAGTTCAATGCTGGATTTAGTTCTAGGAACGGATGAATGAGATAATATCTTGTATATATGGGAGGCCTTAAATTGAGTAGAGAAGTCTAGGGAGAGAGAGGGTGGTTGAGAATATGTGGTGGAGGAAGAATATTGGGATTGGAGATGAGTAAGGGATGATTTGAGGGCAGAATAATGAGGCGAATGTAAAGTGGATATGTCATATTTATGTTGGACCTCCGTGAAGTTCATGAAGGACCCATGACACATCAGGTGCTCAAATATAAGAATGCCTTTATCGATCCATTCTTTCCAGAACAGGCTCCTTTTGTTAATCTTTAAGTGTTTATTATACCAAATAAGAGTAAATTGAAAATTATCCGAATGGGGAGGGTGAGCTCTAAGCAGGGAATTCACAACTGAAGTAGAATGTGTGAGGATAGGCGATAGAAAATGTCAGGGGGTTGAGATAAATGGGTGGCTACAGGTAAGGAGGCTGGTGCATATTCGGATTGTTCCTGTGAACTCCAAGCCGTGAAAGGTGTTTGTGAAGAGTCAGAGAAAAAAGTCGAGACTTGTTTAAGGGTGAATGCAGAATGATAATGTCTAATATTAGGAAAATTAACCCCTCCTAATTCTTTAGGTTGCTGAAGTCAAATAAGGGAAATCCTAGGTTTAGGATTATTCCCGAGGAATTTGGTCAGGGAACGGTTAATGGGGTTAAAAAAGGAGAGTGGGAGAGTGACTGGGAGCATGGAAAGATAAAAATTAATAATCAGAAGCAACATAATTTTAATCTTAGCAAGTCTACCCCACCAAGACAAAAATAGTGGAGACCAGCTATCAGTGAGGGCGGAGAGTTTTTTAAGTATATCAGCAAGGTTAATTTTAATAGTTTCTTTAATGTTGTTATTGTAGAGGACACCTAAACAATTAATGCTCTTGGGGCTCCTTTTGAGACCTGTATCATGAAACAAATGGGAGAAGCAGTGTTTGTTCAGTGGCATAACCTCGGACTTGTCAAGATTAAGTTTATAACCAGAGACTAGATAATATTCTTTTTAAAAGAGAGAAAAAGGTTGGCAATGAGGTAGTGGGGTTGGAAAGATATAATAAAATGTTGTCCGCATATGCAGTAAACTTAATTTCTGTGTGTTTAAACTGGAAACCTGTGTAGTGTGGAGAGCAACGCAGCTTCTCAAAAAATGGTTCTAGGGCCAAAATAAATAGGAGCGGGGATAAGGGGAAGCCTTGTCTGGTACCTCTGTGAAGTGGAAAGTTGGATGTATCTGAGAATGGTAGGGCTAAAACTGTGCCATTTCAATGCACCAAAAATAAATTCCCAATTAACCCTATCAAAAGCTTTTTCAGCATCCAACACGATTGCAGCAATCGGTACAGTTGCCTTGGAAGCTAAATGGATAATATTAAGGAGAGTTTGAGAGTTATCTGTAATGGACCGTCCTTTAACAAATCCTGATTGGTATATGTTGACTAAATCTGGAATGACCAAATTGATAGGAAGGGCTAATAACTTGGCAAATTTCTTACAATCAGTATTAAATAGAGAAATGGGTCGGTAATTTTTATATAAGGAGGGGTCTTTATCCGTTTTAGGGATTCAACACAGCATAGCTTGAGTGAATGAACTTTGAGAAGAACCAGAAACTAAGAAATGATTTATGAGGGACAACAACTGAGGGACTAGGTATTGTTTAAACTGAAGAAACAAACGTACAGTGAAACTGTCTGGACTGTGAGTTTTACCTTTAGGAAGGTGGAGAATGGCATTAATAATGTCTTGTTCTGATATGGGACCATCCAGGGATGTGAAATCTGTGTGGTTATCAGAGGATTTGGGAATGGATTTAAAAAAGGAGTCAAATTGATCAGCAGAAGGGGTGTAAAGAGAGGAGTAGTAATCAGTGAAACATTCAAGAATTTTAGTGTCCGTAATGTGTCTAGTTCCTTTACTATCAGTGATAACAGCGATATTTGGATTTTTGTTTTTTAACTTTAAGATAAGTGGCCAGAGATTTTCCACCTTTGTTTCGGCCACCGCACATTTTTGCGTTGAATTTAAGCAGATTGTTACAGGCATTATACCAGGATTGTTTGTTATATTGCATTTTGGTTTTAATAAGAGTGGACAGTGTAGTGGCAGAATTCGTAGTAAAATATTCAAGTTCTAAGGTCTTAATTTGTTTGAGGAGTAAAGTGGTGGCCGTAAGTGCCTTCTTCTTTTTCCAGCAGACATACTCTATTATAAACCTGCTAGCGGTGGCTTTAAAAGCGTCACATATAAGGTGAAAGTGTGACACAAAGGATAGATTATTATCGAAAATGTCCTGCATGAACGGTGTGAATTGTTGAACAAAGAGAGTATCCAACAAAAGAGCAGTATTGAAACGCCATCTGCGTGAGGTAGGTGCGTGTGTGAGGTAATCCATGTCCATTATAATAGGGGCGTGATCAGAGATGAGGATAGAACTAATCTCAATGTGCGTCATACATTGAAGAGATGATTGGGTGAGGAATAAATAATCGATTTGGGAGAGAGATTTGTGAACAAGGGAAAAAAAGAAAATTGCAGAACATCATGGTGGGCAATTCTCCATGCGTCCAGTGACCCTCTAGAAGTAATTGCTCTGTGAAAGGACTTTTGTATTTTATTGGGGATAAATTTGGATTGGGATTTACGATCTAAAAAGGGATCCATCAATTGATTGCAGTCACCACCCACAATCAAATCCTTAGAGTCATGAAAAGAAAGAAGAGTGGAGAAATCATTCCAGAAAGTTAAATCAATACCATTGGGACCATACACATTACAAAAAGAAAGTTGTGTATTATTAACATTAGCATTCAAGAAAAGCCATCTACCATTAGTGTCTTTGAACTCATGTTGCAAGCAAACCGTTAATGATTTGTGAAACAAGATTATTACACCATTTTTGTTATTAACTGCTAAGGAACAAAAGACTTCACCTACCCATAGTTTACATAAAGAAGACAAGTCCTGTTCGTTAAGTTGCGTTTCTTGCAGTAACGCTACATGGCATTTCAATTTAGCAAGATGAGACAAGACATGCTGTTTTTTAATTGGATTGCTGATACCTTTGACATTCCAAGAGATTATACGTAAACCAGTCATTGAAAAAGCTTATTCCAATGTAAGTACAACTGAATAAAAAAGTTAAGAGGAAGATAAGAATAGAAATGCAACAGGCAGGATATTGGTGAGAAGTGCAAGCCTTGAGTGGAAACAAATGTAAAAAGGAGAAGAAGAGAAGGAGACTGAAAATGAATGGAGAATGGGAGCTGATAGGAAGGTAAGAGAGAGAAATAGCTAGACTGAAGGAACCAAATAAATATATCAGAGAGGGAGTAGTGAAAAACTGCAGAAATCGAAGAGACAAAATGGCAGAAAAAAGCTGCAACAGAGTATAGGAAGAAGGATAGAGAAGGAAGGGAAGGAGTAGAGGAAAATACAAAGAATGTGTAAGGAGAACACAATCTCCTCAGATGGATATTCAGAGAGAAGGGGCCTCATGTAGGTAGCATACCAGTTACCACTTCTAAAATACCGAACGATACCGAATCGGTATTTTAGAAGTGGTAACTGGTATGTAGGTAATGAGTCGGTATTTTTTACCGAATCGTTACTAGTCGGTAATTACCGAATCGGTATTTACCGATTCGTTAATGAGGCATACCTTCCCATTGAGGGGAAGGTATGCCTCATTACCGAATCGGTAAATACCGATTCGGTAATGGGGGGAACACATACAAGGGTGGCAGGGTGTCACATTGACACCCTGTTGCACCCCTGATTCGGCCATGTGTGCACATGTGGCACACATACATGCCCTAAGGGCATGTATGTATGCCACATTGCACACTGCTACGCGCGTAAAAATGCATTTACACATACATTCATTATTTACCACCAACTATAAGTTGGTGGTAAATACCGACTCTTAAACACACACACACACTCCCCCTACATCTTGATTTTGCTTTCGGAATTTACCGAATCGGTAAAATTACCGATTCGGAAAAGTTACCGATTCGGTAACATTACCGATTCGGTATTTTTACCGAATCGGTAATTTTACCGATTCGGTAAATTCCGAAAGCAAAATTTGTACCCCTACATACCAATGGCCAAAATACCGGTCGGTAACGGTATAATTACCGAAAATCGGCCGTTACCGACCGGTATTTGGCTACCTACATGAGGCCCAAGATGACAAGAAGCCGGAAGACTTCAGTCACAATGACCACAAAAAGGAAGGACATTGAAGTAAGTGGGAGGGGCGAGGGGTAAAGAAGCAGCCTGAAGAGGGACACCGAGAAGAGTAAATATAATAACCACCAAATTTTTCCAGAAAACTGTAAACATGAACAAAAATGTACATAAAAGAAGGGAACTTACCGAACAATGAAGGGGATAACACAACAAATGGAGTTTACAGAACAAAATAAATGAACAGTGCGGAAACGCAACAGCACCACCCAACAAGACACAAGTGGGGAAGCCTGTGGAGCAAAGATAGAAAATATAAGAAAACAATTCAAGTTTTACTCAATTTCACAGCCTCTCCCCTGTGAGTATGAATAAGTTTTCCTAAGTACAGCTGAGTCAACAAAAGAATAAGATTCAGTCTGTGTAAATAACATTAAAGAAACATGGATGAAACAGGCGATAACGAGCATTCAATGAAGCATACAAAACAAAAGAACAGTGCGGACACGAACAGCAACACCCAACAAGACACAAAGAGGGAGCCTGTGGAATAAAAGAGAAAAAACATAAAAGAGAACATTCAAGTTTTGCTCAATTCCATGGCATCTCCTCTGTGAGTATAAATACATTTCTTAGGATCAGCTGGATCCTCAAAAGAGTAAGTTCTGTCTTTGTAAGTAACTTTAAAGGAACATGGATGAATCAGGCCATAGCGGGCATTCATGGAGCGCAGTGTTGGCTAAGGTCAAGAAACTCCTTGCGACGGTTGACGGTGGGTTTAGAGACGTCCTGGCGGAAAAAGATTTTCTGACCAGACCAGAGCATCTGTTTGTGTTGTGGTGCTGTGTTGAGAATCGCTATAAGATCAGAATATAAGAGGAAATAGGCAATAATTCCTTGTGATTTGCTAGAAGAGGTGGAATGCTGAGGGCCAATCCTGTGGGCCCTTTGAATATTGAGATCAGTGGATCTTGGCAGACCGACGTTCTGAAGGATATGAATCTTCAAGAAGGAGATCATATCTGAAACTTCGGAGCCCTCCAGAACACTATAAACACGAAGATTGTTGCGCCTATTTCAGTTTCCTAAATCCTCAGTGGTTTTCTTCAGCTGTTCCACTTCACGAGAAAGAGTGTCTACTTTAGCAACAACATCTTGTGCATCACTAATCCTTTGCTCGACATCTGAGAACCTTGAGTCTAAACCAGACCTTTTCTCCTCAATTCTTTGAAGTGTCGCGGTTGTTTCTGTCAAAAAAGGTTGAATATTACGAAGTTCGTCCATGATGTCCTCCAAAGTCAGCGGGAGAGGTGATTTTGTTGGAGAGGACGGGTCTTTCTTGGCACATTTATTTGTATTACCAGCAAAGTCCTTTCGACCAGTAATATTAGAACCAGATGCTCCTAGGGGCTTGGTTGGATGAGAGGAATCCGTGTTTGAGAAATGAATGGCCACAGGATCCAAAAAAAGAAAGAAGACAATTCTCTCAAATTACTAAAGTCCGTAGCGTCAATACACCATGACCAAAACTGAGCTGAATACTCAAATGAGAGCCTGGTCAAAATTAGCAACAGAAGTAAGTAAAAGAGCGTAAGGCAAGCAAGGGGGAGAAGAATTCAAGTGGGCCGGAAATATATGTTATAGGGATGTTTCTGCCATCATGACATGCCTGCCCTCATGCAATATGCAGTGTGACATAACAGCCCATTATGCATAGGGGGGCTGATCCGTTTTGGTGGACAGTTGTAAAAGAAAACAGTTTATTAGTGAGCTGTGTTCTGCAATCCCAAAAATATGCGCATTCAGGCAGTGCTGTGATGAAAATATGCTGACAACCAGCGCACAAAATGGCGGCCACAATATGCGGGGTTACTGAGGCGAAGCAAACATGAAAGAAAAAGTTATGAAAAAGACCGTTGCCAGGTCCAAAAACTGGCCTCAATATGCCTCGCAACTTCTGATAAAAGAAATTATGCTTTTGGTGCAGGACCGAATGCGGGAAAGGAGCCCTTTAATGCCAACCGGAGCTCGATGCCGCAGAGCGTCTCAAGGAGCGGCCATCTTACG
This sequence comes from Triturus cristatus, assembly GCF_964204655.1. Classification (NCBI taxonomy): domain Eukaryota; kingdom Metazoa; phylum Chordata; class Amphibia; order Caudata; family Salamandridae; genus Triturus; species Triturus cristatus. Next base: position 207,197,130 of record NC_140593.1, read on the forward strand.
TCACTGCCGTCGTGCGCCTCTCCGCATTCTCCCATTTTAGGAAGTGGTTTACAAGACATCCTCAAGCCAGTTGACTTGTTGCATGCTCAACTTTTAAAATGATCTACTTACATAATTAGAAGCTTTAGGTTTGAAAAGTTCTACAAGGCTTGGAATTTGCATAATGTTGGCCTCCATGAGCAGTTTTAAAATTTAGATCTACCTCTCTTGGTTACAAAATCAGTATTTAACTACAAGCAGGCGAAATTTTATAATCCCAGCATTTCAAATAGACTTCTGTTTTGTCTGTGTTACTCATCAACTTAAGAAAATTGGAATGCCATGGCTTTTTCTACCTTTGGATTTGAGGTGCCTTCAGGTCATTCTATTTCTTCCTATTGTTTGGCTTGCACTCTAAAAAGGGGAATTGCGAGGGATGCAAAGGCTTAATTTGATGCATTTACTCTTTCACATCATTTTATTTTTTTATTTTTTAGAGTTGTATATTGAGTGAACTAGACCCGAACCATCGGGTATCAGAGCGCTCTACATAAGCACCAGTTTCGTTACAGATGGACACATTCATTTTTATGAGGCACAGGGAGATTAAGTGATTAACCCAGAATCACAGGATATTCAGCGTTGCTGCCGAAACTCGAACCCGGTTCCCCAGCTTCGAGGTCGACCGCTCTAGCCGTAAGGCTACATCCTCTAAGAAACAACTAAATAAAAAACTGTCCTTCATATCAGTGCATAATCACTGTTTGGTTAATGAATTCAATATTTTAAATTGGGGGGAAAGGGAATGAATACATTTGATGACAAGAATTGAGCATATATGATATTTGCAGTGTTAGCGTCAGCTCTTGTAGAAGGGCCACGCGAAGTGTAAGCATGGAGAGTGCCAATTATTTCTGGGAAGATTAATTTTCAGCTTGTGCAACAGTAAAACTGATTTTCACAAAGCAGTAGATAGTTGGCAGTGGACGTCTGGGTCCTATGAAAGCATTAGCACATTGTTCCTTTAACAAGAACAGTATTTAACACGTAAGGAGCCAGCCTGGTTTGGTTCATGCCAAATCAGCTCATTTCTGTGGCTGTCTTGGCTTGGTACACCATGCAAGATCAAGGAAGCTGGACCACCCAGTTTTGATATTAAATTTGGAAAAAATTGTGCTTTTTTTCATTATTTCTCCCCATGGAATGTCAGCTTGAGAAGGCCTTAGAAAGTCGAAAACAAGAATAGTGGAATTTGAAAATGTACATTGAATCTAAATCTTAAGGGATAATGCTGGAGGAGTCTGGTTACATTTTTAATTAATGGATAACTCTTTCCTTTATGCATAAGTGGATGGAGGTGTTTCCTTCTTTATATTGCATTTTTAGGCCGTGCAATTTTTTTTTTTAAAGTTTGCAGTTGCGGTTTCTATTACTGCATTAAGTAATTTGGAAATAAATTGATGTTTGTGTTTTCGTATCTTGAACGTTCAAGCTGGCATTATCTACACAGCATGTTTACCCTGAACTCTTTTCCCTATGATGTATAAGTCTTACAACTGATATAATTCCAGACGTATACGTTTCCCCTTTCCTAATGCTTTAGATACATTTTAAATCACCTAACACGACTTAGCATAATTGAAGCCTGATCCACAGTGGTTCCGATGTGATGCTGGAAGCATAGTGACATCACAATAAAACTCTATCTATTGCTAATATGGGCAGCAGCACTTGGGCCTTTGGTGGACAAAGGATGGCAGGCCAGGGCCCCGAGCCAGAGACGACCCCTTGTCTTCGTCGTCTTTTGTATAACTATTGCTACTCATTTAGTGCAAGCTTCATTAAAACCTTATTCTCGCTCTATCTGCTACAGCTCGCACCTTAACAATGGCACTGCATGAAACTTGATCGGCATATGCCTGCATTAAATGCCCAGCCTTTCCGTTTGAAGTTTATTATAGCCTCAATTCCAGAATGCAGCCTTTTACAAAGTTTAGAGCTCGTTTTGTGCACCTCATTTGAATTCAGACCAAACCGCGATTTCTCACCTTTCCTTGTGAAAGGTCGTGGCTTTGGTGCCCTTCTGTTCTCCCATTGTGAGAGGCGAACCGTGATTTTACAAATTCTGTTTTTCAGATGTTCACAGCCTTCTCTGTAACCTAATTTTGTACTTTCGCGTCGAAGCTTCGTTAAAGACCGGGCCAAACGCGGAGCACAAGTGCAGAGAGTCGCGCTGACAGACAGATGGTTGGTTTCATGATGTCAGGAAGTGTCAAATATTATGGTTGGCTGCAGAATGATGGCGACTCTCCAAACAGATTGAGGAGCAGACAGAAAGAGCAAGAGCGCCATTTGTTGTATTTAGAGGCACTGGGAACAGAAGGAAGCAGCGCGCAGCATACTTTTGCACATCTTTTTCCCACCCCTTGTGAAAACAATGTATGGTCTGTTATTTTTTTTGGTTAGCTTCTGCATTATGCATAGCCATTTGCACGTGGGAGAGGCAGACACAGATAGATTCGTTTTTTCATTGTCTTTTACGTGTATACCTTTATTTATTGCAAAACCTTCTCTTTTAAGTTTCTCATGCGTGAATTACAAGGACAACGGTGCTAAAATGTATCTACCAAGATGCAGTGCTTTCCGATCGCCCTCGCCCAGGTAGCTTCCTGACACAAATCCGACAATGCTAAAGAAAAGAAAATAACCTGTATTGAAAGAAGGCGTAACTAAGGCCCCCGCAGTGGGGAGGGTGGGAGGAGGGCCAGAGGTCCACGGGCCTCTTCAGCACAGTGCCCTGGCCTGAGAGCTCCTGAGTGCAATCAGAGAGGGCCCTCTCCATATGCTTTGCAGAGGGGGGGCTGAAGTTTCGTTACGCTACTGAGGGAAAGCTAGCCACAGCTGCCATCCCTGGTTTGCTCGTTGTTAGCCCCCCTCACTGTGCTTTGTTATCCTTGGCCGCAGTGGTAACCAAGACACCGGAGGATTGCAACCGGAAGAAAACAGGGCTCGAAAGAGAGGGCTTACGTCCATTACTTTCCAAATCATTCCCTTTGGTAGCCAACAAAATGCGCAAAGGGTGGGTCAAGGCCAGGGGTCAATTCAGTAATGTGGTCAAGGGTCAAAGGTTTTTGTGACGTCACGTCCGCTGCCTCTTGCATATTGGTGAATTGGTATCTCTGATAATAGCCACTTCCGGTGGCCGATACCATGGGCCTCCTACCTCGAAACAAAAACACATTATGTACTAGATCTAAGTAGAGAGCGAGCAGGATGTGCGCAGGTTGTTCTTCCACCTATTCAATGGATTATTTGAATTACCCATTATATATATTATAATTGACCCAATATACATATATATATATTATAGTGCCATGCAGTGTACACCGTATCCAGGTCTGATTTAACAATTCGCTTGCCTCAGGGTAACATGACATGCATTTATCAACGCTCCATTATCTCTTATAGGATAACATATCGTATACTTAACTCACAGAACAGCGGTTCGACCTTACACGGTCATATATATTCTATTATCTTCACCCCAGGTCCTTTTACTGCCTTCTACAGATATGAACTCACCCTTTTAATTTGCACTAGACTAGGCCATTACCGTGGCCTAATGTATTACACTACACTTATCCACACCGATAAATTATCAATGCATGTTTCCTTGAAGGGGTTCTTCTGGGAAGAATACTAAAAGCAATGCTTGCTCGGCTCCTAGAAAATACAGTTTCACAGTCTAGACTTTGCCAAGTATCGAGACATTTTTGTTCATTCGTTCTTCACAAACTTTTTTAAAAAGTAGGACAAAAGTTAAAAAGCTTACCCTAGACAAGCACAAGAGCTATATGCTGACCTAATCAGTGCATGACCAGTGCCCAACTAGTCAACAGGCAAAAATAGCTTCTGTATTTGCAAGTTCCTTGAATTTACTGCAGCAACAGACATATGGCCTATCACTCGCCTCCGCCTATATCGCACTCCATCAACCCATCCATGGCAGCTGGACAGTAACATGACCATAGCTTTAAACTGACATAAAAAAATAAAAAAAATAACTTGGTTGTATATACCGCCAAATGCACCTCAGTTTCTAATTGTTGTAAACACAGATTTAGGCACGAAAGCACATAGTACTCTATGCAGCTGGGCAATCCCCACCATTTTTAATTTGTACTAAAAGTTGGTTTGTCTTTTTTGCTAACTGGAGACATGATTGCTACGGGTCCTTCAGACTTCAGATTGGCGCTCATTTTAGTCAGATATGGCCGTGCAGATTTTAAATTGATATTCTCGCATGAAGCTCACCTTGACACCCGCAGCTGCCCCCCATCCACCACCCTCCTCTGCAAGCCCTAACTGGTGGCGACATATGTTTTGGGGTGCCTAGTTACATCAGAGGAGTTTCTTATTGCTACTGTTCTCCCTCTGTACTTATAAGTCCAGAAGCTTATAACAAAACGTGGGTCCTCCCTTGTATATTTTGGTTGAATGAATATGATGTGTTATTTGCATACTTTGTGCAGTTATCACCGATATACCCTTTTGTGAATATTAGAATAAATGCAAAGGTAAATGTTTCATGTAAACTACCAGGGCACCTGTTAATTCCATTACCCATATCTGACTGCAAATTTCTAACTTTGCGCAACAATGGGAATTGCAAGGTGGAAGATTAGTGCTGCCCATAGAAGACAACCAGACCACCCGCTTATTTATCTTTTGTCTCATTTATTTAAGGACCTTTCTGGCAAAATATTGTATAGTTTCCCAATAGATAACGTTACCCGGACCTCACTAAATAAGCATACCCCCCTGAGTTGCATTTTAGGGAAAGGCTCTTCCAGACTCTTATCTGAGGAAGGAAAGTTGCCACCGCCTTGGCTGTGCTTTTGACCTGAAAGGATGCACTAGCCACTGCTTGACAGTAGCCATCTGTCCAACTGCTTAGCTTTGAAAATATAAGCTGGAGCTACTTTGCAGCTCACTGAATATTGTTAGACGGACCGGGAGGGTCGGCCGAGGACAAGGGGAGAGGTCTCCGGGGAGAGCCGTCTCCAGCGATCGTACAGACAAGTAACTTCCCCCCCACAGATGTACACCACACAAGGATAGGCTTTAACGCTCTTTATAAGCAGTTTCTTAAGGTACGATGGAATGGTACAAGGAGGTCTGGACTCCGGGGTCCCCTCGATTTTAGTCTCTGGGTTTGGGAAAGGGGGTAGCGGGACAGTCTGGTTACCAATCTGGTAGATGCAATGATGGATAGCTCACAATCCTCGAGCTTGGTGTTCTAGCTTGGACGGTCCGCGGCAGCGCCAGCAGGTCCCGGTGAAGATGGTCGTTACACGGTCCGCGGCAGCGCCAGCAGGTCCCGATGAAGATGGTCGTTACAGCGGACCGCGGCAGCGCCAGCAGGTCCCGACGAGGATGGAGGATGTAGAAGGCCGCGGCAGCGCCAGCAGGCAGGACGATAGTTCACAAGGCAGGGCTACGGCAGCGCCGGTAGTCCGACAAGGATGAGTTCTTCGCGGTGTCTCTCGACTCCAGGATACAACTGCCTCCCTGCTCTGGAGCTGCCCTAGTTATAGGTCTGGCGCCCTTTGATGTCCGGACCCTCGCACTTGGAGGTCGGGAGGTCCGGGATGAGGGAGTCCAGACACCCAGCAGGGGGTGGAGCCAGCGCCCGGGGGAGCTGGAGGGCGATCGGCACCTGGCGGGGGAGAGCCATCGACACTCCTTTCTCCCATCGACCTGCCAAGTGGTCCGTTCACCTCCTGGGTGGATGGTGGTGCCGGGATGGCGGGGCCTGGCCAGGCCCAGGGTTAGGGTCGAGCTGAGGCCACGCGGCCTCGTGGTGCAGTGTCCAAGATGGCGGCTGGTCCGGACGGGGGAGCCGGGAGTGGGTCGGCCCCATGATACACAGATGTCCGGGGGCAGGGGTTCCGTCTGGAGACGGGTTGCGGGCTGGTCCTGTGGGTCACACCTGGAGGGCCGGGGCTTGGGCCGTGTCATGCGGGGAGGGAGCAAGCCCTTCATGTGGCCTGTCCAACATGCGTCCCCCCCAGCTGAAGGCGGGGAGAGTCACCCATCCTCTTGGGGACTTTCCTCGTCGAGGCGGAAAAAGCGTGACAGGCCATCTGCGTTGGCGTGGTCTTGGCCCGGCCGATGTTCCACAGTGAAGTCCATCCCCTGCAGGGAGATGGACCAGCGCAATAGTTTGGGGTTCTCCCCCCGCATCTGCATTAGCCACTGCAGGGGTCGATGATCTGTCTGCACCCGGAAGTGGGTGCCGAAGAGATAGGGCCGGAGCTTTTTGAGGGCCCACACCACTGCGAAGGCCTCCCTCTCGATTGTGCTCCAGCGCTGTTCTCGGGCCAGGAGGCGTCTGCTAATGAAGGCCACCGGGTGGTCCAGCCCCTCGGGGTTCAGCTGGGAGAGGACCGCCCCGATGCCATGGTCGGAGGCATCCGTTTGCACAATGAATTCCCGACTGTAATCGGGGGCCAGGAGCACAGGGGCAGTGCACATGGCGGCTTTCAGCTTCTCGAAGGCCGCTTGACAGTCGGGGGTCCAGTTAACCTTCTTCGGTTGGTTTTTGGAGGTGAGTCCCGTGAGGGGCCCCACAATGCTGCCATAGTCTTTCACGAACCGCCGGTAGTAGCCGGTGAGCCCCAAGAAGGCTCGGACCTCGGTCTGCGTGACTGGGGGCTGCCAGGACTGGATGGCAGCAATTTTGAGTTGCAGAGGGGCCACCAGACCGCTCCCCACCTGGTGTCCGAGGTAGATCACGGATCCCTGACCAATTTGGCACTTGCCGGCCTTGATTGTGAGACCGGCCCGCTGGAGGGCCTGCAGGACCTCTCGGAGGTGGTGGAGGTGGTCGGACCAGTGGCGGCTGTACACAGCGATATCGTCCAGGTAGGCGGCGCTGAACTCTTCGAGCCCCGCCAATACCTGGTTCACTAGTCGCTGAAAAGTAGCTGGGGCATTCTTCATGCCGAAGGGCATGACCTTGAAGTGGTAGTGGCCATCGGGGGTGGAGAAGGCGGAACGTTCTTGGGCCCGGGGTGTGAGGCCGATCTGCCAGTAGCCCGCTGTCAGGTCGAAGATGCTGAGGTAGCGGGCAGCCCCCATGCGGTCGATCAATTCATCCGCTCGGGGGATGGGATGGGCGTCGGTCCTGGTGACAGCATTCAAGCCCCGATAGTCGACGCAGAATCGGAGTTCAGGAATGGTGCCGGGGGCAGCAGCTTTGGGGACTAGCACGACCGGGCTGGCCCAGGGGCTATCCGAGGGCTCGATGACCCCGAGCGTGAGCATCTTGGATACCTCTTCCTGGATGCAGGCCCGCACCCGATCTGGTACGCGGTAGGCCCGGTGTCTGACAGGGGGACTGTCCCCAGTGTCCACGTCGTGCAAGCACCAGGGGGTGACCCCTGGGGTAAGGGAAAACAAGGTAGAAAACTGCAGCAGGAGGTCCCGGCAGCCTTGGCGCTGTTCTGGGGTGAGGGCGTCGGAGAGCCGAACCCCGTCCATGGAACCATCCTTCTCCTGAGTCGTCAGGAGATCCGGGAGAGGCTCGGAGTCTTCTTCTGCTCCACTGTCTGTAGCCATCAGGAGGCTGAGCTCTGAGCGCACAAAGTGGGGCTTGAGTCTGTTGGCGTGGAGGACCCGGAGGGGGTTCCGGGGAGACTCCATATCGATGAGATAGGTGACGGGACTTTTGCGTTCGACCACTTTGAAGGGCCCGGTCCACTTGTCCTGCAAGGCACATGGTTCGGTGGGGGACATCACCCACACTTGCTGGCCTGGTTCAAATTCGATGGAGGAGGCATTGCGGTCGTACCATTTTTTCATGTCCTCCTGACTGGCCTCAAGGTTTGCTTTGGCCATCTCCCTGAACCGCCGGGTCTGGTTGCGTAGTGTCAGGAGGTACTTGAAGACGTCTGGAGGGGTCTTTAGGGGGGCCATCACCCAACCTTCTTTGACTAGGCTGAGGGGCCCTCGCACAGGGTGCCCGTACAAGAGTTCGAACGGGCTAAAGCCGAGGGACTTCTGGGGAACTTCCCGATAGGCGAAGAGGAGGCACGGAAGTAGTACATCCCACTGGCGACGGAGGGGCTCTTCCAACCCCCCAATCATTCCCTTGAGCGTGCGGTTGAACCGCTCGACTAGTCCGTTTCCTTGGGGGTGATAGGGGGTCGTGAATCGGTAGGTGACCCCGCATTGTTACCAGAGGGACTTCATATATTTCGAGATAAAGTTCGTGCCTCTGTCGCTGACGACTTCGCGGGGGAAGCCCACCCGGGAGAAGATCCCCATTAAGGCCCGGCCGACCACCGGGGCTGTTACCGTTCGCAGGGGCACAGCCTCGGGGTAGCGGGTGGCGTGGTCCACCAGTACCAGGATGAACCAATGTCCTTGTGCTGTACGGGGGTCCAGGGGCCCCAAAATGTCTATTCCCACCCTCTCGAACGGGGTGGTGACAACTGGGAAGGGTTGCAGAGGTGCTTTGAGTTTGCGGCCGCTCTTCCCGCTGGCCTGGCACGTGGGGCAGGACCGGCAGTGGTTGAGGACGTCGTTTCTCATCTTCGGCCAAAAAAAGTGTGTCACCAGGCGACTGTAGGTTTTGTCCTGGCCCAGGTGTCCCGCCAGAGGGACATCGTGGGCCAAATTTAGCAGGAAGTCTCTGAAACGGAGGGGCACGACCAACACTCGGCTGGCCCCTAACTCCGCGATTCTCTGTTCACTGTATAGTAGGTCGTTGTCCCAATAGATCCAATGGGCTCCGGTGGTGTCCCCTGCGCTTTGGGCGAGGGCTTGCTGGCAGAGTCCCTCGAGGGAGGGACAGGTCTTTTGCTCTTGACGGAACTGTTCCTGGGTGGGCCCCCCTTCTTGACGCCACTGAGCTAGGTCGGGAAGGTCCTGGGGCTGGGCGACCCCTTCAGGGGTTTGCTCTGGGGGGCCGGTATAGTCGGTGTCCTCTACTGGAGCGATCGGGGGAGGAGGTGCTGGCCACGCTGGTTCTTCTGGTCGGGGGATGGTACGGGCGGCCATGGACCGGGTGGTTACGCACGCCCAGTCCGGGAGGCCCAACATCCCCAAGTGCTCTCTCCTTTCGACGGCGGCCCACGGGGAACTCTCAAGATAATTCCCCAGGAGACAGTCCACGGGGGCATCATCTCGGACCGTCACCTTCAACATGCCGGAGACTCCTCCCCATTCGAAGGGGACGCAGGCCATCCGACATAGACTTTCGGAATTGTCGGCCGAACGGACGGGGCAGAGAATGTTCGGCAGGATCTGCTCTGGTTTTACCAGGTGACAGCGGACGGCCGTCACACTGGCCCCTGTGTCACGTAGTGCTTCGGATCGGCGCCCATTAATGTTCACCCACTGGCTATATTTTCTGGTGTTGGCGGGTAGGGGAGCCCGCGGGACCATGTCTCTTCCCCCTAGGCACGCCAGAACCATGGCGGCCGGTTCCCACTCTTGTTGTGCCTGCTCATATTCTTCTTGTTCCTCGGAGATTTGTTCTCCCCCCAGGGCGGCGGCAGCTACCTGGCGGGGTTTTGGCGTTTGGTTCTGCGGGCAGTTCGGGTCATTGGCGTAGTGGCCGACTCGCTGGCATCGGTGACACGTGACGTTGGCTCGGAACCCCGGGCGCATCGGGGGGTTGCCCCGGCCGGCCGGGGGCGGGGTGCTGGCAGCGGGAGTGGCGGGGGCGGTGTCTCTCCCTCGCCCCTGGCCTCCTCCTCCTCCTCAGGGACGGTGCTGACCTTGGTGGTTCCGGTTCTGCTCGTGTGGCCCTCTCCGGCCCACTCGGGTGCTTTCCCACCGGTCAGCTTCGGCAGCGAGTTGCCGGGGGTCAGTCAATTTACTGTCGAGGAGGTGCTGCCTGAGCTCGACGAAGCAGTTGTTAGAGAGGTGCTCCCATACCATAAGATTAAAAAGTTGCTCGTAGGTCGTTACGTGGCTTCCCTTGATCCAACCCTCGAAGGCTCGGCTGAAATAGTTGACATATTCCACCCAAGTTGTACCCGGGATCCGGGTGCAGTCTCGAAACCTCTGGCGGTACATTTCGGGCGTGAGCCCATATCGGGTGAGGAGGGCAGCCTTCATGTGGTCATAGGATGACATCTGATGGTCTGGGAGCTGTAGCAGGGCATCACGGCCTTCGTTGACGAACCTCCCCCATAGGCCGGCTCCCCAGTCACTTCGATCGATCCCGTGGGAGGTCATGGCGATCTCGTAGGCCTTGAACCACTGTTGTATGTCGTCCTCCCGGACATACTCTCGAACGACATCCTTGGGGATGTGGACTTTCTTTTCTGTTGCTCCCGGGGTGCGCGGTCGCTCGGGCACCTCCGGTTCTTTGTTCTGCTTCCGTAGTTCTATTTCTGCCAGTTTGCGCTCGTGTTCGTACGCTAGTCTTTTTTCTTCGAGCTCTCTCTGCCTCTGTTTTTCTTCCCGTTCTTCTCGGAGCCGCAGATGTTCCAGGTTCAGTTTTTGCTCGGCTAATTTTAGTTCACCGTCCATTTTGAGTCGTGCCATTTCTAACTCATGTAGTCTGTTTTTTTCTCTTTCTTGGATCTCTTCCTGTGAAAGGCCCGTTCCTCGCTCCTCGGGAGCCGTGGCGATCCTCTCTGACGCTGCACTGTTTCGGTCTGGGGATCTGGTGACCCCGGTTTCTGCCCACGACTCAATGGCGTGCTTGAAATCGTCTTTGGTACTCAGGCCGGTGGTAGCAATGCCTAGTTCCATGCAGAATTGTTTTAATTCACGATGGCTGTACTCTTCCAATTTATCCATCTGGAATTTCTCGGTAGATCCGCTCTCTTTGGTTGACATTGTGGTTTTGTCGTGGGGTGAGCTACTCTCTGTACGATTACGCGTTGATTCGGATCGCGCCGCTGGCCACCAATGTTAGACGGACCGGGAGGGTCGGCCGAGGACAAGGGGAGAGGTCTCCGGGGAGAGCCGTCTCCAGCGATCGTACAGACAAGTAACTTCCCCCCCACAGATGTACACCACACAAGGATAGGCTTTAACGCTCTTTATAAGCAGTTTCTTAAGGTACGATGGAATGGTACAAGGAGGTCTGGACTCCGGGGTCCCCTCGATTTTAGTCTCTGGGTTTGGGAAAGGGGGTAGCGGGACAGTCTGGTTACCAATCTGGTAGATGCAATGATGGATAGCTCACAATCCTCGAGCTTGGTGTTCTAGCTTGGACGGTCCGCGGCAGCGCCAGCAGGTCCCGGTGAAGATGGTCGTTACACGGTCCGTGGCAGCGCCAGCAGTTCCCGATGAAGATGGTCGTTACAGCGGACCGCGGCAGCGCCAGCAGGTCCCGACGAGGATGGAGGATGTAGAAGGCCGCGGCAGCGCCAGCAGGCAGGACGATAGTTCACAAGGCAGGGCTACGGCAGCGCCGGTAGTCCGACAAGGATGAGTTCTTCGCGGTGTCTCTCGACTCCAGGATACAACTGCCTCCCTGCTCTGGAGCTGCCCTAGTTATAGGTCTGGCGCCCTTTGATGTCCGGACCCTCGCACTTGGAGGTCGGGAGGTCCGGGATGAGGGAGTCCAGACACCCAGCAGGGGGTGGAGCCAGCGCCCGGGGGAGCTGGAGGGCGATCGGCACCTGGCGGGGGAGAGCCATCGACACTCCTTTCTCCCATCGACCTGCCAAGTGGTCCGTTCACCTCCTGGGTGGATGGTGGTGCCGGGATGGCGGGGCCTGGCCAGGCCCAGGGTTAGGGTCGAGCTGAGGCCACGCGGCCTCGTGGTGCAGTGTCCAAGATGGCGGCTGGTCCGGACGGGGGAGTCGGGAGTGGGTCGGCCCCATGATACACAGATGTCCGGGGGCAGGGGTTCCGTCTGGAGACGGGTTGCGGGCTGGTCCTGTGGGTCACACCTGGAGGGCCGGGGCTTGGGCCGTGTCATGCGGGGAGGGAGCAAGCCCTTCATGTGGCCTGTCCAACAAATATCATATAAATGTGATCATGTATGGAAATTGCTTCTGGGTGTACTTTCTAGACATAAGAGCCGGAGTCCTACCTACTTTCACATGGCTAGTACTAGGCCTAAAGGTCTCACTAAAGACCTCCTACACTGCTGTTGCTCTTGTCCTGTATAGAAAACCCTAACCTGTCAAGGAGACATGAGACAGAGGCTCATATATGTGAACAGAGTCTACTGTGGGGCTCTTTGTAACAAAATGGAATCGTCTTAGTATAAATCAGGGGAAATCCACACTGAATGTATTATTTCTGCAGCCTTATGGAATGTTCTCATTTGGGTTGCATAAAACAGGCACCTAGACTGGAAAGGTTTCTGCTGCTGTTGTGTTTTCTCCAACGATACAAATGCAAATATTAGTGTGACTCAAATAAAGTGCAGACGATGCAATGCTTAATTGCGTGTATAAACCTAAAAATATATACAAAAGACACAATAAATAGTCCTTGGTTCCTAAGTCAAGTTGTACAAACAAGCATTTGTGTATAGTATAGCACAATGTGGCTATCGAATAATGACAGAACCTATTGAGATGCATGTCGACGTTTCAACCCATTATGAGTGAGAGGGCTTCTTCAGGACGGGGTTATCTGGCTTATTATCACAATTCACCAGAGACAGGTATGTGCGAAAGAACAATAATACTTGTATTTCCACTGCACATCCACTGAAAGGTCTATCTTAGAATGACCATGCATCTGATGGAGAATGTATCTCCCAAGTATGATGCACTGTCTCTGAGTGGCATATCAATCCATTGAAATTAATCCAAGTATCTTCAAGAATTTTAGCTGTGGTGTTAAAAGTAATAAATCTACCCTTACCTGTTTGCACTTAACTTCTCAATATTCTTGTCCTCAATATTTTTCTCTGCACAATATTTTTATCCTCAATATTCTGCCAGGCAATATTTAATCAGCGGCTTAATTTGAGTATTGTGGGGGGCGTGGCTTGGCGCCCGCGGGTGATGGCGGCGCTCGAGTGAGGCTCCGGGGCAGCGTTGAGAGACGAGCTGGTTCCCGTTTGAGTTTCCTGAAGACGACTGACTGAAGGAGTGTCGGAATATGTCCTGACCCCACTCGTAATCGGTGGAAGTGTTTTGAGACTTCGCGACACTGCAACTGCCATTCGTAAGTTCTGACAGGATTCTTTCGGTTGCGGCCGCCATCTTGGGCCCGCCGAGCGACGCGCACTATGTTGCGGTTCTTCCACTCTCAGCCCAGCGCTCTCTTTGCCTGAAACCACGCACTCCTAATAGCTCACAATTTACCTGCTTCGATATTTCCTCTCCCTCACATGGAGCCTCTGCATTATTGGAACGCTCGTTCTTTCTAAAGCGCACAGACAGCGTTCCTACATGACATGCCCTTGTTTCATATTACTGCTTCTGTGCTGTCTCTCAAGCCATGACTTCGTTATCGCCTGTATGGATCTCTCTCTGACTCTTTTTGCTAACGGCGAATTGTTGCATTGAAGCATGCCAGGTGGCTCTCTGCGTTCAGCACCATTACTCACTGCGGATTTTTGCGAGATGGCTTCTTCCGCTCTGACGATTGTTTTCACTTGAAATGCTGTGAAGTTGGCTGCATTTCATGAAGTATTCAGATACCATCGCACTTCTGTCGTGCTATACCTTGTGTTGCCTTCGTTTTTGCTTCCTGTGACCTCCACTGTGTTAGCCATTCCACGGCTTTGCTACATGGGTAGACTTAAGTCAATGTCGCGCTTGCCTCGTTCTACCAAACCTCAGATTGTGAAGAACTCCAAGGTTTTCTCTGCTTTTTCACAACTGGAAGATTCTCTTAACTCGTCTGGTTCTGATACGCCAATGGATCCTTCCAGGAACCCGCAGGACAATTCTAAATCGAACACGAAAAGACTCAAGTCAAACTCTCTTTCCCCTCCAAAACATTCGGGGCCAGTATCCATGGAACTGTTGTTAGAGGAGATAAGATCCCTGCGTCCTTTCATGGAAGAGACCAATATTAAACTCCAGGTCCTTACGGATAATTGGTCGCAAATGGAAACGAGGGTAACTTCGATTGAAAAATCTGTTCAATCGTTCCAAGAGACATCCTCTGTGGTCACCAACCTGAAATCTCAAGTCTTGGATCTTCAACAACAAGTGGAGCAGTTGGAAAACAGAAATCGGCGCAATAACCTTCGCATTTACGGCCTGGTTGAAGGTCTTGAGGGGTCTGACCCAATCACCTTCTTCAACTCGTTCCTCCCCAAGCTATTGCATCTGACACAGGACAAGGCCCTCAACATTCAACGTGCTCACAGGCTGGGTCGACCTCATTCTTCTACTTCTTCCTCCCAGAGGCCCAGAGGGGTTATCATCTACTTTCTGGAGTATACCGACCTTCTGATGGTTTTAGCGGCGGCCAAATCCTCTCCGAATTTAACCTGGTCTGGTTCGTCCCTGTTCTTCGCACAGGATTACGCTAAGGCTACTGCCACTCGGCGAAAGGCTTTTCTGAGTTTAAGAGCGGATCTGCGGACTATGGGGGCGCGATATGGCCTCTACCACCCATGTTTATTCAAAGTTACTTACAACAATAAGACTACAACTTATGAGGATCCAGTGCGCTTACAAAGTTTCATCAATGCGCACAAATCATCTGCCATGGATGCCTCTGGACCATCATCTTCTGCACATGGCTGACTAATGCTTTTATATTTCTCATATGGCTATTGCATTTTATTCTGTACTTCTTCAGAAACTTTCTCTTGGTTATAGTTCACTTGAATTCTTCTGATTCTCCGGATGTCCACTTTGCTGACTCTTTACTGTCTATGCATGATGGTTGTTCCCTGTTTTCCTTGTTAGTCATGGTTTCAACAGGATTTCCTGGTATGTTTTAATACTTTGTTCTCCTTCTTTCGTCTTACAGGAATTTGTCCCCGTATTTGATGATGTCTCTCGATCCCTGCCTCGCTGCTCCTGGATGTGCTGCCCCACCCATGTGGTTCCTTCCTCCCTCCACCCTTTCTCGTATCTCTCCTTCGTAGGTATGTTTTTTCCCTATTTCCTTCCTTGTCGTCCTGGTGCATCTGTTGGTTCTTCCCTTTCTTCTTCCCTTTTTCCTCTTCCCTTGTTCGTGTTCTTGTTCACATGTTTATATTGTGATTTATTATCTCTGATCGGAATTATTTGCTTATGTAAGGGTTACATTCCTTGTTCTTCTTGGCAGACCTATTTTGCAATTTTTTTCTTCTTTCTAGCCTCCTACTCAAGTGTCTATATTGTTTCCCTATACTCTCCTTTTTGTGGTAGTGTTCTTGCTCT
This sequence comes from Triturus cristatus, assembly GCF_964204655.1. NCBI lineage: Eukaryota > Metazoa > Chordata > Amphibia > Caudata > Salamandridae > Triturus > Triturus cristatus. The sequence continues at coordinate 207,212,429 of NC_140593.1, forward strand.
CGTTTTTGGTGAGAGTTGTACTCCTTGTCCTTCTGGCTACATTTTTCTCTCCACTTCTTCCTTATTTCTGGCTTTTTGTGTTATTCTTGACACTGTTGCATTTTATTCTTCCTTTCTTGCTATGGCTCACGTTTTTGATCACTTGCTTCCTTTCTATTACTTCAGCGTGTTTACACTAGTTTTTCTTTTTTCTTTCTGTCTTCTCTCCTTTTCATGGGTTTTCCTTTTACTAGACATAATATTCACATGTTTTGTAGATAAGTTATTGTTATGTCGCTGAACATATTATCATGGAATGTGAGGGGTATTAATTCTCCGATTAAGCGTCAACGGATTTTGTCACACCTTGCCAAATTGAATGTTGATATTGCATTCCTCCAAGAAACGCATTTAACTGAGGTAGAATCTGTTAAGCGTGGTTGGGTGGGTGAACTGTTTTACTCGCAGGGTGATGGCAAACGCAATGGTGTGGCAGTCCTTTGTCGCAGGTCTCTTCCCTTCCAGGTCCTTGCCCATGAATCGGATGCTTCTGGTCGATGGGTTTATGCCAAGCTATCACTCAGAGGCGTTCCAATTTCTCTCCTCAATGTCTATGGTCCTACCATGGGTGAACCTTCTTTTTGGGCTGATTTCTCCCCACTCTTAACTAAATTTTTGGACCACATTTTATTCTGGCGGGGGATTGTAATCAACCTCTCGACCCTTTCATCGATAGGATGTCCATGGCCCCCCATATTCCCAACAAACCCCACAAGCTGTTTAGCCATGCTATTTCGCAGCATAAGTTAGTAGATTCCTGGCGCCTTTGTAATCCAAAGTTGCGGGAGTACACTTTTTATTCTCCTTGTCACCACTCCCAATCACGACTTGACTACATCTTTGTTTCCCACAACCTCGCTCAATCACTCTTACATTCTGAGATAGGCCCGATACTGCTTTCTGATCACGCTCCTATTCTTACAAGTGTTGATGTATTAACTAAAAATGCTGGCCCTAGGAGATGGCGTTTTAACAACTCCCTCCTTGTCGATCCCAAGTTTACGTCCACCTTCACTTCCTTTTTTGATGAATTTTTCCTGATTAATGATGACGCCACTCTCCCTGACCACACTATTTGGGATGCTTTTAAGGCAGCAGCACGTGACTTTATTATTAGGTACGTTGCGGACAAGCGCAAGGCTGCACGAAGGTTCACCAAAAATCTCCTTTCTGACATTAAGAAATTGGAACATGCGTATTTCACCTCTCATTCTGCTGATAGCTTGACAGCCCTTGTTGCAGCAAAAATGAAATTTAATGAGAAATCTACGGAAGATGCCTCCTTGTACCTGTTGAAATCTACTGCTAAATTTTATGGGGGTAGGAACAAAGCAGGAAAGCTCTTAGCTAATTATTTGAAGGTTAAGCATATCAAGTTAAATATTGAATCTGTTTATGACTCTGATGATAATTTGAAACACATGGATGATGACATTCTCGCTGAATTTTCACGTTTTTATGAGACTTTATATACATCTGAAACTCATTCCTCTCCCAGTTCCCTTGCCCGTTTTTTCTCCACCATTCACGCACCACTCGACTTCCCCTTCGATCTCTCCTCTTTAGAAACCGACGTCACACAAAAGGAATTACTCAATGCATTGCAACATCTCAAACCCAACAAAGCCCCTGGCCCTGACGGTTTTACCGTCGAATTCTACCTTCACTTTTCTAAATTGTTGATTCCACGATTGCACTCCCTTCTCCACACTTTTATTACCCACGGTGCCTCCTCAGGGACGTTTTCGGACGCCCATATTTGCCTCATACCTAAGCCTGGGAAGGACGCACAATATTGCAAAAATTACAGGCCCATATCCTTAGTCAATATTGACTACAAACTTTTAGCCAAAGCGCTGGCGATCCGATTGGACCACCTTCTTCCCGATCTCCTAGGCGAGGAGCAATCTGGGTTTGTTAAGGGCCGACATATTACGGACAACACTAGACTTTTATTCAACATCCTGTCAAAATCCTCCCGTTGTCAGCACTCACTTGCAGCGATTGCCCTTGACGCTGAAAAGGCTTTCGACCGGGTTGAATGGCGCTATCTCTTTCACACTCTTACTTGGTTTGGTTTTGGCCCTAGATTTATTTCTTTAGTTTCCCTGCTATACTCACATCCCAGAGCGTCAGTATTTGCGAATGGTCAAATTTCCTCTTATTTTGACCTTGGCAGAGGCGTCCGCCAGGGTTGCCCTTTGTCTCCCTTTCTCTTTAACCTTGCTTTAGAGCCTTTTCTATCCAGGTTGCGTCAGAATCCTGCCATTCATGGTTTTCAGTTTGCAGATACTCATATTAAACTCGCTGCTTATGCAGATGATATTTTACTCTTTCTTTCCAACCCTGCAGAATCCGTCCCTGCCTTTCTGAATGAAGTCAGAAATGTTTCCTCTATCTCTGGGTATAAGCTTAATCATGACAAATGTGAGATCCTTCCACTGACCAAATTTACATTCAAACAAGAATTTAGTGATTCTCGATTTACTTGGTGTCCTTCACATATTAAATATCTTGGTCTATACATTACCCCCTCCATTTCAGACACTGTTTCTTTATGCATGTCCAAATGCACACAAAAGATTGCAGATCTCACTGCAAGGTGGCATCCTTTATACCTATCCTGGTGGGGCCGTCTCAACACTATTAAAATGATGATCTCTCCTATTATTCTCTATACGCTCTCCAATATTCCACTGACCATCCCAACGAAATTCTTTACAAAGATTAACTCAATGTTATCCTCATTTTTATGGAACTTCAAAAAACCCAGAATGTCTCTTGCCAGACTCATCCGTCCTGCCTCGGAGGGTGGTGTCAACCTTCCTGACTTCCCTGCATATCAGAAGGCCTTTTTATTGCGTCAAGCCTCCCTCTGGCTACAAGATCCCACTTCTCCATGCCCTCTATGGGTTAAGGTTGAACCCACTCTTCTCTCTCCGTTTTCTTTTGCAGAATATCTTGCTTTTTCCCGTAAGCCCTCTTTGATTCCTACTTCTATTCACAAGTATACCCTTAAGCTTTTATTGTCTGCTGCCCCTGATCCCCCTACGACCATTGCTGATTTTCTCTCTTCCACCATCTGGCATAATAAATATCTCCTAATTGGTTGTAAGCCCTTCTACTGGAAATCTTGGAGAACCCGAGGTTTGATCTGGATCTCGCAGCTCTTCTCTGGTTCCACCTTTATCTCTTTCCCTGATCTCTGTTCCTCCTTTGGCCTACCCCTATCCTTTCTCTCCAAATATCTTCTACTTAAAGCTGCTGTCTTGGAGGTTCATGAGCGACTCTCGGTTTTTCCTCCTCCCCCTGTTTCACGCATCCCTATTTTTCAACTTCATTCTCTACTGCGTACTACCCCCAAAGCGTCTCTTATCTATAAATACCTCCACACACATGAGTCAATTAGACCTAAATCCAAAGTTGAACTTCAGTGGGAAACTGACCTCGGAATGGATTGGCCAATATCTCTATGGGACAAAATCTGGACAAAGCTACGTAAAACTTCTAAAGCGGCTTCCTTGACACAATCCCTATTTTTTATTTACAACAGATTACTACACACTCCCTCCACCCTATACAAGCGATTTCCTACTACCCCAGACAAATGTTGGTCGTGTGATTCTCCCAATGCTACCCTACTTCACATGCTATTTCTGTTAGGGTCTGCCATCAGGATCATGCTCAATCTCATGAAAATGCTGAGTAATATTTGTGTCTTTTACATGTTTGTTATTTCTGCCTTTTGTTGCTTTGATACCTATTGCTTGGCAGTAAATGGGGGCTTGAATAGCCATTCTGAAATCGTATTGATTCATTGGTAACATTCATTTTGGACTAAAATGTTATTGTTTCTATTGGTAACTCATACACGTGGTGCTGCACATGATGGAACAATTATTGCCAAAAGATATTGTTTCTGCTTCATTTCGTATTTATGCACGTGTTACTGTTCGTGAGCAAATTGCAGTTAAACAGCACGTTACGCTTAGGCAGTTGACACGGGGCTTGGAATAAACATGTGCGTTCGCTTGCACGTTCCCTTGGTGCACGCTTCGGTAACCTCACGGCACGTGTACACTGTGTGCCAGGAACCCCACCCAGTCTAAAAACTATTTAAACCCTCTGCAAGCATGAAACGCTGCTTGCGCTCGTCCTATGCTACCCGCTTACCTGAAGTCCGAAGTCATCCCGTCTTCGTCTGGAGCTCCCCTTCTTGGATCGCCTTTCACCCGGCGTCTTCCTGCTTCCGGATCCAGAGGTCGGGTTCCGGTCCTCTCTCGTCAGTCTTCCCCCTCGGCAGCAGTCAGGAAATCCAGCACCCAGCAATTCAGCTTCGCTTCTTAAAGGAGCCACGTCCTGAAAACGAAGGAAAAAGACAGTGAGTAGTGTTTTGCGCAAAACGAAGACAAACCAAGTAAGTTCTAATTATTTTTATAACAACGTGGAGAGAAAGAACAATACTTATCTCTGCAAACTCCTTCCTCAGCCAGGCAAGAACTTCTTTAAAAACCTGAAAGAGGACACAAAGAGACTTTAAGAAAACAGAATAAACAAAGACAATTTGTGATAAACAGTTTTTCTCACTTTGGTAATCAGAGTTTAGGAATACATATATATATGTGTGTTTCCAAAGGTATTAGAGTTAAGGTAAAGTTTGCTTGCTTATGTTACAGAGAGCGGTGTTATCCAACATATAGAAAAATCTGCATATTTATCAAGTGATGTTCTGGCAGCTATAAGACCAGAATTAAGAGGTAAATGAATGTCATCGTAGTTGATTAGAACTGTATTTGTAAATTCCAAACATTCATACATGTTTATTTGTGTCTTGCTGTCCAGAGACAAGAAATCACCCGAGGCGACTAAACCCTCACACCAAGTAGAAGAGTGGCGTGTTTCTCTCTCTCTCTTTTGTTATTTTGTCCACTTCCCCCTTCCCTTAAGTGTTTGCATTCAGTAAGCCATAATTCGAAGTTGGCTTTCTGGAAGTAAGCTCTTGGGGGCAGCCGAGAAAAATCTTCACGTCTCTCAAGGTGACACCCCGGACTTCAGGTGAGTGAAGGTTTGACAGAAGCGCAAGCCTTTACTAAACCTAAGGGGTTTTGAGAGACATGGATTTGGAAGACGAAGGAATCGATAGTCGCGCAATGACTCAGGCCTTAGATGAAGATCTAGAAAGGGGTCACACGGTCACTGATATGATGCAGAAGATGCAGTTAGAAATTAATAAGTTAAAGCAGGAAAATGTAGTATTAAGACACGAAGTAGTTCGTTATCAACCTAGAGAATCCTTATGGGATTTACCCTTTTCCCCTTCTGTACCAAGATCTTTTGACTCAGACAAAAAGACTAAATCTTTTAGGGGCGGTTTGGATTCAGACTCTACTGCACCTCCAGTACAAGTTACGGTGTCAGTTCCTAATGTAGTTCCATTATCTGCTCCAGAGCGTTTCTTTGGAGATAGTAATAAGTTTAACATATTTCTCAGTCAATGCCAGTTACATTTTATTTGCAAAACGCAGTTATTTCCCAATGATGCAACCAAGGTGGCTTTTGTGCTTTCTTATTTAGGAGGTACGGCGGCCAATTGGTCTATACCCTATATCAACAGGAATGAACCAATATTGCATAACTGGCCTCAGTTTAAAGATACTATGACCAAATTGTTTGCGCGACATGCGTACATTCAGGCCAGTGATAACGAACTTTTGAGTTTGAAGCAAGGAAAATCGGATTTGTTAACCTATGTCACAGCTTTTAATAGGTTATTAACCGAGACTCAGTGGCCAGAAAAAAAACGCACCTCATTATTCTATAGGGGTTTGCGTGACGAATTAAAGGATGCCTTGGCCCACATTGTAGATCTCCCAGATGATTATTCCGAGTTTGTGGATCTAGTGGTAAAATTAGATCATCGTTTGGGGGAACGAAAGGGGGATAAATCACGTTATGAGCCACGGTTTACAGTGTTAAAACAGGACAAGAAAGAATCTGACTCAAAGTCAGCAGAAGTTGAACCTATGCAAATAGGAACAATAAAAGGGCCTTTGACCATAGAGGAAAAGGATAGAAGACGAAAACTGAATTTGTGTTTATATTGTGCCCGGTCTGGGCATTTTGCAAAAGAATGTCCAAATAAACCTAAGGGTCCCAAAAAGGTTAATGCTCTCTCACAGTGTACGTCAGAACAGGAAAACTAGACAACTCGTCAAGGAGGGAGGTCACTTGCTCGAGTAGGAATTCTTTGCAGACCTCCAAGATAACTAATATGGTGCCAAAAATACCACGACATTTTGTCATTCAAGTAGTGTTAATAATCAGCACTCATATACGTCATTCAATTCCAGTTTTACTGGATTGTGGGGCAACTGGTAATTTCATAGATATTAAGTTGGCTCAGGATTTACAAATACCCACAGAGTGGAAAAATCACCCAGAATCAGTGTGTGCAGTGGATGGTTCCGCACTCTCCTCAGGTATGATAACTAAAAAGACGAGTCCTCTTGTTATAGTTTGTCAGAATGGTCATACAGAAAAAATATCTTTTGATTTAATTGACACACCTACTTTTGGCCTTATTTTAGGGGTACCATGGTTATCTTTACATAACCCTAAAATAAACTGGTCGTCTAGAACAGTGACTTTAGATTCCTCTCGTTGTAGGGAATCATGTTATCAGGAAGCATCAAATGACTTTATGACTATGTTACATTGTGCAAACGCAGTAACCTCTGTTCCTAATATTCCATCTGAATATCAGGATTTTAAGGATGTGTTTGATCCTGTCAAAGCCGCCTTTTTACCGCCACATCAGTCATATGACTGTCGCATAGATCTAATACCTGGAGCACCTTTGCCCAGTAGTAGAGTATATGCTCTCACTGAGGAAGAAACCAAATATTTGAGAACATATTTGGATGAGCTTTTAGCATCTGGATTCATTAGACATTCCACATCACCTGTGTCTTCGCCATTATTTTTCATCCCGAAACCTGACGGCAGTCTTCGCGCTTGCATAGATTATCGCGGATTAAACAAAGCAACCATAAAAAACAAGTATCCATTGCCTTTAATCCCTGTCTTGTTAGATCAGCTGCATCATTCAACCATCTATACGAAGTTAGATTTAAGAGGCGCTTATCATCTTGTTAGAGTGAAAGAAAATGACGAATGGAAAACAGCATTTAAAACTAAATTTGGTCTGTTCGTATACACTGTGATGCCATTTGGCTTGTGTAATGCGCCTGCAGCATTTCAATATTTTATAAATGAAGTGTTGCATGAGTTTCTTGATGTGTGTGTGATTGTATATATTGACGATATTTTGATTTATTCAAAAGATAAAGAACAACATATCCACCATGTCAGAGCAGTTTTAAACAAATTATTGGAGAATCATTTGTTCGCAAAATTGGAAAAATGTATTTTCAATGTTGATACTGTCGACTTTCTTGGATATTGCTTGTCACCTGCAGGTATTATGATGGATCCAAAAAAGGTGAGTGCTATTCGAGAATGGCCAGAACCCACGACTCTTAAAGAAGTGCAGAAAGTATTGGGGTTTGCCAATTTTTACAGGCGCTTTATTCCTCAGTTCGCAGAAACGGTTGTGCCTCTCACCAAGCTTTTACATAAGGGTCAGGTATTTTCTTGGTCCAGCCAAGCAGCTCAAGCATTTGAATCCCTTAAACAAAAATTTACCACTGCTCCTCTGTTAAAACATCCAGATCCAGATTTTCCATTTTTTGTTGAGGCGGATGCCTCACAGGTGGCAGTCGGAGGAGTACTGTCTCAAAGAGATGCTCAAGATGGGCAGTTGCATCCTGTAGCTTTTTACTCTAAAAAATTACTTCCTGCTGAACAGAATTATACAGTAGCTGAAAGGGAGCTTTTGGCTATAAAGCTGGCATTCTCAGAATGGAGACATCATTTGATGGGGACAAGATTCCCAGTCACTATTTTTAGTGATCATAAAAATTTACAGTTTTTTAGTTCAGTAAAAGCATTAACACCACGACAAATGCGTTGGTTGAATTTTTTTAGTGCTTTTGATTTTGTAATCACTTACAGACCAGGTACTCAACAAGTACAATCAGATGTCTTATCACGATATGGGTATACACAGGATTTGAAAAAAGATTTGACAGGACCTCCTATTATCCCTCCACAAAAGATAGTAGCGCCATTGGTTCAACAAGAGTTTTTGACAAAGTTGCGAGCTGAACATTTACAGATAGATGCACAAAGGTGGTTGAAAGACTCTCACCACTCAATACAGGATGGTTTGCTCTACCATAAGACTATGTTGTTGGTGCCTACTAAAGAATTACAAGATGTGGTTCTCGCGTGGCATCATGATTCTTCTCTGGCTGGTCACCCAGGATATCAAAAGACGCTAGATAATTGTAAGAAACATTTCTGGTGGTCTTCCATGATTTCAGATGTTAAGCAGTATGTAAGTGCTTGTGCTATCTGTGCTAGGAATAAAGCTTTGCATAAGGCTCCTATGGGTTTATTACAACCCTTATCTACTCCACCCTATCCTTGGCACACAATCAGTTTGGATTTTATAACCAGTTTACCTAAAACTAATGGTTATACAACTATTTTAGTAGTTGTGGATTATTTATCAAAGATGGCACATTTTTTACCATTGAAAAAACTTCCAACTGCAGTAGAGCTAACAGACATATTTCTTAAAGAAATAGTAAAATTACATGGCTTGCCCACTAAGATTATTTCGGACAGAGGGGGTCAGTTTACTTCTAAATTTTGGACACATGTGTGTAAAACTTTAAAAATGGAAATTGCTCTTTCCACAGCCTTCCATCCAGAAACAGATGGCCAAACTGAGAGGGTGAATCAAACGTTGTTGCAAACATTAAGATGTTTAATGGCAGATTTCACGTCAGAATGGGATAAATCTTTACCTGTCGCTCAATTCATTTACAACAATAATGTCCATTCAGCAACACAATGCACCCCATTTTATTTTTTAAATGGTTATCATCCAAGGATTCTTCCAATAACTATGAGTCCTTCTTCGCCCCCAGGAGTTACAGAAAGGCTTACCTCTCTGTTAAAAATTCAAGAAAAAGCAACAAAACATTTAAATAACTACAAGAAAGTAATGAAACAACAGGCTGACAAACATAGGAGTGACATTCAGCAATACCAAATAGGTCAGAAAGTATGGCTTTCAACCAGAAATTTAAAATTATTAGGTGTCAGGAAGCTATTACCTAAATACATAGGACCATTTCCCATAATCAAGCTACTGACCCCTGTGACTGTGCAACTACACTTACCTCCAGAATATGCCATTCATCCTACCTTTCATGTCTCCTTGTTGAAACCATACAACCCAAATACTAGATTGGAACCCCCACCCCCACCACTTCCTATTGATGGACATTTGGAGTATGAAGTCCGAAAGATACTGGATGTTAAACGTATACAAGGAAAATTGTATTATTTAATTGCCTGGAAAGGTTATGATGCTTCTGAGAATTCTTGGGAACCAGCATCCTTTGTTCATGCTCCTAGATTGTTACAACGATTTCATTTAAGATTCCCACATAAACCACGTCCGGTAGGGAGGCCTTTGAGGGGAGCGACTGTTAGGGTCTGCCATCAGGATCATGCTCAATCTCATGAAAATGCTGAGTAATATTTGTATCTTTTACATGTTTGTTATTTCTGCCTTTTGTTGCTTTGATACCTATTGCTTGGCAGTAAATGGGGGCTTGAATAGCCATTCTGAAATCGTATTGATTCATTGGTAACATTCATTTTGGGCTAAAATGTTATTGTTTCTATTGGTAACTCATACACGTGGTGCTGCACATGATGGAACAATTATTGCCAAAAGATATTGTTTCTGCTTCATTTCGTATTTATGCACGTGTTACTGTTCGTGAGCAAATTGCAGTTAAACAGCACGTTACGCTTAGGCAGTTGACACAGGGCTTGGAATAAACATGTGCGTTCGCTTGCACGTTCCCTTGGTGCACGCTTCGGTAACCTCACGGCATGTGTACACTGTGTGCCAGGAACCCCACCCAGTCTAAAAACTATTTAAACCCTCTGCAAGCATGAAATGCTGCTTGCGCTCGTCCTATGCTACCCGCTTACCTGAAGTCCGAAGTCATCCCGTCTTCGTCTGGAGCTCCCCTTCTTGGATCGCCTTTCACCCGGCGTCTTCCTGCTTCCGGATTCAGAGGTCGGGTTCCGGTCCTCTCTCGTCAGTCTTCCCCCTCTGCAGCAGTCAGGAAATCCAGCACCCAGCAATTCAGCTTCGCTTCTTAAAGGAGCCACGTCCTGAAAACGAAGGAAAAAGACAGTGAGTAGTGTTTTGCGCAAAACGAAGACAAACCAAGTAAGTTCTAATTATTTTTATAACAACGTGGAGAGAAAGAACAATACTTATCTCTGCAAACTCCTTCCTCAGCCAGGCAAGAACTTCTTTAAAAACCTGAAAGAGGACACAAAGAGACTTTAAGAAAACAGAATAAACAAAGACAATTTGTGATAAACAGTTTTTCTCACTTTGGTAATCAGAGTTTAGGAATACATATATATATATATGTGTTTCCAAAGGTATTAGAGTTAAGGTAAAGTTTGCTTGCTTATGATACAGAGAGCGGTGTTATCCAACATATAGAAAAATCAGCATATTTATCAAGTGATGTTCTGGCAGCTATAAGACCAGAATTAAGAGGTAAATGAATGTCATCGTAGTTGATTAGAACTTGCACTGTATTTGTAAATTCCAAACATTCATACATGTTTATTTGTGTCTTGCTGTCCAGAGACAAGAAATCACCCGAAGCGACTAAACCCTCACACCAAGTAGAAGAGCTGCGTGTTTCTCTCTCTCTCTTTTGTTATTTTGTCCACTTCCCCCTTCCCTTAAGTGTTTGCATTCAGTAAGCCATAATTCGAAGTTGGCTTGCTGGAAGTAAGCTCTTGGGGGCAGCCGAGAAAAATCTTCACGTCTCTCAAGGTGACACCCCGGACTTCAGGTGAGTGAAGGTTTGACAATTTCTTTGTAGGCATGTGCATGCTTTTTGGTTACAGGTGTGGGCTCAAGTCAATGTTATTTTTCATACTTGTATTCCTTTCTCTCTCACTCACCTTTTCTTGGGCAGTTTATCCTCTAACTGGGATAACGTAGATATGTATGCTCGCATTGTTGATTTGCTATTGGCTGTTGCCTTTCAACAGATTACCGTTAATTGGAAAAATGCATCCAATATTTCTTTCAAAGCGTGGTGGTACAATGTCTGTCATAACCATAGACTTGATAATGCCTTTGTCTTTCCTGTTGAATTAGCAGCTAGACGTGCGGACCTATGGCTCCCCATTACGCTATATTTAGATAATTGTGTTGCTCGCTCCTCCTGTCCATCGCCTGCTCAACAAGAAGTTCCTAAACCCCCATGATACCCTTCTCACATTCAGAATTTTCCAACATGCTGTTTATTTTCATGCTCTTTGCAGTTAGCTATTTAGTTATGATTGATGTAATCTCTCTGCTTCTTTTCAAATGCCCATGATCATTGTTTTGTTGTACATTCTCTCTTACATATTGTATTTTGCAATTCCCTTCCCTCCCCCTCTACCCTTTCTCTCTCTCTCCCCCCCTTCCTATTGATATTCTGTATTGCATTTTCCTTTTTCATTGCCTAATAAAATTCTTTTAAACTTAAATTTGAGTATTGTGTGTGATGTTCAGTCTCTATAGCTAAGATGAAATTTTTACTTTAGACATTACAAAGCAATATGATGGTTCCTTCTTCACCTCCACCTGTAACCTTCACAAAGAACACCTAAATGCAAAAGTTCCAAAGTAGTTTGTCATGTCACCAATATTGACATAACTACCTAGCAAATATTTAGGACTGAAGCTTGAATGAGATCAACCTGTGGCAGACATTTTGGGTGCAAGTTTACCATAGTTGGATGAATAATGCGCACAGATAGGTGCAGGATTAAATGGAAAAAAATCAAAATCTCGCTACTATCCGCAACTGCCACTCGGCAACAAAATCGATGGATTTCATGAGGCGATAACCAAAGATCTGTACAATCGAAGAGAACAAAATATAATAATAATGTATCTAGGGAGGAGATAAAAGCGATTCAGGAGTTACAGCAGGATGAAGCAATTGAAGTTAAAATTTCAGACAAGGGTGGCAACATCATAATTATGGACAGAGAGGATTACATAAAAGAGGCTCACTCTCTATTGAAAAACAGCAATTACTATGAACAATTAAAAGAGAATCCTGCAGTCAAGCATAAATTGGAACTAGATATCAAACTAAAAGAATGGACAGAAAATAACCTCATGGATGAAGATGAATGCAAATACCGAAGTACTGACCATCCAGTAACAGCAAGCATTTACTTTCTGCCTAAAATTCGTAAAAATCTGACGAAACCAGCTGGCAGGCCTATACTCTCCGCCAAGGGAGCTCTCTTAGAGGCAGTAGCAAACTTCGTCTGACGTACATTACGTATGTATCATTAATTACGCATGCCTTATAATTGCAGCGTCTCACATTTTGCACCTTATTAAGGTTGACTAGGAGTGGCACAATCTCACTGGGCTGGTCCCGGTGTTGTCCTGACGAAGAGCTGGGGAAGCTCGAAACTAGTTGACATGACAATATGCTAGGTACACCTATTCATTACAATTAGGGACTTTAGCATATCACCCCATTTTTAATTTTTTCAGCTTAAAGCATCAATAAAGTTTATTTTGCCCACTAGCTGATTAATTTTAAATTCCACTCCACCTTTTCACTTGCACTACACATAGTCTGATTTTAGTGCTCCTACGTAATTCGCAAGTCGCAGCACGCCTCAGTCCGTAGAGGACTGGGAGGACCCCAATGATGAAGCATGTCACCGTGGGGAAACCCTGGTGAGTGAGGGGACTCAAGAAAAAGAATTTTTTTTCCTTTTTCTACATTCGGTGTATTTCAGAATCAAGATTGTTTTCTGACACCTCCCATCCCCCTAGGTTAGGTTCTTCTACTTGACTAGTTCAGGCTGTTCTTTTATACATATACTGTTGGAGGGTGAACCTAACCATCAGCCTCTAATTCCCCCCCTTTTTTTGATAACCATTATTTACAGCGTGCAGCTGTGGGAAACCCCCCCCCCCTCTTTTTATCCAACCACTGTCTGACTTTCCTTTCACACATACCTTTTCAATAGTAGTCAACATGACAGAGAGAACAGGCCTTACCTACTCACAAGATGAGGTCGACAGAATCATAGCATCAATGCTTCCCCTGGCTGGGACCAGTACCAGGGACACAAACGAAGCAAGCCAATGCTGGGATGAATTGACAGAATTAAAACGAGAACAAATCAAAACATTGATTCATGGAATTATGATGACGGAATATGTAAGAGCCAACATTGCCCCACGCGGTTTAATAGTCAGGAACGAACCCTTTATTTTCCAAAATGACAAACTCTTCAAGAAGGATTGGTCGCTAATATCCTGGCACTGCACCAGAGATTGGCTTGTGCTAATTATAAAAACAGCGGCACGCCTCTCTGAGGAAATGAAAATTGGCATCCATGATTTGGAGGTCCGTTTAAAAACATTTCAAAGCACAGCTGAACTAAAAAAACGGCTTGAAGAACTTAATAAGACCATGACGGAGTTTGAAATAAGCCTTAAAGACACCAAATACGTCAAATTACAGAAAGATCAGAAGAATTTCTCTCTAGAAAAAGTGTATCCGTACACCAGAGATGATTATATCCCCACCAACCGCAATCCAGGCTATAACACGGACAGTGATGGCTCTGATACAGGTTCTGATTTTTCAGACTCTGGTAGGAACTATAACTTCACCAACAGAAACAGACGATCAAGAGGAGGACGTCAAAGAAATAGAGGCGGACCAAGATTTGGTTGGCCCTCATACCAAAACATGCCACCATACGCCCCCCCACCACCACACTTCTTCTATGGACCTCCCCCATTTCACCAACCTTATCCACAACAACCCTACCCGTATTGGGATGGCCCTCAGAACCAAGACCAGAGTCAGTCTTTTTTAGGGAGAGGCAAGACTCCTCTAAGAGGAAAAAACAGACGAGGCCAGCAAGTACAATGGGCCCAGCCTCTGGAGACAGAGAGGAGCCACACACGGAGTATGGGACCACCGAACATGCCCTCGACGAGCAACAACCCAGTCTAGTAGTGAACTTGTCAAAAATAACCCTTACCACTGTTCAGACAAATGTTTTGGAAAAAGGATTAGGCTTTGTACCTACAGCCTCACTGGATAAATTCAAACTTGTCTGCAAATTAAAAGAGTTTATTCGAAAGATCAAACTGGAAATCTACTTCAGAGACAAGGAACCGAATACCAGTATCCCTACAGATACAGGACTACACAAGAAATCCAATTTCACTCCCCCAGCACACAACCTTCCTATCGAATTACTAGCATTTGAAAAAGCGGTGATGAAGGAGGTAACGGAATTGGACCCAAAAACAATCAAAGTATTTCATAATACTAGCAAAGCCGAACAAGAGGCTATAAACCAACTCTCGAACAACAAAGACCTAACTATAAAACCAGCTGATAAGGGTGGGGCAATAGTTCTACAAAATACCCCTGACTACCAAAAAGAGTGCCTACGGCTGTTGGCAGATGAACGTAATTATCTGATAATACACCAAGACCCCACAGAACGTCTACGGATTGAGATTGCCAGCCTGGTGGAGGAATCCTTGGCAAACGAGTGGATCAGTAAAAAAGAAGCAGATTTTCTGGAAAACAGAAAACCCATAATCCCATATTTTTACACAATTCCCAAAATACACAAGTCAATGGAGGCGCCACCTGGTAGACCAATAGTATCAGGCATAGGTTCAATTTTGGAACCTTTATCTAAGTTTGCAGACGCATTCCTTAGACCCTTGGTCCAATCCACCGAAACTTACCTACAGGACACGAAGGCAGTCCTTAGTTTAATCAAGGACCTTGAGTTCAACCCTACAACCAGTATACTGATCAGTCTGGATGTGGAGAGCCTCTACACCAGTCTCCCACACCAAGACACCTTGGACATCCTGGAGGAAGTACTTTTTCTAAGTAACTGGGACTACCATACACCCAGACATGTGGTTCTTGAATGTTGTCGCCTGGCTTTAACTGAAAACTTTTTCCAATTCAATGACACTCTGTACAAACAAACCCACGGTACCAGCATGGGAAGTACATTTGCGCCGAGCTCAGCAGGACTCTACGTATACCACCTTGAGAAACAAAAGATTCTCCATCAGCACAACCCACACATCAACCATATAAAATTATGGAAAAGGTATATAGATGATGTGTTTTTGATTTGGGAGGGGAACGAAGAAGAAGCAGAGTTCTTCATGATCTGGCTAAACCAACAAGATCCCTTTTTGAAATTCACTTTCACTATGAGTAAATCCAGTCTGGTCTTTCTTGATCTAAACATAATAGCACACGAAGGACGAGTAATCACTACCACACATTTCAAACCTACAGCAAGGAATTGCTTACTAGTCTATGACAGCTTCCATCCAAGGAGTCTGAAAAACAACCTTCCTTTCGGCCAATTTTTGCGCCTGCGACGCAACTGTACTACACGTCAGTACTACAACATCCAAGCTAATGACCTGTCTAAAAAATTGTTACGAAGACAATATCCACAATATCTTATATCTAGAGCACAAAAAAGAGCTTTAAACAACAACAGAGAGGCACTACTGGAAGACAAACCAGAGAACAGACAACCAGATCGTAAACGACAAATTTGTATTACCACCTTCAATATTGCATCAAATCAAGTAACTAAAATAATAAACAAACATTGGCGGACCCTGAACAGTGGTGGTTTAGACTTACAAAAACCCATGTTCAGCCATCGGAAAGCTAAGAACTTGAGGGACTTTTTAGTCCACACTCGCCCCAACCCTACAAGTACCATGGGCCCTTTACGTTTGTTACACCCACTGCCTCAAGGCCACTACCCATGCAGCAACTGCAGTGTATGTCATTTAACTAAAGTGACAAAAACAGTAACCTACAACAACGGTAAGACATGGGACCTCCGATCCTTTACCAACTGCAACACGACAGGGGTAGTATACCTGATCACCTGTGTCTGCAACCTTTACTATGTGGGGATGACCACAAGGAAGGTTAATACCAGGATAATCGAACATCGGAGTAATTTCAGATGTAAACGCAACAACACCAAAATGACCACCCATTTTTTGGAAAAACATCACACACCTAATGACCTTAATTGGGTCATTTTGGAACACGTAAACAATCAGCCAAATATTGAGAAAAAACTACACGAGAAGGAACAGCGATGGGTTTTTAAGCTACGTTCTGATAGCCACGGTCTGAATGACGATATACCCTGGGGACAATTCACATAAAAATTGATACCCACTATGATAGTCTTAAACTGTACCTTTGGCACCGTCATGGCTTTTTTCCATTGCTTTTTTTCATTGCTTTTTTTCATTGCTTTTTTTCATTGCCTTCGTCCATTTCCTGTTCGCATTTGAGATCCGATTAATTCTAATTTTCTTAAACATCATACCACTACAGGTCCTGTCTTAACAAGAATTTGGCAATTAATTAACAACATATTTTGATTTTTTGAGCAGCCTATATGTATGTAAGCTTAACACAGTACTTTCACATCCCTCTCACTGTGGCGGCGCTCTCTCTTCAGCATATTCTGCTGTCCAGATCCATTGGTTTCTCATCCATTTTATTTCCTTACATTTCCTCATTTCCCCTGGTAATTTTTCATTTAACTCCGAATACTGTTGGTTCTAACCGTTACGTCCCTATCCAAGATGGCCGCACCCGGACGTTACTCTGAGTACGAGTCCCTCCTTCACTTTCCACTGCAACAATACCACACCGGAGACACGCCATAATGGATGTAAGCTTAACACAGTACTTTTACATCCCTCTCACTATGGCGGCGCGCTCTCTCTTTTCAGCATATCCTGCTGTCCAGATCCATTGGATGTTCCGTTTTTCGTCCATTATATTTCCCTGGTAATTGTTCATTTAACTACGAATATTGTTTGTTTTAACCATCATGTCCCTATCCAAGATGGCCGCACCCGGACGTTACTCTGAGTACGAGTCCCTACTTCACTTTCCACTGCATCAATCTACATAAACAACACCACACCGGAGACACGCCAGAATGCGGTCCGGTAGGTGTTGGCCCAAGTAGGTGTTCAGAAGCGTGGCAGTCCGAGTACAAGTAAGTGAACGCTCCGGGATAGTTTCTTTATTTCATCCTACCCGCCTTACGGAGAACATCGATTCTTTCCGCTTCTGTTTCCAAAAGGGCGCGCATTGACCACGAAGCATACCACAGCTTTAACGGCAACCCTTACATTGTTTCTTTAGATGTACAAGACCGCCACTGCCCCTCCGCTGACCATGAGGCATATTAATGTCTTGTAAAAAGTATGTAAAACCCGTTTTTATGTCATCTATATGTTTGTGTATGTGTGTTTTGTGTTGTGTCAGACATGGTATTTCTTTTGAATCACAATCACTTTTTCAGCACAAACGCCGGCATGGAGAGAACAAATTAATATTCATTTGTTTCCTTCTTTTCTATAAAGAACCCACAACGAGGCACATCACAGACTGAAGTGATTGATCACTTGGGTGTAGTGTGCTCACATTTTTAGAGGATAATAGTACTTATGAATTACCTTTTTCCAAATAATTTGTATCTCATTATATTCTACAGATATCGTCTGACGTACATTACGTATGTATCATTAATTACGCATGCCTTATAATTGCAGTGTCTCACATTTTGCACCATATTAAGGTTGACTAGGAGTGGCACAATCTCACTGGGCTGGTCCCGGTGTTGTCCTGACGAAGAGCTGGGGAAGCTCGAAACTAGTTGACATGACAATATGCTAGGTACACCTATTCATTACAATTAGGGACTTTAGCATATCACCCCATTTTTTATTTTTTCAGCTTAGAGCATCAATAAAGTTTATTTTGCCCACTAGCTGATTAATTTTAAATTCCACTCCACCTTTTCACTTGCACTACACATAGTCTGATTTTAGTGCTCCTACTTAATTCGCAAGTCGCAGCACGCCTCAGTCCGTAGAGGACTGGGAGGACCCCAATGATGAAGCATGTCACCGTGGGGAAACCCTGGTGAGTGAGGGGACTCAAGAAAAAGAACATTTTTTCCTTTTTCTACATTCGGTGTATTTCAGAATCAAGATTGTTTTCTGACACCTCCCATCCCCCTAGGTTAGGTTCTTCTACTTGACTAGTTCAGGCTGTTCTTTTATACATCAACCTGTGGCAGACATTTTGGGTGCAAGTTTACCATAGTTGGATGAATAATGCGCACAGATAGGTGCAGGATTAAATGGAAAAAAATCAAAATCTCGCTACTATCCGCAACTGCCACTCGGCAACAAAATCGATGGATTTCATGAGGCGATAACCAAAGATCTGTACAATCGAAGAGAACAAAATATAATAATAATTTATCTAGGGAGGAGATAAAAGCGATTCAGGAGTTACAGCAGGATGAAGCAATTGAAGTTAAAATTTCAGACAAGGGTGGCAACATCATAATTATGGACAGAGAGGATTACATAAAAGAGGCTCACTCTCTATTGAAAAACAGCAATTAGTATGAACAATTAAAAGAGAATCCTGCAGTCAAGCATAAATTGGAACTAGATATCAAACTAAAAGAATGGACAGAAAATAACCTCATGGATGAAGATGAATGCAAATACCGAAGTACTGACCATCCAGTAACAGCAAGCATTTACTTTCTGCCTAAAATTCGTAAAAATCTGACGAAACCAGCTGGCAGGCCTATACTCTCCGCCAAGGGAGCTCTCTTAGAGGCAGTAGCAAACTACGTTAATATGTTTCTCATGCCATATGTACAAAATCTAACCTCCTATTTGAAAGACACAGGCGATCTCCTGAGACATCTTCAAGAAATTCCATGGCAGGAGTCTTTCAAGTTAATCATAATGGATGTGATCTCATTATATACAAACATTGACAACACAATTGTAATCACAGCCTGTGAATACTTCCTAAAAGAAAGAAACATGCATTACGCCCAAAATAATCTAATGTTGTTGGAAATGATCTGACTATGTTTAATTCAAAATGTCTTCCTATTTGGTGAAGATATATACAGACAAACTAAAGGGACGGTGATGGGCTTTTCCTTCAGTCCAAGCTATACCTGTCTCAGGATGGTCAGGTGGAAGTAGAAACTGGCCTGGCATTCAACTAAGAATCCCTATGTTGACAAAACAGTAATGTGGCTGCGGTACATAGACAATCTTTTCATCATCTGGGTTGGGTCGGAAGATGAATTCGCAGAATATTTCCAGATTCTAAATACAACCAGTGCAAATTTGCACTTTACCTACACCATGAGCAGATCAAATGTAAAATTTTTTGGATACAGAGATATATATTCAAAATAATCAGATCCACACAACGTTACATAGGAAAGAAACAGCAACCAATGCCACCTTACATGCAGGAAGTGTTTATCAGCCTAGCCAAATTAGGAACATCCCATATGGAGAATTCCTGCAGATTCGGAGAATATGCTCACAAGAAGATAAATGGCAAAAACATAGCAAATTAAAATCACAAAAGTTTAGAAAAAGAGCATATAAGAACAATACAAAAATATAGGCTTGCAGGTTGGAACTACTCCAGAAGAAAGAATTGGCAGAACCTAAGACAATGGCTACTATGTGCCTAATAACAACATATTCCACAGAAGTCAAACAGATCCTAAGAAAAAACTGGAACATTTTGCACCTAGACCCCACAGTATCCAAAATAATGGTTAAACATCCCAATGTAACTTTTAGAAAAGCAAAAAATCTCAAAGACAAGCTTGCCCATAGACACTTTTGGAAAAGAAACAAGCGTGGTGGATGGTTGAGACAAAAGGGCTTCTTTAAGTGTAACAATTACTATGTTTGTCAAATCACCAACAACAGCAAGGAAATTAAAATAGCAAATAATAAGTCTTGGAAAATCAACCAATTGAATACCTGCGAAAGCCATTACACGGTATATGTGATCGAACTTCCATGTGCGCTCAAATATGTTGGAAGCACCATCTGTGAGCTCAAAAAACGTATTTTGGAACATGTGAGAGCGATAGTAAACAAGATCGCAGCAATGCAGTGGCTAAGCAGCACATGGAACAACACCATGGAGGCAATTGGAAAAAGCTGAGATTCTGTGCTATTGATGCTGTGGAACGAAATTTAAGGGGTGGTGACAGAGAACGCAAATTGAGGCACCAGGAATCCAGACACATCCTGGCCCTACATACCCTAACACCGTATGGGTTAAATCAAGATGAGGAACTGTACTCTCATTTATAGAATCCAGTCTTTGCTTCCAAAGCTAGTTATGAACTGTTTTTTAAACATTACAAGTTAACACCACTCACAATCACCTTCACAATTGCATATTAGTGTTGATTTGTAAATTACAGCTAGCCATAAGAAATGCAATTACAGTGTCCGAATGTGGTTTTTCCCCAAATAGGTGAATAACATACTTTGGGGATATTT
Organism: Triturus cristatus; assembly: GCF_964204655.1. Classification (NCBI taxonomy): domain Eukaryota; kingdom Metazoa; phylum Chordata; class Amphibia; order Caudata; family Salamandridae; genus Triturus; species Triturus cristatus. Next base: position 207,233,139 of record NC_140593.1, read on the forward strand.
TTATCGGAACTATCCCCATTAATGAATTTATATGACACAGCAATAGCTTTCAATGTGTCTATTGTGTTGATTAGCTACCCAGTAATTAAATATGTTAGCAGAAACGTCGCACTTGAGCGAAGTTACATTATATAATCATTTACACAGGTTGCTCAGGTTGTTGTACAATGCAATATAAGGCTAATCAGCATTTGAACATCAAACCTGTTACCATATAGTTCACTTTAGAACTGTGAAACTTTAAAAAAATCATGATAAGTTCTGATATTTGATAAGGGGGACTTTCCAAAGATGTGATAAATTGGTAATCATATCCAAATAACCTTGGCAAAGAGCATGTGGCAAGTTTGTCAAATATATTCTGTAATTTGTAAATAGTCTTGAAAAATTTGAGGAAAATCGGTCCGCTTTTTTCCTCATATTGTTTTACATTGTTTCATGTAGTAATTTTGCTTCCAATTGGAGCACTAATGTAATGGCTTCTAACTTCATCCCTATTATGCATTGGGAAAGTACACGTTACACTGTATCATGTTATATGTTTGTTTTTGTAAAATTTGCATATTTTTCACTGCAACTCCCACAAGTCTTAGCAATGGAGAAACAGGAAGTGATCTAATCACAATTTAAATGTATTTAATTGTTCCCTTAATGTTGCTAATTCACCCGTGAACAAGGTCTCTGGAAGACAGAAACACGTTGGGATATGTGTTGGTTCTGGCATATGAGAGATCAATAAAAAAGATCGTAAAACACCCGTGAGTGGATCAAGTGCTTTCTCTTGAGAAATGTGGTAAATATATATATATATATATATTAACAGAAAAAACCATAGGTTTCAGGCACGTTATAGTTAGGAATTAGCATTTAAAAAACCTCAGAAATTCACTGAAAAAACCATAGGTTTCAGGGGTGTTATAGTTAGCTGGACTTTTCACTTGTACAAAACCATTGAAATTCCCCCGTTATAGTTAGTTCAGCTAACTATAACTCGCGCGCCCGCAATGCACTGCTGATGACGTCACATATTACATCACTCATGACATGGTCAGTGACATCACTCATGACATCACTGATGACATCTCAAATGACATCACTGATGACATCACTGATGACATCATCCAGTGAATGTGTGTCATTTGAGATGTCATCAGTGATGTCATGAGTGATGTCACTGACCATGTCATGAGTGATGTAATATGTGACGTCATCAGCAGTGCATTGCGGGCGCGCGAGTTATAGTTAGCTGAACTAACTATAACGGGGGAATTTCAATGGTTTTGTACAAGTGAAAAGTCCAGCTAACTATAACACCCCTGAAACCTATGGTTTTATCAGTGAATTTCTGAGGTTTTTTAAATGCTAATTCCTAACTATAACGTGCCTGAAACCTATGGTTTTTTCTGTTAATTTCAAAGGTTTTTTAAATGCTAATTTCTAACTATGCCTACAGAGATAGGACATGTGAAGAAAGAAGAAAAAATGCACAGAAAGAAACAAAAGAAGTGCAGAAAGAAGCAACAGAAGTCCTCAAATACGAAGATAAGTGCAGGAAGAAGGATAACGTGCAGAAAGAACAAAAAGAAGAGCAGAAAGAAGCCTTGTTGCAAAATCATCCTGTACCCTCAACTTTTTCTGACGGATACTGGTGGTAACTGAGTCTGACTAACCAGTCCTAGAGCCAGTGCTATGTTCAAAGACACTTAGAATACAGTGAAAACACCTACATACACTAGGGAACATTATGCGTTGGGGTCCCCCTGTGATTAGCCTTACCTCCTCTATAAGCCCCTAGTATATAATAGGGCATGGGGATTAAAACTACCTCTTAAAACAGGCCACAGGGCGTTTTTGCACACGTTAACTCAGGCCCCGTCCCCTCCTTTCACCATTGTGTAAACACGCCCTGTGTCCGTTTTTAGTTGGGAGATTAAGTTCATTTGAGTCCTGAGGGTCCCTAGGGTCCAACTAGCCCACTAGGTACCTCCAGTAAGTGCCACAGAGCTGCGTTGCAGAGAGGTGTAAAACGTGGCACGGCCTGGACCACCTCTCTGCAATGCAGCTCAGTGGCGCTTACTGGAAGCACTTGGTGGGCTAGTTAGCCCCCAGGGGCCCTCAGTATTGAAGGGAAATTAATCCCCAATTTAAAACGTGCCATGGTGCGTGTTTGCACACGTCACCTCAGGCCCCGTCCCCTCCCTTCACCACTGTGTAAACGCGCCCTGTGGCTGTTCTAAGTTGAGAGATTAAGTCCCCTTGAATCCTAAGGGTCCCTAGGGTCACACTAGACCACTAGGTACCTCCAGTAAGCGCCACAGAGCTGCGTTGCAGAGAGGTGTAAAAAGGGGCTTGGCCTCAGAACACCTGTCTGCAGCGCAGCTCCCTGGCGCATACTGGAGATGCCTGTTGGGGGCGCGTTTGCAGAGTGCTGCATGGAGGGGGCATGGCCTCCGGGACGATGCCAGTCTTTTATTTATTTTATTTTTTTAAGAAGGGGGGCTGTGTGGTTCCCCTTCTTATTCTAATTTATTGGCCCTGATGACCCCATCCCCCAGGGCCTGTCTCCTAATTATATTTTTTTGACCCCAATCCCCAGGGCCGGCCACTGTTTTTTATTATTTTTAAAAAATATATATTTATAGACACACCTAGGACATGCTGGACAAACCGTACGTACCTATCACCATGACGATTTGCGTGATATTCATTAAAAGGCGACTATCCATGCAATTAATCCACGTGGAATGTATTTACACCACTAGTGAAGCTCTGACATGTCTGATGCTCTACCGTGCCTAATCCCGGTAGACACCCTTGTCGTTTATTTATACAAACATGGGTAGCTATTGACGGGCACATTTAATACACATGCACACTAAGCCATTCAAAGGGGATTCGACAAAAATTCGACCAAAACAATGCAAGAACCCCCCCTCACAGTTAATAAAACACACATCCACTGCCGGATGTGTAATACTTTTTATTTTACTCTCTGGAAAGGGGACGAACATCACTTGCGAGTCACAGCGCGCTCCTGACAGAGCCCAATGCTGTGTTACACCCACCATTGCCTGCCGAGTGCCACACACCTCTGTATTGTATTCCACTAGCTAGTGCATATGCTATGACACTCTCTAGCCCATGTGCACTGTAACACCACCCCGTGAAAATGTCATGCCACACTTGTCTTCGCACGGGTTATATTGCCCTATCTAACGTGCCTTCCTCGATGCCTATGTTATAACGCACAGTGCTATGCCATACATATTACAATTTGGGATCCATATCTTTGTCACAGTGCATATGCAACGTTACACTCCCCAGCACATATTTTATATTACAACTTTAGAGACTAGTTAGGTTACACAACACTGCCCTGTGCATATTACACTCCAAGGCGCATATCGCATAGCACGCGCTAGTGCCTGTGCTATCTCGCGCTCTCCAATGAATCTGTCATTGCGCACAATGTATTGCATATTATATTTCACGCCTGGTTCATCTTATATCACACTTTTTGGTGCATAGTTTATACCATACACTATATCTAGTTTTCATTTTCAATCGTGCTCTCAGGACTATGTTCTATATAACACTGTGTTCACCTACCCTTTTCACGGGCATTACATTTTGCGATAGGGGGTGGAGGGTCAGGGGGTGTTTTTGCCAAGTGAGCCCGGAGTCACAGTCACTAACGTCTTCTTCTTCCTGAATAAAAGTGAGATTATGCTGCATACTTGTTCATATTTTAAGTAGTTTGCACAGACAAAATGTTTTAAAAACAATAAAGTTTCTAATACCCGCCTTCTCTGAACAGTTAGCTTGCTGCCCCATCCCCCTCCTCCCTATCCTCTGTTGTGTGAATCCATGGACTAGCCTCCTCCCTCCTGCCATGCATGGTCTGATGTGCTGCCACTGCCCTCAATTTAGTATGATGTACCAGTCCACTCCTCCTGCCCTCCATTGCCCAATTCTATGCCCCATCATTGACCTCCTGCTTAAACTCTGTGCTTAGCTTGCTGCCCCTATTCTCCTTCCCCCTGCCCTCCGATGTCTTTGTGCATGCCCCTGCTCCATCCTTTTTGCCCACCATGTCCCATGGACCTGCCACTCCTATCTACTCTGAGTGTTCTGTTGAGCTGCCACTCCCCTCCCACCTGCCTAGCATTGTCAGATGACTGTAACCTGTCCCTGCCACCTCCACCCTGCCTGTCCACATGCCATGCCTCTATCCTCTTCCTCCTGTCCTACATGGTCCATTGTACTGCCACACCCTTCTGCCCTCCCTGGTCTGTTGTGCTGCAACTGCTCCTCCTGCCTGCCCCGTGTGGTCTGTTGTGAGGCCCCTTCCCCTGAACTTTCTTGTCTGTGCACAGGTCCTGACCCTCCCTTCTATCCTCCATCGTCCTTTGTGCATGCCCCTGCACCCTCCTTCTTGCCCATCATAGCCATTGTGCTGCCACTAACACTCCCACTTGCCATGCATGGTCTTCTGTGCTGCCATGGCCCCTCCCACCTTCCCTGTGTGGTCAGTTAGCTGCCCCTGACCCCCTCCCACCTTCCCTCCATGGTCTGTGTGTATGCCATCACAGTCTCACTGTTGCTCTTCATGTTGTGTCTTGCTTCTAGTGCCCATCCTGCCTGACCTCCATGGCTATCTTGCTGCTCCTGCCCTGCCCCCTTGCCCCCAGCCCTCTGTTTACATGTGCAGACCCCTACTCCCTCCCTCCTGGCTTGTCTGTTCCATTGTAATGCCCCTGATCCGTCCCTCCTGCCCTTTATGGTCTGTTATGCTGCAGCCTTCTCTCCTGTCTGTCCATTATGGTCAGCTAGCTACCATTGCCTCTTGCCCCTCTGTTCTCTGTTGTCCATGTGCATGGTCCTGTCCCCTCCCTCTTGCTTTCTATGGATTGTTGTGCTGCACTCCCGTCCTGCATGCCCTGTGTGGTGTATTGTGCTGCTGCAAACCCTGATGCCTGCCCTGCAGGGTCAGTTTGGTGCACCTCTCCATGTCTCTCCTGTCCTCTGTTATCCAAGTCCATGTCCCTATCCCATTTCCTTCCATGATCCAATGTACCATACTTGCGAACATTTTGAACTTGGTAAGAGGGAGATTTTGAAAAAAAACTGGGGTATTGATTTTCCCCTTTGAGTTACATTGAAAAAGTGGATATTGTAGACAGGAGACAGATCAAATAAAGCCCATTTGAGCTTAAAAACATTGGACGTTTCCTGGCTGTATCGGGTCTGTTGGCATGTATGGTTGTACTGCCATTGCCTCTTCCTTCTGCCCACAATGGTCTATTACATTGCCACAGCCTTGAAGGAGGGTAGATTTTGTATCACAGGGGGCCCCTGGCCCGTTCTGTCCACACCTGAAGTATGAGACCCTTGTCCTTGCCCTGCCAGCCGCATTTGTAGGCCGTATTAAATTGACCAGCGGGTCCTGTGTTGCTATATAATTATCCCGAGACATCCTTACCACTCAGCCAGCATAAAACCCCTGTGTAGGCCCTTCTGTTCAATATGTAGGCCTCTTTGTTAAATTGACCATAGCTCTGCAATTTTAGTGTATAGCAGTCTGAAGGCAGGTCTGCGAGGCCTTCTGCTCCAAACTAGTAGCCCCCACCCTACCCGAGTGCTCCGTGCTCGGTATCAAAGTTCAACATCCCCCTGAAGCTGTCGACATACAGTAGGCTGCATCCTGGACTGGTACTTGCTTCCTGGGCAGGTTTCCCGCTTTTAAGGAAGTGGCAACCGCAGAGCGTCAAGTTTGGAGAACTGAGGAGATTTTATCATGAATATATTGAATTCCTGTACAATACCCATTATTTTCTGCTTGCTCTATGGAACTTACGATAAGCGATTGGCCTGAGAGACTGACCTTTTCACCCAGTCCATTGTCAGCATTAAGTGGGTAAATGACGAAATGTCTGGTAAAATCTGCAGACGAAGCTTTTGGGTAGCATACGTAGGTAGATGTAGCGTGCAAAGGAGCCCACAAAATGATATAAAAAGGGAGCACCCACAGATATCGACGGACAACCTCGCCGTCTGTATGTAGGTTAACAGGCTGTGCAGGTTTTCCCCAAGAACTGGGAGCTCTTGTCTTCCTTTGCTTAAAATGTCTTGCTCTGCTTTACTTGAAGTATCTTATTCTATTTTACCTATATGAAATGTCATGTTATGTTTAACCATTGTTCTCTTTACTTTTGCATTTAAAAGATGTTGTATTGTAATTGCAGGAATGCTTGCTCTAAGAGTAAATGTGAGTGTCCCTAGGTAACATTTTCCTTGGTGTAACTTGTTTCTCATGGTGCATTTATAGATGTGTTTTCTCTCTCTCTCTGTCAGTCCATTAATTGAGATACAGAGAATATCATGACAGCTGTATGATTATCTGGATTCTGTATTTTGTACTTTATGTCTCTATTCTGCGGTTTCTTTGAAGTTGCATCTTCTCATTAAACTGCCATTGTATTCTGCCTCCAATTCCATGTCTCATATGTCTGTTTTCTTCATTTTTGGAGCAAGCGTTCCTAGGCACCCCGGCTCAAATTAAGGTGCCCCTTTTGTCCCTGACTCACTCTCCTGCTCAGTTCTGTGGTGGCTCCCGGGGCTCTGGGGACCGCCCCTAGCTTCCTTGACCCGTAATAGATCTTCCCTCCAACAGCCTCTCTTGCAAGTCCTGTATTGTTGGTTTGTTGCCCCTGCCCCCCTTTCCACTGCCCTCCATAGTCTGTTGTGCTTCCACGGCCCTTCCTGCCTGCTCAGTGTGGTTAAATTGTTGCCTTTGCACCCTCCTACCTGCCTTCAATTTTCAGAGTCCGTGCCCCTGGCCTCTGCCTCTCAACAGTATCCTAATGAACAACTAGATTGCTAACATTCTATATTTATTACAAAAGTGTGGAACGCCTGACATCATCTTAATGTAATCAAAACTGTAATACCTAGAGCATTCCTTTAGAAATTACATATATGAGAGGGTCTTATTGGCTTCAAAATTATGGTTAGTGCTCTAAAAGACTAAAATAAGGACATATTTTCTGAGTTTTCAAATAGCGACAAAGCACTTTTAAATTATTTGTCATCTTTATATTTTTTTATCTAGTTGACAACTTGATTAAATGTTGCACATAGGGGAGAGGATGTGGTGTTACTTCCAGAACTGCAGACTTTGCAACTGGGGAACCAGGTTGAAGTTTCTGCTTCAGCTCGACATTCTGTGATTCTGGTCAAATCACTTAGTCTCCCCATGTCTACAACCAAAATGAATTTGTTCTTGTGTGATGTAACCAATGCTCATGTAAAGCACTCCAATACCTGACAAGTCTGCACTATATAACACTGCAAAAACACAAAATAATAAGTGTTTTGCACACTTCTGTCATTGGGCTATATTTGGGCTATATCTGGGTGATTTTGGGCTACATTTGGGCTCTTTTGTCTCCGGTGGCCATCTTGGGAGATTTATTTGTTATGAAGTTTCCTAATTTCCTCATGTACTGCAGTCTCCTCAGTCGGAAATGCTTTCAGTTTTTTACTTTGATTCCATCATGAAGGTATTCAGATATGTCACACATTTGCCATAAATTCTGAATGTTAGCACTCTAGTTGCTCATTAGATCACTGTAGTAAAACTACTGTTCACCATGGAAGTCTGCTCCTGGTATTAAAAGTGCATGTTTCAGTCTGCATGTCAGAATTTTTTAATGAAATAGAAGAGGATTTGAGAAGTCACTCAAAATGTGCCCTCATTTTCTTTCTTCAGCATTAATCATAATTTCTATGGCAAAATGAACCCCCACATTGTGTTCCTTTTTAAATTAAATGTTTTAAGTGTTACCAGTTTATTCCAATCAAGATGGCTTCAGGTGTGCCATACTTTTGTCATAATGAAGACAGTAAGTGCTCTAGTTGTTTTTAAGAACATTCTTGGACATTCTGTCATTGGGCTATACTTGGGTACATCTGGGTGATATTTGGGCTACATTTGGGCTCTTTTGTCTCTGGTGGCCATCTTGGGAGACTTATTTGTTATGAAGTTTCCTAATTTCCTCATTTACTGCAGTCTCCTCAGTAGGAAATACTTTCAGTTTTTTACTTTGATTCCATCAAGAAGGCATTCAAATGTGTCACACATTTGCCATAAAATCAGAATGTTAGCACTCTTTTTGCTCATTAGATCACTGTAGTAAAGCTACTGCTCACCAGGGAAAACTGCTGCTGGTATTGAAAGTGCATGTTTCAGTCTGCATGTCAGAATTTTTGAATGAAATAGAAGAGGATTTGAGAAGTCACTCAAAATGTGCCCTAATTTTTCTTTCTGCAGCACTAATCATACTTTTATGGAAAAATGAACCCCCTCATTTTGTTCCTTTTTAAATTAAATGTTTTAAGAGTTACCACTTTAATCCAAGCAAGATGGCTTCAGGTGTGCCATACATTTATCATAAGTAGGACGGTTAGCGCTCTAGTAGTTCTTTGGAACACTCTGGAAAGCTGCAGTAGAACACAAAGGAATCAACTGACAGTCTCTGCCCTTGTTGGATGTACATGTTTTACTGAGAATGTCAGACTTCATTCTCACATGACTGAGAAAGATATTGTGAATTTACAGAAAATAAGCTCTCAGTTTAGCTTATAGATCACCTTCCAAACCTCTGTGGTAAAAGCATGAGAAAATATTTTTCTCTCAATCATGATATCCCAGCAGAAGGCTTTTTCACATGGTGAAATCACCTTAGAACATACCACAATTCCTAAAATGAGTATGGTACCATCAACAAATGATTTATAATGTAACTAAAGTCTTAAAACCTTCTATTAACTGCAATGCTTTTTAATGAGGTGCTATCATGTATATTGGTCCCAAGATGGCTGCCAACACTTCTTGGATGAAGTGCTGACAGCCAATCAGATCTCAGGATGAGATGTGTGGTTAGGCTCCGCCCACATATATATATTGATTTAAATGCTATTTTCTCAGGAACTACTGAACAGATTTACACCAGACCTACAAAAGGCACTTCCTTGACCTGAGGACTACCTCTCTGCCAAATTTCAAGTAACTCTGTTCAGCCGTTCGGGCTGTAGCTGTGTCTAAAGGTCCTATGGAAAAATGCATGGGAAAAACGCGTTTTGGGACCCCCCTTTTTTCTCAGCCCCCGCTTGACGAATCCCCCCGAGACTTTCAGGGTAGGAGCGGAGCGTAGCGCCCCACCTATTTTGAAAATTTCGCGAGGATTCATCGACCGGCGCCAAAGTTATTCCAAATAGAATGTTGCGGATTTCCTATGGAAACAGGGTCCTAACTATAACTATCTACTGGCGACCGCCAGTAGATAATATATATATATATATATATATATATATATCACCCAAAGTTTGCTCACACGCTTGAGGCCGCAACCCACTGCAGGAAGAGGAACATCCTTTATTAAATGAAAAACGGGCAGCTTTGGATCCCGTGTTTATCACCCTCAGCCTGACGCGTTTCAGAGATTCTGTCTCTTTCCTCAGAGGCTCTCGTTCCATGGGCGGTAATGTTTCAAGTGCTCTGCAAATGTTCCTGCGTGCTTTTGTATCGCTCCTTAATTGGCATCTGGTGTAAATCATTTGCTTTCTTTCGTATTGCACGCTGGTATTTGCAGTCTTTCCAGCTTAATTAAACCCTCCAGTGGGCCCACTCATGTTTACAATTTTCAGGGTGCCTTTCAAAGCCCTCCATTAGGCCCCCGGATCCAACTCTGTCAGTTTGATTTATTTTCCTGCAGTGCCAATTCACAAGCAAGTGTAAGCCTGTGTGGTTCCCTTTTCCCGGGCGGCGCGATCCCTCTGTAGCTGAAGCCGCCACATATATATCACCCAAAGTTTGCTCACACGCTTGAGGCCGCAACCCACTGCAGGAAGAGGAACATCCTTTATTAAATGAAAAACGGGCAGCTTTGGATCCCATGTTTATCACCCTCAGCCTGACGCGTTTCAGAGATTCTGTCTCTTTCCTCAGAGGCTCTCGTTCCATGGGCGGTAATGTTTCAAGTGCTCTGCAAATGTTCCTGCGTGCTTTTGTATCGCTCCTTAATTGGCATCTGGTGTAACTCATTTGCTTTCTTTCGTATTGCACGCTGGTATTTGCCGTCTTTCCTCTTTAACCAGAACTTTAGATATCCCTGGACGAAACTCTGAAGCTGAATCCTGGAATTTCGACGCTCTACTAAAGACTAGAGGACTGGAAAAATCTCCCTTGGGGTCAAGGAGTGGCTCCCCTGCTCGGCAGGTACCAACAAAGCATTTTGCCGGTGTGCATCTCCGGAACTCCCGCCAGACTCCGAAGTATTTGCAGCCCAGGAAGAGGATTTCCTGACATCCCAGAGGCCGACCCGAGACCCCAGCAAAGCTGAGACCCGCAGCCCTTGTGAGTAGTGTGGAACCGGAACTCCTGGTCACCGTGCACTTTTGCAAGTGCATTGACTTCTCGATGTCTCTTGAAGTCATGCTTGAGCTTACTTGTAGACCCTACCTCGAGCAGAGAATCCACTGAAGATTGTTGGCCTAGTCACCCAGAGTGACCCGTGGGCTGCCATTTTGTGTTTCTCCTCGAAGTCCCTTCGTGATCCTTGGTCCGTCAACTGGTGGGTCCCTGAAGGGGTAACTTTGATTTTCCTTGGGCTTCCCTGGTTGCTCCAGATGAGCCCTGACTCCCTACCAAGTGATGAGTCCCCCAGACCTTGCTGGTCTGCACCGAAGCATCTTTCTCCTTTCTACGTGGGTTGCTGTTGCCAAGGCTTGTTGTGTCCAATCCAGGCACTGACACTGCAGCACTCAACATCCTTTGTGGGCAGCTCTAATCCAGCTCCTGGTCATCCTCAACACCTAGTGGTCCTCGTGGCTGAAGAGTCAATCTTCACCTCCTTCACCTGAAATCATCCACCATCGGTGGGCATCCGCCTATCGTCCTCCTGGTCACTGGCAAGTGACCCAGACTCTGTCCCCTCTGCTTTCAGGTTCTCCTTGACTTCGATCCAGGCTTGGATCTCTTCAGACACTTCGCACTTTCCCGGCAGCAGCACTTCTTTGCCATCTCCCATTGAAATCGACAGCGCAACCCGACACCATTTGACACCTATGCACCTGGCTTCCCTGGGTGAGGTAACTCGAGTACTCTGGTGCTCCCGTTGGTATTGGCCTTAGAACTTCCTAAGTCCCAAAGGGTTTGGTCCTGACTCGTTTCTAAGTGTCCCTGATCTTTAAAAATCGTACCACAACTTTCCCCATAGAAGCTAACGGGAGCTTGCGGCTGTTTTCTCACACTGCACATGGCCCCCATGGGTCCCCTGTGTCACTACCTTGGGTGGTTTCTCGGGGTCCCAGTGATTCTACAGGCTCTAGGCCTTGTGTCTAGTTAAGTCGTGGTTCTTATACCACTATTTTAGTATATGGTTTGGCTCGCCCCTAGGGCCTGATGTGTATTTGTGCTTATTACTGTGATATTTGAAGTGTAAATTATGTGTTTTGACCTCTATCCTCATAAAGGTACTAGGAGGGTGTGTTTAGAAATAAATACATATATTTTAGATATATACCTGGTGTGGTTGTCTTTCATTTAGGCACTCAAGAGATTATAGACTGGTAAAACAAGCTGCTTTACATTCCTTCAAGACTTAGCCTGAAGGCTGCTCTCCATAGCTACCACTAGGATAGCTTTCAATAAAGGTTGTCTTTAACCTACAACCAATAAGGGGTTGTTTGGACTGGTACAGGGTGCCCACTATAACTAGTTGACAGCATATACCAGGCCAACTTCTCACACCTTCTGCACCCCTCTTCCCTTTTTCTGCATCCCTCTTGCCTCTATCTGCACCCCTGTTCCTTCTTTCTACACTTCTTTTGTTACTGTCTGCACCTCTCTTGCTTCTTTCTGTATCCCTCTTGCCTCTTTCTCATCCCCACTTCCCCCTTCCTGCATCTCTGTTGCTTCTTTATCCACCCTTCCTCCCCCTTTCTGCATCTCTGTTGCTTCTTTCTGCACTTCTCTTGCGTCTTTCAGCACCTCTGTCCCTTATTTCTGCAACCCTTGTGCCTCTTTCTGCCCTCCTCTTCCCTCTTTCTGCTCCCCTATTGTCTCTTTCTGCACTTCTATTGCTTCTTTCTGCACCTTTCTTGCTTCTTTCTGTACCCCTTGTACCTCTTTTTGCACCCTTCTTCTCTCTTTCTGCAGTTTTCTTGCTGCCTTCGGCACCTCTGTAGCTTCTTTCTGCCCTTCTCTTGCCTCTTTCTGCACCCCTGTTGCTTCATCCTGCACTTCCCATGCTTCTTTCTGTACCTGTCTTGCTTCTTTCTCCACTCCTTTGTATCTTTGTGCACTCATCTTTCCTCTTTCTGCACCTCTCTTGCCTCTTTCCACATCTCACTTGACTCATTCTGCACTTTTCTTGCTTCTTTCTACTCATCTGTTGCGTCTTTCTGCACTTATCTTGCCTCTTTCTGCACCCTTTGTGCCTCTTCCTGCACCCATCTTCCCTTTTCCTGCACCTCTGTTGGTTCTTTCCGCACCACTCTTGCCTCTTTCTGCACCTCACTTGCTTCTTTCTGCACCCCTCTTGCCTCTTTCTGCACCCTCTGTTCCTTCTTTCGGCATTTCTTTTGTTTCTTTCTGTAATACTCTTGCCTCTTTCACCTCCCCACTTTCCCATTTCTGCATCTCTGTTGCCTCTCTCTCCACCCTTACTCCCCCTTTCTGCATCTCTGTTGCTTCTTTCTGCACTTCACTTGCCTCTTCCTGCACCTCTGTCCCTTCTTTATGCAACCCTTGTGCCTCTTTCTGCTCCCCTCTTGTCCTTTCTGTACATCTGTTGCTACTTTCTGCACTTCTTTTGTTTCTTTCTGCACATTTCTTGCTTCTCTCTGCAACCCTTGTGCCTCTTTCTGCATCCTTCTTCCCTCTTTGCACACCTCTCTTGCCTCTTTCTGCATCTCTTTTGCTTGTTTCTGCTCTTCTTTTACCTCTTTCTGTATCCCTCTTGCCTCTTTCTACACCTCTCTTGCTACTTTCTGCACTGCCTTGCTCCTTTCTGCACTTCTGTTGCTTCTTTCTGCACTGCTCTTGCCTCTTTCTGCACCTCTCATTCCTCTTTCTGCACCCCTTTTCCCTCTGTTCACACCTATCTTGCCTGTTTCTGCAACTCTCTTGCATTTTTCTGCAGTTCTCTTGCTGCCTTCTGCATCCCCGTTGCTTCTTTCTGCACTTCTTTTGCATCTTTCTGTACCCCTCTTCCCTCTTTCTACATCTCACTTGCCTCTGTCTGCCCCTTTCTTGCTTCTTTCTGCACATCTCTTGCCTCTTTCTGCACCTCTCTTGCCTCTTTCTGCACCTCACTTGCTTCTTTCTGCACCCCTCTTGCCTCTTTCTGCACCCCTCTTCCCTCTTTGTGCAACTCTCTTGCCTCTTCCTACACCTCTCTTCCCTCTTTCTACACCACTCTTGCCTCTTTCTGTACCTCTGTTGCTTCTTTCTGCACTTCTCTTGCCTCTTTCTGCACTCTTCGAGTCTTTTTCAGCACCTCTGTTGCTTCTTTCTGCACTTCTCTTCCTTCTTTTTGCACCCCTTATGCCTCTTTCTGCACCCATCTTCCCTTTTCCTGCACATCGCATGGTTCTTTCTGCACTGCTCTTGCCTCTTTCTGTACCCCTCTTGCTTCCTTCTGTGCCTCTGTTGTTTATGACTGCACTGCTCTTGCTTCTTTCTGCATCTCTCTTGCAAATGTATGCACCCCTCTTGCCTCTTTCTGCACCCCTCTTGCCTCCTTCTGCATCTCTGTTGGTTCTTTCTGCACTGCTCTTGCTTCTATATTCACCTCTTTTGCCTGTTTCTGCAACTCTCTTGCCTCTTTCTGCAATTCACTTGCCTCCTTCTGCACCTTGGTTGCTTCTTATTTGTACTTCTCGTCCTCTTTCTGCACACCTCGAGTTTCTTCCTGCACCTCTGTTGCTTCTTTCTGCACTTCTCTGGCCTCTTTCTGCACTTCTCTTGCTTCTTTCTACACACCTCTTGCCGCTTTCTGTATCCCTCTCGCTTCTTTGTGCACCTCTCCTGCCTCTTTGTGCACTTCTCTTGCCTTTTTCAGCGTTACTTTTGCCTCTTTCTGCACCTCTTTATTCTTTTTGCACTGTTCTTACTTCTTTCTGTACCCCTTGTGCCTCCTTCTGCATCTCTGTTGGTTCTTTCTGCACTACGTTTGCTTCTTTCTTCACCTCTTTTTCCAGTTTCTGCAACTGTCTTGCCTCTTTCTGCACTTCTCTTGCCTCCTTCTGCACCTTGGTTGCTTCTTTTTTGTACTTCTCTTCCTCTTTCGCAGCCGTCGAGCTTCTTTGTGCACCTCTGTTGGTTCCTTTTGCACTGCTCTTTCTTCTTTTTGCACCTTTGTTGCAAATGTCTGCATCCCTCTTGCCTCTTTCTGTACCCCTCTTCCCTCTTTCTACACCTCTCTTGCCTCTGTCTGCACACCTGTTCTCTCTTTCTGCACCCCTTTTGCCTGTTTCTGTAACTCTCTTGCCTGTTTCTGCAGTTCTCTTGCCTCCTTATACACCTCACCTGCCTCGTTTTGCACTTCTCTTACTTCTTTCTGCCCTTCTTCCCATTTTATGCATACCTCTTGCCTCTTTCTGCACCTCTCTTGCCTCATTCTACACAACTCTTGGTTCTTTCTGCCGTTCTCTCTCTTCTTTCTGTACCCCTCTTGCCTCTTTTTGCACCTCTGTTGCTTCTTTCTGTACTTCTACTGCCTCTTTCTTCACCTCTCTTGCTTCTTTCTGCATCCCTGCTGTCTCTTTCTGCACCACTGTTGTTTCTTTCTGCACTTCTCTTTCCTCTTTCTGCATCTCTCTTGCTTTTTTCTGCACTTCTCTTGCTTCATTCTGCACCTCTCCTGCTTCTTTCTGTAGCCTTCTTCCCTTTTTTGCATCCCTCTTTCTGCTGTTCTTTTACCATTTTCTGCACCTCTCTTGACTCTTTCTGCACCTCACTTGCCTCTTTCTGCACTTCTCTTACTTCTTTCCACCCCTGTTGCTTCTTTCAGCAATTCTCTAGTCTTTTTCTGCACTTCTTTAGCTTTTTTTGCACCTCTCTTTTGTCTTTCTTCACCTTTGTTGCCTCTTTCTATACCTCGCTTACCTCTTTCTGCACCCTCTTGCCTCTTTCTGCGCCCCTCTTTTCTCTTTCTGTATCTATATTTCCTCTTTCTGCACCCCTGTTCCCTCTTTCTGCACCTTTCCTGCCTGTTTCTGTACCTCTCTTGCTCTATCTGCACCTGTCGCACCTCTTTCAGCACCTCTGTTACTTCTTTCTGCACTTCTATTCTTTCTTTTTGCACCCCTCCTGCTACTTTATGTACCTCTCTTGCCTTTTTATGCACTCCTCATACATTTTTCTACACCTCTTTTGCCTCTTTTTGCACCTCTGTTGGTTCTTTCTGCAATGCTCTTGCTTATATCTGCCCCTCACTTGCCTCTTTCTGCACTTCTCTTGCTTCTTTCTACACCTCTGTTGCTTCTTTCAGCAAATTGCTTGCTTCTTTCTGCACTCCTCTTTCTTCTTTCTGCACCCCTCCTGCCTCCTTTTGCTCCTCTGTTCATTCTTTCTGCACTGCTTTTGCTTCTTTCTGCACCTCAGTGGCCTCTTTTTGCATTTCTCGTGGTTATTTCTAAACCTCTGTTGCTTCTTTCAGAAATGTTCTTGCCTCTTTCTGCACTTCTCTTGCTTGTTTCTGCACTTCAGTTGTCTCTTTCGACACCTCTCTTGCTTCTATCTGCACCACTCCTGCCTCTTTTTGCACCCCTCTTCCTTTCTTTGTGCAACTCTCTTGCCTCTTTCTACACCTTTCTCTCCTCTTTCTGCACCACTCTTGCCTCCTTCTGCACCTCTGTTGCTTCTTTCTAGACCTCTGTTGCTTCTTTCAGCAATTCTCTTGCCTCTTTCTGCACTTCTCTTGCCTGTTTCTACACCCCTCTTGCCTCTTTCTTCCCCCTTCTTCCCGTTATGTGCAACTCTCTAGCCTCTTTCTACACCACTCTTCCCTCTTTCTGCACCACTCTTGCCTCCTTTTGTACCTCTGTTTCTTCTTTCTACACTTCTCTTGCCTCTTTCTGCACCCTTTGTGCCTCTTTCAGCACCTCTGCTGCTTCTTTCTGCACTTCTTTCTTTCTGCGCTCCTCGTTCCTCCCTCTGTACCTCTGTTGCTTCTTTCTGCACTTCTCTTAGTTCTTTCTGCACTGCTCTTGCCTCTTTCTGCATCCCTCTTGCCTTTTTGAGTACCGCTTTTGCTTCTTTCTGCACTTCTCCCTCCACTTTCTGTACCCCTCTTGCTTCTTTCTGCACCTCTGATGCTTCTGTTTGCACTTTATTGCATCTTTCTGCACGTCTCTTGCTTGTTTCTGCAGCTGAATCACAGGGGTACCCCAATCCATAGTATACCCTAGAGTATGTAGGTGTTTTCACTGTATTCTAAGTGTCTTTCAGCATAGCACTGGCTCTGGACCTGGTGAGTCAGTTACCACCAGTACCAGTCAGCAAAAAGGTGGGGGCACAGGATGACTTTGCAACAAGGCCTCTTTCTGCACCTCTGTTGGTTCTTTCTGCATATCTCTTGCTTCTTTCTGCACCTTACTTCATCTTTCTGGACTTCTGTTACGTCTCTCTGCATTTCTATTGCTTCTTTCTGCACTTCTCTTCCTCTTTCTGCACATGTCCTACCTCTGTAGGAATAGTTAGAAATTAGCATTTAAAAAACCTTATAAGTATATATAGATATAACTATAGATATAGCTATGGATATATATAGATAGATAGATAGATAGATAGATAGATAGATAGATAGATAGATAGATAGATAGATAGATAGATAGATAGATAGATAGATAGATAGATAGATAGATAGATAGATAGATAGATAGATAGATAGATAGATAGATAGATAGATAGATAGATAGATAGATAGATAGATAGATAGATAGATAGATAGATGGATGGATGGATGGATGGATGGATGGATGGATGGATGGATGGATGGATGGATGGATGGATGGATGGATGGATGGATGGATAGATGGATAGATAGATGGATAGATAGATAGATAGATAGATAGATAGATAGATAGATAGATAGATAGATAGATAGATAGATAGATAGATAGATAGATAGATAGATAGATAGATAGATAGATAGATAGATAGATAGATAGATAGATAGATAGATAGATAGATAGAGATTCACTGAAAAAAACACAGGTTTCAGGGACATTAATAGTTAGTTGGACATTTCACTCATTCAAAACCAGAGAAATTCGGCCAGTATAGTTAGTTAAGTGAACTATAACTCGCGCCCCTGCAATGCACTGCTGATGACATCACATATTACAGCATTCATGACATGGTCAGTGACATCACTGATGACATCTCAAATGACATCACTGATGACATCACTGATGACATCATCCACGTGATAATCTGATGCACCTCCTCCTACCCTAATATACCCTTTGATACACCCACATTAAAATACAGACTACCATTTTCTAAACCATAGACACACCAATACCAGTTACTACATACCCACTCTCTGATTTCTAGGTCTACACACACATCCACTCATTTTCCCATACAGTCACTCATACATGCAGTCACTCATCAATATAGCACTATAAAATGCACTCATACACCTATACAGACACTCACACACCACCACTCATCCATAGAGTTACTTACACACGTAGTCAGTCATGCAAAGAATCAATTACACTCCCATTTACTCACCTATACAGTTATGCACACACCACCTCACTTCATACAGATACTAACACATACTTACTCTCTTATACACTCACTGATACAAGCACACACTCATCCATACAGCCATTCTCACAATCACTCACTCTCACATATAGCCATTTATATACTCTAACACTCACATATACTTCCTTTCACATATGTAGTTACTCACATATGTACCACTGAGATATCTATTCACTCACCAACACATCCATACACACACACACACACACACCCATACAGCCCTTCACACATGCAGTCTTGAACCCATACAGCCAGTGAATCACCCATTCACACATCTATGCAAAGAGTCACACACTCCCCACTCACCCACACGGACACTCAGGCACCCATACAGATACTCAGACAACCAATCAATAACCCATATAGACACTCATGTTGCTTCTCACCAACCCATACACACCAACTATCAGACTGATGCAGAGATTCACACATTTTAGTTACTAACCCATGCATTCAGGAAGACACGTTTAGTCACTCTGAGGAAATATGAATTTTTATGATCAATTGTGTCCCCTATCTTAGACCCCAACGGCTCCATGTACATGCTACAAGTACATGTATGTTCCCTCCACTTCAAGCTATGAAGACGCAAATACAATTGTGTCCAACGTCAACATGTCCTCTTTCAGATCCGCCCTGAATGGGTCGAATATTCCGTTCCTAAGTATGCCTTGCCACCGTCTTTATATGGTGTACTTTTCACGTTTTTCAGCTCTGGCAAGTTAGGCCCTGAATTCTGCCATCGAGCTTTTCCTGCCTTCTGCCTCTGAATGCTCCAGCCTGGACCTGCATCTGTATCCATGACCTTTGTCTTACTTCCTGCGCAGCTAACGGTGCCTGGCCCGGCCTGTTGCCTGCCAAAACTGTATTCAACCTTCAAGTTATCTGCTCCGCTCCTCGAGAAATACATTCCTGCCTGGAGAAGGAGGAATTTAAACATGACCCATCTGCAAAGGAGAAAGCCTAGCCTTTCTGTCTCTTTTTGTGTGATTACAAAGCTCACGTCAGTGAAAAGCCCATAGCCCCCGTGCAAGACCTCTGCAGTAAATGAAGTAAATGAAGAAATAGATGCCACATCGGCTTTTGGTGATGAGCAACCTATGTCACAAATCAGTCCCTGCTCCAGACATCAGATATCAGATAAAACAAGATGTGCTGGTCGTCCTGACACTGAAGGCCTCACTTCCAGACATGTCCGGTTGCATAGCAACCCTCCCCACGTCAGTTACACGTCATGCTCGAGTTGAGCACAAGTAAGGCAAAGTTCCAGTACAATTCCAGCAGATCACGCAACCACCTCCAGGTATCCACCCACACTATGACAAACTACCCATTATCATCAAGTGGACGCCCACATGGACGCCCACCTTCACACCCTCTTACACGCCCACATGCTCTTATCTCACTCTCTTTTGCTCTTTTCGTTTCCGATGTATATATACTGTACTCTGTGAATAATGTTTTGAGAATATTGAGAATACTTTTGAGTCCCTTCCAGATCCTTTGTGGTGATGGTAATTTTCTCCCTTTGACTCGAGTTATTAGAATAAAGCCCTTTTAGAACCTGATACCACAGACTCAGCCTCTTGCTTTATGCATGATCCTATTGATATTCTGAAATACATAGAGCGTAATATTTTATTTACCACATAATGGCGCCCGAACAGTTCAATCTCTTTCCCCACACGCCGGAGATGAGGGTCCAGTTTTGCCCCCTTCCATAGCCGTGACGGACTTCAAGCGCGCACGTCGCGGGTCTTCCCGCCAACTCCCTCAGGCCAACGAAGGGGACGGACTGCGACCAGGCATCCAGACGAGGCGGTGAGGAACGCAGATTGTCCTACCCAGAGCCCACCTGCGAGAGAGCTGTGTCCGAGGTATACAGAGGCCCACCAGATTCCGAAGTTCCGAAGTATCTAAGTCACGAGTCGAGTCCAGTCCAGTTTGGTCTAGTCCAGTCCAGACTTCCGAGGCCTTCCGTTCCGTGCTTCCCGGTGAGTACCGTTGCTGGGGACGCATCTAGACGTGCACATTGGTTTGTGCCGGTCAAGACGGGTTTGGGTACACAGACCTGGTCTGCACTGTTTTAGCAGTGTATCTGTACTGTTTAGCAGTACATCTAGTATTATGCAGTTAGCTAGTTTTATTCCAATTATCGTTGTTCATTTTAAAATGTTTTAATGTGTTTTAAATGTCGTGGTATGAGTGATTGTTCGATCTTCATTATTGTGTTTATTGTAATTATTGTGTTCAAGACCGAGTAAGAATTAAGTAGCAAGGTTCAAAATGCCGTTATTTTCTAAATTAAGACAGATAAAAACTAGAAAAGGGATACTCGAGGAAGCTGTTCCTATTCCACCTAGGGACACTCCAGGGTACTTTATGTACCATAAACATGGCCTAGATGCCGTATTATATCTTGATCTATGGGTGGACTACACCAAGGATTTAGCAGAGAGTCAGAGATGGCCCGCTGCTGGGACATGGGATGCAGATTGCATCATGAGAGTAGAAGAAGCATTATGGAAAAAGAAAGCCAGACAGTCACAGAAAAATGCCATTGAATTATGGCGTAAAGAATAGCATAGACGCATAGAGAAAGCGCTCAGAAAAGAGGATAACAGTAGGGAGGATTCAGACAAAGCCCGAGAAAACGTATTAGTTGAGGAAGGTATCCGAGTAAAAGCAGAACAAGTAGACAGACAACGAAACACTCTTATGAAAGAGAAAATGTAGACCAGCTCGGAAGGATGCCATTGAGTTTTGGCGCAAGGAGTCACATAGGAGGACAGAGTAAGTGTTTCACGAAGCAGAGAGAAGTAGACTGGAGTCTGGAAAAGCCAAGGAAAAGATGTTACAGGAGGAAGTGGAGCAGGTAAAATGAGCGCAGGCTGACAGAAAAAGAAATACTGACGTTGCTGGTATTTATCCCGTCCTTTCAGAGGACCTAGCAAGAGTGGCCCCAGTAGAAAGACCAGTTAGAGTGCCACCGCAAGTACCACGATGCATATAATAATGATATAGTAGCCCAAAGGTTCTTGAGCCTCCCACCAAACGAACAGCGCATAGCTGGTGTTTACATGGTCCAACATTTGACTACGTTGTCAATAGGAAATTGAGAGGGGTGTAGCTAGAGAAGGAGCAACACCTGTGATTTGATGACACCCCTAATGTACAAAGTGTTAACGAAAAAATAATTAGTGAAAAGTTTAGCTTGAAAAAAGAATTGTGGGTATTTCGAATTTGCAAATTGTTCAAGAATACAGGTTTGTGTTCTTGGTGGTCCAGTGAGCCAATGTGCTGGGTCAAGTCGGTAAGATTATGACCCCCTGAGTGCAAATTGTATGTAAAAATAATTTTTCAATTGGGCGAATTATTGCAGTTTTCATGGAATTGAGTAGTCTTTTTGTCTTTGACAGCTTCAGAGTGAGGAGAAGGTGGGGGCTGTGTAGAGCAGAATGTGATACAGAAATCGGAGACAGATTCTGACCTTGTAGCCAGTGTAGGTGGGGGCCGGTGAGAGGAGCAGAACAGAGGCACTGCTTAGAAAGCTTCTCTGACATCACATCTGTGTAATGCCTGCAGCCGGAGAGCCTTGGGGGCCAGGAGTAGGAAAAACAAAAAAGATGGCTGGCAGCCCAGGCTCAGGCCGCGCTGAGGGGCTATTTTTAGCTTCTCTGATAAGACAGGGCAGCTGAGAAATGTAAGTCGAGAAAGATTCCCTTGTTCTATTCTGTGCAAAACCAGTGCCCCGGGGAAATGTCTATGGAGAAGATTTGTTTTATTTTTTAGCAAATGTTATATTGCTTCTGGCCAGAAAGTAAAATGTTGCTCTTGCTTGGAATTTTAAGGGCTATGTGCCTATATAAAAACGATTTTCAAATTCAGACATTTTTGAATTGTGGCCACAAGCTGCCACCAGTTGCATTGGATAAATGATCCAGTGGTTACGGGTCTGTGAGGAAAGATGGGAGATACATCTTCGACTAGGACATGAGGGTACATTGTGTACAAAGATGCATAGCTCATTTTTATAAAAAAAAGACAGGTTCGTGTGTTCTTCATTTTTGATTATTGTTGCTGATCCTGTGTGTCAGACTTGACACGGTGATTTCAGCTGCCAGCTGGTCATCATTGGGATGACCCACTGTCAGTTGGGGGTGTATAGGGCAGGTAAATCAGTTATTGATTATAAGCCTGACAAATTAAGCAGGCCAGAATGTTCGCCTCTGAGCTGTAGGTACTGTAATTGCGCATCACTGCTCATTTATATATGTTAGTGTAATTGTCTATGCTTTCTGTGCTTGGTATACTGATGGCTTGGCATATGTATTTTATATTTGTTTTACTTTTGTGTTGTATTGACCTGTATTTTTAGCATTAATACAAGTTCTCCTGGGCGTTACAGAGATGGTCGTGACGACGTAAATCTTTGCGCTGCGCTTGGCTGGAACTTGTTCACAATTACTAAATTTCACAGACATGATATTACCTTTATCATGCTGTCAAAATAGCAGACAACACGTTATCAGTGTATGTCTAATTGGTATTGGAGATGAATAAAAGAAGAAAAAAGTTATGCAAGACTAAAATATGTATCACATGACTGCCTTTCTCTTATAGACAGGCAGCCTCGGTCATATGTTTCCAGATTGGACATTAAGGAACCATTATGATCTGTGCACTCGCATCTTAACTCTTGAAAGGCCTGTTTTAAATAAGGACTGCCACCCCAGAGTGACAAATGAGGCTCGGTATTTAGGGTAATGAGAAAATATCTGACAGGATTTCCTTTTTAAAGTTTGCTTTAGTAAGCTCATTCTTGTAAGTGGTGGCCCCAAAAGTTGACTTGTTTTTAAATTAGGCTATTTATTGTATAGGTGGAAATTATTGCAAAATGACTGATTTCTTTAGCAGATAAATTATTAATTATCAACATTAACAACTGTTCTTAAACTTGGTTTTCCGAATATTTAGGTAATTTAGCATTCCTATTAGGGCCTCCTAGCATTAATATTGACTTCAGGTTGGTGTAGGTTCATGTAATAGGGACATTTGCATATGAGATGTCATTTGGCCAGCTTATGAGCTAACACAATGAGGTTTGTACATTAATTTGAAGGATTTCTCGCCGTTTCAAATACGCTGTGTATCTCCTATAATTTTGCTTACGCCCAGTAGCTACACACAGGGATTAATAGTGTTGACAAGACACAGGGTTTGATAGTGTTTGACAGCAGTGAAATCTGTTTCAGATTTCCTCCTGTCAAAAAGGGGGGAAGGAGGAGAATATTGGCTTTCTGCTGGCCCCTGAGGAGGTTCGCTTCCCGCTAGCCCCTTAAGAAATTAAGCCCCTTAGAAATTAGCCCCCTTAGAAATTAAGCCGAGGAAATAGGTATGGTGTTTTCCCCTTTTTCTCATGTTTTATTGTGATCTTTCAGGGGAATTAGTTGTGGGCACCGGAACGTATTCAATTGATTTCTGGTTTTTCACAGCCCAAGACACAAAAGGAGGTACGTGCATTCACTGGCATCACTTCATATTGCAGGCAGTGGATTCCCCAGTATGCTTACATAGCCAAGCCCCTAATACAGTTGACGACACAGGAGGCAGCTTCTACTAAAGTCCTCCCTTGGACACAAGAACACACTGTGGCATTTGAAGAATTAAAGAGAGCTTTATGTCAAGCACCAGTTTTAGCAAACCCTGATTACAACAAATCGTTTATGCTTTTTGTGACAGAGCGGGATGGAACAGCACTATCTGTCCTAACACAGGATCATGCAGGAAAACACAAGCCCTGTGCTTATTTTTTCTAGTACATTAGACCCAGTAGCACAGGCTTTGCCTGCGTGCCTAAAATCAGTTGCAGCAACGGCCTTAGCCATAAGACAAAGTGACTCGATAGTGCTGGGCCACCCTCTGACAGTACAAGTACCACACGCAGTAGAGGTTCTCTTGAACCGGACACAAACACAACACCTGACTGTAGCTAGACTGACAGGCTATGAGCTAACGTTATTTCAACCACACATATTGATCAGACGATGCAACATACTGAATCCCGCTACCCTTTTGCCCTCCAGTACAGAAAGCGTTTCACCACACGACTGTGTTGAAGTAATACATACCGTGACTAAACCAAGACAAGACTTGACAGACGTTGCACTCCCAGACCCCGACCTAACACTATAAGTTGACGGCTCATGCATGAGGACAGGGGCGGGAGAATTAGTGGCAGCATATGCAGTGACTACTGATACTGTAATAATAGAGACTAAAAGAATAGACATATTGTCAGCACAAGCAGCAGAGCTCATCGCCCTGACACAGTCGTGCATAAGAGCTAAGCACCTGAGAGTAAACATTTACACCGATTCTGTGGCGAGAAAGAGGTTTCTTGACCTCTCATGGGGCCAAGATACAGCATGGCCCCCTTATTCAAGCCCTACTGGAAGCAATACATTTACCAACAGCCATAGCTATCCTAAAATGTAAAGCACATACTAGAGCCACAGATACCATTTCCCAAGGCAATGATCTGGCAGACCGAACTGCTAAACAGACAGCTCAGACCCCACTAGACATGACAAAGTTACAGGTTCAATCAGTGTCCAACGCCATGACAGTTAGGGATCCTTCCAAGGATGTACAAGACATACAGACACATGCTACTATGGACGAATTAAAGAAATGGTCGGAACAAGGAGGGGTACTGACTGATCAGGGTTGGATGAATAAGGGCAAATCCACATGGTTTCTTCCTGATTCGATGGTACAAGTGATTATAAATACCGCACATAGTCCTGCACACTTAGGAGAGAAAGCAATGATAGATAGCTTACAGAATATATGGTTCAACAAGCACCTGCGTGCAGCAGCGAAACAAAAGGTCAGAACATGTATGATCTGTTGCCAATTCAATCCAGGTAAAGGCATTCCGATGGAACAAGGTGGATTCCATCCACCTGACCACCCTTTTGAAGTGCTCCAAATGGATTATATCCAAATAAACAGATGTAGAGGTTACAAATATGTCCTGGTACTAATGAAGCAGGTGTCCCTTCTGTTAGGGTATACCTGGAAATTCCATTGTGTGCGACATCCTGAAGCAGCAGGCCTTGTAGAAAGACATAATCAGACATTGAAAATTAGACTAGCAAAGATTTGCGCAGACAAAGGTGTAGATTGGATGGTAATCCTACCGGTTGCCCTCTTTTACATGCGAATGGTAGCTCATTCTAGAACAGGCTTATCTCCCTATGAAGTGGTCTTTGGTAGACTACCAAATATGTGGGGCACTCCAATGCCTAAAAGATTACTGATGTTGATAGTAACATGCTGACAGATTACCTGGCTTCCTTGATGTCTGCACTACTCTCTTGTTGTTCGCAGGTTGCTGCCGCCTTTCCTGACAACACCCAGGTCAAGGGACACTCCATCGCTGATCCGGAACTTTGATAGATCAAGCCCTCTTAAGCCGAGGTGGAAGACGCCGCAATTGGTGTTGCTAACCACAAGGACCGCCGTTAAAGTCGAGGGACGGAAAGGATGGATACATCATTGCAAACGTTACTTTGGGAATAACTGTACTTTCCAAAAGAACACTGACTGCTTGGACTTTGAGCCCCCTTTTCTAGAGGAGACTCCCCAGCAGGAGTTAAACTTAGATCTAATAAGTCAGAACCCGTTTGATCAATTAAGTCCACTAGGTGGTGAAGCGGTTGAACATGTGTTCTGGCTTGCATAAGATCTTGGACAATAACAAAAAAAAAAAAAAGAGCAAGATGAGAAGCAAATACTGTAAAATATTACGTGGTAGATGTATAGTGACTGTGATTTTTCTATCTCTTCTGTGCATCACGATAATATGTATCAGCTTAATACTACATGCTATTTTTCCTCCTATTGCCTCACTCTTATACTCCTCCACTAATGATACCATAAAGCACACATTTAGTGATCTGCCATCCCATGAGTTATCATATCGACTTGCCTTACGCAGCAATACCTTTATTCAGATGCTGCACCATTCACATCAGGTTAGCAATGCTACAGACTGCTGGGTCTGTGGCCGATTTCCCCCGTATCAGAAGGTAAAGGGAGTCTTGCCTCTTTTTCCTTTTCCGTTCTCCCATAATGGTTCTTGCGGAGCATGGTTTGCCTTAATGACATCCATCAACGGTGATGCCAAAGAATGTCAAGACAAGGAGTGTAGGGGCGAGTGGGTATGGGGTAACTTGAATAAAGTCATGAACAAAGCATGTTTCCCAGATGAAGAGGGACTTCCCCAAATGAAAGGTACAGATCTAGAAAATGAAGAGTATCTGCAAGGAAATGCGACCCTCGATTTTATAGTGTTGAATGTCAAGCCCATACACAATTTAGGTCCATCCTCAATTACAGTCCTGCCAGTAAAAGGGAACTTGTGTGTCAGAAAAGAAGGCTCAGTACATTTGGGGCACAGTGAGTGTGATACTATAATAGTATTCAAAGACAAAGGAAAGTCCTATTTCAGAGCATCACGACACACCTACTTTATTTGTGGCCAGACAGCCTATGTGCAACTGCCCTTAGACTGGGGTGGGACGTGCTACATATCATTTCTTTCATTCCTAATAACGCACCGTCTGTATACAAAGCAATAACTCGGCTCCACAAGATTGCCCAAAGCATACATCAAGACCCAGGCACGTGGACATGGTCCGGTTGGCTCTGGGGATTAATATCGGCTTGGGGATGGAAAGTGTTGACCGTCTGTGGGTTGATACTATTAATAATATTCAGTTGCTGCCTGTGTCTACAATGTGGGCCAGCGATTTGCGGCCTGTGTGCCACATCATGTATTCCACGTTCAAGTTCTCATTCAAAATCCCGGAAGAAGAAAGAAGAGCAAATGATGTTACATGAACAGATTGATGGATTCCTGAGGATCGATATCTCATGAAGGGTCCGTAGGGGACAAGGAGGGAATGAGGAAATATGAATTTTTATGATCAATTGTGTCCCCTATCTTAGACCCCAACGGCTCCATGTACATGCTACAAGTACATGTATGTTCCCTCCACTTCAAGCTATGAAGACGCAAATACAATTGTGTCCAACGTCAACATGTCCTCTTTCAGATCCGCCCTGAATGGGTCGAATATTCCGTTCCTAAGTATGCCTTGCCACCGTCTTTATATGGTGTACTTTTCACGTTTTTCAGCTCTGGCAAGTTAGGCCCTGAATTCTGCCATCGAGCTTTTCCTGCCTTCTGCCTCTGAATGCTCCAGCCTGGACCTGCATCTGTATCCATGACCTTTGTCTTACTTCCTGCGCAGCTAACGGTGCCTGGCCCGGCCTGTTGCCTGCCAAAACTGTATTCAACCTTCAAGTTATCTGCTCCGCTCCTCGAGAAATACATTCCTGCCTGGAGAAGGAGGAATTTAAACATGACCCATCTGCAAAGGAGAAAGCCTAGCCTTTCTGTCTCTTTTTGTGTGATTACAAAGCTCACGTCAGTGAAAAGCCCATAGCCCCCGTGCAAGACCTCTGCAGTAAATGAAGTAAATGAAGAAATAGATGCCACATCGGCTTTTGGTGATGAGCAACCTATGTCACAAATCAGTCCCTGCTCCAGACATCAGATATCAGATAAAACAAGATGTGCTGGTCGTCCTGACACTGAAGGCCTCACTTCCAGACTTGTCCGGTTGCATAGCAACCCTCCCCACGTCAGTTACACGTCATGCTCGAGTTGAGCACAAGTAAGGCAAAGTTCCAGTACAATTCCAGCAGATCACGCAACCCCCTCCAGGTATCCACCCACACTATGACAAACTACCCATTATCATCAAGTGGACGCCCACATGGACGCCCACCTTCACACCCTCTTACACGCCCACATGCTCTTATCTCACTCTCTTTTGCTCTTTTCGTTTCCGATGTATATATACTGTACTCTGTGAATAATGTTTTGAGAATATTGAGAATACTTTTGAGTCCCTTCCAGATCCTTTGTGGTGATGGTAATATTCTCCCTTTGACTCGAGTTATTGGAATAAAGCCCTTTTAGAACCTGATACCACAGACTCAGCCTCTTGCTTTATGCATGATCCTATTGATATTCTGAAATACATAGAGCATAATATTTTATTTACCACAACTCACTTATACAGTCAGTCACACACACAAAAAGTAATCCATACAGAGATTCATACACTCAATAATTCTTCAATACACCATATTTAAAGTTTACAGAAACATACAGTCACTGCCAAATCATTCGCGCAGCGGACGCGCGCAGAGCCTGAAGCGAGAGGTTCTGTCGCTAGCTTGCTGAATGGTATCTGCACTCTTTTTAAAATACGATCTTTTAACCTTTTATATTGGAATAGAATTGAAATTGTACTGTACCCTTTTAAACTCACGCTGCTGCTCGTTTATTTGCACTTTGCACATCTTGGGACTTGACTCCTCCTCCCCCGAGTGCTCCTTAGCCCCGGTCCAACTCGGCAAGTGCCGTTGAGCGGAGGGCTGCGTGGAGCTACTCGGAAGGCAGGCTACTTCCGGGTCAGGTAGCGCTTGAACTCCCGCGTTGCCTGGCTACTTAATCTGATGCCAAATCATTCGCGCAGCGGACGCGCGCAGCAAGCGCCGGCGGCACGCCGAGGGCGCGCCAAAGGCAAGCCCGTCTGCGCCCGGCCGTGCCCGGCCGGGACCAGGGGCCACGACCCCTGTTTGTCCACTCACTATTCTCCGTTACAGTACCCAGGCACTTATGGCCCTAAAAGGAGATCTTAATATCAATTGTCTGCACGCTATGGACATGGCTCTCACCCCCTCTAGCTGTCCCCTGTGCAGTTTTAGTCTTGTGCCTTGCAGGAAGGAGACCCCCCTCCCTGGTCCTCCACAGAAATTCCTTCTGTTGAACTGCCGTTCCCTTTCTAAACATTCAACGGAAATCAACCTCCTGTTAGATGACCTTAAACCTGACGCTCTTTTTCTTACCGAAACTTGGCTCCACAAGGGCTCTGACCCCGTCATCATTCAAACCCTTCCCACAGGCTATTTTATACAGAGAGCCGATCGCAAGACCACAAGAGGTGGGGGGTTGGCTATAACCTACAAAGACAGTATTAGCTGCCGATCCTCCTTGACTGACCTACCCGACTCCGAAAGCATGCAGTTCTCCCTGGCAATCTCACCGACTTGTACCTTCTCAGGTCTTTTGATCTATCGTCCTCCTGGACCAATTGGCCAATTTCTTACCTCCCTCCCCTCATTTGTTGCAGACCTAGCTGTGTCCTCAGCAAACTTCTCAATTCTTGGTGATCTCAATATTCACATGGATGATCCGTCAAACCAATTGGCCTCTGAGCTTTCCTCCTGCCTATCCGCGCTCCAA
Organism: Triturus cristatus; assembly: GCF_964204655.1. Taxonomy (NCBI): domain Eukaryota; kingdom Metazoa; phylum Chordata; class Amphibia; order Caudata; family Salamandridae; genus Triturus; species Triturus cristatus. The sequence goes on from NC_140593.1 coordinate 207,262,376, forward strand.
ATTAAGCAGATAGGCTTTGCCCCAACCCACGATAAAGGTCATCTCCTTGACCCAGCCTTCAGTAACGACCAGAAGCTCGCGGTCGGGGCCCCCATCCCTCTTCCCTGGACAGACCACTCGTTAGTTCCCCTCTTTTGGGAGACCTGGGATCCTAAACCCCTAACCAAGTCCTCCCTGACCCTAGAGAGGAAATGGTCAAACCTATCGATCAGTCAATGGACAGAGACTCTCAGCACAACCAGACCCCTGGTCGCTTCTAACCCAGAAGCGGCTAACAGCAATTTTAACTCTTGGATCATTAACTCTCTGGATGCGCTGCTTCCAATACCACCCTCACTCAAAAAATCCAGGATAAAAACCTCCCCTTGGTTCACCCCTCAATTAAGGATTCTTAAACAGACCTGTCGTCAGCGGGAAAGGAGATGGAGACAAAACTATGACGTAGCTAGAAAAAGTGAATATAGAGACTCAATGCGGACCTAAAAGGCCGAGATCAAACTGGCACAATTAAAATTTTACGAGGGAAAAATCAATGCAGCCGCCAATGCCCCTAAAGAGATCTTTCGTATTGCTAAATCTCTAACCTCCTTACCACAGGAACTCCCCAGAAAGGAGGAAGCCCTACAACGCTGCAACGACCTAGCAGAATACTTCTATAACAAAATTCGTCTGATCTGTTCGCCGTTCACTCCCTACGAATTTGACCCCAAGGCTTCCCGTACACTGGCTAATATTAAGTGCTTGCTTGAAGAATTCCCTCTACTCAATGCTAAATCCTTGGACACTCTTATGTCCATAGTAATCTCTGGCTCCCCTACTGACCCCTCTCCCCCTCAACATCTCTCACATGTTTTCAACAGAATTGGCCCAGTCATCCAAGACACACTAAACTCCTCTATCATGTCAGGCACTGTACCCATGGCATGGAAATGTGCCCAAGTCAGAGCCCTTTTGAAGAAACCCAATTTGGATCATTCTAACCTGGCTAACTACCGCCCCATCTCTCTTCTCCCTTGGTTGAGTAAGCTAATTGAAAAACATATCAATTCCACTTTAACTAACTATCTGGAAACCAACGGTCTGCTTCATGTGTCTCAAACTGGGTTTCGTCCCCAGCTGGGAACTGAGACGGCCTTGCTTGCAGTTACCGAAGAAGCCAGAATACTCCTGGACCTGGGTGGCTCGGCAGCCATCATCTTGTTAGACCTCAGTGCCGCCTTCGACACTGTCAATCACAACATCCTGCTGGAGCGTTTGGCGAACCTGGGCGTAAGAAATGGGGGCCCTCACCTAGTTCCAGTCTTTTCTCAAAGACCGTTCGTTCCAAGTATTCGAAGGGTCCACGTCATCCAACCGCTGGCCTATCAGCTGTGGGGTTCCGCAGGGCTCCTCCTTAAGCCCTACACTTTTTAATGCCTATATGGCCCCACTCGCTGAGATAGTCGTCCCTTATGGTATAAAAATCATTACCTATGCGGACGACACCCAATTGGTGGTGGCACTAAATCACCCTGAAGGCTCCTCCAGCACGTTGGGTGTTTGTTTACAGGAGGTCACTGGATGAACCACTCCCATCTTAAACTAAACGGAGACAAGACGGAACTTATGTTCCTGAGCAAAAATTCTTCACCCCCCTCATCTCTCACTTGGCCACCTTGTCTTGGCCCCATGCCCACCCCTAAGCCACAGATTAAAAGTCTCAGTATGTGGCTGGACAACACTCTCTGCTTCAACCATCAAGCCACTAAGCTCTCTGCCACCTGTTTTGGACTAATGCGGATGCTTAGGAAGATTCTCCCCTTGCTACCTTTCCCAGCCAGGAGAATCATGGTGCAGGCCTTGATTCTATCTCGCTTGGACTACGGGAATGCTCTTTATCTAGGGGCCCCCCAGTCCACTCTTCACAAACTCCAAGTGATCCAAAACTGTGCGGCGCGCCAACTGCTTCAGATTCCCCGTAGACACACAGCTAGACCCGCCCTGAGACTCCTCCACTGGCTGCCCATACAAGCCAGGATTCACTTTAAGGCCTTATGCCTGGCTCACAAAGCTCTGTGGAAATCAGGATCCTTGATTACCCCCTATCAACCCGCCAGAACTCTCCGCTCCAGTTCCGCCTTCCTTGCTACCCCCAGAAAGGTCCGAAGATCTAGATGGAGCGGGCGTTCGTTCTCTCTAAATGCCTCCAACCTTTGGAACACCCTACCTCCCATTCTTCGGGGAGAACCCGATCTGCTGACATTCCGGAAATTACTCAAAACCCATCTTTTCCTCTCAGCTTACTAGTGTAAGCCCCTCGCTCATAGCTCTCGGATCTGCAAAGCGCTAGGAGGCCTCAGGGTAGCTACGCGCTATAAAAATCTAATTTCATTCATTCAATCACTGGAGGATGTCGTCAGCAGTGGCGGATGGTCCATTAGGGGCGTTGGGGCAGCGCCCTACAAAAGAAACTGCTCACAGTTGCAGTTCGGCCAACAGGAATGTAAGCAGACGAATTGACAGCTGAGCTTTTACAATTTGTCTGTTTACATTTCCGGGCCGGCCTGTGCTTCAGGGGTGAAAGTGCGCATGTGTCAAGGCACAGCGCACGCAGGCGATAGCAGGAGTCTAGTGGACTGTCTGCGCATGTGAGAGAGGAGCAAAGCCCCTCACTCACATTGACAAAGCATTAGGCATGCTGCGCATGCCTAGTGTAGTGTAGGAGTCTGGAGATAGGCTCCTGCTCGGGCGGTGACGTGTTTTTCGTCAAGTCGCCCCATGCCCTATCAAATGCTAGCCGCCAGGCCCCCCGTCGCATCCAGTCTCCTGATTTGGCAGTTGGAGTTGGTATTTCCTGTTGAGCGGCAAAAGAAAGAGCTGGGAGAAGTTTGTTCCGCGGTCCACCACGTTGCAGAGGGGACGTGAATCACGTGATGCAACTCGGGACTGGACTCACTGGAGGAGGAGATGCCTGGTAAGTTTTATCATTAAATTAAACCCCCACCCACCCCCCTCCCCGCGCGTACCTCCCCCCCCCCCTCAGTCATGCCCGCCGCCCGCAACTGGTCACTGGTGTTTCTCCCTTTCAATGCACCTGACTCAAGTCACCGTCATGCACCCCCCCCCTAATTCCTGGTGCCTAAAGCAGGAGGCTTGTCCAGATGCCCGGCATGCCAGAAACGCGACACCATGTTCAGTCAGGGGCCAGGCATGTGTCTAAACAGGGTAATTTATGAGCCAGAAAGTCAGCAGCAGTGCGTTTTGGCCGAGTGAGACTGTACCTTGGTTAATAAGCTGAGCAATAAGTCTGTATCGCCGTGGAGCAAGCAGTCGAAGCTTCCAACATTTGCAAACATGAAATGCATGGTATAGTGTGTGTAGCCTTTTTTGTATTTTTTTTTTTTTTTAAACCTAAATTAATGTTCAATGTATGAGGCGGCGGGGCTATGGTCAAGCATCGCATACTTCAATGTAATTGGAAATAGGAAACGTTTAATTGTCATTAACATGCTATGGTTACAATAATTTGTAAACTCCTTTTCCAACTCTGATGCTTTTGAATACAACTTGTCAGAGAGCCTGCAATCTACTTTTTCTTTGAATATACCGCGTGCTTTGGTTTAAAGCGCTCACTTTCTTTTTAGCATTGTTAACTCGTGTTTTCAGAGGCAGTGCATTCAGTGTTCTTCAAGTAAAATAAAGTAACAGTCTGAATGTATTTTTATAGATTAGAGTTTCGTGCTGTTATAAGAAATAAAAAAATCAAACGATGTACAAACTCTTGTAGTATGTGCAATAAACTTGGTGAGGCACAAGTGCAAACTTTGATGGCTGAATGCTTGAAGTTCAGATATGCTTTTAACTGTGAGTCGGAGAATTACGAATAGCATATTAGAAGTAATTCTGGGTTTCCACTTTCCATGCACTTGGACGGAAACTGCGCCGTTGAACAATGTAACAGGTGGAACAGTGAAAGTCACCTAGAGGAGTAGGTCTAAGCCTGCGAGAAGCTCTTTCTGCAAGCATTGAGTATATTTTGAAAATGTGAGCTCCTTTATGCCTCCTGTAAACTAGCCTTTGCCCAAGAGATCTGGAATCCCTTGAAAAGGACGCTGCCAATGTGTGGTGCTCGATGTGTATGGTGTTGGGTGGGTGTTGAAGAGCACACGGTGTGTGCGCTCTGCATTCCCTCTTTTTATTTTTAAAGTACTTTGTTTGCACTGTGGTGTGCTGGTGGCGCGTTTTATCACAGAAGTAACCCCAGTGAAAGAATCAAAACACAACTCGCACTACACGGTGTAGTGCGAGTTGTGTTTTGATTCTTTCACTGGGGTTATTTCTGTGATAAAACGCGCCACCAGCAGCCAGCCCTTGCCTTATAGAAGCGCTGATGCTGACTGTCTTTGATCCTAATAAACACAGGCTTTCAATAAGAGGAGGGCAACCGTTTGTCTGTTGGTAATTTTTAAATCCAGATAAACTGAATTTTATGGGAATAGCTCAGTGGTTTACTGCGTCTGTCTCAGAGATACTTGTGTTACTTGTAGTTCAGAAGTTACTATCCTAACATAGGACAGTGACCAGTGAACTGTCATCAAAGAGTTGCCTACAAACTTCATTTTTTTGTGTTATGATATAGTTAGAACTTCTCCATTCTTTCATTATTCTACTAAAAAGAGTTTGTTCGGGCAAATATACATTTATATCAGTAAAGCCATCCCCCAACCACTGGAGTACTCTTTAAATCCTGTGTTTGTGCTTTTCCAGACCAAACCCCCGTAAAATATATTGCCCACCACCAGTATGTATGACGTGATTTCTACACCTTGTAATCCTCATTTGTTTATGTGACATTCCGCGTAAACCGATTTGTCTCTGTATAATGTGTGCTGTTATGTAACGTACTGTGACACCCTACACTCATATGAGTAGCGTTATACAAATAATGGAATGGATATGAGAGAGGGGCAACAGAGAGATGAGGGGCACTAGTGGAGGGTGGCAGTGAGGGAATCTGAGGGAGCTACGGAGAGATGAGGGGCACTGGTGGAGGGTGGTTGTTAAGTTATCTACAGAGAAAGAGGTCAGAAAGACTTTTGCACCAGCACTAAAGCCGGCCCTGTCATGGCCTTTCTGTTTTTGTTTATTTAATTAATAGTCAGGTGATTAGGACAACTGTGGAGCATACTTTAGCATGCATGCTAATTACATTTACTGCTATATTCAATGTTTCAAGTTTGAAGGTGACTTTACTATTGTTTTTTACTGGGAATAATGAAAGTGAATGATATGGGGCTGGGGCCCAAGGTCAGCTGTGAGATAAGGTGTAATGGAGAGGGGTGGTAGAAAAGTGGATAATCAAGCCTGTAAGGGAGTGCACTGCAGAGTCAGGGGTCAGGTGGAGGTAGTAATGAAGAGGGTTTCTCCCTGAAGGCTCGCACAGAGGGAGCCAGAGTAGAGTAACTTGCTCGATACTCCCACCTTAGAAACCTCCTCTTCCCATCAAAAGGACATTACACGGAAGAAAAGCACTTTTTGAGAGTGATAACATTTAGAAAGAGACTGTATTGCATTATTAACCTTCCTGCTTCCTCATATTTGCTTGAAAATGCTACATTTATTCACAATCTTCTCAAAATTTTCTCGGGGGAGAACCCCCGAACCCCCCATAGGTTGTTTCGGCTCGCTCGCTGCGCTCGCTCGCCTCAGTGCAGTACTGCGATAATTTTACGCCCCACCACTTTCAAATGTCACCAGCCACCACTGGTCGTCAGTGATGTCATCAGTGATGTCATCAGTGATGTCATCAGTGATGTCACTGACCACGTCATGAATGATGTAATATGTGATGTCATCAGCAGTGCATTGCGAGGGTGCGAGTCACAGTTAGCTCAACTATTTTGGCCACACAATACTTTATCGTGGATATTTTGGTCAATCATCAATAAAAAGCATGATCTGACCCATAAAAAGTAGTTAATAGAATTCAGTGACAGTTGTGAACAGTCTACCAAGTTCTGACAAATTTGGCTGGACAATATATTAAATGCTACAACTGCCGGGATGAAAGGCATAAATGTTGTGACATAAAAAGAGTTGTGCAACATAATTGTGAAATGTTTTAGCAGCTTTCAGCCATATTTCGGCTAGTGCCTTGTTTTTTATGATCCCAGCAAAAACATCTCTATGTGGAGGAATGGTAATTACTAGTTATGCATGTTTAGTATCCCCTTTAATTACCAGGTGCAATGAAGTCTGGACACTAATCACATTTTGGCAGATAAAATACTGGGACAAATGGATGTTGTTCAAGTAAGCATTTTTGTGGGAAAAACATAGAATAGGTGTTATGTATCACACCTGATGAACTCCAAAAATCACAATGTCAGCAGGGGTGGCTCCTTCACTAATGCAGAGGAGCATCGCCGCACTGCTTTTGTAGCAGTGAAAAAAGAAAATGATATTAGCTTTGCTATTATCATTTTATTTTTGGCAGCTGCGATGCTGGGTTAGGGCGGGGTGGGGCTGGGGTCATGGGGGGGAGTGGTGAGCACATTCTAAGTGTGCATGACTGTTTGGCCGGACATCTTGGGCCGGCCAAACTGTCATGCACTCTTTGCATATTCCCCAAAAGGCTGCATTACACAGTCTGGTGAGGAGCATGCCTAGGCGCCGATTCCCCGTCTGAGCTCTGAACCATGGCACTCAGACCAATCACAATACTGCATTGCAGCATTGTGATTGGCTTTGGGGAGGGAGCCTGTTTATGCTTTCAGTTCCACCTTCCGTTCTGGGACGTTGGCAGGAAAGTTAAGGGAAGATGAGGCTGGCCGAAGAGGTAAGTGTTTTTTTTCACCCTCCCCTGCCACCCTCATTCCTGCAGCCACCACTGAATGTCGGATTTTATTAAGTACAATAAAAACTGCATCCCACACCTGTGCACTTGTAATCAAGGCCTTAGTGTGTAGGGTGTATCCTACATTCTGTTGCTTGTTCCCTCTTGTGCACCCCTCTCTAGTTTCTAATGGCTTTAACATAGGAATATTTAGTGCAACACCTCTTAGGAAGAGGATAGCATGTCACTGTGATATTACAGGAAGCACTATAAAATAGGACAACATTGTGTTCTGCTCTGTTTGCCTATGAAGGTAGCTGCACATTTTTTTGATGTGTCATTTCCCAGTCTTCTGCATCTATACAGGCAGTCACCATGTTTTAGACCATAGTATAAAAGATCAAGGGTGAACCAAATAATTGTTCTTAAAACCAGCTGGTTTTAAGAACAATTATAAGAAGTACCAATAAAAAGAAGAATCTTACTGGATTGTTCAAGAGTCATAATGATTTTTGGATGGTGGCATTGCATAGGAATAGAAATAGTAAATGTTAGATCTGTTTCCTTTTTGAGTTGCTAGTGAAATGATAAGAAGGAACTGCTCTTGACAGAAATATGTGAGATACATAATGAATTAAAAGAATCCTTTTAGGAAAACGTCCTTCCGTATCTAGAGATCCAACCCAGATCCTTATGGTATGAGGAGTTTCCAGGGAACTGTGACAGTGGATTTTATCCTCATTTGGGTGAAGTAGTACTCGAATAATTAACTATCTGTACTTTTGTAGAAAGTACTATGAAGGCAAAAACAACTCAAAGACCCTTTTCCCCTTTCCCTGTTCCATCTGGTCCTCACTAGCTGAATCAAGTGCAGAACTGGGAATCAGGTGACAAAGGGTAAGGTGGAATTCAAGAGACTCTACAAACATGAATATACTAGGTTAGTCCCTAAATATTGACAGTAAGGCAAGCCCACAAAGGTTTCTTTGCCCAGGTGTTATGAATCCACATAGAGCTGCTATGGGAGAAATTGCTAAATTGTAGACAATTTGCAAACAGATATTCAGCAGTTAATTAATAATTTAACCCAATATACAATAGAGCCAAAGGAGCTAACACGTTTTCTAGACCATTTACAGAATCAAATTGCTCAGGGAAGTTCTCCTGCCACAGCAGGGGCACGACCTTAATCAGTTTGGTGTCTGCCGAATTTCTTGTTCTCTCCAAGGGCAAGAAGAACCACTTCAGCCTGGAATTCTGCTCCTGTGTGTCAGGCATCATCATAAATTATGCCTATCCACGCAGTAAGGCCTTCCCCTGTTCCATTTCCACTGCCTGAGCACTTTTAATGGGGATGTAGAAAATGTCTGTGTTCATTAACCAATGGCAGTTACATTTTTAGGTAGAACCAGTGCTTTCCCTGATGAACAATCACAGGTTGCATTTGTACTTTCACATTTTGGAGGTCTGACAGCCTCATGGTCAATTCCATAAATTGAACGAGAGGACCCTTTATTGTATAATTTTGGTGATTTTAAAGATCAATCAAACAAGTTGCTCTCAAAGCACACTTTTACAAGGTCAGTTGATAATGAGTTACTGAATTTGGAGTCAGAAGGGCTGAATACAAGTTTAGGTGTTATATATCACTGCTGATACATAACGAATACACGGGTACGTTATTTATCCGGAGAATAAATAACACTTATTATGAGTTACTGGGGAATAAAATGCAGATTATGGGTTTAATGCACTGCATGCAGATTATGTGTTTAATGCACTACAATCAGCATAATACAGTAAATACCATAGCACCAAATTTGAGCTGCCAAAATTTAACAAATGTTCAGTTACATCCAATTATTATCGGATGCATTAAATACCTTCCAACTCATAATTCTGACCCATGTTTAAACAGGGGTTTACACATGGGGCGGAAAATAAGAAGCTATTCCTAATCAGGGCCAGCGTCTTATTAAGTATCCCTCTTCTTTTAACCACTTAGGTGCTAACGGACCAATGAAGAAAATGTAGGATTTTGCTTGAAAACAAAAAATTGTCCAATTTTACTACAGCAGCCCTATCACTTAAATGCAGTTGGACAGCGTTAAAATATAACAGCTATTCATTTTATAACAACACTTACTCTGTGTGATGTCAATCATTGCATTTACAAGTGTGTTCTTATCTAGAACTATCAGCAAACGTGATCAGTGGCTGTATCATGAATATGTACGGTTAATGAAGGCTGCACCCCGATTGTATGCAATTGATCTGTCTAAAGTGCGATAATTTAAATCAGAATTTCTGAGTTAGTGCATGAGCTGCAGACAGTATAGCTCTGAAAAAGACAGGGTCTACCTTTGTTCACTTTTTCCGAGCTGTGGTGTCATCAGTTTATGCACTAACTCAGAGAAATTCTGAGTTAAATGTATGTACTCTAGAAAGTTCAACTACATAAATACAGGGACAGGATTTCATGCTAGGGCCCCAGAGCACATTTAAAACTAATAGAATTCGCCAATGGCAACAATTAAGGGGCCCGATTTAGAAGAAATGAATGCAGCGTGGTGCCCTTATTCATTTTGCTGGGATGCGGCCTATACACAACATGTCGCATCTCTGTCCTTTTCAATGTGCTGGCTCATAATCTGCTGCCATGTGCCAGCACCTTTGCACCGTTGTGCAAGGATGCCTGCGTCATGGGGTGATTGTTTTTGTGCAGGAAGGGGCACCTTCCTGCACAAAAACAATCAATTGAGGTGATTTCCGCATCCAATGCCTGCTGTAGAATGCAGCACGCATTGAAAGAGGGAAAATTGAAAAAAATTCTCCTCGTTGCACCTCGCTACGCCACCGATTGGGTGGCATAGCATTCTGACTCATTTCCAGGTTTACGATTGCCCGTAAAACTGGAAATGCATCAGTGGACATGGGTGCTGCGTGGGAACACCTACAGCAACACCCATGTCATGCCCCTAACACGCAAAGTGTTGCGTGAAAAGGGGCGATATTTACAATCACACGTAAAGCCATGCAGGGGGGCTTTATGTGTGCTTGTAAATATCACACAGCAAGTTGCGCCGCCAGTGCATCACGCAACATGACTCACCAGCGGCATATGGGCTCGTAAATAGGCCCCATGGTTTTTTAGCTTTCCAGATATTTTCCCTGGTAAAACATGTATATGAAGCGGTTATTATTACACACGACGACTATCTGAAAATCATGTAAAACCACATCTTAAATCGCAGAATGTATTTTCCTTTACATTTTTAAGTCACAAAAATACAATGCCTTGGATAAGATTCGAATATATCATTGTTATTAAGAGCGTATAATATTTCTAATTTATGGATCCTTGTTAAAATACATAACGTTCGCAAGGGTTTATGCCTGTCGTGAGAAAGAAAATACAACAGCAGGTACTTCTGTGGCATCTTCGATTACGGATGTCGTAAATCAAACACTTCAGTTTTTTTCTCAGCATGAAATATTGCCAGTGTCAATCTGCATGTCTGTCTTGTAAATTTCAGAAAGCCTCATGGTGGGAAATTGAAACGAGGTGAGATTATAACTGACATGTTCCAGAAGTACAGAGTTCAGGAGTGCACTGACAAAAATACTTTACTGTAAATTAAGTTTCCAAAAATCTGGCAAGCATAATATTGCCTATGCGAAAAATCAACAAGACACTGAATACTTTTCTATACGAATTTATGTCCGATTACACTGTTGTTTTACTTCAAACCGGGAGAGCATCTATTTATAAACCTTGCTATTTTGTTTCGCCCGTCATCGTCAGACGAATGGTTTAACTCAGACAGCAGGCATAGGATGTTGGCAGACACACTAGTGTCCTTCAGCAGCGCTGAATAGAATGTATACAAACAAATATTTATGGTTCAAGGTGGGATGTTTTTTGCAGTTTATTAAAAATGTCTGCCAAAAAACATTCCATTAGTGCAGGGACTCCATAACGCCAAATAAAACTATCTTGGTGGGAGCAATACACAAGGAAAACACAACAGGTGATCTTTGCATAAGATGATGTAACGCTCTCGAAACGCCAAATTTTTTTTTTGGTTAAGTGGCAAACATCTTTGCCTCTCTCTGGTACCAGTAGATACATATTTATGTCACCAATGACAAATATTATTTAGAAGAAATCATGGAAGTTTTACTAAATGCTCACTGCGATCAGTGCTATTCCATGGTCAATGCTGTGAATCAGCAGCATCCTATATATACAGCCTACCAGCACCAATTCTATAGTGTCCACTCACCAACACCATACAAGCCCAGGGGCTCAAACATCATCTGGTCTGCCAATGACACCAAGCTCATCCTCTCCCTCTTTTATTACACCACCAACACCCAGACAAAGTTCATCAACCCGAAGTTGCAAATTGGATGAAGACCTACTGCTTGTCACGTCTCGTTTGTCCTAGATCTGGTGGTCCTCAGAATTGAGGCCTGTATCCATTGTGTCGAACCAAGCCAGGAACCTAGGGATCAAGCTCAACAATCAAATCTCCATGTCCAGCCTGGTTAACACAGTTGTTTCCTCCTGATTCCACACCCTCAAACTCCTCAGGAAAATGTTCAGATGACTACTGCTCAGCATCTGCATAACCATGACCCAAGAATTGATGACCAGCAAGCTGGACTACGGAAATGCAGTGTACGTCAGCATCACCGCACAGCTCATCCAGAGACTCCACATTACCCAGAATCAAACATTCTGACTCGCGCTCAAAGTTTCGCCCCTCACTCACATAACACAAATCTCAAAGTCCTCTATTGACTGCCCATTCACAAACGGGGCCTCTTCAAATTCCTCACACACACATATACAAAGCACTGCACAAACAGGGGCCCCTCACATATATATACAAAGAAATGCACAAAAAATGTCATACAAACTTGAACATCTGCATCAGTTTCCACACACCGACCAGAAACCTCCACTCTGCCATTCTTTTTCATGCCCATGTCCTCTGCATCCACAAGAGCCAGAGCCGGTGGTCGGGCCTTTTCATTCCTGGCTCCCAAACCTGGAACAACCCCGTCCTGCACATCAGACCCACGAGCTCAGTCTCGGAATTCCACAAAACCTAACATAAAATAACATAACATAACATAATTTAACATAACATAGCATAGCATAGCAAAGCATAGCACCATACAACATAGCATAACATAACCTAGCGTAGCATAACGTAACGTAACCTAATGTAACATACCATAACATAAAATAATAACATAAATAATATAACATAACTAATGGGTCAGTTCACAAAATACAAATTCACAGTAAGTCTCTATTTGACCTACCTCATCAATATTTATGGGGTAGCACACAAATTGTGACCCACTACGATTGGCCACAATCCCAGGGATGGTGGAGTGCTGGGGTCCGCAGACCACCATGTCTGTGACTGCTTTTAAATAAAATGAAAAGTTACACAAACCTCTTGTAGGAGTAGGTAGTGGTTCCAAAACCTACTCCTGAAAAATATTTTTGACAGCATTCATAAAAGGGAAAAGGGTCCTATGGGGTACCCTTCCTGATTGTAAATGTGTTTAACACCTCCTTGGTGTTGGTGGTAAAATCTTAATGATTTGAGACCAGATTACAATCTCAAAATACTAATACATGTCATAAGGAATTGGTATTTGGAAGAGATGCCCTAAACACGTCCGTTCCAAATACTGATTCCTTATTGTTTCCAAAACGCATTTAATGATTCAGAAAGCCTTTTCCGAATCATTAATTAGGGTTAGTACATTTCAAAAGTATTTTAGCAAATTTAGCGAACTTGAATGTTGTGACCATTACAACACTTCGCATATGTGGCCCCAAGAATTTGGCAACCTGCTCTCTGACTGATGTGCAAATCATTCGCTGCACAAAACCAAAGTGTGCAAGGAGTTGCAGAATGTCCTACTTCATTAATGTGCGTGACAAAAATTTGCTTTTTGTGGCTCCTTGCGAATGACTGGAAATATAAACGGAAACCTCTGAGACACACCAGACCTCCAATTGTGCAGGAATATTTGTTGAGGGCCTTCTTTGTAATTCCAATCCATGTAAAAAATAAAATACTTCCTGAAAATGGCATCCCGGAGAGCATGCATTAGTCTTCTAAATTACTGTCTTCTCCTCCTCCTCCTGGAGCCCCAGCTACAATTATCCGAAAAAATCTTCCCATTAAACTCTGCAGATTAGTACCACCTTCTTTGACAGGTTGGTGGCCTAAATAGGAATTTAGTTTTACTGTTAGATAATTTTAAAAATAATTTATATTTTAATTATTAAAAAGGCTTTGGAACCAATCCTCTGTGATGGGATGAATGGGAAATGGGGGTTTTGGGTGGGGGGTGTATTAATACTCAGGTATTAATTTAAATACCTGATAATTAATTGATATTTAGATTAAATGATAGATAATTATTAAAATATTTTTTAATACAATCATTAAAAAAGGCTTATGCACCTATCCTCTGGGACAGAATGCATGGGGAACAGGAGTTTTGGGTGGGGGACTGCATGAATACTCAGGTATTATTTTTAATACTTGAGTATTATTTATTACTTGATTACTAAGTTATTTTTTTGCAAAATTGTTAAATTAATTTTCTTTATTAAAACTTATAAAATTAATATGCAGACAAACTCGGTGTTTTTGGGTAGGGGTGATTTGATATCAATGTATAATTATAACATGTCATAAATAAATTAATACACATTTTAAATTTAATTAAAACAATTAATAATCTTTCAAAAGTATATTAATGTATTTTAAAAATTAAAAAAAGGATATACCTAGAATAGACATAAAAATGTTTTAAAACATAAATCAAAGAAAGGCAAGCCCCTCTGCACCCGTCAGCGTCCAGCGCCAGCCATGCTGCCCGACCTGGGTCTCATCCTGCTGATCGAGAGTCATATTGCAGTGAGGTACTTTATTCACTCCGCCCGCCTCCGTGCCCTCACACAATCAGATGGGAGATGTTGGAGTGTAATGACTTTGTTTGTTCTACTTGTGGTTTCAGACTGAGTGTAAACTCTTTTAATCTTGACCCTCCTAGGGCCGCTTCTAGAAGGGGTAAGCATGAGCCTCCTTTGCTGGCCGCCCTCATTAATGCATGATCTCTAAAAAGGCACCATCATGATGTTTTTGACCTTTTGATGGACAATAAATTTGATCTTCTGTTTATTACAGAGACATTGTTGGACGAGTGGTGAAATCCCACAGTTGCGCTGGCCACCCTGCCCGGCCATAGAATCTCTAGGTTAGACAGGATAAAAGGGAGAGGGGGAGGAGTGGCCACCATACATAGAGACAAGTGGTCCCCCCAACAAGATGCTTCTACACCTTGGGGAGATTGTGAAGCATTGGATTTTAGTGTCAATATCTCGCCTCAGTTCACACTAGGCGAGTCTTTGATCTACAGACCCCCCCGGCCCGGCAAGTGTTTCTGAAAGCACTAGGGGACGCTATTGTTCCCAGAGCACTTCGCTTCTCCAAATATATTGTCTTAGAGATATGAATATTCATCTCGATCAGGCGGATTATTGGATATATTGTCCCTCGCTCAGCTCACCCAATGGGTCAGCCTCCCGACGCACTCAGGGGGCCACACCCTAGACCCTATTTGTTCTAATTTTCCTATTGCTGTCGAAGCCCCCATTCCGGTTCCCTGGTCATATCATTTTTTGACATATTTTTCCTAGGATACGATGGATGCTAACCTCTTACCCAGGTCTGAGCATGAGCCGGCTTTTGCTAGAATGGAACCGCTGATATTCAGTCAGGCCTTGGCGGCCACCAGACCACCTCCTGCCAATGACCTTGTTAGAGGGCTGGCTAGCTTCGCAAGCTAGATCTCTAATATCAGGGATCTTTTATCCCCCACCATTCATCACAGGTACTCCAGAGACACCCCCTGGAAGTTCTGGTTCACTCCTGCTTTGAGGACACTGAAGAAGTATTGTAAAAAACTGGATAGAGCCTGTTGTAAGAATTACTGCCAGGAGGATAAACTTATGCTGAGAAATAAACAAAAAACGTACCAAAAGGCTATAGCGCAGTCCAAAAGTCGTTATTATGGGCTCAGATTGATGCAGCTAAGAACACCTCAAAGTAAAAAAAATTCTATCGTTCAGAGTTTCCTGGCAGCCAAAGCGCAATCCTGTACGACTCTGTCCTAGACCACTTGGTGTGAAGAGCTCGCCACTTTTTTTATGGAAAAAATTTACATCATACAGGCGTCTTTCATCTCTTGCAAAAAATACTCTGTCTCGTTGGCCCCTCCCCATCATTCGCTGGCCGCTTTTGCCCCTATTGATTTACCCAGCTCACTTAAAATTTTAAAGGGCCTGAAATCAGGGTCTCCTTCAGACCTCTGTGCTGCCAGACTTCCGGTGTCCGCTGCGGACACGGTTAATCCAGAAGTTAATAGACTTATTAACATCTCCCTCTTGGAAGCTTCTGTCCCAGCTACATGGAAGTAGGCCAACTCCCTCTTTTAAAAAAGCCATCACTTGACCCCCTGGTGCACGGTGAACTGCCGGCCAACAATTTCCCTTCAACCGAGCGTGGCTAAGGTTTGTGAAAAAGTGGTCACCAGGAAGTTGACCGAACTTCATTGAAAACTCAGGCCTTCTCCATCCGGCTCAGTCGGGCTTCAGGGCCTCCTATAGTATGGAATCAGCCCTGGTAGACGTCTCCGAAGGCATTCATGATTGTCTGGATGCTGGCGGGAGGGCTGCCTTTGTTTTACTTGACCTCTTAGCGGCATTTGATCCAGTTCCCCATGCATTGCTGCTCACCCGTTTGGCAGAGATTGGTGTTTCAGGAACTGCTTGGGGTTGTATCAAATCCTTACTGAAGGATCGAAAGCAGCAAGTTTGGCTCCCACTGTTCTCGGACGCGTTAAGGTAGCTGTATTGTGACACTCGCGTTAAACGTTACCCTGCCTGGTGCTACCTGATGACACTCGCTTCTCTACGCATTTTACTCTGATTGTCATTTTTATGTGTGCACTGAAACCTTTTTAAAAAAATTCCTTTTAATCATTTTAAGAAATGATCATCTCGTGGGGAATTACCTCAGTCCTTCGCTCTTCACCGCTCCAACCCTTTCGGTTGCTCCCCGGTCCACCACAGGTCCCAATCCCGATTGAGTGGAGGGAGGCTACTTCCGGTTTTGCAAGTGTTGGCGGTCTAGTTCCCTCCTCTCCCCACCACATAAAAGCTAATGCAGAGTGGAGCGCACAGCGGACGCGTTAAGGTAGCTGTATTGTGGCACTCGTGTTAAACGTTACTCTGCCTGGCGCTAGTTGATGACGCTCGCTTCTCTACGCATTTTACTATGATTGTAACTTTTTATGTGTGCACTCAAACCTTTTTAAAAAAATTACTTTTAATCATTTTAAGAAATTTTCATCTTGCGAGGAATTACCTCAGTCCTTCGCTCTTCCCCGCTCCAACCCTTCCGGTTGCTCCCCGGTCCACCATGGGTTCCAATCCCCATTGAGTGGAGGGAGGCTACCTCCGGTTTTGCAAGGGTTGGCGGTCTAGTTCCCTCCTCTCCCCACCACATAAAAGCTAATGCAGAGCAGAGCGCCCAGCGGGCGTGCCAGCGGTGCGCCGAAGGTGCGCCAAAGGCAAGCCCGTCTGCGCCCATCCGCACCAGACCGGGCCCAGGGCTCAAGACCCCTGGGTCGCAGCCTCCAGCCCCCTTTCTCTACTCCAGCGAAAAGCTGCTCCACATTAGGGAGTCCTCCAACTTAATCTGCACTCACCCTATCCCCATGGAGACACTTTAAGAGAAATGCCCACACTGTCTATACAAACTTCCCCCAATGCTAAGTAGCTCGCCACCCACAGGAAACCAATTCAACATAGCTCTGTTGAATTGCAGATCCCTGCCCAAACATGCCGTGGAAATTTCTATATTGCTACAAGACACAGGAATAGACACTCTGTTCCTCACAGAGACCTGGCTGTCACCTAGTTCAGACCCTGATGTTGTTCAAGCACTCCCCGAGGGCTACCTGATCCAGCGCTTAGACAGAACAGGCAGCAAGGGTGGAGGGATTGCTATTGTCTACAAAGACCATTTAGTTTGCCGCATCCTAGATAGCCCCCTGTCAGATTGCGAAAACGCCCTATTCTATATGCAATTCACCCCCTAACTCACTTTTGCTGGCATCCTCCTCTACCACCCACAAGGAGCACAGGGACAATTCTGTAGCTCAACACTTGAATCTGTCCTAAACCTAGCCAGTACATCGCCCAACTTTAATCTTCTTGGGGATTTCAATCTGCACTTTGACAAGCCTTCAGATAAAGTGGCTGCTGACCTTGTCCAGGATCTTGCAGCCTACCAGCTGTATCTAAAGAATCACTTTGCCACTCATACGAAGTGCCATCTTCTCGACCCTATCTTCTAAGCATAGCAGAATTAGAAGGAATGGAGCCTATCCCCCTCCCTTGGTCAGACCACTTCCTAGCCCCTTTCTCATGGTACCCGCCCTCCACGCGCACTCATCAACTGGCGTCCCGCACCCAAGCTCGCCACTGGCCACAGCTTAGCGTTGATGATTGGACTCGTGAATTGGAACAGACCTCACCTACACACGACCCCGGCCCCTCAATTGCCAACCGAAAGCTCTGCACATGGATTGAAAACTCACTAGATGTAGTACTCCCTAGAAAAACCAGTCTACAAAAAGCTGGACCCAATAAATCTCCCTGGTTCACCCTGACCTCCGCAAACTGAAACAGCAATGCAAAAAATTAGAACGTGCATGAAGGAAAGACTTTTCAAGCGAGAAAAAATTAGCCTACAGAGCATCCATTATCTCCTACAAAGCAGCACTTAAAGCAGCACAGGCCGCCTACTACGAGGAAAAAATTCAATCGTCCTCCAACTCTTCTAAAGAAATATTCCGGATCGCAAAAAAACTCCTGCGAATTCCCGACCCCCCCTGTCCCCGACCCGACCGGCCATCGTTGTGGGGAATGGGCAGGTTTATTCTCCACCAAAATCAAAAATATCCTTAACCTCCTCCCACCTAAAAATGATCAATTCCCTGAGCTCCTCAAATTGGATCCTCAGAATAACACCATTCACCTAGAGGCATACGCTCCACTCTCTGAGGAACTCCTCCCTCACATCTTAGACTCAATTAAGAGTGGTTCCCCGACCGACCCTGCCCCTTTCAATATTCTGAAGCTAGCAATGCCCATAATTATCACTCCTATTGCTAATTTAATCAATGCCTCTCTAGATTCAGGTATAGTCCCCCGGGACTGGAAAAACGCCATGGTGAGGGCAGTATTAAAAAACCCCCACCTAGATCCCATGGAGCTGGGCAACTATCGCCCCATCTCCCTTCTCCCTGGAATTAGCTTGGTCGCAGAAAAATGCGTATACCATTTACTTTCCGTGCCCCTTGAAACCTTTAAACTGCTTCACTCCTCCCAGACCGGCTTTCGTCCTGGCCAGGGCACTGAGACTGCACTAATAGCGGTGGTGGAGGAGTCAAGAAAGATTCTTGGCACCTGAGGATCCTCAGTCATCATCCTCCTGGACCTAAGAGCAGCCTTTGACACGATGAACCACCGTATCCTGATACACCGTCTCAAAAAAGTGGGAGTGACAGGCTGGAATCATTCCTGGATGAAAGATTCTTTCAGGTATTTGAAGGCAACACCCGGTCCCAACCAGTACCACTCCAATGCGGGGTCCCCTAGGGCTCCTCTTTGAGCCCTACCCTTTTTAATGTTTACATGTCCCCACTGGCACAGATAGTTGCCCCTTTTGGAATCCAACTGGTCACCTACGCAGATGATACCCAGCTCATTGTGACCTTGAACCAGGAAGAGCAGTCTCCCACAAACCACTGTTCTTGTCTCAAAGAAGTCGCCAGCTGGATGAGCTCCTCCCACCTCAAGCTTAACGGTGACAAGACCGAGCTCATGCTGCTGGGCAACCAAGCAAGTTTTAACTCCAACAACCTGTGGCCACCGTGCATGGGACCCGCACCATCGCCTAAACAGGAAATAAAGAGCCTGGACACTTGGCTCGACCATGATCTCACCTTTAGAACACAAGCTAGGAAAAATGCCGCCAACTGCTATGGCATGCTCCGTACCGCACAGAAATTCTCCCTCTTCTACCTGTCCACTCCAGAAAACTCTTGGTTCAAGCGCTCATTCTCTCTAGGCTGGACTACGGCAATGCCCTCTATCTGGGCGCACCCAACTCAGTTATCTCCAAACCGCAGGTGGTCCAAAACTCAGCCGTTAGGCTCCTCATGGGCACTAATAACCGCTGCTCAGCCAAGCCTGCCCTGAAGACACTCCACTGGCTCCCGATTCAAGAAAGAATACACTTCAAGGCCCTTTGCATCGCACACAAAAGCCTTCATGATAAAGGCTCCCCATCATCAAACACCTAATTAAGCCTTACAGAGCCACCAGAAGTCTCCGCTCAGACCAACTCCATCTAGCGGAAGTCCCCATAATTAAGAGGGCCCGGTCAGGGGGTCACCTTCTTTCCTACAATGCCTCGAGATTCTGGAACTCCCTCCCTCACTCCATCCGCAAGGAAGCCAACCACATGACATTTCGCAAACAACTGAAGACATGGCTATTCCCATAATTCCACCTGCTCCTCGACGCTCATCCGCAGCGCTGGGATGCCATCGGGTAGCCATGCGCTATATAAGAATATTTTCATTCATTCATTTTCATTCCTCCGCACCGGTGAAAGTGACTACAGGGGTTCCACAAGGCTCCTTCCTGAGCCCTCTTCTTTTTAATGTTTATGTTACCCCTCTGGTCCAGCTGGCCGAGGACCTGGGTTCAAAATTTGTCGCATATACGGATGACACCCAGCTCCTGTTCACATGGAGAAAAAATGAGGGCTCTACCACTGCTGCAAAACATTGTCTCTCCACAGTTTTTAAGTGGTTGACCGCAGCTGAACTCAAGTGCAATGAGGAGAAATCGGAGATTCTCCTCTTTGGAAAATTTCCCCCTCAATTTAGGTAATTACTCTGGCCTTCTGACTCGGTGCTCCCGGCCTCATCAGGGAAACCTGTCAAGAACTTAGGGGTCTGGTTTGAGGAGAACCTCTAATTTTCGACCCAGATTAAAAAGCTATCAGGGACGTGCTTTGGGTTCTTCAAAATCCTCAGGAAATTTCTTTCGCTGCTTCCTCGGGCCTCCAAGGAGACAGTTACCCAAGCCCTTATTCTCTCCCGTCTGGATTATGCCAATGCGCAATACTTGGGCACCCCGAGTTATTTTCTCAGGAGATTGCAGGTGGTGCAGAACGTGGCTACCAGGATTCTCCTGAACATCCCTGCCAGAAGCAGTGCTAGACAACATCTTCATGCTTTACACTGGCTGCCCGTGGCTGAGCGGATTACATTTAAGTCCTTAGTTATCGCCCACCGCGCTCTACATGCCACAGGGCCAGGCTATCTTCAGAAACACTTTTCCTTCTACTCCCCTGGAAGACACTTGCGCTCCGCCTCCCTATTCTTGGCGCGAGTTCCTCGCTTCTGCTTGCAAAGGACGGACGGCAGCTCTTTGGCGATGAAAGCCGCTTGTGTGTGGAA
This sequence comes from Triturus cristatus, assembly GCF_964204655.1. Classification (NCBI taxonomy): domain Eukaryota; kingdom Metazoa; phylum Chordata; class Amphibia; order Caudata; family Salamandridae; genus Triturus; species Triturus cristatus. The sequence goes on from NC_140593.1 coordinate 207,282,834, forward strand.
TATGCTGCCTTGCTCTCGGCAATGTATCCAGGATCCCACGCATTTAAAAAAAAAAACTGAAAACCTTCCTCTTTATCTAAGCTAGCTCTGCTGTCCATCTCTCAAAGCTCGCGTTGGGACACTCTTGTAATAGCCGCGCGTGTTATAAATAGAAATAACATAACATAACATAAAAAAATATAATAGTTAATGATACAATATATTGACACATTAATAGCATTGTAGGTTATTTTATTACATTTATAATAAATATAATTGAGTTAAAAAAATAATCAAATTAAAAAAAACTTTATTAATTGTATTATTTTTTAAATAAACATAGATTTTTAAATGTACTGTAACATATAATTTTTATTTTCTTTTGAGGTTTTCCCACGGTTTCCCATTGAAGTGAATGAGAGAAATTGTCATTTTTTCCTTTTTACGGAAAATGTAGCCGCTTGTACATAAGTTTCATTACTGTGAGGATCGTCGCAGTCTGGATCTGAAGCAAGGAAGAGCTGCATTCAGGTAAGACACATTTTAATTATTAAAAATAGATTAAGGGTGGTATAGTTTATTGCAAGGAGAGAGGAGGGAGATGGTAAGAACTAGGGAAGTTGTATTTTGACCTAAAAATATTTTCCTAACCAGGTAGCAGTTGTAGGCCCATGTCGGGTTGATTGCTTTCATAACACTTTTTGTTTACTAGAAATATTTTAAAAGAAGGATTACTTTTTCTACTAAACAATATTGTTATGAAAGAAATATATATATTTTTTTGATGCAATGGGTTTTTAGAAATTAAGTTGTCGTGGTTTTCCGAATATGACTAAGGAACATGGACAAAGACTTAATGGATTGCAGAAATATTTTTGAGGACATTTTTAAAACATGGATAAATGGTTTTTGGGACTTATGCTGGATTTCGGTCAAGAGAGGATTTCAACGATGGATTTCTTTGTTGCAATTTTTTCAAAATGTTTTTACTTTTTCGAGGTTCTTTTAACTTGAATTCAATAGAGAGAGGATTTTATTTTGGGACACGTTTTTTGTAGGTGAGCACAGTACAGGTTTCAGCACAATTTTTGCTGTAAAAAAATGGCTTTACCAAACTGTGTCCATTTTGGTTAGTTTAACTCGGGTCATGGTTTATATCACGGATTATGGATTATTTCCTATGGATTAAAGGACTGCTCAAGACTGTTGGTGAAATGTGGAATTGTACGCAAGTCCAAGAGTTGAAAAAAGAAGACAACTAAAGGTAAGAAACCCGACTTTTAATTTATAATTTATTTTTTTTAAATGGCACTTGAATTTGGGAAATTTATTGTTAAAACAGGCAAGTTAGGTGGTGTAGGAGTTAGTGTAGATTAGAAATGTAGGATGTGTGCAATATTATCTAGGTAGTCTGAAGCCACCATCAACCAAAATTGCCGAATTGCATCCAGTAGTCGCTTGGACATGTCTTTTGTTCTTGTAGAAATTCGTGGGTTCAGGCTACAAGCAATTCTCATTTCTTGGAAACTTTGCGCCGTCTTCAAAATTTCCCAAAAATGATAGACGTTAGGATGTGGTTTACCTATAGATTAGTTGAAGGAGTTGTGCCATCCTTCTATGGCATTATTTGTTTTTGCTCATCCCTCTAAGCAGGTCGAGTAGCAGTTGCACCACTTCACATATAATTGTAGCTTCATCCTTCGATCTGACCTGCTGAGATGGCCAATCCATGTGTCTTCAGAGTAATTTAGAAGGGGTGCTAATTTGACCTGGTTTGCAGTAAAATAGTCAGATTCTGTAATAGAGTAGTATCCATTTACATTGTCAGGTGGAACAAAGCAAAGTGTTGCTAGTTTCTTCAGTTCAAATTGCAGTTTACTGTCTGATATGTAATCTTCAACAAAGGATATTTTTTATATATTTCGCCTAGAAGCCTATGAAAAGTGAAAAAAACATCCTTGAATTTGGGTATCTGTGTACATTTTGGTAATTGTGTTAATCATAGGTAATTCAAAGTCAATTAACACTTTTCTAGGACTTTTGTTCATGGTTTTAGCTTTTATCACTGACAAAAATTCAGTGTATGTTGAGGTTTGTTTATCAGGGAGTAAACTGTAAACTGAGGGCACTACTGTATGATTAATGTAAGCGTGAATAGTGTATATTTAGGTGAATGGATGGGGTGTGGATTTAAACATCCCATCCATAATCCAAATATCACTGCTCTCTAATTTAACAAGATTATAGGCTGTGCTAAAGATTAGAATTCTTTTAAGAGGGTTTTTGTTGTCATGCAAAAGAAAGGGTTCATTAGTAATGGTTACCGTAAATTGAGGAGGAATGTTAATATCAGAGAAGGTTTGGGGTGTTACACATAGGAGGTTACTTGCCTGTTTTTTATGCTGAATAATTCTGCATAGGTTGGGAATTGTGGGCATACAACTTGCTACATGTGTAGCAATGTTTTGTGTTAACTCCCTCAAAACTTAGCCACAGGTTTTCATTTAATTTATATTTTCTCTTACCTCTATCTCCATTGCAGAGGCTGAGTGGTTATGCTTGGTGGTCCTTTCAACAGTGTCACCAAGAGTAACCACTCTGCCTGTGCAATGGGATGAGGTTCAATGCACACACCTTCAATGATTTCTGGGCTCAGTTAATCTCTCCTTACAATAAACATAGCCACTGTAACTTAAATGTCTATTTCCCATGATTGACTGCAAATAGTTGGCTTGTTTTCTTGCTGCTATTCTTTGTAGAAAGAAGAAAAAGAGAGAACAAATGTTTTAGTGATTTAGTGTGTGGTTGTTTTCAAAGTTTTTTTGCCTGTTAAAAGTTAGTGTGCATTAATTATTTTACAGCTTTTTTTTAACAAAATTGTACCAGGTTTTATTTGCATTGGCTTGATACTTTTTTTATTGAAAAAAAGGTTAATTTTGGATAGACGTAACAGAATTAAAAAGGTTACCTTTTTTAAGTTTTTCTCTTGTGTGGTTGGAAAGTTCTTGTGTAGATGCTGGTTTTTTTAGAATTTTTCTATCAGTTGTTCTTTATGTTGTGTTTGGAGCTTTTGATTCTTTGATTCTGAAAAAAGGGAAGAAATGTTATACGTTTTTTGCTTGGAAAAGTTATAGTTTTGAAAATAGCATGCAAAGAAATAGATTAGTGCTTCTGTGCTCGAAAAAAAGTCAATTTGCTTTTATTTGTGAGGCTCATTTTTTTCATGCAATGATACATTTAAAAAAATAATGCTTCTTTACTTGAAACCTATAAAAATAAAATTGTGGCTTTGGATCATTATTACCGTGTATAATTTGACTTCTTCAGTGTTGAAGGGCTTGTTTGGATTACTGGGGTTGTGGATGTGTTCCTCTACTCTTGTTAGGTTATATGATTTTATCTGTGGAGAATTATAAAGAAAAAAAACTGTTTGATTGCATGATTCACAAAGAACAGAAATGAAAATGTGAAATTTACAGTTTTAATGTTTAATATTTAATTTAAGAACAATCAATTTGCCCCCATCACCATCCAGCAATTTCCCTGAGGCAAGCACCAGTCGGAGTAGGTATGGTAAATTTGCCCCACAACCATGCAGCACTTTCCCTGAGGCATGCACCTGTCAGAGTAGGAATCGTACATGTTTCCCCACCACCATCCAACACTTTCTCTGAGCATGTTTCTTGAGGCAAAGTCATGAAGGTGAAAAATTGTATTTTTAAAACGCATAAATTATCAATGCCTTCTAATATATTATTTCTGACATTAAGATTTTTTTTTTGTTCTGCTCAATTACATTTGATTCTGTAAAAGTTTGTTTGGTTTTGGTAGGTATTTGATGTTGCTGTATGCCCAATCACTATTAATATCAAAAGGAAAATCTTAATATTCTTTTGTTTTGTTTATTACTTTTTTTACTTCGAAAAACAGTTTCCACTTTTATTCACTTACTTTTCAATGGAAAGATAATTTTGAGAATATCTGCTGTATATTTCAATAAATGCTGTAAATAAGTAAAAAATATATTATAAATACTTGACAATAAGGTGTAATAATTTGGAAGCTGTTTATTTTTAAACATATACTTTCTTCGGTCTGTAGATGGCAGTGTTCAACTGGTAAATCAGCAAAATTCTCCTGCTACTACTGCTGTGTGTGGGCACTAAAGAAGTCAGTTTACCACTCAGCACAAAATGGTGGATGGCTTCTTTTATACCTTTTTTGGGGGTAAACGAGAATTTAAAGGAAATATGTTTTGGAAACAATTTTTTCGCTTGATTGATACCATGACTGATTGTATATTTATTTTGTCTTGTGTAAAAATGTTCGTTTAGACTTTTCTTCTCGGAATGTTAGCCATTTTGAAGTAGATGCTGGCTCTGGGACTGTAAAAAAATAGTTGAAGGACTGTTGTTTTATGTGCTTCCAACGGATTCTATGTATAATCTTTTTTGGACTATGACATAAGTGTGTATTTTAAAAAAAATACTCTAATAATATCTGTAATTTTGGCTGTTTTTTCAAACTTATTTTTAGATTTTATTATTAATACCCAGGAATTTTAATGCATAGGTGCTATAAAAATACCTGGGTATTAATAATCTCCCCCACTCAAAACCTCTATTTCCCTTGCATTCCGTCCCAGGGAGTGGAAGCAAAAATATAAAGTTAATGAATTTTAAGTAAAATACAATGAAAACATGTTATGCATTGTAATGGTATGCGTTGTAATAGTAGTTTTAACCCCATGGGTGCTCAGGACGGCTCCCGGCCTTCAGGAGTCACGGTAGTGGTGTGTTCATGACGGCCGGGAGCCGTCGGACCGTTGCCGCTCCGCCCACGCGCGGCTAATTCCCTGCCTGTGCGGGCGAATTAATTAGTGGGCAGAGTTCGGATGGCTCCCGGCCGTCATGAGCACACGCCCACCGTGATTTATGACGGCCGGGAGCCGTCCTGGGTACCTGAGCGCCACGCCCAGCTCCGCCCCCCCTCGCACCGCGGCAGAATTTGCCATGCGGCGAAGGGGTTAATATATTTCAATGAGAATGCTTTGTAATGGTATGCATTGTAAAAACATGTGATGTGATGGTAAACTGTAATGTAAAAGTATGCCATTGTAATGGTATGCATTGTAATGTCATCTATATCCCTAAGAAAACACTCCAGCTGAGGCTTCTAATATTTTTTCATCATGTTTCAAACACACATCAATTCTTATGGTAAAACCTATTGTATAAAAAATAGGCATCATAGAAAGCAATGCACTTTTGAAATATGCCTACAAATCTGGGTTTAGGAGTAGAGCTTATTTGCCCCACTCACAATTTGACTCTGACTGGGCTTTGAAAACATTTTGGGAGAGTCATTGTGATGGCGTAACGGTCGCCAGCGCCGAGCCAGCGGTGGCGACCGTTACGCCATTGTAAGGGGTAATACCCCCGCCATATTAAAATTGCAGGGTATAGCGGCGAACGCAAAGTGCGTCTGCCGCTTTTTCGCCGGTCGGCAATCGACCCGGGTGGAGTTGGGTCTCTAATATGGTGCTAGGCACCGCCATTCATGATGTGTGCGGAGAAAGGCCGCCATGGAAAGGCTGGCGGGGATTTGCTTTGGGGGCCCATTGCGGGCCCTTTGGAGGTAGGGGGGTGGGGGTGTAATCCATTTCCATGCACAACATGGAAATGCACAACATGGCAATTTGACATTGCAGCGTGTGCCGCAATGTTAAACTGTTAAACTGTTAAACTGCGGAATGAACCGCCAGGGTGGTGGTCGTATCCTAATTCGCGGTGCGGGACCGCCGCATGTCTCAGGTCCACATGTCTCAGGTTCCCCGCCATCCTAATCGACCCCTTTGTTTTGTGCATGTAGGCCTACATTTGGGAGCCAAAAATGTAATGAAATTCAATAGATAATAGTAGATGTCATAGTGATCTGAAATAATTATATTCCACTTGCACGGATGAGCCAATCATCTACAACAGAAAGGCCCAAAATGCAGCATTAAAACAGCAGTATTTTCCTTTGTCCAAGTAGGGACTCTTGCTTCTAGTGAGAGTAAGGGGGATACACACTTTAGATAACCCCTGCTCACACCAGTTTAGAAAAATGAGGTATCTTTACCTAAACCAACACAAGACCAAAACGACAAAAATCCAACATACATGTAATAAGAATATGACTTTTAAAAGTTTTCAAGCAACTATGGTTGCATGATTTTATACCAAAGTACCTGTAGATGAGTCAAGGTTCACAATGCCAAACAGCCGCAGAGAAAGGAAGCGTTGGAAAACACAGTGATGCATCAGTTCCTGAGTCATTGGGGAGGCGAGGCCACAGTTCTGCTGCACACAAGAGAAGTGATGTGCCAAATCCAAACTGTAGGGGGAAGTGAAGCTTCAAACTCCAAGACGATTCTCCTCTGTGGGTGGTGCATGGAAAAACTTGGCACACAGGTACGATCAGTAACACACTGGAGGTTATGCATCGCTTTGCAAGGTTTTGCGTCGTCCGTCGATGGTGCTGGGGGATGTGCAGCGAGGCTTCACGCTGCCAGGCAAGACTCAACAAGTTTTCAGGTCACCCGGCATCAGTTCTGAAAGTCTGGCAGTTGTTCGGTGGAACTCGACGAGGCTTGGCGTCATCTGGAGTCAGTTGTGAGAGGCTTTGCATGGCTTTGCGATGCTTCGCGCCAGTTCGTATAGAGATTATCTGCAAAACTCACCTCTGAGGCCCTGTAATTGGAAGGAGGCACCTCAGGAAAGTGTAGGACTCACAGGTGGCAGAGTCCAGCAGCACCAGCGGATTTGCAGGAAGTGTCCCTGACACTTCTTAACAGAAGGCAAGCATAGACAAGCCCTTGGAGACACTTCACAACCAGGATACACAGCAAAGTCCAGTCATTTGTCCTTTCCGTGGCAGAAGCAGCAGCTGTAGGCCAACCCCACACAGCAAAGGGGCAGTTCTCCTCCTCACATCTCTCCAGCTCTCTCCTTGGCAAAGGTTTCTCTTGACTCCAGAAGTGATCTAACGTTCTGGGGCTTAAGGTCCACTACTTATACCCATTTTGTCTTTGTTCTTCTTTGTGCAAGGGTCTCTGAGCCCAGTCAAAAACAGTTCTGTCCTCCCTGGTGCAGTATGACCACAGGGGGTGGAGACAGCATTGTGCAAGGGAGACAGGGCCTATTCAGGTGCAAGGAAAACTCATCCCACTACTCTAAATACAGCCAAGGTCTATTCAGCTTAGCTCTGAGTCATTCAGGAAGGGCCAGGCACACCTAAACCCCCCCCCCCCCTTTGGCTCTCTACAGTGAATGCACATCCCCTGTCACTCCAAAACCAGACAGTCAATCCACAAACAGGCAGATTCACACAGAAAGGTTAAGGAAGAAAATGCTTGCTTTCTAAAAGTAAAAACAACAGTTGATGGACAGAATGCAGAATAATGTCAAACATTCACCCTAGTACAGAGATCTGGGCCTAAATCCATTGTTTTTTTGCTCACCATGCCATTCCAGTTTGAACCCAGCCATATGCAAATCAGTCTTGACCCTGTGCCTCATGGGAACAGACCAGCTCGAACTGCCAAGCCAGGTCCTCCCTGGACTGGAAACAAGCATCCTAGGACCGGTTTTCGGGGTTTCACCCCTCTTCAGTCAGGATAGCATGATTCCACCGGCATGGAGAGCACGGAACTCATGTCTGAGCATACTCAAAGACATGGCTTAGTAGTTCGGGCTGGACTGTTCCCATGAGGCACAGGGTCAGACTGATTTGCATGTGGCCATGTCTGAACTGGGGTGGCGGAGTGAGCTAAAGAATGATGATGGATTAAACCCAGATCAGTTGACTGGGGGTGAGTGCTTGCAATGTTCAACACTCCATCCATCATCCCCTTTGGGTTTGCTTTGTTCGCCCTAAGTTGGCAGGGTATGCCCAGACATGGGTCCCTTGCTCACTTTGCCACTGGATTCAAGCTAGCCTGGCTGATGACGGCTGATTAGCCAGAAACCAGTCCCAGGATGCTTGTTTCCGGTCCAGGGAAGACATGGCTTGGCAGTTCGGGTGGACTGTTCCCATGAGGCACAGGGTCAGGTTGATTTGCATATGGCAATGTCTGCACTGGGGTGGCGGAGTGAGCTAAAGAATGATGATGGATTAAACTCAGATCAATTGACTGGGGGTGAGTCCTTGCAATGTTCAACACTCCATCCATCATCCCCTTTGGTTTTGCTTTGTTCGCCCTAAGTTGGCAGGATATGCCCAGACGTGCGTCCCTTGCTCACTTTGCCACTGGATTCAAGCTAGCCTCGCAGATGACGGCTGATTAGCCAGAAACCGGTCCCAGGATGCTTGCTTCTGGTCCAGGGAAGACATGGCTTGGTAGTTCGGGCTGAACTGTTCCCATGAGGCACAGGGTCAGACTGATTTGCATATGGCCATGTCTGAACTGGGGTGGCGGAGTGAGCTAAAGAATTATGAAGGATTAAACCCAGATCAGTTGACTGGGGGTGAGTGCTTGCAATGTTCAACACTCCGTCCATCACCCCCTTTGGTTTTGCTTTGTTCGCCCTTAGTTGGCAGGGTATGCCCAGACGTGGGTCCCTTGCTCACTTTGCCACTGGATTCAAGCTAGCCTGGCTGATGACGGCTGATTAGCCAGAAACCGGTCCCAGGATGCTTGTTTCCGGTCCAGGGAAAACATGACTTGGCCGTTCGGCTGGACTGTTCCCATGAGGCACAGGGTCAGACTGATTTGCATATGGCCATGTCTGAACTGGGGTGGTGGAGTGAGCTAAAGAATGATGAAGGATTAAACCCAGATCAGTTCACTGGTGGAGAGTGCTTGCAATGTTTAACACTGACAGGATTGATTATGGATGTTTTCTATAAACAGGAAGGATATGTGCACATATAACGTGATTATGTCCATACCCAGAATTATGTATATACTGTGAACCATTGAATACCTATGTTCTGTGACTCCGAATCACACACATTTCTTTATTCCACATTTATTTTATTTTCAATTTTTGTTTTCACACTTTTTGTTTTCATACTTGTTTCAATGGTTGACGTTTTTCTGTATGCCTTGAATAGCTGGTTTGATATTCAGTGGTTATGTTGGTAACATTAAGTAATGGTGGTTTAAGTTGAAGTAGACACTATTTTTATTCGTAGAGAGATTGTTGCGTGGTTTTTTTCAGACTTTATGTAGATTAAGTAGCTGAGTCTGTTGACGATATCCATTATAGGAGAGCACGCAGCGGATCATTCAATCGGTCCTCTTTCTATGTTTACAATGCGTGGTGATGACGTAGGTCATTCCCGTAACGCGAGTGTTAAACAACGGCGTTCGGTGGCAGGGGGTGAAAACTTTTACAGGCAAGGGTGATTGAGGTTGCTATTGACAAGGAGTACGAATTGGAGGTATAAGTAAGTAGAGGCGTTGCAGGCACTGGGGAGACGATAGATTATTTCACGTTGATACATGGCGTGAGGCAGTCTCACAACTGTTCTTTTTGTTTTTACCTAACAGCTTTGGACCAGTTTGTTTAAAACATCGAGCGGAATACATAATATGGTCTTCCGTATTGGGAACCTGCACAAGGTGCGTTTTAGCTGGCATGCGGTAGAGGGTAATTATTGTCAGTAGTGATAAAGGATTGATGTGTTAAGTATATGTTTTTCCTTTTAACAGAAATTGATTGGTGAAGACTTCATGTGAGTATTTAGTGTTTGTGGTAGTAACAAGGTGGACTGGATTTGGAGGCTTTTTGAAGTTTGTTTTTAGTCCAGTCATTGGAGTTTTTTCACATGGTGGCAGGAGGTGTTTTCCTTTATTTTGACTTTCTTTTATTATTTATTTTTCTTTCTTTTTCACTGCTTTTCAGACTGATGTGTGGATTCAAAATAGGAGATATGTATAAATACGCTATGTTCGCTCTGTGATATTGGATGTGAATTTAGTGATACTTTTATAAACAATCTTACTTCAGCGTACATCGAGTGGTTGACACATCATTGATATATATGTTTTGATATGTTTCAGATTGAAGCCCCCGGCGAAGGGTCAACAGCCCGAAATGCATTGGGCAATATTCAAATTCATTGTATAAATGTGTATGGATTTGTTAACGTGCTTTTGGTTCAGTATGATAATTTGAATATCTGAACAATAAATGAATCATGTTGTAAATTCTGAAATCCAGATACTAAATGTGGCTTAAAATTGAATATTTTATTGTTTCTAAATTGCATGTATGTTGTGATTCTCAAATAACCAATCAGCTGTATCAGCTAATGTGCACGGTGGTCAGGTCGATTCGGCTTGAAGCAGGGTGGACTACCATTTTCCCCAAATGTACTTCTAGCTCCTCATCCCTGTTCAACCCATTTTGAACTTCAGTGTTCCGATCCAAGATCTATCCAGATTCCAAGCGTCTTATATTTATGACTCTGTTGCCTTCTCTGATGTTAGGGGGAATTCTATCAACCGCAAAGAACATCAGTAAGCCAGAATCACTATCATGTTTGTCATAGAAGTGTTTTGCCACAGAGTATGTGAAATCATGGTTCGTAATCGCTCGCTGCTGTTCTAACATGTGTCTTTTTTAAAGGGAAAATAGTGCTTCCCACATATATCAGACGGCATGGGCAGCTGAGAATGTAAATGCAGTGGTCAGTGTTACAATTATAAAAAACATTTCTCTTTGTCACATGGCCATCCTTCGATTTGAATGTAAGGACATTTTTCACCATTCTGCAGGCCTTACAATAATTGCACTTATAGAACCCCTTCATGATAGATAGCCATGTCTCAGGTTTGCTGCTTCCATTGAAATAGCTATGTGTCAGATTATCTCCCAATATCTTTCCTTTCCTGTATGTCACTAAGAATGCCATAGGTACATTTTTACCAATAACATTGTCCCTTTTGACTACCTGCCAGAGTCTTCTCAGGATCTGGTATACTTTTGGGGACATTTGATTGAAACAGGTGATAAATCTTGCTGCAGTGCCTTCCGTTGGGGCTCTATCATTTGGATGTAGCAACTGATTTCTAGTGACACTTTCTGACCTGCGTTTGGCCTCAACTAATGTCTTTGGATGATAGATTGTAGGGGTTGTTCTTTCAGGATCTTCACATACTCTTCGGCCTCTTGTTTTGACCCGTTCCACAACAAAAATAAATCGTCAATGTAACGGGTCCAGACCAGTGTATGTTGTACATATTTTGCATTTTCATCTGCCCATGCCACCTGCTTCTCCTACCAGCCCATTGTGAGAATCTCACCGAGATTTTCCACAGGGACGTCATGGATGTGAAGCAAAGGTCCACAACCTCTCCAAATCACCCAATGGCACCTGAGACTAAACAAGGTGGCAAATGGTAATCTGGGAAAGAAGGTAAACAAAACAAGGAAAAAAGGAGAAGAACTCCACGCGGTGACTCAAATAACCTCCGGACTCGTCAGGATAAGGCAAGAAGCTGTAGGCAGGAAAGAGTCAATACATAAGTACAAGAATAGAAACATGTGTTAACTCGCTTATCTTTTATTCTTTCTTTTGTCTACCTCGGGATGTCCCTTCTCCCAGAAACTGGTTAATAATATAATGGGGTTTTAGGGCTTGAGTCTGGAGCTAGAAAAGACAATAAAATGTGGTAAGTGAAGGACCTAATGTGTATGAGAAGACACTAATGTGAGGGTCTGGGTATGTGCCTACCTGTTCACCCCGTATTGTTCATGAAAAGTAAATATTCCTTATGCTCAGGTAAAATAAACTGGTCTCACTTTCTCTCCTACAGGGCGGAGCGGATATCCACAGCGCCGAGACCGCAGGATTAGGTAAGTAATAACATATGCTTAGAAATAAAATGTTAGCGCAACGTGCCTGAAATGCTTAAATCAATAATGCTTCATTGTCCTTGTCTCCTTATCTCTTTCCTTATATGAGCATATTGACTACATCTTCTCAATCCCAGAGGGAAGCAAGGGACCCTACAGAGGCGAGGGCATTAGATCAGGTAAGAGAAAAATGGACTAAATAATAAATCAGCGCAGAGCGCTGTTACCGCATGATTCAATGCTGAGTCTGTCTTTATCTTCTTTTTTCTTTACTTAATGTATGCAGGCAACCGAAGACCGGAACGAGATGCAAGGGATGCCAGGAAAAGACGACCCGCCACAAGAAAAGCCAGGCAAAGCGCCAAATCCGACACAAGGAGTTCGACGACCCGGAAGAGCTTCAGGTAAGGCATCAGAGATCCAACGAACTGGAACGCGAAGTGCAGCTGATCGGGGAAGGCCGGGCTTTAGCTTGCCTGACCTGTCCCCAAGCATGTGTGTTCTGGATCGGTGGTCATTTTTGTAGTTTTTTGGTCCCCGCGCAATCCTGACACCCATAACCAAATTAGCAAAGCTGGGGGTGAAGCAGGTGCCCTTAGCTGTCCCCATAGTCCGTCTGTACACCCTGTGCATGAAGATGTTGTCCTTCAAACAAACACGGATCATTTCCAACAGCATTCGCTTATGTTCTAAGAAACATGCTGATCTCTTTTTCACATAGCACTCGCATACTAGAACTCCTAAATCATGGCCAATTGAAGTATAGAGGGCAGTGACATCAAGCGTAATCATGATATACGAGTCACTCCACGCGAGGTCACTAATTTTAGTGAGGAAATCTCCACTGTCTTTACAGTAGGATGGTAATGTTTTAACAAAGGGAAAAATAAATAAGTTAATATATATGGCGGTGTTCTCTAAGAAACTCTCATTGGACAAAAGAAAGGTCTTCATGGAGGGTTGTACAATCTTCTATGGACCTTCGGCAGTAAATAAAATGCGGGGATCTTGGGGATGCTCTGATCTTAAGAAATCTAATTCATCCTGTTCTAAAATACAGGCGTCATACCAAGATTTGAGTTGTATTTGAAATCTCTTGAAGCAATCACGATATTCATCAAGTGTAATAACCTGATAACATCCCCATCCTGTAATTGCCTCATAGCTTCCACGAAAAAGGGAGCACGCACACGAGGATTCGGAATTTGGCTGTTTTAATGAAGTGTGGTCACTCCGAAACCAGCAGTAAGTTCACCGATTGTATATATATATATATATATATATATATATATAAATATCAATCCTTCACTTCGGTGCTTGCCGCGACCGAAAATCGCCTTTTCCCCGCCTCTCGCAATGGCGGTCCGTGGAGAGGAAGTGAACCTCTCAACAATAATGCTCGAGCTGAATTCTTCAGTACCGAAAAATAGAGATAGCAACCACGGACTCTTCAAATTAAATGCGCTTATTTATTTAGCAACAGATGGCCACTCTACGCGTTTCGGGAAAAAACCCTTGTTCACGAGTGTGGTAGTAAAGATCAATGTTGTTTAAATAAAGTCATGTGATTACAAAAAACATAAACATAGAGATCGGACTACACATTCGAGAGTTACAACACTCTCGTTTTCATAGTACAAAACCAGTCGGCCATCTTTAAATGGTTCAAGTGCTTGGTAAACATAGTTAGTTCAACATCTCACATTATTTCAATGCGACTATTAATTTAAACATGGCAAAACGGAAGCATTTCCATCGCTACAAATAGTCCATTCAAAATTATAAATTCAAGATTATGTCATTGATCACAATATATGTGAGAGTCCTGGTCACCCAGTGCTGGAATAGCGCTAACCGTTGTGACCCCAGTGGGTCAACAATGAAACGAAGCATTTCATTTGCTATAAATTCAAACTCGTTTGGTTACTACTCGAGATATCTTCCTTTCAACGATGTAGATAAACATCATATTGGCCAAAAGGGCTCACACATGCTTATGAACGTGCTAACAATTCAACCCAAGTGGGTCAACACACTGTTCTAATCCTGAATAAAATAATAAACGACAATACTATTCATATTGCTATATCTTTTAGGTGGAAACACTCTCCAGATACTTTGCCTTATTTGCTTTTCTTCAAAGCTGAATCGGATCTCTATGAAGACAAAAAGAAAAAATCATTACCTTACGATTGTGTTTTACATTACAACATACATAATACCACAAAATAGACACTTTCAAAGATTCATACAAAATTTAAAATTGTCTTAAAGCATTAAGACAGAATGAAAAAACAACAGTGACCTTCTCTCTACAGTTTACCAACTCAACTGAGATGATGTAATACGTGTAGAAACTTGTAAGGAATGATGCATTTTCCTATCCCAAATGGGCTTCCATTTCCTCATCACAATTGTGCCCATTGGGAACTAGGGTTTTATACTGTATAATCAGATTTGACTCTAAGCGTCTAAGATCTTGCACTCTGTTCCCACCTCTTTCGTTGAGTCTCACTGAATCAAGTACACAAAAGTTGAGAAGTGAATTGTTTTGCCCATGTTCGCTTTGAAAGTGTCTTGCCATTGGATACTGCTTGTCACCATTCTTGATTGCACGTAAATGCTCTAATACCCTTTTCTTAGCTTTATGGATCGTGCTTCCAATATACGCTTTTCTACATGGACAGAAAAGAGCATATACAGCAAATTCAGTATTGCAAGATGTGTGTTTGGTGATTTTAAAGGGTTTACACTCTGCTGACAAACTGCATTCTTTCATATGGCGACTGTTTCTACAGGCCTTACAATTGCGGCATGGATAAAACCCTTGGATCCCAAGACTTCTCACCTCCACTGGTTCTACTGCTCTACAGAGAGTATCCCTGAGAGATCTGGCCTTTCGAAAAGTAATCTGGGGAAATGGTCCTAAATTACTAGAGAGATCTTTGTCAGTGTGTAACACCGGCCAAAATTTGGTAATACTTCTCCTTTCTTCATGTGCCTGTTTACTGTAGGTAGTGATAAATCTAATTTTGGGATCATCTGCGATCTCATGTTTTTCTTTTTCCATCAGTAATGAGGCTCTAGTTCTCTCTTTAACTTTGGCTCTTGCTTTGTTGATCACTGTTTTAGAATAGCCTCTGTCTAGAAATCTCTGTATCATAATGCTGTCCTCCTTTTCAAAACTCTCAACCGTGCTACAATTGCGTTTAGCACGGAGGAGTTCTCCTAGGGGAATGCTGTTGATCAGAGATTGTGGGTGACAACTCTTGGCATGAAGTACACTGTTCCCTGACGTGATCTTGCTAAAAAGAGAACTCTCTAATTTGTTGTTGTGTACAGTTAGTGTTAAATCAAGGAATTCTAACTCTGTGTTTGACCATTGACTGGTAAATTGTAGATTGAAGTCGTTAGTGTTAAGAGCTTCAACAAAATCTTTAGCCTCTCCTTCATTTCCCTTCCAAATACAGAAAATGTCGTCAATATAACGAACCCAAAGTGCCACTTTGTCATTGAAAAATTCTGATTTCCTCACAACAAGTTCCTCCCAGTACCCCAGATAGAGACCCGCAAAGCACGGAGCAAAGCAAGTCCCCATCGAAGTACCGAGGGTCTGCCTGTAAATTTTGTTGTCGAAAATAAAAATAAATTGTTTGAGACAAGTAGACATAATCTCAATGATCATTTCAGTGTGACAAAAATATGAGACTGATCTTTCATTAAGGAAAAGCCTGCACGCCCGGAGCCCCAGTTCGTGCGGTATGCATGTGTACAGGCTCATCACGTCCAAGGATAGCAATGAGAAATTATCTTGCCTACAAAGTTATCCAATCTTTTAAAAAAATCCCCCTTATCTTTAACATACGAGGGTAGTGTTTTAACAAAAGGCTGGAGAAAAAAATCTGCATATCTGGATGCCTCCCAGGGATGGAGTTTTTTTTTACATACCATAGGAACTATGGGAAATGTAGTCTATGAGCAGACTGAGACGCTGCGCTAGACATTTATGAAAGTGTTCCAGACCACACTTGCAACCCCACAACTACAAAATTATGTACAGAACCCTGAATTGAAATTGCTATTATTATTATGTTGTCTGAAAGTTGTCTGAAAGCGGAACGGTTAACTTTACCTTTTTCTTTATTTCTGTGTGAAAGGATTACACTTCATGAAGTCTGTTTTTACTGCTTATGAAATTATATGTCACATGATTGTAACTTTATGGAATTTTGCATACACACTACTCGTGAACAAGGAGCAGACGCTCCGAGACGCGTAGGGTGACTTTGCTTTAATAAATCAAGTAGTAGAAAGATTGAGGTCACTGCGTGTTGTCTTTTAAAGGTTGGAGATGACGTTTGGTGTGGGATTATTAGGGGCTTGCGACCCCGCCACGGCCCGCCATTGCAAGAGACTCGGGTTCAAAGCAAACTCAGCAATTGGATATATATATTATCTACTGGCGGTCGCCAGTAGATAGTTATAGTTAGGACCGTGTTTCCAAAGGAAATCCGCAACATTCTATTTGGAATAACTTTGGCGCCGGTTAACGAATCCTCGCGAAATTTTCAAAATGGGTGGGGCGCTCCACTCCACTCCTACCCTGAAAGTCTCAGGGGGATTTGTCAAGCGGGGGCTGAGAAAAAAGGGGGGTCCGTAACGTGTTTTCCCCATGCAATTTTCCATAGGGACCTTTAGTCCAAGGTACAGCCCGAACAGCTGAACAGAATTACTTGAAATTTGGCAGAGAGGTAGCGGAGCCTAACCACACATCTCATCCTGAGATCTGATTGGCTGTTAACACTTCATCCAAGAAGTGTTGGCAGCCATTTTGGGACCAATATACATGAAAGCACCATATTAAAAAGCATTGCAGTTAATAGAAGGTTTTAAGACTTTAGTTACATTATAAATCATTTGTTGATGGTACCATACTCATTTTAGGAATTGTGGTATGTTCTAAGGTGATTTCACCATGTGAAAAAGCCTTCTGCTGGGATATCATGATTGAGAGAAAAGTATTTTCTCATGCTTTTCCCACAGAGGTTTGGAAGGTGATCTATAAGCTAAACTGAGAGCTTATTTTCTGTAAATTCACATTATCTTTCTCAGTCATGTGAGAATGAAGTCTGACATTCTCAGTAAAACATGTACATCCAACAAGGGCAGAGACTGTCAGTTGATTCCTTTGTGTTCTACTGCAGCTTCCCAGAGTGTTCCAAAGGACAACTAGAGCGCTAACAGTCCTACTTATAATAAACGTATGGCACACCTGAAGCCATCTTGCTTGGATTAAAGTGGTAACCCTTAAAACATTTAATTTAAAAAGGAACAAAATGAGGGGGTTCATTTTTCCATAAAAAGTATGATTAGTGCTGCAGAAAGAAAAATTAGGGCACATTTTGAGTGACTTCTCAAATCCTCTTCTATTTCATTAAAAAATTCTGACATGCAGACTGAAACATGCACTTTCAATACCAGCAGCAGTTTTCCCTGGTGAGCAGTAGCTTTACTACAGTGATCTAATGAGCAAAAAGAGTGCTAACATTCTGAATTTATGGCAAATGTGTGACACATCTGAATGCCTTCTTGATGGAATCAAAGTAAAAAAATGAAAGTATTTCCTACTGAGGAGACTGCAGTAAATGAGGAAATTAGGAAACTTCATAACAAATAAGTCTCCCAAGATGGCCACCAGAGACAAAATGTAGCCCAAATATCACCCAGATGTAGCCCAAGTATAGCCCAATGACAGAATGTCCCAGAGTGTTCTTAAAAACAACTAGAGCGCTTACTGTCTTCATTATGAAAAAAGTATGGAACACCTGAAGCCATCTTGATTGGAATAAACTGGTAACACTTAAAACATTTAATTTAAAAAGGAACACAATGAGGGGGTTCATTTTGCCATAGAAATTATGTTTAATGCTGAAGAAAGAAAATGAGGGCACATTTTGAGTGACTTCTCAAATCCTCTTCTATTTCATTAAAAAATTCTGACATGCAGACTGAAACATGCAATTTTAATACCAGGAGCAGACTTCCATGGTGAACCGTAGTTTTACTACAGTGATCTAATGAGCAACTAGAGTGCTAACATTCAGAATTTATGGCAAATGTGTGACACATCTGAATGCCTTCTTGATGGAATCAAAATAAAAAACTGAAAGCCATCTTGATTGGAATAAACTGGTGAAACTTAAAACATTTAATTTAAAAAGGAACACAATGAGGGGGTTCATTTTGCCATAGAAATTATGATTAGTGCTGAAGAACGAAAAATTAGGGCACATTTTAAGTGACTTCTCAAATCCTCTTCTATTTCATTAAAAAATTCTGATATGCAGACTGAAACATGCACTTTAAATACCAGCAGCAGACTTCTGTGGTGAGAAGTAGTTTTGCTACAGTGATCTAATGAGCAACTAGAGTGCTAACATAAAGAATGTATGGCAAATGTGTGACATATCTGAATACCTCCTTGATGGAATCAAAATAAAAAACTGAAAGCATTTCCTACTGAGGAGACTGCAGTAAATGAGGAAATTAGGAAACTTCATAACAAATAAATCTCCCAAGATGGCCACAAGAGACAAAAGAGTCCAAATGCAGCACAAATATCACCCAGATGTAGCCCACATATAGCCCAATGACAGAAGTGTGCAAAACACTTATTTTTTGTGTTCAGTTTTATATAGTGCAGACTTGTCAGGTATTGGAGTGCTTTACATGAGCATTGGTTACATCACACAAGATCAAATTCATTTTGGTTGTAGACATGGGGAGATTAAGTGATTTGACCAGAATCACAGAATGTTGAGCTGAAGCAGAAACTCCAACCTGGTTCCCCAGTTGCAAAGTCTGCAGCTCTGGAAGTAACACCACATCCTCTCCCCTAGGTGCAACAGTTAATCAAGTGGTCAACTGGATAAAAAAACATAAAGATTACAAATAATTTAAAAGTTCTTTGTCGCTATTTGAAAACTCAGAAAAGATGTCTTCGTTTTAGTTTTTTAGAGCACTAACCATAATTTTGATGCAAATAAGACCCTCTCATATATGTAATTTCTAAAGGAAATACTCTAGGTATTACAGTTTTGATTACATCAAGATGACGTCAGGCGTTCCACACTTTTGTAATAAATATAGAATGTTAGCAATCTAGTTGTTCATTGGGATACTGTTGAGAGGCAGAGGCCAGGGGCACGGACTCTGGAAATTGAAGGCAGGTAGGAGAGTGCAGAGGCAACAATTTGACCACACTGGGCAGGCAGGAAGGGCAGTGGCAGCACAACAGACTATGGAGGGCTATGGAAATGGGGGCAGGGGCAACAAACCAACAATACAGGGCTGGCAAGAGAGGCTGTGGCAATATAATAGACCATTGTGGGCAGAAGGAAGAGGCAGTGGTAGTACAACCATACATGCCAACAGACCCATTTCAGCCAGGAAACGTCCAATGTTTTTAAGCTCAAATGAGCTTTATTTGATCTGTCTCCTGTCTACAATCTCTTCTTTTTCAATGTAACTCAAAGGGGAAAATCAATACCCCAGTTTTTTTTCAAAATCTCCCTCTTACCAAGTTCAAAATGTTCGCAAGATATGGTACATTGGATCATGGTAGGCAAGAGGAATTGGGGTAGGGACATGGACTCGAATAACAGAGGACAGGAGGGACATGGAGAGGTGCACCAAACTGACCCTACAGGGCAGGCATCAGGATTTGCAGCAGCACAATACACCACACAGCGCATGCGGGACGGGAGTGCAGCACAACAATCCATAGAAAGCAATAGGGAGGGGACAGGACCATGCACATGGACAACAGAGAACAGAGGGGAAAGAGGCAATGGTAGCTAGCTGACCATAATGGACAGACAGGAGAGAAAGCTGCAGCATAAGAGACCATAAAGGGCAGGAGGGACGGATCAGGGGCATTACAATGGAACAGACAAGCCAGGAGGGAGGGAATAGGGGTCTGCACATGGAAACAGAGGGCTGGGGGCAAGGGGGCAGGGCAGGAGCAGCAAGATGACCATGGAGGTCAGGCAGGATGGGCACTAGAAACAAGATACACCATGGAGAGCAACAATGAGACTATGATGGCATACACACAGACCATGGAGGGAAGGTGGGCGGGGGTCAGGGGCAGCTAGCTGACCACACAGGGAAGGTGGGAGGGGCCATGGCAGCACAGAAGACCATGCATGGCAAGCAGGAGGGTTAGTGGCAGCTCAATGGCTATGATGGGCAAGAAGGAGGGTGCAGGGGCATGCACAAAGGACCATGGAGGATAGAAGGGAGGGTCAGGACCTGGGCACAGACAAGAGAGTTCATGGGAAGGGGCCTCGCGGGGCAGGCAGGAGGTGCAGTTGCAGCACAACAGACCAGGGAGGGCAGAAGGGTGTGGCAGTAAAATAGACCATGGAGGACAGGAGGAAGGGGATAGGGGCATGGCATGTGGACAGGCAGGGTGGAGGTGGCAGGGACAGGTTACAGTCATCTGACAATGCTAGGCAGGTGGGAGGGGAGTGGCAGCTCAACAGAACACTCAGAGTAGATAGGAATGGCAGGTCCATGGAACATGGTGGGCAGAAAGGATTGAGCAGGGGCATGCACAAAGACATAGGAGGGCAGGAGGAAGGAGAATAGGGGCAGCAAGCTAAGCACAGAGGCTAAGCAGGAGGTCAATGATGGGCCATAGAATTGGGCAATGGAGGGCAGGAGGAGTGGACTGGTACATCATGCTAAATGAAGGGCAGTGGCAGCACATCAGACCATGCATGGCAGTAGGGAGGAGGCTAGTCCATGGATTCAGACAACTGAGGATAGGGAGGAGGTGGATGGGGCAGCAAGCTAACTGTTCAGAGAAGGTGGGTATTAGGAACGTTATTGTTTTTAAAATGAGTGTCTGTGCGAACTACTTAAAATATGAACAAGTATGCAGCATAATCTCACTTTAATTCAGGAAGAAGAGGACGTTTGTGACTGTGACTATGGGCTCACTTGGCAGAAACACCCCCTCACCCTCCACCCCCCATCACAAAATGTAAGGCCCGTGAAAAGGGTAGGTGAATGCAGTGTTATATAGAACATAGTCCTGAGAGCACGATTGAAAATGAAAACTAGATATAGTATATGGTATAAACTATGCACCAAAAAGTGTGATATAAGATGAACCGGGGCGTGAAATATAATATGCAATACATTGTGCGCTATGACAGATTCATTGGAGAACGCGAGATAGCACAGGCACTAGCGCAGGCTATGCGATATGCGCCTTGGAGTGTAATATGCACAGGGCAGTGTTGTTAGACCTAACTAGTCTCTAAAGTTGTAATATAAAATATGTGCTGGGGAGTGTAACGTTGCATATGCACTGTGACAAAGATATGGATCCCATATTGTGATATGTATGGCATAGCGCTGTGCGTTATAACATAGGCATCGAGGAAGGCATGTTAGATGGGGCAATATAACCCATGCGAAGGCAAGCGTGGCATGACATATTCACGGGGTGGTGTTACAGTGCACATGGGCTAGAGAGTGTCATAGCATACGCACTAGCTGGTGGAATAAAACACAGAGGTGTGAGGCACTCGGCGGGCACTGGTGGGTGTAACACAGCATTGGGCTCAGCCAGGAGCATGCTGTGACTCTCAAGTGAGGTTCGTCTCCTTTCCAGAGAGTAAAATAAAAAGTATTGCACATCCGGCGGTGGATGTGTATTTTATTAACCGTGAGGGGGGTTTCTTGCATAGTTTGGTCGAATTTTTGTCGAATCCCCTTTGAATGGCTTGGTGTGCGTGTATATTAAATGTGCCCGTCAATAGCTACCCATGTTTTTATAAATAAACAACAAGGGTGTCTACTTGGAGAGTACCCACCGGCGGGGGCGCCGGGAATAGACACGGTAGGGCGTCAGACACGTCAGAGCTTCACTAGCGGTGTAAATTCATTCCATGTGGATTCATTCTATGCATAGTCGCCTTTTAATGAATATCACGCAAATCGTCATGGTGATAGGTACATATGGTTTGTCCAGCATGTCCTAGGTGTTTCTATAAATATATATATTTTTAAAATAATAAAAAACAAAGGCCAGCCCCGGGGGATGGGGTCCCCGGGGCCATAAGTGGCCTGAGGAGGGGGGCAATGCAGCCCCCTCCCAAAGAATTTTTTTAAAAAAGGCCATGACCCGGGGGTTGGGGTCCCCGGAGCCTATTAAGGCCATGGGAGGGCCAAAATAATTTTTTTCAACCGAAAAAATTAGGGTGCAGGCCCTGGGGGATGGGGTCCCCAGGGCCAGTAAATTAGAAAAAGAAGGGGGGCCAGACAGTCCTCCTTCTTAAAAAAATAAAATAAAGAAAAGACCGGCATCGTGCTGGAGGTCACGCCTCCTCCTTGCAGCACTCTGCAAACGCGCCCCCTGGCCAGTTGTAAGTTTGGGAATTAATTCCCCTTCAATACTGAGGGTCCCTGAGGGCCAACTAGCCCAACAGGTATCTCCAGTATGCGCCAGGGAGCTGCGTTGCAGACAGGTGTTCTGAGCCCTTTGAATGGCTTGGTGTGCATGTGTATTAAATGTGCCCATCAATAGCTACCCATGTTTGTATAAATAAACGACAAGGGTGTCTACCGGGATTAGGCACGGTAGGGCATCAGACATGTCAGAGCTTCACTAGTGGTGTAAATACATTCCACGTGGATTCATTGTATGCATAGTCGCCTTTTAATGAATATCACGCAAATCGTCATGGTGATAGGTACGTACGGTTTGTCCAGCATGTCCTAGGTGTGTCTATAAATATATATTTTTAAAAAATAATAAAAAACAGTGGCCGGCCCTGGGGATTGGGGTCAAAAAAATATAATTAGGAGACAGGCCCTGGGGAATGGGGTCATCAGGGCCAATAAATTAGAATAAGAAGGGGAACCACACAGCCCCCCTTCTTCAAAAATTAAAATAAACAAAAGACTGGCATCGTGCCGGAGGCCACGCCCCCTCCTTGCAGCACTCTGCAAATGCGCCCCCTGGCGAGTTGTAAGTTGGGGAATCAATTCCTCTTCAATACTGAGGGTCCCTGAGGGCCAACTAGCCCAACAGGCATCTCCAGTATGCGCCAGGGAGCTGCGCTTCAGACAGGTGTTCTGAGGCCAAGCTCCTTTTTACACCTCTATGCAACGCAGCTCTGTGGCGCTTACTGGAGGTACCTAGTGGGCTAGTTTGACCCTAGGGACCCTTAGGATCCAAGGGGACTTAATCTCTCAACTTAGAACGGCCACAGGGCGCGTTTACACAGTGGTGAAGGTTGGGGATGGGGCCTGAGGTGATGTGTGCAAACACGCTCTGTGGCGCGTTTTAAGTTTGGGAAATAATTCCCTTTCAATCCTGAGGGACCCTGGGGGCTAACTAGCCCACCAGGTGCTTCCAGTAAGCGCCACTGAGCTGCGTTGCAGAGAGGTGGTCCAGGCCGTGCCACTTTTTACAACTCTCTGCAACGCAGCTCTGTGGCGCTTACTGGAGGTACCTAGTGGGCTAGTTGGACCCTTGGGACCCTCAGGATTCAAATGAACTTAATCTCCCAACTAAAAATGGCCACAGGGCGTGTTTACACAGTGGTGAAGGGAGGGGACGGGGCCTGAGTTAACCGGAGTGCTGCCTGAAGCCCACTGAGGGTGTAATAACAGCAATAATTATGTATGCATTTTCGGGACCCACTAAGGGAAATAATGAATTTGGCGCACTACGATGACCATAATGCACTGTGCTATGTCAGGAGAGCTACTTAAGCCAACCCACAACGCAGTGCATCAATAGCGCCGGAAATCTACATGCACTGCCTTTGAGAAAGAAGTTTTGCTTCGAAACGCGTCAGGCACTAAGAATTTTCGGAATGCATTTGCCAGTTTGAAAATTAAGGGTCTTGAGAGCCATCTGTTTGTGGAGTGCGTCCCTGCAGCAGAACGCTTTGATGGAAAAATATTTATATATATATATATATATATATATATATATATTTATATATATATATATATATATATATATATATATATATTCACTGAAAAAACCATAGGTTTCACACACGTTATAGTTAGGAATTAGCATTTAAAAAACCTTGCAAATTCACTTAAAAAACCATAGGTTTCACACATGTTATAGTTAGCTGGACATTTCACTCGTGAAAAACCATTGAAATTCCCCCGTTATAGTTAGTGCAGGCAACTATAACTCACGCGACCGCAATCCTCTGCTGATGACGTCAGATATGACATCACTGTATTTAGACACTTATTTACCCATGTCTTCTTCCATTAATTTTTAGCTATACATATATTACAAATATTTTTTTTTCAGAAAGACACATATGTCATCAGTGATGTAATATCTGACGTCATCAGCAGAGGACTGCGGTCGCGTGAGTTATAGTTGCCTGCACTAACTATAACAGGGGAATTTCAATGGTTTTTCACAAGTGAAATGTCCAGCTAACTATAACATGTGTGAAACCTATGGTTTTTTAAGTGAATATATATATATATATATATATATAATCTACTGGCGGTCGCCAGTAGATAGTTATAGTTGGGACCTAGTTATCATAGGAAAAGCATTTTTTGTTTTCCCAATAACTTTGGCGCCGGTTGACGAATCTTCATGAAATTTTCGAAACCTATGGCCCACTCCGGTCAGCTCCTATCCTGAAAGTTTCGGGGTGATTTGCCACACAGGGGCCGAGAAAAAAGGGGGGACCCAAAACGTGTTTTTTCGATGTTATTTTCCATAGGAAACTATAAGACACGGCTACAGCTCAAACTGCTGAACGGAATTACACCAAATTTGGCAAAAAGGTAGCCCCTCTCAGAAAGAGACCTTTTTGTTAAATGGTGTAAATCCGTTCAGTAGTTCCTGAAAAATTGAAAAAAAAGAGGTCGAAAAATGCATTTCCCATAGGAAACTTTAGACACAGCTACAGCTTGAACTGCAGAACGGAATTACACCAAATTTGGCAAAAAGGTAGTGCTTGGTTCAGAGAGCGTCCTTATTAGGTCTCGCCTGACTCAGCGCATGTGCTGGTCTGGCGAGACTTTTTGAGAGGGCTCCAAAAAGTGCTACCAGGCCAGCCTAGAGCTACAGTGCATGTGAGCGGGCGCGTGCGCCGCGCTTCACCGCATTACTTTCACTTTTGCGGCCCCACGGCCGCTTTGACCCCTTGTTGTTCCTGCTTTGCCTCACTTGCTCTCTCGTTGATTCCTTAACAACCAGCCACCCGGGTGCCTTCAGTCTGAATGCCATATGGCGGATCCAAACACCCCGGCGAAGATCATTATCTCCTCATCCCGTCGCTCTTTTCTCTTCTTTCTTGTCCCTTCTTTTCCTTAACCTTATCTCTTCTGCTTTGTCTGTATGTCAAGGCAGCCTAGGGTGGCAAAGAATGCTGTAGTATATTGTGTACTATTTTAATATGTGTATAGCGCTAAGTACATCTCAGTGTCATAGCCAGTGTTTCAGGTTCCCTTGTGCAAGGAATGCTGTTTCAATGACAAAATACATCAATAATCAGGGATCAGTGGTCTGAAGATTTCCCTGCCCTGGTGTCACTGCACCTGCCGCACCAATGGAAGCTACGCCCTGCTACCCATGTGTGGGGTGCTAAAATGTACGTAAAAAAATATTAAGAGATAATGTTCAACGCGTTTCAGGGTTACGATTTTAGCAACATATCTCTGGATGATAAGTTCACTCATAGCCAAAGCGGAATATTATTTCTGAACAGCAGGAAGTCTAGGTAGACATGTATGGATGGAGAAAGACCTAGTCAAATGGAAACAAATCATTAAGACAGAATTTTGTTGCTGAAGAATCACTTGGAAAACGTGCATTAAAATCGTAAAGTTTTCTTTTCACGAAAAAAGATTAATTGATATTTGGAGTAACTTTTTATTAACTTCTCTTTGATAAAGGTTTTTGTTATTGTTGTTATCATTATCGCTCTGTATATTTCTTTGTGAATTGTACGTACATTACTTATTATTGTGCAGAGAAAAGCTAATGTTCTTCTCTTGGGCCTGCCTTCTTGTCTCTTGAGAGGTTAATCATTCTGCGCAGCCCACGTTAGCTTCTTTCATTTTTCCCAAACTGTTTTACTCTTGCGCATTCTTTTCCTAATTAATTCCGTAATATGCGGATTAATTGTTTTAAAAAATGTTTATGTAAAGCTTACTTTTACTTCTTTTTTTGTAGCCCAGAGAACGTGGTTCGACGAGAGTACACGCCCTAAATAATGTAAACAGGGTACTTCAGGTTCTACATCACAACAATGTAAGTGTGCATTATTTCATATGGACTATTTGTAATAAGTGGCTGTATGTGAGAAATGTAAACAGTTTTGTTTTTATCATTCCTGATGTTCTGTTATACTTCCCCAAATTCCTGAGTTTCATGCACATATCCGCATGTGACTACCAGGGCAAAATGTAGCGTCAGGTAAGTGGCCAGGAAGTCCGCTTCTTCAAGATAGCTCATCTAGTCAACATGTCCACAAGTCACAACTCCGCAAGTTAACTGGCAAAAACATCATAAGGTCTGTTGGCGTACACATGTTGCGCATTTAACATACCCTTTATGTTGAAACTAGAAACTTAGCTATAAAACAGCAGCAATCATTGTAAAGATTTGCTCCCAAAATCAGAAACTACTTATAAATCTCGGTGCAGCTGACCTAACTCACATTAGGGAAAAAAATCCCCATGATATGTTTATCAGGAAGTGTTCTTGTAAATAAGTGGATAATTTACCATAATTAATACATTTTGGCCGACATTGCATGCACCTGCTCACCAGTTTCTCTTTAATGACATGAATTCTTTAATATGCCCTTAGGTAAGGGTGAATATCCAGGTTGATCTTATGTAGGTTATTTGGATAGGAATGGTTCCAAGACTTACTCACCAGTAAATATCCAATGACGCAGACACCCTTCTGAGGGCGTAACAAACAAGTTTACTTCTGTGAATGCTGCTCATGAGCAGTGGGTTTAAAATGTCTAAACCCTCTGTGCAAGCAGGGAGTACCAGTAAAATGACTCTGCTGGGACTTGGAAAACAATTTTTTATTAGGTACAAGTAGCCTTAAGCTTGGTAGACGAGTAAGCTGCTGTAAAATTGTGTTAAGCGTTTCTCATTTTTTCGCAAACACAACTTGGTTCTTTGGACAAATTTGCATGTTTATCAATAAAGTGTATTCGGATTTCCATACCAAGCAGGATAGCAAACTCCGAAGTGTTTAGGTTTGGGTTTTGACAGTACAGCTGTTAAATAAACCTATTGCTAACAATTTACATGGATTGGTCTTTGGATCTAATCCTTTCAACCATTGGCTTTCTTTGACCAGCCATTGTCAAGTACAGTTGAGTATTCTTCTGTTACGTGAAGCTATTGGTTGTCTGTCGTCCTCTCCTTGAATGCTTGCATTGACCTGCATGTGTGGCTAATTTACAGCTATAGCCTCTCTGTCCTTTCCTACATGTGTCTCTCCTCCTCGCTAAATGCACAATAAACCCAGACATTTTGGCTTTGATAGAATTTGTTTTCCTTGACTCCGTGCTCATATGATACTGCAGGGAAACATCATCCCTTGGCCTTCAGAAGCACTCTGTAAAGTAAAAGAGATAAAAAGAATAATAATAATATACTACTATGGTATTAGTCACTGGGCTTATGGAACACTGACTATTTTGATGCAGCGGGTCAAGCGCACATGTTTCACTATGCTGATTCCACTGACAGACTCTTACAAAAGGTTCTCTTTACCATGGTGTCCATTATTGGGTGTGGAAGTGAAAAAGTTGAAACACCTGACCAAACAAATAAAACAAGACAGGGCTTTTTTGTAAAGTATGGTTGGAGCAGGCGGGTTGGTGATGGGAGTAAGGAAAAGGCGCAGAGTTACTCAGAAGACACAATTAAAGGACCTGAGGTTTGTGATTTGAGGAATGAACAGGCATCAGTTGAGCACAAAAAAAGGTTGAAACATGGGGCAGCAACATTAAAAGCTGGTGGAATACAGTGGGCATGAGGGTGGTACCAGTGTGAACCATTGTGTGAAATAGGTTGTATGACAGAAGCACGCATGGCTAAACCACACTTGCCTCTGCAGCGCTGCTCCAACAACGAATGTGTCTTAACAACGCATTCCTTTACCATGCATATCTTTACCATGCAATTTCGTGATTAAGATGTAATTGGTAAAGGATATGCGTGGTAAAAATCACACCCCAGCCTTCCTGCACTGAGCCCTAAAATTCAACCCCACGTATTTAAAACTTGCCCGTTCCCAGACCTTGATCCCTGCTACTGCCCCAGCCCTGAAAACTGTCCCCCCAGCACTAACCCCTAAAACTGGTCTCCACGTCCTAAAAACTTCCCTAACCTAGTCCCCTGCCCTGAGCCCTAAAACTGCCCGAGCCCTGAAACTGCCCGTTCCCTCAGTCGAGCCCTAAATCTGAGCTTTATGTTCTAAAAAATACCCTGACCCCAACCCCCCACCCTGATCCCTAAAGACTGACCCCTATGCCTGAAAACTTCCTCAACCCCTCCCTGAGCCCTGAAACCTGGCCCCCTGCCCTTAAAACAACCCTGACCCCTAAAATCTACCCCTACTTCTAACAAGCATTGGCATAGCCAATAGGTCTCACTTTTTGGGACCTTATAAGTGTTTACCCATGCAACAGATGATGTTGTTGCACCAAGGATATTGTGCTGCATAACTAAATACTTATAAGGTCCCAAAAGCGAGACCTATTGGCTATGCCAATGCTTGTTTTAAATGGTGTAAATCCGTTCAGTAGTTTTTGAGATATTAAAGGAAAAAAATCACACAAGCACAAGCTCGGCTCTAATTAGCTGCCAACACATCAATCCAGGAAGTGTTGGCAGCCATCTTGGTGCAATGCTTTTTAGGTCTCGCCTAGTGACGCAACACATGCACTGCCCACTACACAAACACCACTGCAATACCCTAAACACTAAAACAATACCACAGCATGAACCCCTACACTACCCAAACACTACTGTACTACCCTAAACCCTAAAACACTACCCCAGCACAACCCCCTACACTACCCAAACATCACTGCAATACTCTAAACCCTAAAACACTACCCCCAGCACGACGATCCTCTACACTACCCAAACACCACTGTACAACCCTAAACCATAAAAACCAACCCCCAGCATGACCCCCTACACTAACCAAACACCAATGCACTATCCTAAACCCTAACACACTACTGCCAGCATGACCCCCTACACTACCCAAACACAACTGCACTACCCTAAACCCTAAATCTACCCACAGCATGACCCCCTACACTACACAAACACCACTGCCCTACCCTAAACCCTAACACACTACTACCAGAATGATCCCCTACACTATCCAAACACAACTGCACTGCCCTAAACCCTAAAACATGACCCCCTATACTACACAAACACCACTGCACTACACCAAACCCTAAAAGTCTACCCCCAGCATGACCACCTACACTACACAAACACCACTGCACTGCCCTAAACCGTAAAGCACTACCCCAACACTACACAAACACCACTGCACTACCCTAAACCCTACCACACAACCCCCTACACTACCCAAACTCAACTGCACTACCCTAAACCCTAAAACACGACCCCCAACAGTACAAAAACACCTCTGCACTACCCTAAAATCTAAAACACTACCCCCAGCATGACGCCCTACACTACCCAAACACCACTGCACTACCCTAAACCCTAAAACACTACCCCCAGCATGACTCTCTACGCTAACCAAACACCACTGCGCTACCCTAAACCCTAAAACACTAGCCCCAGCACGACCCCCTATGCTACCCAAACACCACTGCGCTACCCTAAACCATAAAACACTAGCCCCAGCACGACCACCTACGCTACCCAAACACCACTGCACTACCTTAAAACACTACCCCAGCACGAACCCCTACACTGCACAAAAACCACTGCGCTACCCTAAACCCTAAAACACTACCCCCAGCAGGAACCCCTACACTACACAAACAAAACTGTGCTACCCTAAACTCTAAAACACTACCCCCAGCACAACGCCCTGCACTACACAAACACCACTGCGCTATCCTAAACCCTAAAACAATACCCCCAACACGACCCCCTACACTACCCAAAAACAACTGCGCTACTTTAAACCCTAAAACACTACCCCCAGCACGACCCCCTACACTACACAAACACCAATGCACTATCCTAAACCCTAAAACAATACCCCCCGCATGACCCCCTGCACTACCCAAACACCACTGCACTACGCTAAACCCTAAAACACTACCCCCAGTATGACCCCATACACTACACAAACACCACAGCGCTACCCTAAACCCTAAAACATTACCCCCAGCACTACACAAAAACAACTGCGCTACCATAAACCCTAAAACACTACTCCCAGCACTACCCTCTACACTACCCAAACACCACTGCGCTACCCTAAACCCTAAAACACTACCCGCAGCACGACCCCTACACTACCCAAACCCCACTGCGCTACCCTAAACCCTAAAACACTACTCCCACACGACTCCCTTCACTACCCAAACACCACTGCGCTACCCTAAACCATAAAACACTACCCACAGCAAGACCCCCTACGCTACCCAAACACCACTGTGCTACCCTAAACCCTAAAACACTAGTCCCAGCATGACCCCCTTCACTACCCAAACACCACTGCGCTACCTTAAACCTTAAAACACTACCCCAGCACGACCCCCTACACTACACAAACACCATTGCGCTACCCTAAACCCTAAAACACTACCCCCAGCACGACCCGCTACACTACAAAAACACCACTGCGCTACCCTAAACCTTAAATCTTCCCCAGCATGACCCCCTACACTACCCAAACACCACTGCACTACCCTAATCCCTAAAAAACTACCCCCAGCACGACCCCTACACTACACAAACACCAATGCGCTGCCCTAAACCCTAAAACACTACCCCCGCATGACCCCTTGCACTACCCAAACACCACTGCACTACCCTAAACCCTAAAAGACTACCCCCAGCATGACCCCTACACTACACAAACACCACTGCGCTACCATAAACCCTAAAACACTACCCCAGCTCTACCCCTACACTACCCAAACACCACTGCGCTACTTTAAACACTACCTGCAGCACGACCCCTACACTACCCAAACCCCACTGCGCAACCCTAAACCCTTAAACACTACTCCCGCAAGACCCCCTTCACTACCCAACACCACTGCACTACCCTAAACCCTAAAACACTACCCCCATCACGACCCCCTACGCTAACCGAACACCACTGTGCTACCATAAACCCTAAAACAGGAGACATCCATTGTAACGCATGCGTTAGGTCGCATGCATTTACGTCGAAAGGGTTACAACGCAAGCGACGTTAGGACCATTACGCCGTGCACCATTACACCGCATGCGCATTCACCACGCATACGCTTTTAGATCGTATGTGGTGTAATGGACACGAGGCGGGCGGCACGGACAAGCACCGGGGAAAAGGCGGAGGAGCACCGGGTCGACGCGAGGAGAAAAAGGTAAGGGGGCTTAAAGTTTAGGCTTTAGGGCAGTGTGTGGAGATTAGGGTTTAGGGCAGTGTCTGGACATTAGGGTTTAGAGCAGTGTTTAGGGTTTAGGGCAGTGGCTGGGGATTGTGATGACAGTGTAGTGTTTAGGGTTTAGGGCAGTGTCTGGAGATTAGTGTTTAGGGTTTAGGGCAGTGGCTGGGGATTGTGCTGACAGTGTCGTGTTTAGGGCAGTGTGTTTAGCATAGTGTATTAGG
Source organism: Triturus cristatus (assembly GCF_964204655.1). NCBI lineage: Eukaryota > Metazoa > Chordata > Amphibia > Caudata > Salamandridae > Triturus > Triturus cristatus. The sequence goes on from NC_140593.1 coordinate 207,314,532, forward strand.
GGTTAGGCCTTAGGGTTTAGGGAAGTGTAGGGTACTATTTTAGGCTTTAGGCGAGTGTGTGTCATGTTGGGGGGTATTTGGGGAAAAATCGCGATGCTTAACCATGCGGGGTGTGTGTGTGCGTTGTAAATGTGTTTTGCATGTCTTTGAATGCGCACGCTAAGTAATGGTTTGCGTGGTGAAAGACTCCGTTGTACGTGCGCATGCGATGTAAAGACCCCGATGTAAAGGATGCGATGTAAACATTTGTGATGTCGCATCATACATCCCCCAGCATGACCCTCTTCACCACCCAAACACAACTGCATCACCCTAAACCCCAAATCTACACCCAGCATGACCCCTACACTACACAAACACCACTGCATGACCCTAAACCCTAAAACACTAATACCAGAATGATCCCCTACACTATCCAAACACAACTGCACTACCCTAAACCCTAAAACACGACCCCCTACAGTACACAAACACCACTACAGTACCCTAAACCGTAAAGCACTACCCCCTGCACTACACAAACACCACTGCACTACCCTAAACCCTAAAACACTACCACCAGCAGGACCCCTACACTATCCAAACAACACTGCACTACTCTAAACCCTACCACATGACCCCCTACACTACCCAAACTTAACTACACTACCCTAAACTCTAAAACACAACCCCCGACACTACAAAAACACCACTGAACTACCCTAAAATCTAAAACACTATCCCCAGCATGATGCCCTACACTACAGAAACCCCACTGCACTACCCTAAAACCTAAAACACTACCTCCTACACTACACAAACACCACTGCACTACACTAAACCCTGAAACACTACCCCTAGCACGAACCCCTACACTACACAAACACCACTGCACTACCCTAAACCCTTAATCTACCCCAGCATGACCTCCTACACTACCCAAACACCACTGCACTACACTAAACCCTAAAACACTACCCCTAGCACGAACCCCTACACTACACAAACACCACTGCACTACCCTAAACCCTTAATCTACCCCAGCATGACCTCCTCCACTACCCGAACACCACTGCGCCACTCTAAACCCTAAAACACTATCCCCAGCACAACCTCTACACTACCCAAACACCAATGCGCTACCATAAATGCTAAAACACTACCCCCGCATGACCCCGTACACTACCCAAACACCACTGCACTACATTAAGCCCTAAAACACTACCCCAGTATGACCCTCTACACTACACAAACACCACTGCGCTACCCTAAACCCTAAAACATTACCCCCAGATCTACCCTCAACACTACACAAACACCACTGCGCTACCATAAACCCTAAAACACTAGCCCATCACAACCCCCTACACTACCCAAACACCACTGCGCTTCCCTAAACCCTAGAACACTACCCCAGCACGACCCCCTATGCTAACCAAACACCACTATGCTACCCTAAACCCTAAAACACTCGCCCTAGCACGACCCCCTACGCTACCCAAGCACCACTGAGCTACCCTAAACCCTAAAACAATAGCCCCAGCACGAACCCCTACACTACCCAAAAACTACTGCACTACCCTAAACCCTAATACACTAGCCACAGCAAGACCCCTAAACTACCCAAACACCACTGCGCTACCTTAAATCTTAAAACACTACCCCAGCAAGAACCCCTACACTACACAAACACCACTGCGCTACCCTAAACACTAAAACACTACCCCCAGCATGAACCCTCACACTACACAAACAGCACTGCGCTACCCTAAACCCTAAAACACTACCCCCAGCATGACCCCCTACACTACACAAACACCACTGCTCTACCCTAAACCGTAAAACACTACCCCCAACACGACCCCCTACACTACCCAAACACAACTGTGCTCCTTTAAACCCTAAAACACTACCCCCAGCATGACCCCCATCACTACCCAAACACCACTGTGCTACTCTAAACCCTAAAACACTAGCCCCAGCATGATCCTCTACACTACCCAAACACCACTGCGCTACCCTAAACCCTAAAACACTACCCCCAGCATGACCCCCTACACTACCCATACACCACTTCGCTACCATAAACCCTAAAACACTACCCCAAGTACGACCACATACACTACCCAAACACCACTGTGCTACCCTAAACCCTAAAACACTACACCCAGCATAATCCCCCTACACTACCCAAACACAACTGCACTACCCTAGACCCTAAATCTACCCCCAGCACTACCCCCTGCACTACACAAACACCACTGCACTACCCTAAACCCTAAAACACTACCACCAGCAGGACCCCTACACTATACAAACAACACTGCACTACCCTAAACCCTACCACATGACCCCCTACACTACCCAAACTTAACTACACTACCCTAAACTCTAAAACACAACCCCCGACACTACAAAAACACCACTGCACTACCCTAAAATCTAAAACACTATCCCCAGCATGATGCCCTACACTACACAAACACCACTGCACTACCCTAAAACCTAAAACACTACCTCCTACACTACACAAACACCACTGCACTACACTAAACCCTGAAACACTACCCCTAGCACGAACCCCTACACTACACAAACACCACTGCACTACCCTAAACCCTTAATCTACCCCAGCATGACCTCCTACACTGCCCAAACACCACTGCACTACACTAAACCCTAAAACACTACCCCTAGCACGAACCCCTACACTACACAAACACCACTGCACTACCCTAAACCCTTAATCTACCCCAGCATGATCTCCTACACTACCCAAACACCACTGCACTACTCTAAACCCTAAAACACTATCCCCAGCACAACCCCTACACTACCCAAACACCAATGCGCTACCATAAATGCTAAAACACTACCCCCGCATGACCCCGTACACTACCCAAACACCACTGCACTACATTAAGCCCTAAAACACTACCCCAGTATGACCCTCTACACTACACAAACACCACTGCGCTACCCTAAACCCTAAAACATTACCCCCAGATCTACCCTCAACACTACACAAACACCACTGCGCTACCATAAACCCTAAAACACTAGCCCATCACAACCCCCTACACTACCCAAACACCACTGAGCTACCCTAAACCCTAGAACACTACCCCCAGCACGACCCCCTATGCTAACCAAACACCACTATGCTACCCTAAACCCTAAAACACTCGCCCTAGCACGACCCCCTACGCTACCCAAGCACCACTGAGGTACCCTAAACCCTAAAACAATCGCCCCAGCACGACCCCCTACACTACCGAAAAACTACTGCACTACCCTAAACCCTAATACACCAGCCACAGCAAGACCCCTAAACTACCCAAACACCACTGCGCTACCTTAAATCTTAAAACACTACCCCAGCAAGAACCCCTACACTACACAAACACCACTGCGCTACCCTAAACACTAAAACACTACCCCCAGCATGAACCCTCACACTACACAAACAGCACTGCGCTACCCTAAACCCTAAAACACTACCCTCAGCACGACCCCCTACACTACACAAACACCACTGCTCTACCCTAAACCGTAAAACACTACCCCCAACACGACCCCCTACACTACCCAAACACAACTGTGCTACTTTAAACCCTAAAACACTACCCCCAGCATGACCCCCTTCACTAGCCAAACACCACTGTGCTACTCTAAACCCTAAAACACTAGCCCCAGCATGATGCCCTACACTACACAAACACCACTGCACTACCCTAAAACCTAAAACACTACCTCCTACACTACACAAACACCACTGCACTACACTAAACCCTGAAACACTACCCCTAGCACGAACCCCTACACTACACAAACACCACTGCACTACCCTAAACCCTTAATCTACCCCAGCATGACCTCCTACACTACCCAAACACCACTGCACTACACTAAACCCTAAAACACTACCCCTAGCACGAACCCCTACACTATACAAACACCACTGCACTACCCTAAACCCTTAATCTACCCCAGCATGACCTCCTACACTACCCAAACACCACTGCGCTACTCTAAACCCTAAAACACTATCCCCAGCACAACCCCTACACTACCCAAACACCAATGCGCTACCATAAATGCTAAAACACTACCCCCGCATGACCCCGTACACTACCCAAACACCACTGCACTACATTAAGCCCTAAAACACTACCCCAGTATGACCCTCTACACTACACAAACACCACTGCGCTACCCTAAACCCTAAAACATTACCCCCAGATCTACCCTCAACACTACACAAACACCACTGCACTACCATAAACCCTAAAACACTAGCCCATCACAACCCCCTACACTACCCAAACACCACTGCGCTACCCTAAACCCAGAACACTACCCCCAGCACGACCCCCTATGCTAACCAAACACCACTGTGCTACCCTAAACCCTAAAACACTCGCCCTAGCACGACCCCCTACGCTACCCAAGCACCACTGAGCTACCCTAAACCCTAAAACAATAGCCCCAGCACGACCCCCTACACTACCCAAAAACTACTGCACTACCCTAAACCCTAATACACCAGCCACAGCAAGACCCCTAAACTACCCAAACACCACTGCGCTACCTTAAATCTTAAAACACTACCCCAGCAAGAACCCCTACACTCCACAAACACCACGGCGCTGCCCTCAACACTAAAACACTACCCCCAGCATGAACCCTCACACTACACAAACAGCACTGCGCTACCCTAAACCCTAAAACATTACCCCCAGCACGACCCCCTACACTACACAAACACCACTGCTCTACCCTAAACTGTAAAACACTACCCCCAACACGACCCCCTACACTACCCAAACACAACTGTGCTACTTTAAACCCTAAAACGCAACCCCCAGCATGCCCCCCTTCACTACCCAAACACCACTGTGCTACTCTAAACCCTAAAACACTAGCCCCAGCATGATCCTCTACACTACCCAAACACCACTGCGCTACCCTAAACCCTAAAACACTACCCCCAGCATGACCCCCTACACTACCCATACACCACTTCGCTACCATAAACCCTAAAACACTACCCCAAGCACGACCACATACACTACCCAAACACCACTGTGCTACCCTAAACCCTAAAACACTACACCCAGCATAATCCCCCTACACTACCAAAACACAACTGCACTACCCTAGACCCTAAATCTACCCCCAGCACTACCCCCTGCACTACACAAACACCACTGCACTACCCTAAACCCTAAAACACTACCACCAGCAGGACCCCTACACTATCCAAACAACACTGCACTATCCTAAACCCTACCACATGACCCCCTACACTACCCAAACTTAACTACACTACCCTAAATTCTAAAACACAACCCCCGACACTACAAAAACACCACTGCACTACCCTAAAATCTAAAACACTATCCCCAGCATGATGCCCTACACTACACAAACACCACTGCACTACCCTAAAACCTAAAACACTACCTCCTACACTACACAAACACCACTGCACTACACTAAACCCTGAAACACTACCCCTAGCACGAACCCCTACACTACACAAACACCACTGCACTACCCTAAACCCTTAATCTACCCCAGCATGACCTCCTACACTGCCCAAACACCACTGCAGTACACTAAACCCTAAAACACTACCCCTAGCACGAACCCCTACACTACACAAACACCACTGCACTACCCTAAACCCTTAATCTACCCCAGCATGACCTCCTACACTATCCAAACACCACTGCACTACTCTAAACCCTAAAACACTATCCCCAGCACAACCCCTACACTACTCAAACACCAATGCGCTACCATAAATGCTAAAACACTACCCCCGCATGAACCCGTACACTACCCAAACACCACTGCACTACATTAAGCCCTAAAACACTACCCCAGTATGACCCTCTACACTACACAAACACCACTGCGCTACCCTAAACCCTAAAACATTACCCCCAGATCTACCCTCAACACTACACAAACACCACTGCGCTACCATAAATCCTAAAACACTAGCCCATCACAACCCCCTACACTACCCAAACACCACTGCGCTACCCTAAACCCTAGAACACTACCCCCAGCACGACCCCCTATGCTAACCAAACACCACTGTGCTACCCTAAACCCTAAAACACTCACCCTAGCACGACCCCCTACGCTACCCAAGCACCACTGAGCTACCCTAAACCCTAAAACAATCGCCCCAGCACGACCCCCTACACTACCCAAAAACTACTGCACTACCCTAAACCCTAATACACCAGCCACAGCAAGACCCCTAAACTACCCAAACACCACTGCGCTACCTTAAATCTTAAAACACTACCCCCAGCATGAACCCTCACACTACACAAACAGCACTGCGCTACCCTAAACCCTAAAACACTACCCTCAGCACGACCCCCTACACTACACAAACACCACTGCTCTACCCTAAACCGTAAAACACTACCCCCAACACGGCCCCCTACACTACCCAAACACAACTGTGCTACTTTAAACCCTAAAACACTACCCCCAGCATGACCCCCTTCACTACCCAAACACCACTGTGCTACTCTAAACCCTAAAACACTAGCCCTAGCATGATCCTCTACACTACCCAAACACCACTGCGCTACCCTAAACCCTAAAACACTACCCCCAGCATGACCCCCTACACTACCCATACACCACTTCGCTACCATAAACCCTAAAACACTACCCCCAGCACGACCACATACACTACCCAAACACCACTGTGCTACCCTAAACCCTAAAACACTACACCCAGCATAATCCCCCTACACTACCCAAACACAACTGCACTACCCTAGACCCTAAATCTACCCCCAGCATGACCCCCTACACTACACAAACACCACCTCACTACCCTAAACCCTAAAACACTACTACCAGAACGATCCCCTACGCTATCCAAACACAACTGCACTACCCTAAACCCTAAAAAACGACCCCCTATACAACACAAACACCACTGCACGACACCAAACCCTAAAAGTCTACCCTCAGAATGACCACCTACACTAGACAAACACCACTGCACTACCCTAAACCATAAAACACTACCCCCTACACTACACAAACACCACTGCACGACCCTAAACCCTAAAACACTAATACCAGAATGATCCCCTACACTATCCAAACACAACTGCACTACCCTAAACCCTAAAACACGACCCCCTACAGTACACAAACACCACTGCACTACCCTAAACCGTAAAGCACTACCCCCTGCACTACACAAACAGCACTGCACTACCCTAAACCCTAAAACACTACCACCAGCAGGACCCCAACACTATCCAAACACCACTGCACTACCCTAAACCCTACCACACGACCCCCTACACTACCCAAACTTAACTACACTACCCTAAACTCTTAAACACAACCCCCAACACTACAAAAACACCACTGCACTACCCTAAAATCTAAAACACTATCCCTAGGATGATGCCCTACACTACACAAACACCACTGCACTACCCTAAAACCTAAAACACTACCCCCTACACTACACAAACGCCACTGCACTACACTAAACCCTAAAACACTACCCCTACCACGAACCCCTACACTACACAAACACCACTGCACTACCCTAAACCCTAAATCTACCCCAGCATGACCTCCTACACTACACAAACACCACTGCGCTACTCTAAACCCTAAAACACTATCCCCAGCACGACCCCTACAATACCCAAACACCACTGCACTACATTAAGCCCTAAAACACTACCCCAGTATGGCCCTCTACACTACACAAACACCACTGCGCTACCCTAAACCCTAAAACATTACCCCAGCACTACCCTCAACACTACACAAACACCACTGTGCTACCATGAACCCTAAAACACTACCGCATCACAACCCCTACACTACCCAAACACCACTGCGCTACCCTAAACCCTTAAACACTAACCGCAGCACGACCCCTACACTACCCACACCCCACTGCACTACCCTAAACACTAAAACACTACTCCTGCACGATCCCTTTCACTACCCAAATACCACTGTGCTACCCTAAACCCTAGAACACTCGCCCCAGCACAAGCCCCTATGCTACCCAAGCACCACTGAGCTACCCTAAACCCTAAAACAATAGCCCCAGCACGACCCCCTACGCTACCCAAAAACTACTGCGCTACCCTAAACCCTAAAACACCAGCCCCAGCACGACCCCCTACACTACCCAAACACCACTGCGCTACCTTAAATCTTAAAACACTACCCCCAGCATGAACCCCTACACTACACAAACACCACTGCGCTACCCTAAACACTAAAACACTACCCCCAGCATGAACCCTCACACTACACAAACAGCACTGCCCTACCCTAAACCCTAAAACACTTCCCCCAGCACGACCCCCTAGACTACACAAACACCACTGCTCTACCCTAAACCGTAAAACACTACCCCCAACACGTCCCCCTACACTACCCAAACACAACTGTGCTACTTTAAACCCTAAAACACTACCCCAGCACGACCCCCTTCACTACCCAAACATCACTGTGCTACCCTAAACCCTAAAACACTAGCCCCAGCATGATCCTCTACACTACCCAAACACCACTGCGCTACCCTAAACCCTAAAACACTAAACCCAGCATGACCCCCTACACTACCCATACACCACTTTGCTACCCTAAACCCTAAATCACTACCCCCAGGACGACCGCATACACTACCCAAACACCACTGCGCTACCCTAAACCCTAAAACACTACCCCCAGCATGATCCCCCTACACTACCCAAACACAACTGCACTACCTTAAACCCTAAATCTACCCCCAGCATGACCCCCTACACTACACAAACACCACTGCACTACCCTAAAACCTAAAACACTACTACAAGAACGTTCCCCTACATTACCCAAACACAACTGCACTACCCTAAACCCTAAAACACGACCCCCTATACAAGACAAACACCACCGCACTACACCAAACCCTAAAAGTCTACCCCCAGAATGACCCCCTACACTAGACAAACACCTCTGCACTACCCTAAACCATAAAGCACTACCCCCTACACTACACAAACACCACCGCACTACCCTAAACCCTAAAACACTATCACCAGCAGGACCCCCTACATTACCCAAACACCACTGCATTACCCTAAACCCTACCACACGGCCCCCTGCACTACCCAAACTCAACTGTACTACCCTAAACCCAAAAACACGACCCCCGACACTACAAAAACACCGCTGCACTACCCTAAAATCTAAAACACTACCCCCAGCATGTTGCCCTACACTACACAAACACCACTGCACTACCCTAAACCCTAAAACACTACCCCTATACTACACAAACACCACTGTACTACACTAAACCCTAAATCACTACCCCCAAGCACAAACCCCTACACTACACAAACACCACTGCACTACCCTAAACCCTAAAACACTACCCCCAGCACAACCCCCTACACTACACAAACAACACTGCCCTACCCTAAACCCTAAATCTACCCCAGCATGACCGCCTACACTACCCAAACACCACTGCTCTACCCTAAACACTAAAACACTACCCCCCGCACGACCCCCTACACTACCCAAACACCACTGCACTACGCTAAACCCTAAAACACTACCCTAGTATGACCCACTACACTACACAAACACCACTGCATTACCCTAAACTTTAAAATACTTCCCCAGCATGAACCCCCAAATACTACCCAAACACCACTGCACAACCCTAAACCCTAAATCTACCCCCACCACAACCCTATACACTACCCAAACACCACTGATCTACCCTAAACCTTAAATCTACCCCAGCACGGCCCCCAGCACTACCCAAACACCACTGCACTACCCTAAACCCTAAAACACTACCCCCAGCACGACACCCTATACTACCCAAACACAAGTGGGCTACCCTAAAACTAAGCCCCCAGCATGACACCCTACACTTCAAACACCACTGCACTACCCTAAACCCTAAAACACTATCCCCAGCACAACACCCTACCCTACCCAACACCACTGCGCTACCCTAAACCCAAAAACATTACCCCACCACGAAACCCTACAATACCCAAACATCACTGCGGTACCCTAAACCCTAAAACACTACCCCCAGCACAACCCCCTACACTACACAAACCTCACTGCGGTACCCTAAACCTTAGAACACTACCCCAACACGTCCCCCTATACTACACAAACACCACTGTGCTACCCTAAACCCTAAAACACTACCCCCAGCACAACCCCGTACACTACCCATACACCACTGCGCTACCCTAAACCCTAAAACACTACCGCCAGCACGACCGCATACACTACCCAAACACCACTGCGCTACGCTAAACCCTAAAACACTACCACCAGCACAACCCCCTACACTACACAAACATCACTGCGCAACCCTAAACCCTAAATACTACCCCCAGCACGACCCCTACACTACACAAACACCACTGCGCAACCTTAAACCCTAAAACACTATCCCCAGCAAGACCCCCTATACTACACAAACACCACTGCGCTACCCTAAACTCTAAAACACTACCTTCAGCACGGCCACTATACTACACAAACACCACTGCACTGCCTGTAACCCTAAAACACTACCCCCAGCACGACACCCTACACTATACAAACACCACTGCACTACCCAAAACCCTAAAACACTACCCCCTACACTACACAGACACCACTGCACTACCCTAAAATGTAAAACACTACCTCCAGCACGAATCCCCAAACACTAACCAAACACCATTGCACTACCCCAAACCCTAAAACACTACCTCCGGCACAACCCCCTTCGCTACCCAAACACCACTGCGCTACCTTAAACCCTAAAACACTACCCCTAGCACGACCCCCTACACTACCCATACACAACTGCGCTACCCTAAACCGTAAAACACTACCCCCGCATGACCCCCTACACTACACAAACACCACAGCGCTATCCTAAACCCTAAAAAACTACCCCCAGCCCGACCCCCTACACTACACAAACACCACTGCGCTACCCTAAACCCTAAAACACTACCCCAGCATGACCCCTAAAGTACACAAACACCACTGCGCTACTCTAAACCCTAAAACACTACCCCCAGCACGACCCCCTACAATACACAAACACCACTGTGCTACTCTAAACCCTAAAACACTACCCACAGCATGACTCCCTACAATTCACAAACACCACTGCACTACCCTAAACCCTAAAACACTACCCCCTACACTACACAGACACCACTGCACTACCCTAAACTGTAAAATACTACCACCAACACGAACCCCCAAACACTACCCAAACACTACTGCACTACCCTAAACCCTAAATCTACCCCCAGCACGACCCCATACACTAGCCAAGCACCACTGATCTACCCTAAACCATAAATCTACCCCCAGCACGACCCCCTACACTACCCAAACACCACTGCGCTACCCTACACCTTAAAACACTACCCACCACGACACCCTACCCTACCCACACATCACTGGGGTACCCTAAATCCTAAAACACTACCCCCAGCACAACCCCCTACCCTACGCAAACTTCACTGTGGTACCCTAATTCATAGAACACTACCCCAACACTACCCCCTACACTACACAAACACAGCTGTGCTACTTTAAACCCTAAAACACTACCCCCAGCATGACCCCCTACACTACCCAAACACCACTGTGCTACCCAAAACCCTAAAACACTACCCCAGCATGACCCCTAAAGTACACAAACACCACTGCGCTACTCTAAACCCTAAAACACTACCCCCAGCACCACCCCCTACAATACACAAACACCACTGCGCTACTCTAAACCCTAAAATGCTACCCACAGCATGACCCCCTACAATTCACAAAAACCACTGCACTACCCTAAACCGTAAAACACTACCCCCTACACTACATAGACACCACTGCACTACCCTAAACTGTAAAATACTACCCCCAACACGAACCTGCAAACACTACTGAACACGACTGCACTACCCTAAACCCTAAATGTACCCCCAGCACAACCCCATACACTAGCCAAGCACCACTGATCTACCCCAAACCATAAATCTACCCCCAGCACGACCCAATACACTACCCAAACACCACTGCGCTACCCTAAACCCTAAAACACTACCCCACCACAACACCCTACCCTATCCAAACATCACTGCGGTACCCTAAATCCTAAAACACTACCCCCAGCATGACCCCCTACACTACACAAACTTCACTGCAGTACATTAATTCCTAGAACACTACCCCTACACTACCCCCACACTACACAAACACAGCTGCGCTACTTTAAACCCTAAAACACTACCCCCAGCACGACCCCCTGCACTACCCAAACACCACTGCGCTACCCTAAACCCTAAAACACTACACCTAGTACGACCCTGAACACTACCCAAACACCACTGCGCTACCCTAAACCCTAAAAAACTACCTCCAGCATGACACCCTACACTACCCATACACCACTGCACTACCCTAAACCCTAAAACACTACCCCCAGCACGACCCCCTATACTACACAAACACCACTGCACTACCCTTAACCCTAAAACACTACCCCAGCACTACCCCTACACTACACAAACCCCACTGCACTACACAAAACCCTAAAACACTACTCCCTACACTACAAAGACACCACTGCACTACCATAAACCCTAAAACACTCTCCTCAGCACGACCCCCTACACTGCACAAACACCACTGCACTACCCTAAACTGTAAAACACTACCCCCACCACGAACCCGCAAACACCATTGCACTACCCTAAACCCTAAACCTACCCCCATCACGACCCCTTACACTACCCAAACATAACTGACCTACCCTAAACCCAAATCTACTCCCACCACGACCCCCTATACTACCCAAACACCACTGCACCACCCTAAACCCTAAAACCCCAGAAAACAAAGCCCCCAGCATGACCCACTACACTATGCAAACATCACTGCAGTACGCCAAAGCCTAAAACACTACCCCCAGCATGAACCCCTACACTACACAAACACCACTGCACTACCCTAAAACACGACCCCTACACTTCCCAAACACAACTGCACTACCCTAAACCCTAAAACGCAACCCCCTACACTACAAAAACACCACTGCACTAAAATAAACCCTAAAACACTACCCCCAGCACGAACTTCTACACTACACAAACACCACTGCACTACACTATACCCTAAGACAGTACCCCCAGCACGAACTCCTACACTACACAAACACCACTGCACTACCCTAAACTCTTTAACATTACCCCAGCACAACCCCCTACACTAACCAAACACCACTGCACATTGCTAAACCCTAAAACACTACCCCCAGTATGACCCCTACACTACACAAACACCACTGCGCTACCCTAAACCCCAAAACACTACCCCCAGCACTACCCCCAACACTCCACAAACAAAACTGCGCTACCTTAAACCTTAAAACACTACCACCAGCACTACCCCCTACACTACCCAAACACCACTGCCCTACCCTAAAACCTAAAACACTACCCCGGCACAATCCCCTACACTACCCAAACACCACTGTGCTACCCTAAACCCTAAAACACAACCCCCAGCATTACCCCCTACAATACACAAACACCACTGCACTTCTCTAAACCCTAAAACACTACCCACAGCACGACCCCCTACAATACACAAACACCACTGCACTACCCTTAACCCTAAAACACTACCCTCTATACTACACAGACACCACTGCACTACCCAAAACCCTAAAACACTACCCACAGTATGACCCCCTACACTACACAAACACCACTGCACTACCCTAAACTGTAAAATACTACCCCCAACACGAGCCACGAAACACTACCCAAACACCACTGCACTACCTTAAACCCTAAATCTACCCCCAGCATGACCCCATACACTATCCAAACACCACGGATCTACCCTAAACCATAAATCTACACCAAGCACGACCCCCTACACTACCCAAACACCACTGCGCTATCCTAAACCCTAAAACACTACCCCACCACAACACCCTACCCTACCGAAACATCACTGGGATAACCTAAATCCTAAAACACTACCCCCAGCACAACCCCCTACACTACGCAAACTTCACTGCGCTACCATAATTCCTAAAACACTAACCCAACACTACCCCCTACACTACACAAACACCGCTGCACTCCTTTAAAACCTAAAACACTACCCCCAGCATGACCCCCTACACTACCCAAACACCACTGCGCTACCCTAAACCCTAAAACACTACACCCAGTACGGCCCTCAACACTCCCCAAACACCACTGGGCTACCCTAAACCCTGAATAACTACCCCCAGCACAACACCCTACACTACCCATATACCACTGCACTACCCTAAACCCCAAAACACTACACCCAGCACGACCGCATACACTACCCAAACACCACTGTGCTACCCTAAACCCTAAAACACTACCCCCAACACTACACAAACATCACTGTGCTACCCTAAACCCTAAAACACTACCGCCAGCACTACCCCTACACTACCCAAACACCACTTCCCTACCCTAAACCCTAAAACACTACCCCAGCATGACCCTCTACATTACCCAAACACCATGCACCACCCTAAACCCTAAAACACTACCCCCAGCACAGTCCCCTACACTACCCAAACACCACTTGACTACACTAAACCCTAAAACACTACCCCCAGCATGACCCCTTCACTACCCAAACACCACTGCACTACCCTAAACCCTAAAACACTGTACCCAGCACAACCCCCTATACTACCCAAACACCACTGCGTTACCCTAAACCCTAAAACACAACCGCCAGCACAACCCCCTACACTACACACACACCACTGCTCTAACCTAAAGCCTAAAATACTGTCCCCTGCACGACCCCTCCACTATCCAAACACCACTGCACTGCACTAAACCCTAAAACACTACCCACAGCATTACCCCCTACACTACCCAAACACCACTGCACTACACTAAACCCTAAAACACTACCCCCAGCACGACCTCCTACACTACCCAAACACCACTGCGCTACCCTAAACCCTAAAACACTACCGCCAGCATAACCCCCTACACTACCCATACACCACTGCACTACCTTAAAACTAAAACAGGACTCCCTACACTACACATACACCACTGCACTACCCTAAACCCTAAAACACTAACCCCAGCACAACCCCCGTCACTACCCAAACATCACTGCACTACCCTAAACCCTAAAACAATACCTCCTGCATGACCTTCTACACTACCCAAACACCACTGCACTACCCTACACCCTAAAACACTACAACCAGGACGACCCCCTATACTACCCATACACCACTGCACTACCCTTAACCCTAAAACAGGACACCCTACACTACACATCTACCACTGCATTACCATAAACCCTAAAACACTACCCCCAGCACGACCCCCTTCACTACCCAAACACCACTGCACTACCCTAAACCCTAAAACACTATCCCCAGCACGACACCATATACTACCCAAACACCACTGCACTACCCTAAACCCTAAAACACTACCCCCAGCACGACCCCTACACTACCCAAACACCACTGCGCTACCCTAAACCCTAAAACACCACCCCCAGCATGACCCCCTACACTACACAAACACCACTTCACTACCCTAAACCCTAAAACACTGCCCCAGCACGACCCCTACACCACACAAACACCACTGCACTACCCTAAACCCTAAAACACTACCCCCTGCATGACCCCCTACACTACAAAAACACCACTGCACTAATCTAAACCCTAAATAACTACCCCCAGCATGACCCCCTACACTTCCCAAACACCACTGCACTACTCTAAACCCTAAAACACTACACCCGACACAACCCCCAACACTACACACACACCACTGCACTAACCTAAATCCTAAAACACTGCCCCCAGCACAAACCCTCTACTACACAAACACCACCGCACTACCCTAAACCCTAAAACACTACCCCAGCATGACCCCCTACACTAACCAAACACCACCGCACTACCCTAAACCCTAAAACACTACCCCCAGCATGACCCCCTATGCTACCCAAACACCACTGCACTGCACTAAACCCTAAAACACTACCCCGCGTGACCCCTACACTACACAAACACCACTGCACTACCGTAAACCCTAAAACACTACCCCAGCACGACCTCCTACACTACCCAAACACCACCGCACTACCCTAAACCCTTGAAAAGTAACACCCACCCCATTCCCAATTCCTCTTAACTGTCATTCCTCGTCGTTCTTACTTCACGTCATCTCTGAGGGGCGGTGCATGCCGTTGTGAGGAAACGTAACAACCTATGTTTCCTTACAATGATGTGGATCGTCTACATTTTTTTTAACGCATGGTCATTTACCATACATACTTTTACAATAAAATTTGTTGTAAAGGCATGTTGTAAAGGCATGTGTGGTAAATGACCATCCGTTCTAAAAAAATGCTTAGTAATGACTTCGCGATGTACATCTCATGCATGGTAATGCATGCGTTTTAATGGTATTGCGAAGTAAAAAAGTCGTTGTAGCAGCTGTTTACCGATCAAAGCTGGCCCCTATTCTTCAGTGAGAGTGTTATTTGATTAGGAGGAAGGAATGTGTTTTTTTACCGAAAAGTGCATTTCCGGCTGTTGTATATTGAAAGTGTTCGCGTGGCCGGCGCGACAAGCCACCAGAAAACACAGCTAATGGAAAGCGTCCTCCCCGAAGTGTGGAGCAGTGCCATGAGAGGTCAACAAGTGTGTGTCCCACTGCAGTTTGACCGTACTGTGCCACTCTAGGTTACGGGAGGCAGAAGCGGCATCCATTGCCGGTCCTCTTGTACACTAAAAAAGGACCAAACAATGCTATCCTTTCTTTTCTTCTTCTGCTGCACCATCTTTTCTTCCTCCTCTACTGCAAGTGGATCAACTTCGGCAAAACTAGAAGCCATAGTTGTATTAGAAATAAACAAACACGCCAAAAAGGTATATCAATATAAAGAGAAGCAAGAAACAGGTCTTCTCTCTATCACGGACAAAAAGTAAGGGAAAAATCAGAAGGATGGATCCTCCCTCTTTCACAATGAAATTGATTTCAACTGATCAGATTCCTTTTCTCTTTTGCTGACATGAAATCGCGTAGGGTGCACACACTTGTCATACACCCTTCGCGCACCCGTGAAAATCATATATATCATTATACACTATAAATACAAATTTCTATTAACTTTAATAAGTATATTAGCAAAACTGTTCAGTCTAATATCATATTCAAAGTTTCTCGGCTCGATCTCAGCACGATCATGGCACGACCCCGGAAATACTGGGGAGATGTTGCGCACATTAAGTGGCTACACCGCGCGTTTCGTAAATTTACTTTCGTCGAATTTATATTGAAAATAATACTTTAAAAATACTTTTATTAATAAATTTAGACAAACACTTAAAGGAAAACTTTTATTTATAATTATTTAAAGATATTTCATACTTTACAAATTATGCCAAAGTCGCGACCCCAGCGTGACTTTTCAAAATGGCTACCGGAATTCGCGCAGCCATCATGTAGGATGCGTGAAGGGTGTGCGACTCCTGTATAATATTACAACCAAAAAAATGAATGAATATAGTTTTCCTAACAAGAAATTATTCACAATTTTTTTTAATATATATATATATGTATAGAAAATAAAAAAAAACATAGGATTGTGGTACATTAGACTTACAAATTTTCATTTAAAAATACCTTTGAAATTCACTGAAAAAATCACAGGTTTCAGGAACGTTATAGTTAGTTGGACATTTCACTCGTACAAAACCATAGAAATTCCAGTGTTATAGTTAGTTCAGTTAACTATAACTCGCGCCCCCGCAATGCGCTGCAGATAACGTCACATATTACATCATTCATGGCATGGTCAGTGACATCACTGATGACATCTCAAATTACATCACTGATGACATCACTGATTTCATCATCCACGTGAAAATCTGATGCACCTCCTCACACCTGAATATAACCTTAGATACACCCACTCTAAAATACAGACTAGCATTTTCGAAAAAATAGACACATCAATACCAGTTCTGCGCATGCATCCACTCATTCACCCAGTCACTCATACATGCAGTCACTCATCAATACAACACTATCATATGCACTCATACACCTATACAGACACTCACACACTGCCACATATCCAGTTACTCACACACCTAATCAGTCATGCAAAGAATCAATCATACTTCCATTTACTCTCATATACAGTTATACAGACACCACCTCACTTATTCATACAGATACTAACACATAATCACTGACACAAATACACACTCATCCATGCAGCCACTCTCACAATTACTGACTCTCACATATAGTTATTTATATACACCATCACTCACACATACTGCCTTTTACATATGTACTTACTTGCATATGTACCACTGAGACATCCATTCACTCACCAACACACCCATACACACATTCACCCACCCATACAGCTGTTTCCACATGCACTGCTGAACCCATACACCCAGTGAATCAACCACTCACACATCTATGCATAGTCACATACCTCCCACCCACCCACACACACAGTCAGGTAGCCACACAAATACTCAGGCAAGCAACCAATAACCCATATAGACACTCCTGCAGCTACTCACCAACCCATGCAGCAGCTTACACAACAACAGACTGACTGACACAGAATTTCGCACAGTTTAGTCACTAACCCATGCATTCAGAAAGACACATTTAATCACTCACTTATACAGTCAGTCACGTTCCTACTAAATCCTCCATATAGACACTTATACACCCACTCATTCTTCAATACAGCTTGGCATATATATAAAACAAATGTAAACTTTACGGAAGCACACAGTCACTGGATGATGTCGTCAGTGATGTCATTTGAGATGTCATCAGTGATGTCATCAGTGATGTCACTGACCATGTCATGAATGATGTCATATGTGACGTCATCAGCAGTGCATTGCGGGGGCGCAAGTTATAGTTAGCTGAACTAACTATAACACCAGAATTTCTATGGTTTTGTATGAGTGAATTGTCCAACTAACTATAACCTTCCTGAAACCTATGTTTAAAACCATAGGTTTCACACACGTTATAGTTAGGAATTAGCATTTAAACAACCTTGCAAATTCACTTAAAAAACCATAGGTTTCACACATGTTATAGTTAGCTGGACATTTCACTCGTGAAAAACCATTGAAATTCCCCCGTTATAGTTAGTGCAGGCAACTATAACTCACGCGACCGCAGTCCTCTGCTGATGACGTCAGATATTACATCACTGTATTTAGACACTTATTTACCCATGTCTTCTTCCATTAATTTTTAGCTATACATATATTACAAATATTTTTTTTTCAGAAAGACACATATGTCATCAGTGATGTAATATCTGACGTCATCAGCAGAGGACGGGGTAGCGGGACAGTCTCAGTACCAGCCTGGTACGGGAACACCCTGTGCCCAGCTCTCAATCATACTTGCCGTGCCGTCATAGAATTATAGTTTTCTGCCTAGAATCACACCATGAGTCTGTGCGCACACAGGCATTGTTCTCAGAGATTCAATTCGTGTTACTCTGGTTCTTTCAGAATTGCATTCGTAGGAAAGGGGCAGCTTGTTTTATTGAACTGTGATGGCTAGCATTGAGCCCAAATTAATATGTCACAAATGAGAGGGCAATGCAAACACATTTGACATCAACATGGTAGATTTTCCTTCCACTCCTGCAATGGGTCATGTAGTTTGTATATGTTCAAAAGTCCAATTAACCCTTACCACACATGTAGTGTTACATACATGTCTCCAATGTTTATGCAGTTGCGCAAGCGTCCATGCAGATCTCTTTTGCACCTGACAGTAGACAGTCTCCAGAAGCACAATCTTAGCAGAGAGCAAACTGTTTCTCATGTACAGTCATGCTTATTATTCAGCGCTGTGTGGTGTTTCAGATAGCAGTGAGTAACGCTAATACATTGAACATCACCAAGGCTCATTTCCTTTGCTAGAGTGTAGTACGTCATTCAGGTTGCACATGTTCATGGTCTCAAAAAGCAGTTTGGGCATGTGCTCTTTTCTGTTTCTGAAAAATATAACGAAAATGTGTCAGACTGTTAGAGTAATTATCACTTGCTCTACCACAGTAGTAAGTGTGCTTTCAAATAGCAAATCAAATTTCGTTTTCTGCCTAGAATCACACCATGAGTCTGTGCCCACACAGGAATTGTTGTCAGAGATTCAATTCGTGTTACTCTGGTTCTTTTAGAATTGCATTCGTAGGAAAGGGGAAGCTTGTTTTCTTGAACTGTGATGGCTAGCATTGAGCCCAAATTAATATGTCACAAATGAGAGGGCAATGCAAACACATTTGACATCAACATGGTAGATTTTCCTTCCACTCCTGCAATGGGTCATGTAGTTTGTACATGTTCAAAAGTTCTATTAACCCTTACCACACATGTAGTGTTACATACATGTCTCCAGTGTTTATGCAGTTGTGCAAGCGTCAATGCAGATCTCTCTTGCACTTGACAGTAGACAGTCTCCAGAAGCACACTCTTAGCAGAGAGCAAGCTGTTTCTCATGTACAGTCATGCTTACTATTCAGCGCTGTGTGGTGTTTCAGATAGCAGTGAGTAACGCTAATACATTGAACATCACCAAGGCTCATTTCCTTTGCTAGAGTGTAGTACGTCATTCAGGTTGCACATGTTCATGGTCTCAAAAAGCTGTTGGGCAAGTGCTCATTTCTGTTTCTGAAAAATATAATGAAAATGTGTCAGACTGTTAGAGTAATTATCACTTGCTCTATCACAGTAGTAAGTGTGCTTTCAAATTGCAAATTAAATTTTGTTTTCTTCCTAGAATCACACCACGAGTCTGTGCGCACACAGGAATTGTTGTCAGAGATTTAATTCTTGGTACTCTGGTTCTTTTAGAATTACATTCGTAGGAAAGGGGAAGCTTTAATTCGTGTTGGTTTTATAGTGTTTTTCACTTGTAGGAAAGGGGTAGATAGTATTATAAGATTTGAAAAGCACAAAAAAAAATATAGTAATAAATTTAAATTACATAAAGGTATTTTTTTTTTAGTTTCTTTCAGGTATTGCTGACCAACAGTGAAATAAATTAAAGATGCCTATAAAATCAAGGAAGAGAAAAGAACAGAAAAAACATTTATATTTGAAGACAACTGGAGGACCCAAATTAGTTGAAGATCCTCATGTTGGAACAAAGAAAAAGTCTTCTGGTAAGCAAACTAAGGATTTTTTTAAAAATATCTTCAAAAAAAGAACAAATTTGAAAAATGTCCCCACTGCAAATAGTGTTTCAAGTAGAAAACAACAGGACAAAAGTGAGAAATTACAAAATGCTAATGTACAATTAGAAGCAATAAAGATTGACTTAAAAAGAAAAACAGCATTTAAAGACATTCGTAGAAAAATGTTTCAGAGAAGAGTGATGTCCAATTTGCTAAAGGATGTGAAAAAATATAAGAAGAAAGCAAAATTTTATAAGCAAAAAAAAGATATTGAATCAATTGTAGCTAAGGCTTTAGATTTGAAAAGAAATCTATTCATTTTAATTTTGAACAGGATCCGTACATTAGATAAAATGGTCAAGTAATGAAGTCACAAAGCAAAACGAAAAGAGTAGTGAAAAGAAATAACTTTTGTAAAGTGTTTTTAGGAGAATGGATGCATAGTTCAAGTACTGAACCATTTTTTAATGAAGAGAGTTATCTTCAAAGTAATAGTTTGCTGCATGCAGTTGACACCAGAGGTCGTGCTTATGAAGTGAAAGATGTTTGTATAATGGAAAAGGAGAAAATGGTTCCAAGAAATGAGGAAGAAGTGATAGCTGATGAGGTTATGGGGAGACGTCCTAAAGCCCCAGTGTACACTTGGAATTGTAGTAGTATTTGTACTGTACGACAGGAATCTATTGATAAATTACGTGAGAGAATATAGTAAAAAAAAAGTGTTAAACAGAAGATTAAGGTGCTTCAAAGACTAGATCCATGTAGAGTGAGAGAGAATACTGGTTTGCAAGGACATTCTCTGGCTTGTCTTTCTAGGAAAGTTTGGCAAAGTGGTTTTCACCATTTTAGGATGCTGGCAGTTCATCATACTGAAATGAGAAAGTTTGTGAGAAGATTGTATTTTGCTAAAAGTCCAGCACTAAAGTTAAATGAGTTGAATAGGGCTCTGTTCCGTGGATCTGTATCAGATGTAGAGAAGGTTACTGATGAAATTCAATTTTGTTACTTTGGTCCGGAACAAGAAAGTGCAGGTAATGAAACAGTTATTGAAGAAAATGTGGAAGAGAATGTAGAACCCACTGTTAGTAAAAATTTTGAAGATCAAATGACAAAATTTACTATCATCTCTAATGAAAGACCAAATATTACTTGTATTTGTTGCCGGAGAAGCCATTATAAAAATCAAACAGGTATGTTGATCTCTGTGAAAAAGAAAATAATACTAAGTGGATGGATTTTGCTACATATTTACTTCTGGAAAATTGTTTTGATTTGGGTGAATATAACCGTATTCGTAAATACTGTTATAACAAGTTAGAAGAAAATAAAATGCCAGCAAGAGCTGTACATAATAATTTAGAATTGGTTGAAATTCCTGCAGAACTTAGTGATTTAAATACATATGAGTCTATACTCATTTTCAGACTATAGTTCGTATGGAGCCCAAAACAGGCAAATTACCTCCTTCGGATTTACAAAGAGGTTTAAAAGGAAGAGTTGTCTATTTGCCATTGGATTTGAAAAAAAATATGGAAACTATTGATGCAGATAGATTGGAAACTGAACCATTAGTTATTTTTGTTAATGGAGTACCAACAAAGAATAAGAAAATTTGGCAGGGGCTGGTAGATGTACGAAAAGTACAAAGAGCAAATTTATATTTGAAAAGAAATAATAAATGGTATGAAACAATTTATATGGATGAAGATGAAGAAGTTTTACTACCAGACTCAGGAATATCAGCTGGGCAAATTGAAAAAGTGGATAAGTCAAAAGAAGAAGAAATTTATGAACATTTCAGCATACATCCTCTTCATTCAAAAGAAGTTATGGCAAACACTATTGATCTGTTTCAGATGAAAAAAGCACAAGGAACTCCCGTGAGTGTATGGGAGGAGAGCTTGGAAGCTCATTGTTTTCCCCAGCTGTTTCCTACAGGAAAAGGTGGACGATATGATGAATGTCCAATACAGATTCCTGCTTCTGAGTATCGGACTACAAGATTATATGCAGAAGATCCAAGATTTCGTCAAAGTATTCCTTATTTGTTCCATCTTTTATTTGAAAGTGACTTGTCATCACTATCTTATGCAGTAAATCACATTTTGAAAACTGGAGTACATCTACATAATGTGTCTGCAAAGGATTTTATGAACAAAGTGCAACAGCGAGATGATCATTTGGAATCTCAATTGATTAATCTAATGGCTTGTCAGCGTGGGACAAACGAATATTGGTACCGACGCCATGGAGAATTGAAATGTATGTTACGGAATTTAGGAACTCCTACATGGTTTCTCACCCTAAGCTGTGCTGAGTACGCTTGGGATGATCTTCTGGATTTTCTTCGAGAGGCAAATTCAAATATTGAAAACATCCAATACAAGACAGCAGGAGAGTTGTGCTCATTGGATCCGGTTAATGTTTGCAGATATTTCAATCATAGATTTGAGGCTATGATGTCCTTCATCTGCAATAAAAAAAATCCACCTCTTGGAGAAGTTGTGGATTTCTTTTGGAGAGTACCAAGCAAGAAGTGCTCCTCATATTCATCTGCTGTTGTGGATCAAGGATGCCCCAAAATTTGGAACAGATTCTGATGATGCAGTTTTAAGTTTCTTCGAAGAATATGCAACATGTGCTATACCTAAAAGCACAGAAGAAAAAAACTTAAAAGAGCAAGTTTTACGTTTCCAAAGTCATCGGTGTGGAAAATACTGTCGACGAAAGTACAAGAGTAAAGATAAATTCTACACAAAATGTCGATTTGGATTTCTACGACCTGTTCTTTCAAAAGGAAGAGTAAACAGTTTTATGCCAGCTGTGCGACATACCATTACAAGAAAATCTCCGAAAAATACCTACAACCTAAGAAGAAAAGAAGAGTCAAAATATATAAATGACTACAACCCAGTCATTTTATCCATGTGGAATGCTAACATGGATATTCAGAATGTAGCTGACAATTCTATTGCTGTTGCTCGGTATGTCACATCTTACATCACTAAATCTGAGAAAACGGAATTGAAAGAAATGTGGGAAGAGATTTCTCACGAGAAGACTGTCAGTAAAAAGCTATACAGTTTCAGTTTAAAGATGTTATCGCACCGAGAAATTGGGTCATACGAATGCTCAGATAGGTTCTCATCTGCAAGTCTGTACTCCAAATCCAGAAGAATAATTTGGGTAAGTTTAGGACTTGCAGGAATGCGAAATCGGGTACTGAAATCTATTCGAGAAATTGAATGTTTAGCAGAGAACGAACCAGAAAGTACAGACATTTTGAAAACAAATATGTTGGACACATATTACCCAAACAGAAGTCATCATCTTGAGAACATGTGTCTCTATGAAGTGCTGCAGAACTACATTTATAAACAGAATGCCACAGAAGACATCAACAATGGAAAATATAAAGTCTTTGGTGAGGAAGGATGTTTGGTGAAACAGTTTGATTAATCACAGGAAGCTGAGTTGCGACACTACTGACAAAAAGGAATTTTACTACTTAGCACTTTTACAGCTGTTTAAACCATGGTGTTCAGAGGATGAGTTACTTGGAGATTTTCAGAGCAATGAAGATTCCTTTAATGCATGCAAAGATAACATAGAATGCAGTACTTTCTCAAATTACGTACAAATGTTAAATGAAGAAATTGAACAAGAAGCTACAATTGCAGCTGAAGTAGCTAGAGACAGTTCTCAAGACAGTCAAAGTTCTGGTACGCTCAGTCAAGATCCTCTAGGACAACCGATCGTAGAAAATGAAGCTGCAATAGCCATGACTGAAGTGGAAACAGCTATGAATCAAGCTCAGGAAGATTTAATAGACTTACCAAATTTGGAACAACAACTGAATGATGAACAACAACAACTTTATGAAGAAGTCCCAAAACAAATTGATCATGGATTACTACATGAAAATAAAGAGTGCTCATGCACAGCATTTGAACCAATCAGAATGTATGTGAGTGGACAAGCTGGAACTGGAAAAAGTTTCTTAATTAAAGTAATTAGAAGCTACCTACAGAAAAAACTGATTCTGATTTGTCTTGTGTTGTTACTGCTCCATCTGGGTTAGCAGCATATAACATAAAAGGAATTACCTTACATCGTTTGCTAATGTTACCAGTAGAGCATGAGAACAAAATAGAATACCACAAGCTAACAGGAGAAGCATGTTTTGAAGTTTCAAGACTGTTGAAGAAAATGAAAGTTCTCATTATTGATGAGGTAAGCATGGTATCAAACTTAATGCTTGCCTTTGTGCATTTAAGAATGCAGCAAATTCTAAAGACAGACTATGACGTGTTATTTGGAGGAAAACATGTTATAGTTTTTGGGGATCTACTGCAGCTCACTCCAGTTAAAGGACAACCAGTATTTAATACTCTTACACATGAAGACACGAAAAAGTTGTTAGGAAGTATAGGTAATGTGAATATTTGGTCATACTTTGAGTACAAAGAACTCATTACCAATATGCGGCAAACAAATGATGATGATTATGCAAGTATTCTCAAAGATATCAGAATTGGACTACTCACAGAAAATGGCAGAAACGCTTTACAGAGTTGATTGCTATGTAATTTGTTTCCAACAGAACAAATAGTTCCAGAGAAAATATACAAGAAAATTGCCGAAAAAAATACTGTAATCTGATTAATGCCAACACTACATGAATGCTCTATATTCAATGAAGAACTTTTGAAATTGGAAAATGAAGAGATTATGAAAATGGAAGCCGTGGATAAAATACAGCATGAAGGAATAACTATTACATTGACAGGCAAATTGAAAACTAAATTGGATTCTCTAGAGAAAAACATATCGAAAACAGCTGGATTAGAAAAAAATCTTTATGTTTGTATGAACTGTCGAGTAATTTTAAGACGTAATTTGAATGTAGAAAAAGGTTTAGTGAATGGAGCTATGGGTAAAGTTGTGGGTTTTGTTAACTACCAGAAAAAAGATGGAATTGAATTTTTAAAAATAAAATTTGATCAGATTGAAGAGGTTAAAGACATTAGTCGTTGTTCAGTTCGTTTTTTGCTTGTGAAAGACTTATATGTACGTAGGAATCAGCTTCCATTTTCTCCAGCAAGATGCACAGGAATTCTTGATGTATATCCTTATGGTACTGGAAGAAGAAGGGATAGAAATAGAAAATATGTTTGGTCTCTCTTATAAATGGGAACATAGTTGTGAAAACTGTTTCAACACATGCAGCTCTAATGTTGATTCAGAAAGGTTCATATATTTAACATTACCAGAGAGTCAATCAGTGACTTTTAGTAAATTAGTTAAAGATGCCAATCACAGCATGGAATGTTCTAAATGTAAATCAGACATGTTTTCAACGTTATTTTTAAAGAAATATGGACAGTATGTAATTTTAATGATACAACGTTGTAGAGCTGATGGTTCAAAATTGAACACTTTAATAAAGAAGTTTACAGGACATCAATTATCAATATCTGGAAAAACTTTTGTTGCAGTTGCAATAATTTTCCATGATGGACCTTCGATAACTTCTGGTCATTACACAGTTTTTCTTATATGTGAAAAAGGCTGGACACTGTGTAATGATTCTCAATTGATTTTCAAGCAACGTTTGCCTGCAGAATTACCAAATTCCTATTTAATTTTTCTGAAACCAAAATTTTAGATACAAATTGCAGCATCTGAAGAAATCATTATTTCGATTTTATAAGATTACCATTGGATATTTCACCTAAAAAGGGTTTAAAAATTACCATTTGGCCTCATGGAAAGGTAAATGTTTCTATTGTGGACTTCTTTGACAGATATTATTTTGGTGTATGTGCTTAAGCAACAAGATTTACAGACGTTATTTATTGCAAATAGTTATGGTTCTTCGAAGATATTTTTAATATATATGTTACATTTCTATCAAGGTATGTTTTACTGAGGATAGATTCAGGGCTTTTTTAAACAATCTTTCAGATTGTTTATTTTTTTGCCCTCTGTTAAGTGATGAATGCAATTGATATCACTATTTTCAGTGAAATTCAATATATTCTGAAAACAGCAAAAAAGGGCAAAAAATTACTTTGTTAAATATGAAAATATGTGGACTGTATTCTAAAATGTATTGTTAACTATTAATACTTTTTTTCTTTTTTTTCAGATCGAGAAAGAAAATGTAGGAAATTGAATCCTTTTTTCTTGCAATTAAAAAAAAACATTTATTTCTAATTAAGTTATTTTGTTGGTCAGGTAAGTTTAAAATATCTGTATTTCTCACCCCTTCACTTTCATGCTCCCTTTTGTTCACTTCTCCTCACTCTGCTTTTCTCATTCCCCTTCTCTCTCTCTTCTTCCTTTACTGCTCTTTCGTAACTCCCTCACTCCTTCTCTACTACTCCCCTAGGTTTACTGCCTCCATCACTATTTTTTCAACCATGTTTCTCTCCCTGTCTCCATATGTCTCAGTCATTCTAACTGCCTTAGTCCTTCTCAGTTCCTTGCTCTCTGTCTCTGTTTCTGTTTCTCTCCCTTTGTCTGTCTTACCCTTAATTTCCTTAACATCTCTGGGGCAGATTTACAAGCCCCCTGCGCCACCACTACGTCACTTTTCATGACGTACTGGTGGCGCAGGGGGCTCCTCCATATTTACAAGGAGAGGAAAAGCAACCCTGCGTGACTTTTCCTCACCTTGTAAATACAGCCACTTCACACGCAGCACTGTGCGTTGAAGGGGCGTTCAATGGGTGTTATTGTGGGTGTTCCCACGCAACACCCATAGAACTAGACACATCTCCAGATTTACGAGAAATCGTAACTCTGGAGATGCGTGTGAATGCTACGCCACCCTAGAGGTGGCGTAGCGAGGCACAACGAGGAGAAATGTTTTCATTTCTCCTCGTTTTTTCCTCTTTCAATGCGTGCTGCATGCTACAGCACGCATTGAAAGAGGAAAAAGCCTCTTGTGATTGTTTTTGTGCAGGAAGGTGTCCCTTTCTGCAGAAGAACAATCTCCCCACCACGCAGGCATCCTTGCAGCATGGTGCAAGGGAGACTGCGCCGGCGCATGGCTGCAGTTTGTGCGCCAGCGCAGGGGAAGCATAGAGATGAGATATATTCTTGTAAATATGTTGCATCTCTGTGCTTCGAAACTAACGCAGCACGGCGCAGCAAAATTACTTGCTGCACCGTGCTGCGTTAGTTTGTTATAAATCTGCCCCTCTGTTTCTACCACTCCTCCTCTCTCCATCACTCATTTTCCATCTATGTTAATTTTTTAACCTTCTACGTCATTCTCCTTCCCTCACCTTCCCTAACTGTCACTATCCTTTACTCATAGTCACTCCTATTCTCCTACTTCACTTCCTCCTGTCTGTATCTCACACCCCTTCACCTTTTCGTATTCTTTCCTTCACTCTCCCTCACTCTGCTTTGCTCATTGAAATCCTGACTCCCTTTCTCTCACTCCAGTTTCCTAAATCCCTCCATCCCCTCACTCCCCATCTCTCACTTTCTCTTACCCCCTTTTTTAATCCTCATACCTGTTATCTCACCATCACTCCACTTCTCTTACTTTCAATCCCTTTACCCTGCTGTACTTCATCCGCTTCGTCTGTTACTCCCTTTTCCTATCTCCGTCCCTTACTCTCCTTTTCTCACTCCCTCCTCCCTCTCTCTCCATTACTCACTGCCATTCCCTTACTCATTTACTCTTTTTTTAGTTTTTTAACAATTTTGTATTTTTTTTGTTTTTTTAGAGCATCAAAAAAAAAACAGGGAATGAAAAAGTGTTCAACGGGTACAAAAAAAAAATGGAAAGAATTATACGGTGGAGCTTGTGTGCTGCTGGATTTTGTTCTCTATTAAGTTGATGCTGCTCTCACC
The DNA here is from genome assembly GCF_964204655.1 of Triturus cristatus. Lineage (NCBI taxonomy): Eukaryota > Metazoa > Chordata > Amphibia > Caudata > Salamandridae > Triturus > Triturus cristatus. Next base: position 207,343,704 of record NC_140593.1, read on the forward strand.
ATAACAGAGAACAACATTGCACACATTGCACCGTATATGAACCTTCTGGAACAGAGGGTGGATATCCAGAGGTCTTGATGCAGGTGAATCTGCGGCCGCAGATGATGTGCTCGGCTGAGCTCCTGGAGGGTTGTCTCTTGTGGCTCTTGTGGATTCACGGGCATAAGCCACAGGATGCACTTTTTGAAAGTGCCTCAGCATAGTATAAATGCTAAAGGAGTATTTTTTGGGGGGGACAACTCCACAAACAGTGCAGGTGACTTTTGGGGCATTCACCTTCTTCTGCCCCTCTGGAAAAGTAAAGAACTTCCATATGAAGGAGTCCTTTTGTTTCCTCTGGCTTGGTGGCACAAAGGTCTCCTCTTCACTCTCTATAGAAGATTGCTGTTCTGCCATTCTCACGTAGTGGAAAAGCTCTCCAGCTCCTTCTCCCAGGAAATAAGAAGAAATAATGAGGGGAGTGGGGGTGGTGTTTGAAGATTCTGGAACTGAAACTACTATGAACCAATGAAAAGTGTTGTTTTGTAATCAAATGACTTGCCGTGCGCGCACCGTGCGCGCACAGAGCATGCACGCATGCACACACGGAGCACGCACGGAGCATGTACGCATGCGCGCATGGAGCACGCACGCATGCGCACACGGAGCACGCACGCATGCACACACGGAGCACGCATGTGCACACGGAGATGTCATTTGAGATGTCATCAGTGATGTCATGAGTGATGTCACTGACCATGTCATGAGTGATGTAATATGTGACGTCATCAGCAGTGGATTGCGGGCGCGCGAGTTATAGTTAGCTGAACTAACTATAACGGGGGAATTTCAATGGTTTTGTACGAGTGAAATGTCCAGCTAACTATAACATGTGGGAAACCTATGGTTTTTTCAGTGAATTTTCAAGGTTTTTTAAATGCTAATTCCTAACTATAACGTGTGTGAAACCTATTGTTTTTTCAGTGAATTTGCAAGGTTTTTTAAATGCTAATTCCTAACTATAACGTGTGTGAAACCTATGGTTTTTTCAGTGAATATATATATATTCGATTTCAATTGTCAGTGAACAAGAGTGCGTTGCACTCGAAACGCGTTTGGCAGAGTGGCTGAATAAAAGGATTTAAAGAACCGCACACGGCTTCGTTTTTCCTTCCAAGGACTTAGAAGGAATTGCCAGAATTTAATAGGACCCGCTTCTGTGGGGTCCTCCCGTAACGAAGCGACTTCCGTTTTGGAGGAGGCAGTTTCTACAAAGAAGATGCTCTTCTATTTTCAACGCTGCCGCCCCCCCGCCGCAAAAGGACTAAGAACTTTTAAATCGTGAAGACACCAGCACCGAAGTATACAGCGTGGCCGACTCCGGAGAGGTGAAGACAACGCTGGAAACTTTGTGGTAAGGCTGGGTTTTGATTGTGCGAAGCGGGAGGAAGTAAAGTTTAAATGCAGTGCATTTGATTCACGGAGCACTAAATGGTTGCGGTTAATAGGGAATTCCCGTAAATAATTTAAGATGTCAGCCACTGAAATCAAAGAACGCGAGGAGGCAGCTTCTCAAATATTCAATGACGAATATACGGTAACTAATAAAGGCTTGGGGGCGGTTCAGAATAGCGGAGCAGCAAGCAATTTGAAAATGCATTTAAAATGCCTAGAAAAACTGCACCGCCTGGAACTTTCTAAATGGTGGGAGTCTAAATCCCTACAGCGATACCTTGAAGTACAGCGAGTGCCCAGAGGATTGCGTATTATGGTGACACCTACATATGAAGAGCCCAATCCAGATATGCTACGAGAGTGGGCTGCGAATAACAACGATGCCTCAAGAAGAATGTTAGCCATTCTGATAAAATATGCCGATATTGATCGTAAGAAATTCCTTGCAGAAATAGAGACACTGTCGGAGATTTTGAGCAAAGAAGAAGATCAGGAGCAAATTAAAGAATTTAAAATAACGATGAAAGACAGAATACACAAATCGGAAACCTCTATAACCTCTATAACCTCTATAAAGGAGAGGAAAGCTCAAAAATTTATTAGAGATAAACAAGACTACGTCAGAGGCCAGATCTATACTTTTGCAAAGAAATTCGACAGCATAAGGAGAAATAAGATGGGAAAGGCTAGCAACTCAACACAAGAGCTGCACTCAGAACAAAGCAGCATACAAAGCTCTGAGGTGGATACAGATCAAGATGAAGAACAACAAATACAAGGCCAAACACCAACAGTAATCGATGAATTCGATTTTTTACGCGAAGAACGCAGGTTCAATCTGCGACCAAGGCCACAAATACAATCATCAAAGCCACAAAGAGGAAGAGGCAGAGGACTAAGAGGAGGAAAGGGGCAGCTCGCAGGAAGAGGGCAGCAGGGACAGGAGAAGAAGAAGATCAATCAGGACTAACAACATCTAATGAAGTAACAATAGTAAATCTAGCAAAAGTTACTCTCACCAATCAAGAAAAAGACATATTAAAATTGGGATTAACATTCTGCCCAGAAACTAATCTAGACTATGTTCAGACCCGAATCGACTTGTTCAAATTTATCAGACTACTCAAATTGAGGAAGCACTTTTTGTCCAATCCAATGCAAAAAGCCATCTGTATGAATACAAGTATCCCGCAAAAAGAAGGACTGCAAGTGGGAGACTTTGATCTAATGATGGAACTCAGAGACATGGATATGGACAATATAGAAACAATTGATATAAGAGCTGAAAAAATTGCACAAGAAGAAAATGTATCCATTACACAAGAAGCGCCCACAAAATTTAGACCAGCTTCACGCTTCATTCCCATAACAGCCAGAGATGGGATAGATGTGTTTTGTGACATTGTGACAAATGAATTGAAAAAATTGAGCACACAAGTGAACATGAGTGGAGGGAAAAATAAATATAGTACTGTTCAACACAAAGACTATGAGGCTCTAATTAAAAAAATGTCAGAGAATGATAACTGTATTGTGAGAAATGCAGATAAGGGGGGCAATATAGTCCTCTGGGACAAACAAAAGTATTTAATAGAAGCCTACAAACAACTCAATAATAAAAAGTGCTACATAAGAGTGGTAGAAAGAGACTTAATAGAGAGTAACAATAGTTATAATGCCAAGTTGAGAATTTGGTTTGAACAGGGTTTACTCAACCATGATGAATATAAATTTCTTTCAATTGATCATCCAATAACACCAGTGTTCTACCTAATCCCAAAAGTCCACAAAAATATCGTAGATCCCCCTGGACGTCCAATCATCTCAGCAATAGGGAGTTCACTAGAGAATACATCAAAATACGTTGACACGTTTCTCAATCCATTCGTGCAATCTTTACCATCTTATATTCAAGATACTGGAGATTTTTTTAGAGGAATCTATGATATACCCTGGGAAGATGATTATCTACTCATAACCATTGATGTGTCAACACTATACACCAGCATTCGCCATAAAGATGGCTTGATGGCTATCAAGCATTTTCTGGGGATGAGACCAATAACATTGTGGTCACATACACAAATGATCCTCAGCATGGTTGAAAAATGTCTGACAAGTAACTATTTCCTCTTTAAAGAGGAATTCTTTCAACAAATTTGTGGTACGGCAATGGGCACCTGCTTCGCCCCCAGTTATGCTAATTTGCATATGGGCTGGTGGGAGGAGCAGGTGGTCCGGTCGCAATACCACAAAGAATGGGAAGAGATTATCATGCTTGGAGCAGGTTCATAGATGACCTATTTTTAGTGTGGAAGGGCACTGAAGACCAAGCAAAATCATTTATTAATGAACTCCAAAAGAATTACCTCAATTTAAGTTTTACGAGTGAAATCAGCCGGACTAGTGTCAATTTTTTAGATGTAACAGTGTTTATAGAGGATGGAAAAATAAAAACCAAACTATACAGGAAACCCACATCTAGTAATAAGCTTCTACATGCCAAAAGTTTCCACCTGGTAAATTTAAAGAGAAGCATCCCCTATGGGGAATGCCTAAGAACCAAACGTAATTGTAGCAGTGAAAAAGAAATGAAAAAAGAAATGAAAATCTTAGAAAAAAGGTTTAAAGATAGAGGGTATCCGGACAGTTGGGTTGAAGATGTCATGCGTAGAACAAATAAAAAGAAAAGAGAAGAAATTCTGTTTAGCAATAAGGAGGTAAACAAAAAGAATGGAAAAGAAATGAACAAGGATTGTAGATTTATAACATCCTATAGCATTCAGCATGAAAAACTAAGGAACATTTGCAATAAACACTGGCATTTGATAAAGAATGATCCAATTTTAGGCAAATCTGTCACACGGAGACCCCAGATCACATTCCGTAGAGTGAAATCCTTTAAACAAGCCCTGGTGAAGAACACTTTGAGCAAGCCACAACAGAAGGTCACATGGCTTACAAGACGCCGGGGGTTTGTAAAATGCCCCAAATGTAAGGCTTGTACACATGGCGTGAATACAGAAAGGTACAAGCCAGGCTTTAGTAGAAATCTAAAGAAAATCAGAGGTAAATTCACCTGTAAAACAGATTATGCTGTCTACGTGCTCCAGTGCCCTTGTGGCCTGCAATACGTGGGCAGCACAATCTTAGAGGTGCACAAGAGAATTTTACAGCACCTCAGGGCTATAAAGAATGGTGACCGGACGTATCCGGTCGCCAGACATTTTGAGAAATTCCACAATAAAGATGTAAAAGGGTTAACGTACTTTGTGATTGATGCTGTGGCAAAAAACTCAAGAGGTGGGAACCGTGAAAGAATTTTGAGGAAATTGGAGTCACGATATATTGTAAAATTTAACTCTAAACAACCGGATGGTCTAAACATGGAAGAAGATTTGTATACTCATTTAGTCTGAACATCAAGATATTTCACCTTTATCAGTTTTAGTGTTGGGTTTTAATGTTGGGTTTTAAGATGATTTTAAGACTTGTAGAATAAATGAAATTGTATCAATGATTGTGATATGCCCACTGGGGCAATAATGAAGAGCAGCAAAGAGAGGCAAAGCCTTGTTTACGTGAGCCCACTGGGGCTTTATTGAGAAACAAAGGAAATATTTAAAATATTTAAAATTATGTATAATATTTAATTATCATTGTATATATTTATATATTTTTTAAAAGCCCGTTTAATTGTATATTTTATACAGTACATTTTTACGCATGTTTTATTAAATATCAAAATGAATATTGACTAAGGCCAGTCAGTCAGTCAGTCAGTCAAAAAGTCTTTATTCGGTTTAAGTGCAAACCATAAAAGCATACTACAATAAATAGACTTAAAAATACAAATTTCATTTTAAATAATCACTACAGCTAAAAAACACATTGACACAAATTAGTTAGGCAGGGCAACGTGTCCAGTTTAAAACATTTAAAAAGGGTACAGTTCATTTCCTCAAGGAGCGAATCACGCAGATAAAAAATTCGCAATATTAAAAGTTTCCCAAACATCATTTAACATCTGAAGGTAAAGAAGAGCAGGTCTCACCTGAACAAAGCCTTTGTTTCTTAATATAGGGAGTAAAAAGCGTTTCCTTATATCAATAAAGTGCTCACAAAAGAAGAAGAAATGTGTCATATCCTGTGGGGAGAAATTGTCACAGGAACAAGGGCCAAGGTCCACAGCCCTTTTCCAACCTTTCTTATCTCCAAACAGGAGATGTAATTGATTTAATCTGAATCTAGTCAGAAGGAAACGGTGATTTACATTTGTGACAAATCCTAAATATGGTTCCATGGATGGTGTTGTTTTACAAAGCTGGTGGGCCCTAACGGTGCCCTTAACCAGCTCATTCCCTTCCCTATCCATGGTAGATATGTGCATAAATGTTTCTTTACACCATTTAATGTCACCTTTTACCAGGGCCTCTGGAGACTGATATAATTCGGGTCTACCTAGCTTAATAGCCAGGTTCCGAATATATTTCAGCCAGGGTATACGCGACCCATAATCTAGCAATGTACAATCTTTCATAATTGTACGATTCAGCTGTAGATCCGGGTTAAGTAGAACCGAGGCACAAGAAAAGTGAAAAACAAATGCGCAAAACACAAAAAGGGGGCAGGGTAGAAACACCCTGACCCCCTAGGCCTGCTCAGGGGGTCCCACAAGGACCCCCTGAGCAGAGTGATGTAAAAAGGGGCGTGGCCTCTGAACATCTCTCTGCAACGCAGCACCCTGGCGCATACTGGAGGTACCTGGTGGGCTAGTTGTCCCCCAGGGACCCACAGGATTGAAGAGGAATTAATTCTACTTGGACCCTAGGGACCCTCAGGATTCAAAGGGACTTTATCCCCCAACTTAAAATAGCCACAGGGCGTGTTTACATGGTGGTGAAGGGAGGGGACGGGGCCTGAGGTGACGTGTGCAAACACACCCTGTGGCGCATTTTAAGTTGGGGAAATTATTCCCCTTCAATCCTGAGGGCCCCTGGGGGCCAATTAGACCACCAGGTGCTTCCAGTAAGCGACACTGCGCTGCATTGCAGAGAGGTGGTCCAGGCCGTGCCCCTTTTTACACCTCTCTGCAATGCAGCTCTGTGGCTCTTACTGGAGATACCTGGTGGGCTAGTTAGACCCAAGGGACACTCAGGATTCAAGGGGACTTTAGCCCCCAAATTAAAACGGCCACAGGGCGTGTTTGCACACATGTCACCGCAGACGCCCCCCTCCCTTCACCAGTGTGCAAACGCGCCCCGTGGCGCATTTTAAGAGGTAGTTTTAATCTCCCTGCCCTATTATGTACTAGCGTCTTACAGAGGAGGTCATGCTAATCACAGGGGTACCCCAATCCCTGGTTAGTCAGAGTCAGTTACCACCAGTACCCGTCTGAAAAGGTTGTAGGCACAGGATGAGTTTGCAACAAGGCCTCTTTCTGCACATGTCTTGCTTCATCCAGCAATTTTCTTCGTCTTTGTGGACTACTGTTGCCTCTTTCTGCATTTCTTTTGCTTCTTTTTGTGTGTTTTTCTTCTTTCTTCACATGTCCTACCTCTGTAGGCATAGTTAGAAACTAGCATTTGAAAAACCTTTGAAATTCACTGAAAAAACCAAAGGTTTCAGGCACGTTATAGTTAGGAATTAGCATTTAAAAAACCTTAGACACTGAAAAAAACATAAGTTTCAGGGGTGTTATAGTTAGTTGGACATTTCACTCGTACAAAACCATTGAAATTCCCCTGTTATAGTTAGTTCAGCTAACTATAACTCATGCCCCCGCAATGCACTGCTGATGACATCACATATTACATCACTCATGACATGGTCAGTGACATCACTGATGACATCACTGATGACATCTCAAATGACATCACTGATGACATCATTTATGTGAAAAATTGATGCATCTTCTCACACCCTAATATAACCTGATACACCCACTCTAAATTACAGATTGCTATTCTTAAAACCATAGACACTCTATCACCAACAACTGCATGCCCACTCACTGATTCTTAGCTTTACTCACACATCCACTCACTCACCCGTACAGTCAATCATACTTATGGTCACTAAGTGCAGGACTATCCTATGCACTCATACACCTATATAGAAACTCACACACTGCCACTCATCCATAGAGGTACTCACACACCTAGTCAGTCATGCAAATAATTAATCACACTGCCATTTACCCACTTATACAGTTATACACATACCAGCTCACTTACTCATACAAATATTAGCACATACTTAAGCTCCTATAAAATCACTGATACAAGCACAGACTCATCCATACAGCCACTCTCACAATAACGCACTCTCACTTATAGCCATTTATATACTCCAACACACATATGTACTGCCTTTCACATATGTAGTTACTAACACATATACAACTGAGATATACATTCACTCACTAACACACCTATACACACACTCACCCACCCATACAGTCCATCACAGATGCACTCTTGGAACCATGCACACAGTGAATCACCCACTCATACATCTATGTACAGAGTCACATATACCCCACCCACACAAACACTCAGGCACCCGTACAGATACTCAGACAACCAATCAATATCACATATAGACACTCATGTAGCTATTCGCAAACCCATGCAACCACTTACACACCAACAGACAGACAGATACATACACTCACACAGTTTACTCACGAACCCATACATTCAGTAAGATAAGTTAATTCACTCACTTATAGAGTCAGTCATGCACCTACCCCTTTGGGTGCCACATTCTGGCACCCAAACTCCTACAGGTGCACATGGCTGAATTTAAGGGTTATCATTTTAAGTAGGGGTGGGCGGAATTTGCGAAATTCACTTTCGCAAACTATCGCGAAAATGTAAAAAATCTCCACAAACACGCGGAAATATCGCGAAGACATGTACGTTTTTTTTCCCGCCCGTTCGCAGTATTTTCTGTGTGATCCGGCTCGCCAACTTACCCATGCGGTTGCTCACGGGCGTGGCCCGCGTCCTCACGCTCTTGCTCGCGGTGGAGAATGACGTGTTCGAGATCTCAATCATCTCATACTCTCGCGGTGCATGATCGCGAGAAGAAAGACATGATCGTGCAACGAATGACGTGATCGTGCAACAAATGAAGTTAATGCGGGCGCAAACTTTCGCGAGACAGCGCAAATGGCCACCAACAATCCAACATCGGGGATTCAGGTAAGGCGATCGCACGCACGCAAAAATGTATTTTTTTACAACGCGCGCAAGAAAAAAAATTCCGGTAAGATGCGGATTGCATACATTTTTACATTTTCGCACTCTCCGCGGAACGCAAAAATGTCAAATTATCGCAATTTCCGCGAGTGGAACGGAAATTTCGCCCAGGCCTAATTTTAAGTAAAGCAAAGCTACTGACTTTGTCTAATGTTCAGAACATAAAAATATAAAAACTAGACCCCTTCTAAAGGGGTCAGAATATCAACATATATAAAGCACCTGTATTATTTTGTCAAAAAATGACCAATACTTCTAATACATTTATATTTAATTCACAAAGTACGTTTAATAATTGTCTTCATCAGTGATTGTCATTTAAAAATTTAAGGAAGCTTTAATAAAAAACATGTTGTTAAAAAGATGTTCTTGAAGATCTCTGTGATGCTTCAGGATTCTTCCACGTATTTATCGTCAGCAGAGGCCCCTTCTGCTGCTTTCTCCGCCTTGCTTGATTCCATTCTTGCGCATGCAGTAGAGGTTAAGTGGATCAGCATCAAGACTAGGGATTTGATATTTAGTCGCTTTCCCCGTAGACCGGGGCTTAACATGCTTCCCAAGATACATAAGAATGTTTTTGATCCCCCGTTGAGACCCATAGTCTCCGGTTGTGGGTCCTTATATGACCCTCTGGGCCATTATCTTGATGTTTTCCTCCAGCCAATTGTTCAATCCAGTCCATCATATCTGCAAGACATTACTCATTTGCTGAATGTTCTTCGTGATATCAACATTCCTGAAATGGAAGAAATCTGGTTATGTACAATTGACGTTGTGTCATTGTACACATCCATTCCCCACAATGAAGGCATTGATGCCATTGAATGGGCATTATTGAGACAGGATAACATTAGGGCCAACAAGGTGTTTTTAATGGAACTTCTTAACTTTTGTTTATTTCACAGTTATTTTCAGTGGAAAGATCAGTTTTTCCTTCAGGCCAATGGCACATCGATGGGCTTTTCGGGAGCCCCCAGCTATGCTAATATCTTCATGCTTAAATTTGAAACTGAAAATATTTTAACTGACCCTCTATGGACGTCAAAGTTAATCATGTAACGACGTTTCATTGATGACATTTTGATTATTTGGCACGGGTCAAGGAATGATTTAGAACTTCAGATCCTTGGATTGAATTGTCTCAATCCAAGTATTCAATTTACTCATCAGATTGTGTCTCAATACATAGTTTATTTAGATGTTTTGCTCAAATTGTCAGGCAATATCATTGAGACCTCTGTTTTCAAGAAACCCACTGATCGCAACAATGCTTTGCTATACCACAGTTTTCACCCACTGTCTTTAAAACGTAATTTGCCTTTCTCTCAATTTTTGAGAATTAGACGGATTTCTTCAGACGTTGAGTCTAGCTTGCAGACTATCCAAGATTCTAAAGAAAAGTTTTTAGCGAGAGGTTATCCCCAACAGGTCATCAATCAGGCTGAAATAAGATTGTTAACTGTAAATCGTGATGACTAATGGAAAAAGAAAGTGAAGTCTTCTGGCCCTGCGCGAGAAGTATTTGTATCAAAATTATCCACTCATTCTGATCTTGTACATAAGAGTATATTACAAAGACAGGACTTGCTTCAATCTGAACCTGACTTTAAAGGAATGTTTTCTGAGCCCCCGTTATTTGCTTACAAAAGATCCAATGATTTGAAAGAAATTCTTAACAAAACCGTTGTTAATGTACAAGTTCCCTTCAAAGGAATGTCTACATGCATGAATTTTTCTCATTGTAATAATGTGATCACAGGGAGGGATGTATCGCATCCCTGGTCTGGTAAGAAGATTTTTCTGAATTTTAATGCAAATTGCAATAGCCATCATGTAATTTATATGATAAAGAGTCCTTGTGATCTGTATTACGTGGGGAAGATGGAGAGGGTTCTTCAAACTCGTATCACTGAACACAAGAGCAGAATACGGACTAAGACAGTGAGCTACTGGATCTGGTTTATGCAAACATTGTCCCCCAAAAGGTTGAATGATAAATTTGAATTGTCTTGCTTTCTTTAATGTCATTACTGAAATCTATTTTGCAATTTTTCTGTTTTTTTTCACTGTGCATCTGTTGCTCTATTTAGACAGGTTCATTCTACATGTATTAGACTAGGTCATATTCCCTGATTATGTCATCTACTTTATAAGTACAATGTTTGTGTACTATATGTCGTCACATTCAAGGTTTTCTTTCTTCTTTTTTTCTTCACTTTTGCACTTCACGGTTTATTATTGCACACTTCTTTTATTTTATTTCCTACTTTTTTCCTTTTCCTTATACTGGTACAGGTCACGATTCATCTATTTTGTTTATTCTTTGCAGTTTATATTTATCTGTTATATACTACAGGGGAATTTTTTGTTCCATCACGCTCCTTCATCTACTTTCACGCTGTTTTGACCTAGCACCTCATCTTTTCACGTATCCAACGCGCGGCTCACTTTTTAGATCAGACGCGTTTTCGGCAGCTGTCTGCTTCCTTGTTTCGTTTTTTTCGTTCTTTTAGTCCTTTTCTACCTTCATGCCAGCTTACCGCTACGTATTTACGTGCTACAGATGCGCGGCTCACTTTGTGAAACCGGCGTCTTTTGTAGCAGTAGCAGAGTCCAAGTTCATTGTGTTTTCGGTAAGCATTATTTTTAAATAGGCGATTCGCCCGTTCGTCTTTTGAACATTTTTGGACATTTAGTTTATTTTGGTTTAACCTTGCAGACATCAGAATTGCGCACCACGCTGTTTCGGATTTCTTTATCAGCCGAACGTTATTGTTCTGGTAAGCGCTACTTCAGTTCTTTTGGCTTGTTGATTCTGCTGTCATACGTCATTACCTTAAATGCTTACGCACTGCCTTTTTTACAGGAGCCACTTCATTTTTGATCTAAAACTTTATTGTGATACCACTTATAGTGTTACACACTGACGCTGGCATTTACGTGTGCTTTGAGTGTGTTTACTCTAGCGCTTGGAGGTACGATTAGTATCATTGTTTTAGCCTACTCACATTACTATTAGATTGCATGTGGAGACATGAGCTTTTCTATCATTTCTGTTGCTTCACGTCACTATCGGGTTGTACATTAAGGTACTTTCGCTCTCTCATCTTTTCTTCTTTTTTTCCTTTTGCAATTCACGTTTATTGTGGTGTAGTACACATACTGTACAGGGTGACAAGTTATTTCTGAACTCTTGTGAATCCATAAGATTACAGGCTTGATGCTTAACTTAACGTTGTCGTATACTGGTCATTACATTCAGTTCATTGATATATTGCAGATACCCCTGATGAAGGGCTTGTGCCTGGGGCACGAAATGCATTGGGATTTTTGAAGGCTGTGATTGTTACCTGCTGAACATAAGCTATATATTTTGGTTTTCAATTGAACTTGAAACTATCTTCGAATATCAAGAATAAAGCAGATCATCATCTACTTCATGGTTTGAAGATCTGATTTTCTGAGTGTGATTCATTGAATATTGAATGGAGGACTGTTATTTACTCATGAATATTGGATACAATTGATGAATTTTTTAACATTGAGTATATTGGACAGTGACATTATTGTAGTGCGCTTGCTATTCCCAGATACATATCTGGGATTGTTTACTTTTCAACTTTCTAAAAGTGGCATTTTCAGACTTATAATTTAAAATCTGACTTCACCATAAGTAGTGATTTTAAATTGTGAGTCCAGAGACACCAAATTCCAAATCTCTATCTTTTTCCAATAGGAAATTACACTTAAAAGATGTGTTAAGTCACGCCCGATGTTGACCTACGGGAGAGTCATATATTCGAGTAGTGAAAAACAAATTTAGCAGTTTGTTCCCTACCAGGACATGTAACACTCAAATTTACATGTCCAACCTTTGAAATTCATTACACCCTGCCTTAGATTGGTGACTTATATGTAATAAAATGGAAGGATTGGGCCTGGCAAGTACGTTAACTTGCAAGGTCAAAATGGAAGTTTAAAACTGCACACATAGGCTCTGGAATTGCAGGCCTGAGCCACGTTGTTAAGAGGCTACTGAGTGGGTATCACAACCTGTGCTACAGATCTACTAGTAGCATTTAATTTACAGTCTCTGGGCACACATAGTGCCCGTTACTAGGAACTTATAAGTAAAGGATAGATGCCAATTGTGGATAAGCCAATATTTCCATGTTTTAAGTACAGGGAATATGCACTTTAGCACTGATTAGCAGTGGTGAAGTGCTCTAAAGCCAGCAAAAATAAAGGAGGTCACACGGCAAAAAGTCAGGGGAAACCAAGCCAAGGATGCCAGGCCTTTGATGGTTAGATGTCAGGTCTAACATAGGGGTATAGGGCAGAGTAGTGATTTGTGTGAGAGTAAAGGTGCTATGGGGTGGGAGTATATAAGTAATTGTGGAATGAGTTTATTTTATATAAATGAGTAGTTTGCATTTGCAGAGACTTTGTGTGTATGTTCAATGATGTAGATGGGTTATGGTAGTGTATGTTAATTGGAAAAAAGGGCAGCATTTCTGGCCCTAGGTCCGACCAGGCCCTAACAGTCCTAAATAGGTGACCCCCTTGTCCTCTCTGCCCTTTGCCTCGATGCTCAGGCTGAGGACCCTGGGAGCAGGGCTTGTAAATGCTGGTGGTGTGGTCAACAGATTCTCTCTCAGCCTCTTTAGCTCACCTGCAGGCCCAGGAAAGTGGTCACCTAGCAACAGGCAAGTGGGTGGACCTCAAGGAGGGGTTTGTGCTACTCTCTAGTCCACAGGGGAACTGCAGAGGAAGCAGTGGATTTTTAAGCAGTAACGGTTTGTTGTTGTCAGGCAGAATTGCACAAAAACCACAAACTTTCACAATGTCACTTTTAGAAATAAGCGAAAGCAGAGTTTAAAACCGAGGGAGTCAGCAAGGCTCTGGGAGGAGAGAGTCAGGGGCTAGAGAGAGGTGCTGGGAAACAGAGAAAGACAGAGGCTGCAAAGAGGGAAATCAGAGCAAACAAAGATAAGCAGACCCCCTAGATTGGGGGGGGGGGTTCAGGTGGGTAGTGCAGGATCAGAGAGGAAAAAGGGGTGCAGAGCAGGGTATGAAGAAAGGAAGCAAAGAGGGAAAGTAAGGGGTTTTTACAGGCTTTAACACACAAGCAAAATGTTTTTCATTATGGAATAAAATAATGCACAGCTAACAGGTTCAGAGTCCAAATGAACCACCGACTATACTGGAAATCACAGATTAACAGATATTGCACTTTGTTATATTTGCAAACAGTCAGCTCTGTATTAAGGTCAGATTAAGAGAAGGAGTGGGGTCACAGCTCTTACCTGCAGGTGTCTGTCTTTCAAGAGGTGACAAGCTCATTATATTTAATTACCTTCCCATCTTGTATTAAATAACTTAATTACACAATTTAGATATTTAATTATCAACTAAATAATAACTATTACTTAACATTAATTATTAATTAATATTATGAATTTTATTCCCACAATGTACCCCTACAAACACCACAACCTTCACCTAAACCATGACCTAAGATATACATTAATTGCATAATTTGCATAGTTATTAAGTAGTTAAGAATTACAACGTAATTATTAATTCATTAAAATTAATTTTCTCCTTCCCTGCACTCCTACCAACCCCACAATCTGCACCTAAAACATTACTTTAAAAATAGATTATTTACACAACTTCCATAATTAGTTACCAATTAAATAATGAATAATAATTAATTATTACTTAATTATAATTAATTTACTTCCAACCTTGTACTCCTCCAAATCCCACAGACTGCTACATTACTAAGAACAACAATAAACAATTACATTAAATTTAAAAACAACTACAAATTCACAAACTATTTAAAGAAATTAACAATAATTATACAATTTGTAATGAAAACATATATAAAACTCATAACAATAATTAAAAAACTATATTATTAACAATGATATTTTTGTAAACTATATAAACAATATAGATATAGTTCAACTTGATTTTAACAACATTGATATTTTTGTAAACAATATTAATAAGATACATATTTTTGACATCGATATTACTTACCTTAGAAAATAGATATTCTTGTCAACGATATTCCTGCATCACACTATTTGTGGATCACGATTTAATTCATTTTATATTTCTGCATCTTTATATTTTTTACTCAATATTTTGTCCGAGTACCCTTGAAGCTAGCCAGGAAGTCATGAAGAAGTGGTGAGATGAAAATTCAACCAATGTGGACTTTCAACCTGGTCAGAACGTGTGGGTAATTTAGCCTGTAGATCCCAAGGCCCTCTAGTAAAACTGGAATGGGCCATATGAGGTGATTAAAAGAAAGGGTGAGGCCACATACCTGATGTACGTCAAGACCACTAGGAAACCCCACAGGGTGCTGCATGTAAATCGTCTCAAACCACAGTTCTGAGATCACTATGCTGTTGGTGACAGATGAAGAAGAAGAAGAGGAGAGTGAACCTCTCCCTGAACTCTTGGACTCCAAAGAGAAGTGTGGATCTGTGGAAGGAGTTTTCCTTTACCCCACTCTAACTCCTGAACAGAACAGTGACTGCTACCAAG
Source organism: Triturus cristatus (assembly GCF_964204655.1). Taxonomy (NCBI): domain Eukaryota; kingdom Metazoa; phylum Chordata; class Amphibia; order Caudata; family Salamandridae; genus Triturus; species Triturus cristatus. The sequence continues at coordinate 207,358,970 of NC_140593.1, forward strand.
TGTACTCTTCTCTGTTCTCACTTATCCCTGGGACTACCCACCCGTGTGTCAATGATGTGAACACAGGGGACAACCTACTTGTTCATAATAGGTCTTACAGGTTGTCAGATAAGATAAGGTCCAGCTTGAAGGCTGAAGCATCCAACATGCTTCAGTTGGGGCTGATAGAACCCTCCAGTAGCCACTGGTCCAGTCCTGTGGTTTTGTTACTAAACTCTGCCCCACCGGGCACTACATGTGAACTGAGGTTCTGTGTTCAGGACTAAATTGAGTGACTAAGCCAGATGCTCACCCCACCCCGGGCTGATGAGCTGATTGACAGGATAGGGACTGTCCGGTATCTAAGTACATTTGATCTTACATGAGGGTATTGGCAGATCACCCTAACAGAGGCAGCCAAGAGAGGTCAACCTTTTTCCACTTCAAAAGGCCACTACCAATTTAGGGTGATGGCCTTTAGATTCAAGAATGCCCCTGCCACCTTCCAGATGCTGGTGAACCAGGTCTTTGCTGGTATGGAGGCCTTCCCTGCTGCTTATCTGGATGACAAAACTGTCTTCAGTATCAGCTGGTAGGACCAACTTTTTCTCCTCCAGGAAGTGCTTCAGGCTCTGCAACAGACTATCAAGGCAAGTAAGTGCTAGATGCGTCAGGGGTCTGTGGAGTACTTGGGACACCTGGTGAGCAGCAGAAGGTGCAACCAGTTCAAGCCAAGATACAAACCATCATGGCCTGGCTGTCCCCCACTTGGTAATATAGGAGGTTTATCAAGGGATATGGCACCATTGTTGCCCCTTTGACTGTGTTGATTTTGAAGAAGCAGCCCAGAAATGTGCTTTGTCCAGTGGTATGCCAAACTGTATTTGACTCCCTTAAGCAGGCCATGTACAGGCCATGTGCACAGCTCCTGTGCTCAAGGCCCCTGACTTCTCCCAGGAGTGTGTTGTTCAAACAAATGCTTCTGAGCATGGCATCGGGGCAGTATTATTATACCAGCCTAATGAGGAAGCCCTAGACCAACCCGTAGCCTTCATCTCCAGGAGGTTACTCCCTAGGGAACAGGAGTGAAACAGAGGTATTAAAAGATAAGCTTTTGCTGTGGTTTGGGAGCTGAAGAAGTGGAGTCCATATCTGTTTGGCACTCACTTCCTGATTTAGATTCACCAGAGGCCCCTCAGGGGGCTCATGCGAATGAGGGGTGAGAACCCAAAACTGTTGAGGTGGTCCATTTCCCTACAGGGTGAGACTCCAGGGTGGGGTGGAGACCTGGGCCAGTGCTGATGGTCTATTCAAGTTTTGCCACCTATGTGATGAAAACTCCCTAGAGTTTAGGTTGATCACACCACTTTCAGCTGGGGGGACACATTATAATTGGCATACCTATGATTGTCTTCCACTCAGAGTTTTTGCTTTTACCTCCTGATTCTTTTTGTTAGCCTTAGGGCTCTAAACACTTTACCACTGCTAACCAGTACTAAAGTGCATGTGCTTCTTCCCTAAATATGATGATATTGGTGCATACCTGATTGGCATTTTTAATGTACTGGTAAGCCCCCGGTAAAGTGATATACCATATACCCAGGGCATGTACTTCAAATGCTACTAGTTGGCCTGATGCACTTATTGTGCTACCCATCTAAGTAGCCTTTCAAACCTGTCTCATGCCTGCATACTGCAGTTCCTAAGTCTGTAGTTTACGTCCACTTTGACTTGGCATTGAAAGCTACTTGCCAAGCCTTAAACCCCCATTTTATTACATATAAGACATCCCTTAGTAGACCCTAAGTAACCCTAAGAGCAGGGTGCTATGTTACTAAAAGGTAGGACATGTACCTGTATGTTTTCCATGTCCTGGCAGTGCCAGCCTATCTTATTTTTCAGAACTGTGAGGCCTACTCCTCTCCGGTGGTGGCTCCTCCGATATGGTGGAGGAGCTTCACCCCACTGCTTTTAGGCAATGAATTAGAAACATAAAATGATAATGATAGCGTTGTGATTGGTCAGGGGAGCCTGGGTGCTTACCAATTACAATGCTGCATTGCAGCGTTGTAATTGGTCAGTGGGGCCTGACTGGGATTCCTGTTCCTCAAGTTCATCAAGGAGAGCAGGAGCAGAGAGGCCAGACCAGACTGCAAGGTACGTTTATTTATATTTTTATATATTTTATATTGGGCACCCCTGTGCAATTCCCCCCTCTGTGCCTGCAATACCCCGTCCCCTCCCACACGCGCCCCGCCACCCGCAAGCTATTACAGCTGACACCGCTCCTCTCCTAGGTAGGCATTGGGAATTCCTTAATACAATTTTAAGCTGTAATTCTCATAGAGGAGTAGCTATTATATGTTTGGAATGCTAATAATAAATCCTCTTTACTGGTGAAGATGGATCTAACATAACTGTTTTAGAAATGCTACTTTTAGAAGTGGCCATTTGTCTGCACTTACTGCTCCAATATGCGTATGGGGTGGGCAACAGCTACATTTTGAGCATTCCCTCTGGACAGCCACAACACAGGAGGGATAGTTGTGTCTGAGTACCCATCTACATAAATCTGCATTCTGATGGCCTTGCCTGGGCAGGATGGAAGGAAGGAGCTAACACTTCACTTGAATAGACTGTGTCCTGTCCCCACACAAAATATTGATTACCACTCACTGATAGCTTGGCAGACAGGAATGAGCTGAAATGATGCTTGTGTACTTCAGATGGCTGCTTTGAAGTCACCCTGACATCAAAGGCAGCTTTGGGTATGAGTACTGGGTCTCTGACCCCCTAAAATCAGACACTTCTGGATCTTGAACTGAACGTCTGTGAGAAGGCCTGCCTGATGCCTTTTGACTCAGACACCCGTCTTCGAATGGTACTTTGTTCACCGGGGCTTGCATGGGTTCTGTAGCCAGCCTGTGCTTCTGATAAGCCAGCCAGAACTTTGACTTTGCCCCGGTCCAGCATGATCTAAAGGGACCTTTAATCACTACTTGCTTCTAAGCGCTTTTCTGCATTTATTCTTTGAACATTCAACATCTCTACTTCTATACATTGGAGTTTTGTTGTTTTGGTCTTGTTCTGTTTATAATATAATAATCTATTTTTATAAACCTGTGTGGACTCTTTTATGGTATATATTTATTGTGTCACTGTGTGTGTTGCACAAATAGTTTACATATTGCCTCTTAGATAAGCCTCACTGCTCTGTGCCAAGCTACCAGAGGGTGAGCACAGGTTATCTTTTAGTGTGTATGTAGCTTACCTTGACTAGGATTGTGGCTTCTGCTTGGACAGGGTGCCTACCTTTGCCAACCAGAAACCCAATTTCTAACTAGGTCATGACTATTGTCTCCACCGAGTGATTACCATAGGTTAGGCATTAGAAGGCTTGCCTTTTTAAAATACTCTCTGGTCTCTGGACCAGATTCCACCTTAACAGAAACTTGCACCTTTGGTTTACCTCCTACTATTATTACTGCATCACCTTAACTTTCCAATCCCACAAAGTCTGTAGTGTCTGTTGCTCTCCAGCCCGTAACTCCACTGTTTATCACTATCAGGGTTGTGCAGGAGCCAGTTGTTCCATAATTCTTAAAATCCCCAAGATTGACAAGTTCAACTACATTCAGCCACGAGATCCTGGTTCACTGGTTCAATAGTGTTATTAACTGATACACTTGCAATTGCGGCATCATTCTGATGCCCTGATCATGAAGTGTTTCATAAAGTATTATATTAGATCCGCATCCACATAAAAATAGTTTAGAGGAGGGTAACATGTAATTGACACTACACCACATAGACCTTAATGTTATCTCTCTTAATGTTAAACATTATATCAAGGGAAAGGAAAATCTTAACAATTTAGGTATGAACAAAACAAGTTTTGTATCAATGCAGAATATGCTCCTCAGTCAGGCAGAAGCATACATGGGGAGATATGTTGGGCAAGGGGATCCATGCTCACTAAACGAAAGCTCTTGAAACTGTGCTGCCAGTCAGCACATGTCTTAGAAAGGTTGGTGCAGCTATCCTGTGCAAGTAAACTCTGCCATTAAAACTGTTGAAAAGATGGAAAGATTTAATGAGCCAATATGTCTTCACAATGACTGTGACGTAGGGCATGCTCTTGGCTTGTGTTCTCTTTTTTGTCTGATATCTTAAGAATCTTCACCAAGTTTGGAAACTCTATGGTAGCAATAAAGGGCTAGATATAATGGGTTGAGGGGACTTCCTTAATGATGTACTATTGATTCATGCCTTAGTCAAGCCGTGAAGGCCACTCCATCTCTGATATAGTTGCTTCATGTGTCCAAGCTGCATGCACCAGGATAGACTTCTTCCATCGCAATGTTAGACACCTCCAGATATGGTATCACAGAGGTTGAGATTTAAGCCCACTCTCTGTTCCAACTGCCACTCAACCCTGACCGGACAGCACCACCTACTAAACTATGGGGAATCGACACCTCCAACACCCAACACACCATTATATCTTACCAGAGGCAAGACATTTGCAAGCGAACATCTGCAAATATTTCTCACAGAGAACAAGTATTTCATTTGAAAATTCTGGGGGAATCAAGTAAATCAGGCATTACCTCCTCGTTAGTCTTCCTCGCCACATGACTAACAAAGTGAGCTTCAGCTCCACACCAGAACCCTCCAAAGCAAAAAGAGTCAGCCTCCTATGCCTCCCATCCCTTCCCAATATGGCCGACCCATTGCACCCTTGATCTCTATAAGAGGCGGGCCGGCCCAACACATCAGCCTGTTTTTTTCGTTCTGCGCTGCAGATTCTCCAGAGCGTGTTTCAACAGGTAAGTTGGGGACAGGGCCTACTCTAGCAGGTCTGATGACCTGGGGGACGAGGCCCTGCACTAGCGAGCTCCTGCTCTGGGTTTCCCCCCCACCTTGCCCCCTTGGTTTCTCCTGCTCTGCTCTAGCGAGCTCTGAGGTTGGGGGCACTGGATGTTTGTTCAGCCCTGCTCTAACAAGCTCTCCTTGCTAGGTCTCCCTGGGCCTGACGGCTCTGGGGTGTCGCTGGCCTCAACATCTGTCACCGCCCCCACCTTTGTTACTTCCTGGGTCCAGGTGTGGGGGCTCTGGTTGGCTGAGGTCGTGGAGTTTTTCTCTGAGGAGGCACCTCTCCCGACGGGCTTCCCATGTGTGGGGGTTGCCTGGCTGTGTTGGACATCTCTTTTTGCCCATCGCAGTGTCATTTATGCTGCTTCGTGTGACAGTCACCTTTAGTGGCTTAGCCAGTGTGTCATCTACTGCTTTGGGTCATTTGACTGCTTGTTATTTACAGCGCTTCGTCGCGACTAAATGCAGCGTGAAGAGATACATGCTGCAGTGCACAGCCAGGGGTAAAGGCGTGAGTCTGTGGCTGTAACAATAGTGTGTGAGGGCCCCGTGGCTGTAACCCAAGTGTGTGTGGGGCCCACGGCTGTAACCCGACCGTAGCTGTTTGTTTTACTATATTAAGTCCGGGCCACTAACTCTCCCGGGCAGATATCTTCGCGTGCCTCTGGGAGTCGCGCACAGCTCCAGGTGGCCAGAGGTCACACACTGTTGCATTGGCATCGTTCCCCTGGCCCGGGTAGTACCGTGCTGGCTCATTCCTCCTTCTGGCCTGCGTCTGGTGAGTTTGGCACGGATCAGGGCCCCTTGTCGGCTTGACCTTGCCGGCAGTATGTGTTGTGTGCCTGTGCTTGCGAGCCTCATGCTGTCCTCCTTGTGGATTTACGGGAGTTCGGGGAACAGTGTCTTTGTTTCTATGTCCCGCACATATGCGCTCCATGCTTTCCTCACCTGGAGCAGCTGAAACCATTTCACTAGAAGTATAATTTATACTACGATTAATGACGGCCCTTGTGACTGCGTGACTGTAATCTGGGTTTACACCTGTGGGTGTCTATGAGCATGTATTGCTTTGTGCTATCGCTCTACTGTCACGTTTCTGTTTCTTCCTTCACGGGGCTGTGCATTGGGTGCACCAGACTCTGATAGGGTTGTATGTGTGTTTGCCTTTCAGCCTGCTCTGTTGGTTACAGCATCCACTCGATGTGCGGAGTAGTTTTGTTTCCCCCGGGATATCCTGGGGTTGGCGATCCTGCTGCAATGCGCTGTGTGTAGATGGTCTACGGTGCTGTGGCTCATGGGTTCGTCTTGTGTCTGGTGGCTCCGACTCACTCAGGTCCAGGGGTTCGGTTTCTACCTTGTTCTGCGCCGTTCTGGTTTGGATTTCTGTGTCCCTCCTGCCATTTCGGTGGTCTCACTCGTGGGAGCGCATTGGGGTGTTGCAGTGTGACCATCTGGCTGGAGCGTTCGCACATCATCCTGGCGGCTTTGGCCCTTCCTGGGTTTCCGTGAGGGGTCGCTTGGGGTATTGTTCCGATCTAGGAGCTCCTGCTCTCTGGTTAGTCATGTGCCTCTGGTGGCTCAAGCTCACACAGGATGATGGTTTGTTTTCCTGCCAAGTTTTTCAATATTGCCCCATGGTGGGTTCGGTTCTTAAGGGCCTTACACTGATTTGGCTGTTATGTCTGTTTTGCTGTCTTGGTACGTACGTGTGGTGCTTGGTTTTGGCCATTTGCCCTGGGGGTTGTGTATCATGCCCTACTGGGGGTATGTCCCAGGGCCTTGGATTCATGGTGTTTCCTGTGTTGTCCCTGGCTTTTTCTTCCTTTCCATGCTTTGGGCCTGCAGTCCTTCCATCCTGTGGGCTCCTGCTCTCGCCTGTTGCCATTGTGTGGCAGTGTCTGTCCTGGTGGGTTCCTGGTTGGGCGTCCTCCTTCGCCATGCTGTTGGGTGCTGCGTCTCTGAGGACCGGCGGCTGGTGGCACCTGTCCGCTCATCGCTGGGCTGTTTCCATGGTCTCCATACCGGCTATTGCCTCTACTCCTGCTCCTGGGGGACTTGCCCTTTTTCTTCCTGTCTGCGGCCCCGTCCGTGGCATCCCCATCGTTTCCGGCTCCATGGCTTGTCAGGCAGCAGCACCGCCTCCTGTCCGTGTCGTTCTTCACCTCGGATCCGGACCACTGTCTCTGTTGGGGTCCATCTGTTGCCTCTCCTTCCGTCCTGGGTGGACTCACTCTTGGTTCCATTGGCCCTGCCCACTGCCGGTGCCGGGTCGCTCCAGTCATCGCTGGTTGTTGGGCTCCCCTTCTCATGTCCATTGTGCTATGGGCCTCTGGGGAGTGTTTGCTTGGTCGGGCCTGGGGTTGGTCACACGCCTCTGCAGGGGTGTGCGTTGTGTGATCTGGTTTTGTGTGGCCCTCCGGCTGTTCGTGTTGAGTTGATCTACCGTGTTGAGTTGATCTACCATGGTTGAGGCCTTCCTTGGGGAGTGTTTCGGGTGTCTTTTGGACCTTGTGGTCAGGGGAAGTTTGCCCGGTTCTGCCCGTTGGGGGCCTGCCCCGTCCTGTTGGTCTCTGGGTTTTTGGGCCTTCCTTTGTCCCTGTGCACTCCCGGTTTCGCCTGTGCCAGTGGGTGTTCCGTCTCTTGCCCCGGTGCCTCCCTTATCGCCTGGTCTCCCTGTGCGGCCAGTGGTCTTCTGTTCTGGTTTCCCCTTCCCGGGTGTTGGCGGCCTTTGCTGTCCTGTGTGGCGTACTTGGGTTTCCGGTCTTTGCTGGATCGGTTGGGGCACCTGATGGTGGGTTTTCTCATCTGTCTTCTGTTCCCCATGCCATCTCTTTCTGGGGTTTGCCCCTGCCTTGCGGGGGCCTCTGGTTGCTCTTCAGGGCAGTTTTGTCCCCTGCCTCGTTCTCCGGGGGAGGGTTGAGGGGTTTACCCCCTTGCCTTGTTGGCTCGGTTGTGCTGTCCTTGACTGGGTCACTCTTGTCTCCCTGGCATTGGCTTCTCTGCCTTCTTGTCCAGGCTCCCAGCTTCGTGCTTTCCCCTGGTCCCTTTGCTTACAGGGGTCGGGCTTGTCTGGCCTTGTCTGGGCATTTGTCTTGGTGTGTGCCCCGGGTTGCTTAGCTCCCATTGGCCTCAGCCGCCTTTGTGCGCATGCAGTTCCCCACCCAGTCTGGTGTTCTATGGGGGTGTTGGGTGCAGTACTTGCTCACCAGAAAGGTAAAATGCTGGAAGTCCCTGCTGTGATGCCTACATCTGCTTTGGTGCACTCTTCTCCCTTGCACTCTTATAAAATCTGGGGTCCGGTCTTGCTCGGGCGGGGTTTGTCTCCTGCCGCTCCTTTTGTATTCTCCCAAGTTGGAGTGTGTTCGTCCGGTGACTTTCTTGTCCGGGGTGGCTGGGTTCCCCGGTTCACCTTCCCCAGGTGGGGCCCTTTGGTTCCTGTGCAGAGTTTGCATCTTTCTTCTTTGCCCCTGGATTTGGTTGAGGCACTATAGCTTGGTTGTTTTGGTCTCTGCCTCTTTCCCTTGGGGTTGGGTGTTCTACCCCTGGTGTTTCGCTGGTGGTGGCTCCTGGGGTGTACTTTTTGCTCCCTGGTGTTGCTGAGGTTGCACCGGCTTGTCTCGCCCAGCTCTTCTGTCATTCTCGCCTTGGGGCCTGTGGCTTTCCCTCCCTGTCCGTTCCTGTGTCTTTCGGCTTTTCCTTGTTCGGCTGGGTCGGGCATGGTTGTTGTCTGGCTGTCTCGCCTCCTGGGTGCTCGCTTCAGAGTCTCGCTTACTACTTGTGGAACGTTCCTGGGTCGTTTTGCTTGACCCCTATGCGGGGCGCTCTCGCTCCATGCTCCTCCCTGCCGGGTTCTTTTTGCTTTCTCAGACACGGTGTCCCCGGGTGGGCCTTAGCTTCCTTTCTGGTGGCTGGGCCATGGGCCTGGTCCCTTCTGCTCTTCAAGCTCCGTGGGTGGCTTTCGGGGCTTTTCATTTTTTTTTGCTGTTGGTCGGTTGGGTTCCCTTGGGGACCGGGTCCTTCTGGCGGCTTCTGAGGTTTCTTGCCTTGTGCCTGCCTGGGTTTTCTCCTTGGTGTCGCTCTCCCTTCCGGGGGATCCTTTGTGCAACTGGGGTGCATGTACTACCTGTTTCTCTGCTTGCTGGTGGGGTTTTGGTGCCCATATTTTTGTTGTTCGGTTGGCGTAATGGGTTACCTTCTGCACCTCGTTCCGTTCTTGCGGCTGTGGCCTGTCTGTTTTGTTTGCATCTGGTCGGCTCTCTCACTGTTGGTGGTCCTCAGTAGGGTGTTGCTGTGTTTCGGTCGGTCTGCATCTCTTCCGGCTGTGGCTCTTTGCTAGGTCACTGTGGTAGGGTTGCCCTCTGTTCTGGGTTCCGACCCCTGGGCTTTTGCTCCCCTCTCGCTTTTGGCTGTCCGTTGGGCGGTCTTGGGGTGTTTGGGCCGGTTTGCAGCTTTCTGTAGTCCTCCTTCGACTGGGATTTCTTTTTCAGGTGTCCCTGCGGTTCTTGGAGACCGGGTCCTCGTCCCTTCCAGTGTCTTTCTGTCCCGGGGTCGTTCTTCCTGCTCGTGGTTGCCTCTCTCTTGGGTGGTTCTTCCACTCGTCTGGTAGGTTGGGTTTGCCCTGCTTTGTGGGCATCCCGTTCTGGTACGTTGGTTTCTTGTGAGTTTCCATCAAGCCGCTTGGCTTTGGTATGCGCTCACTTTGTTAGTCATGTGGTGAGGAAGACTAACGAGGAGGTGATGCCCCGGTTATTTACCGGTAATCTTCATTACTCCGAGTATAGTCTTCCTCACCACATGAGTTCCCATCCCTTCCTCCCTGTCTGGCTATCGGCTTCATGTTTGTGCTTGGTAGTTTCAGGCTGATGGGTTGGGCCGGCTCGCCTCTTATAAAGGTGAAGGGTTTAATGGGCCGGCCATATTGGGAAGGGATGGGAGGCATGGGAGGCTGACTCTTTTTGCTTTGGAGGATTCTGGTGTGGAGCAGAAGCTCACTTTGTTAGTCATGTGGTGAGGAAGACTATACTCGGAGTAATGAAGATTACCGGTAAGTAACCGGGGCATTAGCAAGAGTTTAGTCCCAGCTTCAGCAATGAAGAGAAGGAAGGCTGAAGGAACAACTCTGGCAGGGAAGTAAAGTGAGGAAACTCACCATCACCTATTGTGCTTCGCCCTCAACACTTGTTTTGAGTAAACTAATGAAAGTCAAGTGTGATTTCAAGGCACTGATCACGTGTCACGCAGAACATATTCTCTTGTGTCTCAGAAGGAGGCACTATGAACATGGGGAGAAAGCAAAAAGTATGAAGGTGGCTCAGCTGAAAGGAATGGACTCTGCCTTACAAAACAAGAGACGGACACTGGAAGGTCCTAACACGCCATCTTGAAATCATAAAGTAGATGACATCCATTTTCGAGGGTCTGTAGGCGTGGATCACGACACCATTGAGGAAGAGCAACGTTTCTTAGAACCTGTCCTTGGTCCTAAACTGAAATCAGGGTGGGATTGAGAAGCAGTGTTAAGGAAGAGGAAATAGCCAAGCAAACAAGATGACCTATGAGTAGGTCCCGGACGAAGACAGTCAGATCCCCCACTCAATGGTGCACAATTAATAAAAGTTGTCCATCCACTCTGTAAAGTAATTCAAGATACTGAAATCAAAAGATGCCCATTTGTTAGGGTGGCCATTTATTCTGATAGACAAGCAGTGGAACAAACCCTCAAAGAGCAACAGTAACAGACGATGTTGCTACTCAATGCAGAAATTAGCATTTTAGCGAAATACTAGGAAAGACGATGAAGTCAGAAATACTTATGTTTAGTAGCAAGTTGGCGTCGAACCTGGTTGTTTTTTAGGGAAAACATGAGCATATTGCTTCACTTATTATGACACTTGAGAAGAATGAAAGGAATGGCAATTTCTGTACATTCTGAACAAGCAGTTGCATAGATTGGGCCTGTGCATTCTGAACCATGGAAAGAGATTGGCTACCTGGATTTATAGCCAAGTCACGTGGATGCACGAACAAGCTGTGAAGATTTCCTTATTGGCTACTTTGAGATGAAGACTGGCAACAATCACTCATGCCTAAGGTCGGAGTGGCCGATAGGGCAATCAGGCAGTGCCTAATGGACTGGTCTGACAAATTAGTGTCTGGGACGTTTTTTTAGCAGTTTGTGTGCCTGTTTTTAGGCCAGGTGGGCCAGTGTGTGTTATTGATTTCCATGATATTACTGGAAACATTGCCTGCAGTACACACACATGCATGCAGCCTCCCATAACTTGAAAACATACCCACACACCATGTCTGTACAAGTTCAAAACTGTCCTGATATGCAAATGTGGACCACTCTTAACTGTTTATCTAAAGGGGCCACTTTTATTTTGGTACCCAGGAATATTTTCTATCCCAGCCCCCCATGGTCATGCCCTATGTATCTACTGATGTTTCTCCTGTTGTTCGAATCCTTGACTAATGTAATACTTGGTACAAAGGTCCGATGAACATTTTACAGCATGAAGATGATATTCTAACACCATTCTCCTAATCTAGCACATTTGTTTTGAATTAAATGTCCAATGTCACTGCCTTCTCATTTGTCCCTCGATGAAGACGAAACTGAATAAAAAGTGAGACATGGCTTATGACTATTTCTTCTACAAAATCATCACTTGGTACTCCGTGCTTCAAATGGGTATAAAAAAATGTAAACTATTTAGGCATTCGTATGAATGAAGGGCTGGTGCATATGGCAAGAGACCACTCACTACTGATAATGGAATGAGGCTCTGCAGATTTTCTCAGAGGGTTCTCATGACAGCTATCGTTTTGCAGCAGAATGTAGTTTGTAAAACGACGGCCCACAGGCGCAGCAGCGGATTAGAAAGACTCCCCCTCTTAGTTCCAAAACCCTTGATATAGAAATTGATGGATCTATCAAAACGTTTTTGTGGTGCGACATACGTTTAAGATTAAAATGATCAAAGCTTCATGCTGCTAGGCCAGCTGGTGGTGGTGGACTTTCACACATGACATATTGATTGGCACACCAACCGACACCGGTGGTATATTGGTTCGATGGCATGAGCTAAGGGCCACCCTGGATGCAGAAGAGAGGTCTGTTCTGAATTATGAATTTGGTCTGACAATGCATTATGACAGGAACTTTATTACGAATGAGGAAGTAAATCTACTTATCGAGTAAGTCAGTCAAATAACTTTATTCAATTCTGAATCACAAAAACCAATGACAAAATGTTTATACAATTGAGCTATATATAAACATTTAAAATCTAAACTTACCTAGTAAGCCAGTTTATTAAAAGCAGAATAAATTCCCAGCATTTCGTTCCATACCTCATTTAAAAGTTTCCATGAGCGTTTAGAATCCCAGATAAAATTTACAACTGAGAAACGTAAAAGAGGCGACTAATTGTTGCAAATAAACAAGTGCACGTTTACAGATGGTCTCGATTAATTGTTTCAAATAAGGAATAAATACATTGTTTACTAGATGCAGACTAAAGACTGCAAAAGATTGACATATGGAAAGTACTTTGCTTGGTCAGTCCATCACAGGGGCACATTGGAAGCTTATCTTTTAATCATAATTTAGTGGAAAAGCAGTTAAATAATGTGTAGTATTAAGACAGAATCTTGTCAAAACAAATCTGTGCTGTGAATTAGTATCCATATTTAAATAAGGCTGCATGCTTCGATGTGTTATTCAGTCATCAAATGTCATATTGCTTACTTTCTTCTGATCAATATACTCCCTCGTTTCCAATCTGGCACAAATACATTCAGCAGCTTTAAACCATTGTTTAGTAATACCTTTCAGAATTTCGGGTTCATCAAAATATCTGGGGTTCCCAATATCCAGACACATTTTCTTTATATATGCCAGTCATGATATTGTATCTGCAACATCAAGTTCTAAGCAATCGGAAATAATGGCCCCTATTTAGAGCTACAGCAGGGCTGGACCAAAAAGAACGCCATAGAAAGATGTAGGATGCGCCCAAATCCCTGTGGCATGTAGACGAAGTCCAGCTTGGCAGGAGGGCTGACATTCTTTTGAAGCAGGTGTTCCCAACTAACTTGAAGGAACTTGCATTTGTAAACCCCCAGAGGCCCGTGCCTGGACAGGCTATTGAAACACCTTTTGATAAGTAGATAGCTACCATTGTCTTCGAGGGTTTCATTCCAATTCTGGTCGCAAAACTAAAGACTGCAGATACTGACTTTTCAAATTATACCCTCCTGTTTTCACTCAAGTATAGCCAATTGTTCCATCGATCGAATAACAAGCATAAATTGGAAAACGTGTTGATACCTTCACACCACTGATTAAATGCGGACGAGACGAGTTTTTGGCCGGGCCAATAGACATGGTGTAGGTTTTACTTTGGTTTGCGCTCAGACATGGGTGGTCCATAAATATAACGAAACTATCTAGAGGACCCGGCAGACCATTCCCGGTCCGGGCTAGCAGAACAAAGTCATCCACATGTAACAGTAACAGAACAGATAAGGGATGGAAACCTATTTGAGACACACCTCGAGAATTGCCTACTGCATATTTCTTCATGTTAATTATATATACTGTGAATAGAAAAGGGGCGAAGATGCACTCCATGCCTGACCCACAGAAGGATTTTAAAGGACGCAGTGCATTCCCCATTCCTTCAAGATAAAACAGTAACTCTAGTGTCAGTGTATAAATGTCTCAGGAAAAGAATCAGCCAGGTGTAAACTCCCATCCCACCTATTAGTACCCACAGCTTAGAAGGAATTACACAATTGAAAGCACTAGACAAGTCCAAGAAGACCAAGTAGATGGAACCCTTTTTAGCCACGGTTTATTTACTAATCATGAGGTTGAGATTTAAACATTGTTCAGTGGTCCCAATGTCTTTGAAAAATCCATTTTAAACATCCCATAACATGTGTGCTCCTCTGAGTAGATTTCGGTCTAGATAATAACATTCAGGTGGACTCACACACACATTACATCATCTTTATTGGTACACCAACACTCATCAGTGGTATGCTGGTTCCATGGCATGAAACCAATCCTCAATGCCTAATGAGAAGTTTAGTCCGAGAATGCTTTAAGACAGGAAGTCTATTACAAATGAGGAACTAAATCCACTTATCCAATCCACAGCACACACATGCCCCTACCCTCAGCAGGTACCCCACCTCCATGGATCACGCCCAAAACCTCAGCATCGTACTCGACTCCTCCCTCTCCATGATCCAACAAGTCAATGCCGTCGCCTCCACCTGCTTCAACACTCTCCGCATCCTCCGAAAGATCTTCAAATGTATCCCCCCGAATCAAGGAAGACTGTCACCCACGCACTCATAACCAGCAGACTGGGCTACGGAAATGCCCTCTATGCCGAGGTGAACAAGTATCTACTACGCAAACTCCAGACCATATAGAACACCGCAGCCAGACTCTTCCTTGGCATCCCTTGACATGAGCACATCACCCAGCACCTGCGTAACGTCCACTGGCTCCCCGTCGAGAAAAGAGTAACTTCAAGATACTCACCCATGCCTACAAATGCCTCCAAAACACCGGACCCCAATACCTCAATGACAGAATCACCTTCCACGTACCCAAGAGGAACCTCCGATCTGGAGCCCTCGCCGAACCCCTGCACATCCGCAGAGCAAGAACAGGTGGAAGAACCTTCTCCTACATCGCTGCCAAGACCTGGAACAAGCTGCCAATCAACATCAGAAGTGCCCACAACCTGCACACCTTCAGGTAGACCTTCAAGACCTGGCTCTTCAACTGACTGGAGCAGCTCCCCCCCAGCGCCTTGTGCCACTCACAGGTGAGAAGCTCGCTTAAAAGCTCCCTGATGGATAAATGGCTAGGCATTTGCAGCATAACCCATAAGAATGCACCACTGGTGCACATTAGAGAGATGCCTCTCATTTGTATAGCCTGGTCAGATAGGGCCATAGTTTGACTGCAAGATATTCTGGATAATGGCATGATGATGGCATTTGAACATCTATGCAGGTTATGCTATTTCACCCATACCACAAGTAGGGTGTTTAGCCAAAATATCGAGTTTTAAATTTCGACCTACAATAATATCGTGTTTTTAATATCGTAGGTACAGAATATCGAAGTCAAGAATATCGATGGACAGAATATCGATCCCAAGGTAAGTAATATCGAAGTTAATAATATCGAAGTAATTAATATCGATGTAAGTAATATCGTAAGCAAAAATTTCGATGTCAATAATATCGATATTTATTTAGTGTAATGTAATTTAATATGTATTTTATTTGTATGTTAAACATTATTGTAATGTATTTTAATACATTTAAAAATAAATGTTTAGAGATTAATAATTATTTTAAATTTAATTTAGCGTTTTAGTATCAGAGCGGGTTGTGGGTTTATAGGGGAATAGGGTGGGAAGTAATTTAATTATAATTAATGAATTAATATGTATTGTTTAATTGGTATTTATGATTAATTAATTGGTAATTAATTAATAATTGGTAATTAATTATATTAATTGATTAATTAATTGGTAATTAATTATTAATAGTAAAATAATTTATTAATTGGTTAATTATATACATTATAACTAGTTTGATATTAATATTTATTTATTGTTATTGTTAATTAATTAATTGTTAATTAGTCATTAATTTGTGATTGAATTTTATTAAGTGATTAATTGATAATTAAATTAATTATGTGAATGTTTATGTGTAGTGGGTTGTGGGTTTATAGGGGAATAGGGTGGGAAGTAATTTAATTATAATTAATGAATTAATATGTATTGTTCAATTGGTATTTAGGATTAATTAATATGTAATTAATTAATAATTGGTAATTAATTATATTAATTGATTAATTAATTGTTAAATAATTATTAATTGTAAAAATATTTTATGAATTGGTAATTATATACATTATAATTAGTTTATTATTAATATCTATTTATTGTTATTGTTAATTAATTAATTGTTAATTAGTAATTAATTGGTGATTTAATTTTATTAAGTGATTAATTGATAATTAAATGAATTATGTGAATTTTTATGTGTAGTGGGTTGTGGGTTTATAGGGGAATAGGGTGGGATGTAATTAAAATAAAATAAATAATGATATTTTTTATTTATTTGTAATTATTATTAATTAATTGTTATTAGTTAAATATAGTAAATATAAATAATTTATAATTGTATTTTATTTGTTGTTATTGCTAATTAATGTATTACTGTTGCACTCTTTGGAGTTGGAATAGTAATTTTTACCCCTACGCTATCCAACCTTTTCTCTACTGTTGCACTGTCTGAAGTGGGAAGAGTCATTTTTACCCTTACGCTATCCAACACTTTCCCTACTATTGCATTCTCTGGAGTGGGAATAGTAAATTTTACCCTTACGCTATCCAACACTTTCCCTACTATTGCACTCTCTGGAGTTGGAATAGTAATTTTTACCCCTACGCTATCCAATGTTTTCCCTACTGTTGCACTCTTTGGAGTTGGAATAGTTATTTTTACCCCTACGCTATCCAACGTTTTCTCTACTGTTGCACTGTCTGGAGTGGGAATAGTAATTTTTACCCTTACGCTATCCAACACTTTCCCTACTATTGCACTCTCTGGAGTGGGAATAGTAAATTTTACCCTTACGCTTTCTAACACTTTCCCTACTATTGCACTCTCTGGAGTAGGAATAGTAATTTTTACCCCTACGCTATCCAACGTTTTCCCTACTGTTGCACTCTTTTGAGTTGGAATAGTTATTTGTACCCCTACACTATCCAACGTTTTCCCTACTGTTGCACTGTCTGGAGTGGGAATAGTAATTTTTACCCTTACGCGATCCAACACTTTCCCTACTATTGCACTCTCTGGAGTGGGAATAGTAATTTTTACCCTTACGCTATCCAACACTTTCCCTACTATTGCACTCTCTGGAGTTGGAATAGTAAATTTTACCCCTACGCTATCCAACGCTTTCCCTACTGTTGCACTCTTTGGAGTTGGAATAGTAATTTTTACCCCTACGCTATCCAATGTTTTCCCTACTGTTGCACTCTTGGGAGTTGGAATAGTTATTTTTACCCCTACGCTATCCAACATTTTCCTTATTGTTGTTTTTGTTGAAGTTGGACTAGTAGTTTTATTGTGTCTGATATTTAATATGTTTTGTAATATTTTAGCTATTGTAATATATAATTAATATTAAAAATTATTCAAATTAAAAATAATGATTATTATTTGCTATATGTAATTATTTAATATTTATTAATGTTATTGTTTTATGTGTATACATGTATTGGTAATTAAAATAAATATTTAATAATTTATATGTTACAGACATTATTATTAAAAGTAATTATTAAGTAAGTGTATATATTATATATTATATATATATGTTTAATTAAAGTTTTATTTAATTATATATATTTATTATAAATTTTACATATTATAAAATATATTTAATTATGTTTCTTTGATTTATAAGTATTATTTGGTTTATTTTACATATATTTTTAAAGTAAAAAAAAAACGATATTTTTGAATTACGATATTTTTGACATCGATATTAAATTATCGATATTTTTGTACTTACCATGTTGTAGATAGGATGTCGATATTCTTGACCACGATATTTTTGTTGCGATATTTTTGTAGGTCGAATTTTTGTCTTTCGAAATTATGTCATACAACCCACAAGTAGAGATACTGTAATTGCATCTTTTACTGGAACGCGAGGGAAGATTTTCTTTTGCTCTAACACCAGTGTGGACAGCACGCTGACATCACAGCAAAACAAAAGTGAAAGCAGACCACACTAATGGCTTGGTCTAATTTCACTTTTGATTGCTTCTGAAGTCATAGCTTTGCCTCAGATCACAGATCACCATGGGAGAGGTAGCAGTGGAAAAGAGAAAATGTCACCCTTCTGGCTTTCCCTAGTAGATCACTGCTTGGGGATTACACTGGGCATACTATCTCCAAGCATGGATCCTTTTCACTTAACTACTAGGGATCATTGATTTTGGGGGGAGACCACCATGGGCATGGGCCTCTGCTCCCCCATCCCTGGGCATATCAGTCTTCCTGCCTCCCTACTGCAGGGATGGTATGTTAATGACCTATGTTCCCCTGTGGGGGGGGGGGGGCAGAAAGCCCACTAGGCACCAGTGAATCTGAAAGGCAGCACTTTTTCGAGGGGGAGGAGACCCCACGGTCATGGGCCTGTGCTTCCACCAACTGTGGGTACAACAGTCTTTCTACCACCCTGGTGGTGTTGTTTACCCCAGATCTGCTGCCCAAGGGGAGCACAAAGCCCACTAGCCACCAGAGAAATTTAAAGGCACTGTTTGTTTGGAGGGTTAGTGACTCACCATCAGCATGGGCCTGTCTTCCACGAACCTAGCTGCAACAGTCAATCTGTCCCTGTGGAGATGTTAGGGTGTGTTTACCTCAAATGTCCCCCAGGAGGTGTCAGAATGACAAAAAGGGAATCAGGAAATCTGAAAAGTACTATTTTTGTGGTGCAGAGAGGCCCCCTTGTGCATGAGCCTGTGCTCCCCTCAACCCACCCACAGTAGTGTTATTGCCCCACCAAGGGAAGATAGGGAGTATCTAGTCCCATATCTTTCCTGTCATCAGGCCAGAAAATCTACTAGGCAGTAAGGAATCTAAATGACACAGCTTTTTTAGGGGGGAATGGTGTTTACCCTGAGGAACTTCGATTTTCGATCACGATCGAATTGACCCGCCATTTTGTAACCCGCCGCCATTTTGTGTTGCCATCACTCAGGCAGCACGGCAAACGAAGTCTATTCTGCTTTTTCCATAGCTTGGTGTCAAAATACGTCCTCGGCCTTGTTTGCGAGGCTGGTGTTTGGACTAGCCGAGTATACTAATCCGTGTCTGGCTTTCCTAATCCCTGTTTCAACTATCTGTAGGCTCACACCATTCTTTCCTGATCATATCTTATCGACTGGCCTTCACTGTCTCCTGCTAGCATTCTCTTGTGTCATGCCTGTCCTCCAATACACACAAACGTATCTCACCACCTGCAAGTCAGTTGTAATCTGTTAATGAATTAGTTCGGGGGTGGGATGACAAACACAGTTGGAGGAGAGGTCTCTTCGAGTCATCTGATCTTTCTGTTTTCGAACCCTTCTTACTGGTTCCGCTTTGTTTTCCACTTACCCTATTGGCTCTTTTCTTCTTTGCTTGGGGCGTGAGTTTTGTTAATAATTCTGTATTGTATAGTATTTAATATGATGCGCCACAGAGTGAAGTGGCAGTCTCCTGAGAACCTACTTTGTGTACTTCTAGGATAACTGTACTAGCTGCAGCTAAATAAATCCAATCTTCTAACGCCGACAGAGTGTCCCGTGTCTCTGTGTAACGAAGCAGGTGAACCCAGAAGACGGAGGGCGTACCCTGCGCCACCAGGTCCAAAAGGTTCTGGTTCTTCAATTGGCGCCCAATGTGGGGCGGCTTCAGTGGTACCGGTTCTGCTCGAAGGTCATGAGGAACCTCTCAAGAAAATTCCGGAGGGTTCGCAAGCCACACTAAGCGACCCCTGTATGTCGAAAGTGGTCCGAAGGTCTTTTGCAGCGCGGTTACTCCTTCCTGACGGCTACTGGTGACCGCTGCCCTGACTGCTGCCCTGCTTTGGCCCATTCCTTTGGTGATGTATGGTAAAGCGAGACGATAGACGGACCTCTGTTGGTGGAAGAAGACGTCCTTAGTTAAGTTAAGTATTTTCGTGGGTCGTGCCCACAAATCTTGGTTCTTTGTTTGATGTCCTTAGGTTACTTAGATTTAGTTTTTGCAAAGACTAAAGCCGAGGGTAAGTGCATTTGTGCTGCGTAAACTGAGTTTTACTCCCTTGAAGTTTGTGAACAGTCCAGAGACATTGTGAAATGCCTGGTCTCACTAAGTTTGGAAGAATTTGTTGTCTTGGTTGTAATAGGGACTCCCGACTTGAGGACTCTTGTCCGATTCCTTCGGTTGGAACTCCCACATATGAGCTCTACTCGAAACATGGTATTGGCCCCATTGCCTTTAACGAGACATGGACTCGATACACGAAGAAAGATGGTGTTCTTAAATGGCCAGAAAACGGTAGTTTTGACCCTGATGTGCTAGATAATTTAGAAACAGTTTTGTTCAAAAGAAAAGCCCGGCCGGCAATGTTTGACTCTCTTCGCCTTTGGCGTAAGGAAGCCAAACAGAAAGAAATTAAACAAGCAAACCGAGCTAGGAAAGCACAGGGTATGACGATTATACAGGTTGCCCAACAGTTTAAAAATGATGAAATTGACAATACGACTGAAATTTCAGAAAGACAACATCGTATGGCGATAGATAAATGCTATCCGGTGTTGCCTGTTTCTCCTTCTGATAACAAGAAAGATATAGAAGAAGATCCCCTAATGTCCCGTTTATTGAGGTTGCCTCCGCCTTATGCGCAAAATGCTAATATGCCTCAGCCGTTACAGCCTGCTCAGATGCTGGTAGTACCTCCGCCGGTTCCGGCTCTTCAGCATTTGCCTCCTCCAGTACTACCGCCCTTGCCGGTATTACAATTAGTTTCAACTTCTCAGCCTTCATCTCCTGATGTTAGCTCTCCTTTGCCTTCTGCTCCTCCTGTAATTTCTAGTTCTCCTCTTGATAATTCTCCTAATATTCTGTCTCCAGTTATAATGTCTAATTCACCGTCTATGCGTAAGCGTCTCACAGATTCTGTCACTAGTATTTTATCTCCTTTCTTTGGAGCTCTTAATGCGTCTCCGGCTTTTGCTCGAAGACAATCTCGTAGTCAGTTCCCAGATTTCGAGGAATGAGAGAAGTTAGATTCTCTGGCACGAAGATGGATCAAGAAGGGTCCACAATATAGTATGTCTGATATTATGCCTACCTTTTTTCAATGGAATGCACCTACACAAAGGTATGTTTTTAATGTAATGTGCGATATTCTCATTAAAGAATGGGAAGATGTGAGTTCGAGTCCGATCTCACAAGATTTGTTAGATGTCCAAGCCGATTTTGAAAAAGGACTTATTGTAGGTTCCAAAGTTGAGGAAGCTGTGAGGACACTCATCTCTTATAGAACCTTATTGTTCTCTCAGATTTTTCTCGATTCTGATCCGTCGGTTAAATTGACATCGAAAAATTACCCTATGAGAGAGGTTCCTCCAGTATGGAAGGAACAGGTTGCGGCAGCAGGTGCTAATCCAGCTAATCCAGCTATTCCAGCTCACTTTCAGCGTATATGGGTACATATACCATGGAAGAGATCTGAAGTTTTGGCCCTTAAACAGACTCTAACAGATCCTCGTAAGAACCCTGCAGGTTATTATAAAGAATTATCGCAGGCAATCGATGCTTGTATTATGAATCTGGCAGATATTGATATGTTAATGAGTAATGGAGTCCCACAGACAATATAGGCTAAGATTCGTAGAGAGGACCATGCACAGGAACTGGGTGCTACTTGGGATGTCATAGCTGATACAGATAGAGACCAAGTGGGTGGTGCAAAGCCTGACGCCTTGATCTCGGAGCTTCCTGGTAGAATCATTACGTTAATGAAAACTATGATGCCTACATTGAGAGTGAATTGGGATAAGCTAGCAGCATGTAAACAAAAGAAAGATGAAAGTGTCTCTGATTTCTTTACTCGTTTCGAGGAGACATTTATTGATCATAGTGGTCAGGACATGGCTACAGAGGGCGGACAGCGACTATTCGTGGACAAATTTGTATTCAATTTGCTTCCCGAGCTGTCACACAAATTAAAGGATTCAGAAAGTTCTTGGGCTGTTTCTTCTTCTGCCCAGATATTGGCTACTGCACAATATTACGAGAATAGGGACAAAGAAGAAAAAGAGAAGCAAGAGAAAAAGACGAAAGATTTAAAAACGAAGGTTCTCTTGCAGCAAGCTTATCCGCCACGCTATGTTCAGCCTCAGACTCAACAGCCACCGCAGTTTCAGAGATTGTATCAGAAACCTGAGCCATACATTCCGCGATCTTTGTTAGGTCCCAATCAATGTGCCTATTGTAAAGAGGAAGGTCATTTTAAGAATAGTTGTCCAGTTTTATTGCAGCGCAATGGAGCGTCATCTGCTCCACGAGGTCGTGCTGGCCTCCAGTCAGCAAACAGAGGTAGAGGTCGAGGTATGTTGACTCAAGAACAGCGTGCTCTTCCTTCTCCTAATTCCATGAACTACTTTGATCAGCAGAATGTGAGATCCACTCAATATTATAATGAGGACCATTATGTTGAAGGCAAAAATGAGAGTCTTCATGCCAACTAGGACAGCCATGGACAAAGTAAAGGAGTTGTGCCAATCCCAGTAGATCAAAATGGCCCTTATGTCAACGTCACTACTATGGGTGTAACAGAGCCATTTCTTCTAGATACTGGAGCAATGAGAAGTTCTAATATTCATTCTAAACTCCCTGAGGCACCTTTGTCTGGCTTAACGAATGTTTCTGTAGGATTCTCTGGCGCCTCCTGTGTACCGGTTTGTGATTGATCTGCGAGAAGTAAACAAAATTGTGATTCCACAATTTCCTGTTGTTCCAGATATCACTGCCTTGTTGACTATGATACCTTCCACAGCGACTTGGTTTTCTGTTATTGATCTAAAGAATGCCTTCTTCAGTATTCCAATTGCAGAAGAGAGTAGAGATATTTTTGGTTTTTCTCTTGGAGGCCGAAGCTTCCGATTTAAGTGCGCACCCCAAGGGTACTGTGAAAGTCCCTCCATTTACAGCCAAGCTTTAATTATGTCATCTTGATACTTTTCATTTGCCGTCTGGTGCTGCCCTTATCCAATACATGGACGACTTGTTAGTCGCTGCCGATTCAGAAGATATTTGTAAGGATGTCACTGTTGAACTGTTGCATCACTTGTTTAAGCTGAAACACAAGGTTTCATCTTCCAAACTACAGTATGTTTGTCGAGAGGTTACCTACTTGGGTCATCTCCTATCAAAGGAGGGACGACGATTGACACCAGAGCGAATTCAGGCGATTGCTCGAATGTCAGTACCATCCACACAAAGGGAAGTACGTGCTTCTCTGGGAATCACTTCTTATTGTAGACAGTGGATCCCTAACTTCTCTTTGATTGCTAAACCTTTGTTGGCACTCACTTTAAAAGATACGCCTCAGCCCCTTCCCTGGACTGAAGAGTGCCAAAAGAGTTTCACTGATTTACGCACTGCTCTGTGTTCTGCTCCTGTACTGGGTACCCCAGATTACACTAAGCCTTTTTACGCTGTATGTTCACGAGAAAGAAGGTTGTGCATTATCAGTCTTGACACAGCAATTTGGAGATAGACAGCGGCCATGTGTTTATTTTTCGGCAACGTTAGATCCCGTAGCTAAAGCATTGCCTAGTTGTCTCAAAGCCACAGCAGCCGCAACGATTTCTATCCGACAGTCTGCTGGGATAGTGTTAGATAACACTCTTATTGTCATGGTGCCACATGCAGTGGATACCTTACTAAACAGAACGAAGACACAGCATCTCACGAGTGCACGTTTAACTGGTTACGAGCTGACGCTATTGGCTAGTCACGTACACATCAAACGATGCAACACTCTTAATCCAGCTACTTTATTGCCCCTTCCAAATGAGGAGAGTGTTGAGGATCAGCATGACTGTTTCTTCCGTACTGAGGAAGAGACAAAAGGAAGGATTGATTTGAGAGACACACCGTTAGAGAATCCAGATGGGACTCTATGGGTAGATGGTTCTTGTTTTAAGATGCCTAACGGAGATACGGTTTCAGCCTATGCTGTAACTACTTTACATACGATTGTGGAAACTGTGCGTGTTCGACATAATTCAGCGCAAGCAGCAGAGTTGATAGCATTGACGAGAGCTTGTGTACTATCAAAAGAGAAAAGAGTGAACGTGTACACTGACAGTCAGTATGCCTTTGGTGTCGCGTTCAATTTTGGGCGTCTCTGGAGAGAGTGGGGTTTCCTAACTTCACATGGCACTAAGATACAGCATGGTCAGTTAGTGACTGATCTCCTTGAGTCACTTGTTTTACCTGTCCAAATAGCGATAATGACGTGTAGTGCTCACAAGAAGATTACGGATGATGTTGGACGAGGAAATGCGTTTGCTGATGAAACAGCAAAGAAAACAGCGAGAGATTCAATGAGTCGAATGTACATGGCAGGTCCTGCGAATTGGGTCAGAGAGAGAGGAATGTGTGAGAATACAGTGGAAAGCGTGAAAACGATTCAGAAAGGGGCTACAGAAAGAGAGATAAGCAAGTGGAGAGAAAGTACGGGAATGTTAGATGAGATGGGTTGTTGGGTAGAATTATCCGAACATCAACGTTGGTTGTTACCAGATGCTTATGTACTCCCAGTGGTTACTATGGCTCATGGTCCGGTTCACCTTAGTGCAAAAGGGATTAGTAAACTCCTAGCTCCAGTTTGGCAGAAGGAAAGTATCCCGAAATGTGCAGACAACGTAGTAAAGCATTGTATTGTTTGTCTAATGTATAATCCAGGAAAGGGAACCCACACTCCAGCAGGTCATTTTGCTCCTCTGACATACCCATTTGAAGTGTTGCAAATCGATTACATTCACATGGATCGATGCAACAACCTCAAATATGTTCTGGTGGTAGTCTGTGCCTTTTCGAGATGGATAGAAGCATACCCTTTGAAAGACAATACAGCTTTATCCACAGCCAAAATCCTTCTAAAATAATTCTTTCCCAGGTTTGGATTGCCTCGCATTGTCTGGAGTGACAATGGGAGCGAATTTGTTGGCCAAGTCATGCAGAAAGTTTGTGCAGGTCTTGGAATCAAGCAAAAGTTCCATGCGGCAAAGCATCCCCAATCAGCGGGTTTAGTAGAATGCTACAATGGGACCTTGAAGTTAAAATTAGCGAAGATTCAAGCAATTACGGGACTTAATTGGCCTGATGCTTTGCCGTTAGCTTTGCTATCCACCAGAACTGCAGTACACTCTCGTCTGGGACTTAGCCCTTACGAAGTGGTGTTTGGCCGTCCGGCCAACGTATGGGGAATACCTCGTCCTAAAAAGTTCTCAGATTTGCCCTACCCAATGTTAATTGACTACTTGCATGACCTTACAACTAAATTGCATGTCCTTCATCGACAGGTTCAGTGTGCTTTGCCAGAGGCTTCCACAGATCCAGGTCACTCCATCAGACCAGGTGACTGGGTCTGCATCCGCAATTTTCAGAGGAAAAAGAATTTGGAGCCCAGATGGCGGGAGCCCCGAATGGTCCTTCTTACGACGAGGACAGCAGTTAAAGTTGAAGGAAAGAAAAATTGGATTCACGGTGTGCACTGCAAGAAAGTACCTTTGCCCTTGCCTTTTGATCAGTGGGTTCGTAGAGGGGTTGGTGACTGTGAAGGCGAAACAGTTCCACGATTTGTATCCTTTAGCGATGCACACCTGAATGGGACACTGTCTGAGAAAAAGGACAACGACATTTTACAGGAAGCAATTCCATTGCATCGTCGCTTAAATACGACTGAACCAAGAACATTGTTTCAAGATCAGAGTGTTCTAGGGTAAGAGCGCTACCATCTTCGACCCAGACAAAAGAACATTTGAGACTTTCTTCTCCTTTGTGTAGTGTTCTGTTTAGGTTGCAGGGTCACGGTAGGAGTCTAGGTCACGACCTGAGTAGTGACAATAGGTCTGCAGGATCTTTCAGTGTCATAGGACGGTTGAGTATCGTGACTTTAGTGATTGAGGAAGATTGCTGTGAGCATCCACTAGTGAAAATGGAAACTACACCAAGTATTAAAGAGAGAAGAAATGAACTAAAGAAAGCATCTTGTAAACTAATGTACAGTCGTTACAGTATAACTCTATGTATTTTGATATCATTATGTATTGCTTTGGCAATTATTGGTTGGATAGTTTATGTTTTGCAGCCAAAAAACACCTCCTTTTCCTCCTCTTTGCCTTCTTCTACTATCTCTCCACACCTCTTTCATACTTTTCCTTCACATGAACTTGTCAGAAAGACCGAGTATTACAACAATTCCTTCGTCCAGCTATTACACCAGCATCAATTAGTAGTTAACACAACTGATTGTTGGGTATGTGGTCTTATGCCGCATACTACTGAGAAAGGAATACCATTTCTAGTTCTTCCTTTCTCCTGCGAGGGTTCTGCTTGGGCATTCTTTGTTATTTTCTCAAATGCATATCAAAGTAAATTCAGACGGTCTGTTGCATCACAAATTAATTATCCGGATTTTAGTCATAGTTCTTTGATTAAGGGTATGGTAGTTATGCCTAAAATCATGGAGAATAGCAAGATTTCTATCGATGAAAGAAAAGCCTACACCAATTGGAACGTCACCCAATACATGTCGAGTCTTAATAATAAAATGGGAAAAGAGAAATCCTCACCAATCTGGACTATACCGCATCAAGGTAACTTCTGTTTAAAAATAAACGATCGCTCTTCTGACACTGCACCAAAGAGTTACTGTTCCTACACATACATTTATTCCTCTCCAAACTCGCCTCTAGTACCGTCTCAAGGCACCTATTTCATTTGTCATGATATAGCTTATACCTGGTTGCCAACGGGTTTCTCTGGTACCTGCTATATAGCCTTCCTTCTTCCTCCTACTTACACTGCTTCTGCCAATTATCACCGAACCCGTCTCAGCCGAGGAATTATTGACTCCAAAGACACCTCGGAACAAGAAGGAGGAGATTTCCTTAAAGGTTTTCTTCCTTTCTGGGGTCCAATGGCCAACAGCAGAAATATAAGGCAACTGGTCCGTGTTGTGGAGACTACAATAGACATCACTGTAGGAGCCTTGAGTAATATCACGGCGGAACTACAGGCGAATCGTCTTATGACCTTACAAAATCGAGTTGCCTTAGACTTTATTCTTGCCGATCGTGGTGGAGTGTGTAAATTGATCGGGTCAAGCTGTTGTATTTCCATTCCTAATGACGCTCCGACAGTATACCAAGCTATTTCCAAGTTGCATATAATCTCCGAGTCTATTTATCAGGACGAAGGAGATTGGTCCTTAACGGAATGGTTTTGGGGACTACTGTACAAATGGGGTTGGAAAGTATTGACATTCCTTGGAATAATCTTGACAATCGTATTTTCCTGTTGCCTTTGTATGCACTGTGGTCCCGCTATCTGTGATCTTTGTGCCACTATGTGCATTTCAAGACCCAAACCTCAAGTAACAGAAAACATAAGGATGATGTTACAGCGACAGCTTGATGATCTCATGGCTATTGATGTGGACTCAGATTAACGTGAGTCTATCTTGCCTGAGTTCTGGCAAAAGGAGGGTCTGAGGAACTTCGATTTTCGATCACGATCGAATTGACCCGCCATTTTGTAACCCGCCGCCATTTTGAGTTGCCATCACTCAGGCAGCACGGCGAACGAATTCTATTCTGCTTTTCCCATAGATTGGTGTCAAAATACGTCCTCGGCCTTGTTTGCGAGGCTGGTGTTTGGACTAGCCGAGTACACTAATCCGTGTCTGGCTTTCCTAATCCCTGTTTCAACTATCTGTAGGCTCACACCATTCTTTCCTGATCATATCTTATCAACTGGCCTTCACTGTCTCCTGCTAGCATTCTCTTGTGTCATGCCTGTCCTCCAATACACACAAACGTATCTCACCACCTGCAAGTCAGTTGTAATCTGTTAATGATTAGTTCGGGGGTGGGATGACAAACACAGTTGGAGGAGTGGTCTCTTCGAGTCATCTGATCTTTATGTTTTCGAACCCTTCTTACTGGTTCCGCTTTGTTTTCCACTTACCCTATTGGCTCTTTTCTTCTTTGCTTGGGGCGTGTGTTTTGTTAATAATCCTGTATTGTATAGTATTTAATTTGATGCGCCACAGAGTGAAGTGGCAGTCTCCTGAGAACCTACTTTGTGTACTTCTATGATAACTGTACTAGCTGCAGCTAAATAAATCCAATCTTCTAACGCCGACAGAGTGTCCCGTGTCTCTGTGTTACGAAGCAGGTGAACCCAGAAGACGGAGGGCATACCCTGCGACACCAGGTCCAAAAGGTTCTGGTTCTTCAACCCCCAATCTCCCCAACCCCGGTGGAGCATATAGGCCACTAGGCACCAGTGAAACTGCAGTGCTTTCCTTTCTTCAGATTGGGGGCACCCTCCCTTACACATGTGCTGGGCTCCACCACCCCAAAGCATAAGAGTCTTTCTGCCCAACCCACAGGGCAAGTAGGGTGATTTTACCTCCAATGTGCCCCCAGTGGGCAGTAAACTCACTAGACGCCAGGGCATAGTAGTTGTACTCTTTGCTTCTCATTTTGTGTGGGGGGGGGTTGTTTCACATGGGCATATGTTCTCCCCAACTAGGAATAACAGATTTGCTTGTCACGCCTGGGGGACCGTTAGGGGTGTTTACCCCCGGTCTGTTCCACAGGGTGGGCAGAAAGCCCACTAAACCCCAGTGAATGGTATTTCTACAATATATTTGGGTGGAAAGGCCCTCATGACCAGGACCTGTGTCCTTCCCACCCTGGACACAAGGGTCTTTCTGCCCTCCAGGGAGGTGTATAGAAGTTGTTTACCCCATTTTATCCCTTTGGTGGGGTAGGAAGTTCATTAAACACCCGGGACAAAAGGCCAATAGAAAGTGGGTGTAGGGGTGGCCCAGCCACATATCTGCCTGAGCTCCCTCCCCAGAACAGGCCCAACAGTCTTTCTCCCCCCCTGGGGTCAGATTGGGGTAGCATATCCAACCAGGGAAAGTACTGCACAAAAAAGAAGAGGTGTGGGTTATGACTGTTCAGGCATTGGTCTATGCTTCCACTCCAGATGAGACTCAAAAGTCTTTCTGCTCACCCTCAGGGGCTGACTGGGGTGTTTACCACAATACTGCCCTAGGGGAGGGATGGGGGGGCAAAAAGCCATCTATAAATAAGGGATATATTTTTTGTTCTAGAAAGTTAGGATAAAAATGGGGTATGGGTAGACCGCCCTGTTATATTTCCTATCCTTGACCCCTAAAGCTCAAACAGTCCTTTGGGGCAAATAATTCCCATCCCCATGGCAAGTTAGAGTAAATTTAGATTATTTTGAGTGTAGTTTTGATATGGATTGCAGAATGGGAGTAAGTCTAAATGTCCTCTTAGTTGGCATGCTGAAAAGTTGCCTCCATTTGAGCCTCTGCTCTGCTGCCACTGATGGAACCCATCTAAACCCAGAAATTTCTAAAAACGGGTGGTGTGTCTTAAATGGATCACAGAACATTTTCTTAACCACATTGTTATGTAATGTTATAGTATGCACATTTGTAGAGTGCACTACCACCCCGGAGATTATCCTGGTGCTGAGCTGGTATGAGTCTAGCCACACCTATGGTCTAGAGGAACTACTAGAAAAATCAGGACTTCATCTTCTTGTGGAATCCAAGCAGCAAGGAGGACACTTTTATGTGTAGTGGGAGGTCATTCCACACGTTAGGAGTGATCAACTACAGAATATGGTTTTCTATATGAGTGGGATTTGTGCAACAAGTCCGAAAGAGCGGAGGTGTCTGAAAGGTTTGTGAAAGCAGATGCGATTGTTGAGGCATGCTAGGTCAGTGCTATGTAGTGACATGAAAGTTTGGGTGAGGTGTTGGACTTTTGCTCTTTTGTGAATGTGAAGCCAGTGGAGCTCCTTCAGTTCTAGTGTGGTGAGAGTGCAGTGTGGGAGGTCGAGAGTGATTCTGGCCACCAAGTTTTGAATGGTCTGCCACCTTCTGGTGATTTTTTTGTTGATTCATATATAGAGGGTGTTGCTATAGTCGAGCATGCTTGTTACCAGGGTCTGAGTGATGGTTTCCCGGGTGCTGAGTGATAGTTATTTACAAATCTTCCTCAGCATCTTCAGGATATGTAAGCATGAGGTGGTGATGGTATGCCCTTTAAAACTCATTCTTTGCCCCAAAATCTGACGTTTTCCTCACATTTCTGGAATCTAAAGGGATCCACAAAATACCCACCACACAGCACTCCCAAACTTCTTTCAATAATTATGATGCCACATTTTCCGCGGCTTTGCCTAGCTCCCAAACCTAAAAAATTCAAAAAAATGTTGGTTTTGAGTGGAAAAGGTTGGTCTGTCCATGTTTAAGGCCTTTTCTATCATGGATGCTGGGCACACCCACACAAAGTGGAAACTGGCAAACCTTCGAAATATTGGGTGGTAGGGAAATATGGATCTCTGCAGATTACCAAACTTTCCCTGAAAGAAATGTGAGGTAAATGTGTGTTTTTTGCTTACGTTTGAAATATGAAGAACATTGTGGGTAGGAAAAGATGTCTAGTTTTCTTAAATGTCTGTGTTTGACAGGTTTCCAATGTGGCAGCTGACCTAGAGACTGAATTCTCTAGCTACCTACATCATGAAAAAGTGTTGATTTTTCTGGGTGAAATGTAATGTATCTAGGTTGCATTTTGGGTATTTTGACTTACTTACTCTAAGCCCTGCTACACACGTAGGGTACTGTTCTTATGTGGAGATGTGTGAAAATATTAGCAATTATGCCGAGGTGTACAACGAAACAATGTTCCTAAACTTAGAATCTTATTATGATGGCGGTTGATAGAGCGTCCGACCGCCATTGCCCCGGGCAGGTGTTCGACCGACTGTTTGTCAGGGGTCCCAACTACTCGATTACAGTGCAACGGCCTTGCAGGCAGTTGAAAAACTGCTCTATTCCATTGTGGCTTGTGCTGCGGCCCTAGAAAAGGGCCGCTGCACATGCCACAGTGGAAAAGGGCAATTGACAAATATCCATGCAACATGTGCCAGGCACCAGGTGGTGCATGGCACATGGTGCATGGTTGTTTGGGGGGCACCACATGTGCCCCCTGGTCCATAGCCAAGTCCCACACGGGATGGGGGACCCGCTAGGGCATTCAAAGTCCCACTCCAGCTGCCTTTACATGGCAGTTGGACCACCATGCAGAGACAGAGGGAAAAGGGACATCACAATCCCTATGACGTTGTTTTCGTAGGCAGTGCCCCTATCGTAGGGATTACAGTGAACCAACGCCCCAAATGGGCTCCTTGCACCTATCAGAGACGTTGTTTGGTTTCTCCCACCCCTGTGCTCTGACCAACCACATCATTATGCAGCAGTCGGACCACAGCCTCAGATCTCTGACAAACCCCCACCGAAGGCCTGTCAGTGGTGATCTCTCTGACATCATAATGAGGGACTTAGTATCTAAAAACACACTTCATAAATATATAGGTTTCCTGCACACCTATTTTTCATTCATTATATTTTACCATTTGAATTGTTATATAGTCCATACACATTAGTCATTAGAAGCTGCATCACAGTTGTTGACTTTAGGTATCATGTGATTTTGGTGAACGTTCAAACCCTTTACATCCCTGCAACCAAAAGCATCTTTCGGACATAACATAACAGTATATTGTTTTTGTATATCAGCCATTGTGACAGTAGCGGTCCGTGGAGGGAGTTCGGTGGGCAGTGAGGGGTGGCGGGGGAGGGGCAGAGTGGGGAAATGTAAACACCGGAATATGGATGAACGGAGGTAAGTACACATTTAAATAAATAAAACAAATTTCGTTGCGTGCGCTGCATCGCATTTTGCGCTACTGCATTGTGACAAAAAATTACAGATTAAAACGTTGTCACCAACAGCTGTTATTTCCTACTCATTCTCATTTTTTTTTAGTTTAACAAGGTTTCTTTGTGAACAACATGAAAGACCCACACAAATGATCCCTTGCTGAATGCAGAATGTTGGCTGCCTTAAAAACATGTACAGCTTTTCAAGATCACCCATGGTTTTCACACCAGTTTCTACCACAACCTGCAAGTAGGTTAATGCCACAACTGTGGTTTTCGATACAACACTGATTGTTCCTGAAACTTAAAAAGATGGTGATGCTAGCACTGTAAACACTCTGTTGATGTCATTTTTATATAATAAAAACAAATATGCTTTGTTGTACAGCACTATTTCCCATTTTTCACAAAAAACAAAATACTAGCTATATTTTGACCATTTTCTCGGTGCCATCTAGGGATATCCATGAACCTTGAGCACATTTAGTACCGACAGAATGCTTGGAGAAAAAAAGAATGCTGTTGGATCGGGCCCTCTCTCCCTAAATGGTTTGCCTTTTAACTCCACTTATTTTGTTTAATGTATTTTTGTTGGCATTTGGAGTGCTAGTGCTCTCTCTCCAAAGCATGTTTAATTCGGATTATACCCAATTGACATATTTATTTAATTATAAGTCCCTTATAGAGTGGTATACCATATACCCAGGGCCTGTAAATAACATGCTAGCAGTGGGCCTGCAGCACTTATTGTTTCACCCACTTACACAGTACCTTAAACTTGCCCCAGGCCTGACCTTGCAGCCTGAATGCAGCTTTAAACTGCCTTGTCGATTTGGCATCAAAACCCCTTTGACAAGCCTTAAACTCCTCTTTTATTATATATATGTCACTCCTAAGATAGGCCCTAGGTAGCCCACAGGGCAGGATACTGTGTAATTAAAAGGCTGGGCATGCAAGTTTTACATGCCCTGGTAGAGAAAAAAACCTAAATTTGCTTTTCACTACTGTGAGGCCCACACCTTCCAAAGAATAACACTGCGCATTCCTTATTAAATTTATTAAATTGTAATTCCCAATCAGGAGCAGGTGCTAAGTTATGTTTAGTATCTTTTATTATTATATTTATTATTATTTTATTTAATGTTAAAGTAAGGTTTTTGCTTGAGATTTTGAAAATGCCACTTTTAGAAAGATGGTATTCTTCTGCCCTTAGCCCTTTTGTGCCTATAGCCTGTCTTGGGCCACATGACTGGGTATAACTGATAGTTAGACTTTGTGAATTCCTTCCAGAATGTAACACAATAGAGGGATTAGGTGTGCCTTAATGGGCAGAGTAGAACATAGCCCCACTTGCAACTGAATAGGGAATGTTATTCACTTACACAATGGACCTAACACCTATACATTGTAGAGATCCTGGAGCCAGGGCAGGAGAGTGAGAAAATTCCATACTCTTTCAAGACACTGTCTATAAGCTTCTCCCACCTTTTAGGCGGAGAGCACCAGGGTATAAACATTGGACCTCAGACACCAACTCTTCAGTATACTTCTGGACCTCTGGATACTCTGCCAGGATGAAGGACTGCTGTGTTGCTGAAAGGACTGCAACTCTGTTGGACTCCTGACCTGCTGCTGCCTTGCTGAATTCCTGCTTTCTGCCCTGCTGCCCTATTCCCTGGGGAAGAAGGACTGGACTTGCAACTTGAAACCAGGACCACCAGAGTGACACCAAAGGGCTAGTTTGCTGGCCTCCTGATCTGAGCCTCAGGGAAACAAAAGGCTGCCTTCACTTTTGACCCATGTCTGATGCCTCACCAGTCCTGGACCCTTGTTTGTGGTGCTAAACATGCCTAGATGACCAAAATCCCAAATAAGAGGACTTGGACATTTTTGGTCAAAAACTGCTCTGAGAACCAGGAGGAGACCGAGACCAGCCTGCTCGCCTATCCACTAGGGGTGGGCGGAATTAGCGAAAGTGACTTACGCAAATTATCGCGAAAATGTTAAAAATCGCCGCAAACACGCGGAAATATCGAGAAGATGCGGACATTTTTTTCCCACCCGTTCGTGATATTTTCTGCGTGGTCGCGGCTCGCCAACTTACCCATGCGGTTGCTAGCGGGCGCGGCCATTTTGTTTTTACTCTTCTCGCGGTGCATGATCGCGAGAAGAAAGACGTGATCGCGCGACCAATGACATTACTGCGGGCGCGAACTGTCGCGAGACAGCGCAAATGGCTACCAACAATCCAACATCTCGTGGAGAACACGACCGGATCACGAAAACTTGTCGGCAAACGCGGGGATTCAGGTAAGGCGATCGCGCGCGCGCGAGAATGTATTATTTTACAGCACGAGTAAGAAACAAATTATCGCTAAGCTGCGGAATGCGGAAATTTTGACATTTTCGCGCTCTCCACGGAACACGAAAATGTCAAATTATTGCAATTTCCGCGAGCGGAACGGAAATTTAGCCCAGGCCTACTATCCACACAAGGTGAATCGCAGTTTGGATTGACTTTGTGACTACCCCTATGTTCATCTTCACAGCAGCAAATCCTTTTCAGTGGTTCTTTGCCACAGAGGTATCAGGCCTTGTGGAACTTTCTCTGGCTTCAGCCCTCTGCCTGTCCTACTGGCGATTTTTTAACTTCCATTTCAGAGACTAAGTCCGAATGTAGAAATCTTCACTGCGGCTTCGATCCTAGGATATCTGACGGTCTAGCATGACTAGATGTTCATGATTGGCGCTTTGATTTTTTAGCAGCTAGTTTTTACTAACAATGTTACAAATTCATAACTCTGGTCACACTGATTGGATTTTTGTTGTCTTGTTGTGAAATAATTCCCTACAAGGTACTCTGTTTTTCTAAATTGCTTTAGGATTATTCCTGTGTTGCATCTTCACTTTATTGCTGTTTATGTGCTACATAAATACTTTATATATTGCTTCTAAATTAAGCCTGAGTGCTTTTTGTGCCAATCTTCCCAGGAATGAGCACAGGTTAATTTAGTGACTTTTTGTGGTCCCCCCACAAGGGATAGTGGCTGTTGCTTGACCAGGGCTCACACCCCAGTCCACTTACAATAACAACCCAATTTCTTACAAACGCAAATCTGGCCTTGATAAATTTTGTGGGGAAAAAAATGATGTGCGCCAAACATTGAAAAAAGGGCTCAGCACTGGGGTGGAAAAGCCTCAGCCAGCTAAGGGATTGAGAAGGGTTAGTGTACTTTTCAAGTTATGTGAGCTGCCAGGAGCTGGCTATAGTGCTTGCTTCATTACATCAAAGTAAGTCGTTCTTTCTCATACTCAATTTCAGAATGGGAAATTATCAGTCCAGCACATGACATGTTTGTCTACAAACACGCCTCACTAATTTAGCAATATTTTTACATTGTCCTGAAGACTGAAGTGCTTGAAGGTTTTCCAAAATACACAGACTTCATACCATGGCCAAACAACACCAGCTTAACAATAAAGGGCATGTAGATCTCCTACAAAGGACTGTGTGACGGAATTCCGCATGCGTGTTTCACACATGCCTTAGTTACTCCATCATTTGAATGAATGCGTCTTTAGCATGCATTTGTCTGCACACAAGTCGTTTTAATGACTTGCCTTAGGGGGGTGCTGGATATTGGAATAGTTTAATTTACTATTCCAACTTCAGTCTGTGCAACTGTAGGGAAGGTGCTGGACTTTATTTCCAACACCACTCCACCAGTGCTCCTTCCTAAAGCACATTGTTGTAACAGCTTGCGTGCAGAACGATCGCATGCTAAAGACACATTGGTTCTGCTGCTGGCGCTGTGAAGCCACAGCCTGATTCTGGCTTCGTTTCCCCCTACAAACACCCAACACTAATAATGGTCACGTTTTTGCACACATTTTTAGGTCTGATCTAGAGACATATTTAGAGCCTAATTTAGAGTTTGAGGGACATGTTACTCCATCGCAAACATGACAGATATCCCATCAGCCTTATTATAAGTGCAACATATCCTACGGCAGTAGTAATAAAGCTGACAGACTGTCCGGCAAACTCCAAATCAGGCGCATAGCCTCTAATTAGTTTCATTTTCTTTTTTTTAAATCCACAATGAAAATACATACATACATTCCTTTCTGTGAGCCTTGCTGATGCACTATATGTTCCAAAGTATTGTATATTTTACTTCCACCCACAATATACACAGTGGAGAAATGGGTCACCCGACTTCATCTGTTGCACTTCCGAGCCCGAGCTGCTGTACCTAGGCTGCTCGGTCACTCCCTTCTAAGTATTATTTTATTTTTTGCCATTTGCTTTGCATATTGGACGTTTGTGAAAATAAATATATCATTTTATTTCAAAATACACATGCCTGCCTAAGCCACTTCTTTTCGCGTTCCAATGCTAGTTAGATTTCTGTTTGATATGTTTTTGTCTCTTAACTGATAGTTTAGGAAAAATATCAGCCTCTCTTGGAAAAACACATCAGATTATGAACACTAAGAACAAAGCAACTGCAGAGTCCTCGAAAAGTATGGCACATGTTTTTACAACCCCTTAATATAATTATGCATCGACTAAAAAGAAAAGGAGCTGCAAGAACTGACTATCAGTCCTATATTCTAACCAAGGTTTAGAAGCAATAAATAAATAAATATGAAACTCTTTTCACTGGAGGTCACTCATTCTATCTACTGTAAATGGAATTCCTACATTTCTGTGCCGACCATTGCCTTTCAATTAAAGGGTTCTGCAAAGCCCTAACAATGACACGTTCTACAAGCGAAAAGCTGCAATGGATACTTTAAAAGATACTTTTAAATATCGCGTTTTCTGTGCTAATGTCAACAAAGAAAGCAAAGGAATGTCTTCCTAGGCTCCCTTGACCCGAAATCGTTTCCCCCCACTGTTGCTGCTCGCCTTCCCCTACGTCACTTCCTGCCTCTCCTATGAAAGAAAAAAGGACCGAGAAGACAGGGCCTCCTTTTTCCATGCGGTTTTATTTGTGTTGCGCTGGCACTGTTTGAGTCCTACAGTAACCAACATACATTTTTAGTTTTATTATCACCTCTAAAAAGAGACAGAAATGTGAAAATTGAAGCCAGAAGGTTTGCATCACAGGATTAATTAGGCAGGGGCAAGTGGAGTCACACTCCTTCTGGCAGTGAGTGCCTCAAAGAAGGTGCCTGCCTTCAATTACGGAGAGCACAAAGCAATTAAAAAAGCCTGTTTCTTTTTTCCTGAGGTGTTACTTGTTACTAGATAAATCTCTTTTTTAATCCTCAAGAGATCTGAACTGGCTTAAGGTGTAATCTACAAGGGTACAGATATTCATGAAACATTGATTCGGAGTAGCCTGAGTGTAATAGGTTTAAAATAAACCTGAAAGGAATGAACCGTGTGATTTTTGGATGACATTTTCCTGGTAATTTTTTAAGATTCTGGACACAGCTAGGTAATTAAGAAACCAAACATTATGGAGCTGCAGGAAATAATGGTGCTACGGAGTGAAGGGAATTGAAATGACCTGTCATGTTATGCCTTTAACTATGTTTCAACTCACACCTAATTTCCTTTATGCTGAGTGTATTGGTTTATGAACTATGAACCGTAGACGTCTTCAGTGTGATGATGTATCTAAAATGAAAAGTTTTAAAATGTTCTATGAGATTTACTATTATACCCATGCACTTTAGTATTCACCTTAGAGGTGATCTGTGCAGACACTCACTATCCATATTCAAAGACCATCCGTCTTTCGCCCTTCACACTGCAGCTTCATGTATTTGGTTGAGATGAGCTCCTTTGCACCTAGGAGAATGAAAAAATCCAACCATTGGAACATGTAGTAAAGTAAATATAGTCAATACAATGACACTTTTCAAAAATGAAACCTATATGGAGCATCATCAAGGTGCAACATCAAAACAAGCTGTGTAAACCCTCACTTATCCGAGAACAAGTAGAGGCTGCATTCTTCAAGCGTGTCTCACAGAGTTGTAAAGACCAGGACTGACCATCAGGAGAACTCTTATAATGGGATTGAATGTGGCTGATGGCTTCTGGTATGCGACGTGGACAATATAGCTCCTGCCCCGAATAATGATTAGGATGTGCACCTCCATGAAGAAGTATCTCATTATGTAGACTCAATAAATGAATAATCTGAAGCATTAGCTCTTTAGTGGGAGTCTAAGCACCAAAGTCAGTCTGTGTTTTTTGAGACTGGCGGCGGTTAGATGAAATCACAATATTTCAGAAAGGCATTTTATCAAAGGTGGAGCCTGAAATTACTTGTCGAAGTTTTGGCAACTGGTGTTTTGCCTTGCTTGTTTTTGTTATAGATGGGAGTATGTGAACCTTTAATTTCGCATGTTTTGTAAAAGGAGATCGACCTACTGTTCTGTGGGCAGTAGGAGTGTCACAATTTTCCTCCAACTACATAATGTTTAGTTTATATTGTCGCTGTTGCCGTCCCAGATTATTCAGACTTGATTATAGGTATCCCATAGGATGGGGAAGCCTGAATACATCATTTTCATTATAATTTTATTGAAGTTCGACCCAGAAAGATGATAGAGTAAGATATGGTGAGATTGGAGGTTCTGCCTTCTGGCTACAGTATCCTACTATAGAATGTCCCTGGGCAGAACATCAATCAAATGATGGAAGCAGCAGCTGAAGCATCTTCTCATGGGATCTCCTCAGTGGGAGACAGGAAAGGCAGCTAAAACAGACTGGGGGCACCAGTTTGGGGAGGGTGGGACAAGGCCCCCACTTATGCCAATTCTGGGGTGGGTTGAAGCTAGGCTGGTGCCAATGAAAGGGGGCATGTAACCGCAGGGATGTTAAAAAACACTTTGGGTACAACTGTGTGGGATTTTAGGGTTGGTATAAGAAGTATGGGTGAATTAGAGGTTCAATGCAGATCTGCTGCTCAATGGCTGCTGGATGGCACCAATCCCCCCACTTATGCTTTGTTCTAAATCAATAGATAGCTACACTATTATACCCAGTTACTGGTTAGAACTTGTTTGCAACTTTCCATACTATAATTTACAGGTCGGGCATATGAAGGAGGGGCCATTGTTCATTGTGGCCCCATCTACAACTTTATTGACACTGAATGATCATATCAGGAGAATGTTTCACATTTCTTTTGCCAATTACTTATTATGAATGGAGGTAGGTATATTCGGTGGGCACATCACCAGCATACAAAGTACTATATTGCAAGGAATTCCAACTTTTTGAAATGTCATCTCCATTTTTTTATGCCTGTCTTTTTACTTTTTTGTAGTGGCTGCAGTTTATGGTGTGGGTCCTGAATATCAAATGGAAAATTTTGTGGCAAACTAATATCATAGAGAAAATATTGATGACCAAAATATTGAAAGGTAAGTATGTGTAGATTTGATATATCTAGATATATTCAATTTACCTTGACACTATATGTATATATTTCTACACACGCACACACACACATACACACGCACACATATATATTTATATATATACATATACACACATTTATTTTTATATATATACACACTTTATATATATATATATGTGTGTGTATATATATATATATATATATATATATATATATATATATATATATATATATATATATATTCACTGAAAAAACCATAGGTTTCAGGCACGCTATAGTTAGGAATTAGCATGTAAAAAACCTTAGAAATTCACTGAAAAAACCATAGGTTTCAGGGGCGTTATAGTTAGCTGGACTTTTCACTCGTACAAAACCATTGAAATACCCCCGTATAGTTAGTTTAGCTAGCTATAACTCGCGCGCCCGCAATGCACTGCTGATGACGTCACATATTACATCACTCATGACATGGTCAGTGACAACA
The DNA here is from genome assembly GCF_964204655.1 of Triturus cristatus. Taxonomy (NCBI): domain Eukaryota; kingdom Metazoa; phylum Chordata; class Amphibia; order Caudata; family Salamandridae; genus Triturus; species Triturus cristatus. The sequence goes on from NC_140593.1 coordinate 207,398,364, forward strand.
CTCATGACACCACTGATGACATCTCCAATGACATCACTGATGACATCACTGATGACATCATCCAGTGAATGTGTGTTTTTCTGAAAATTAAATATGTTTTATATATGTATATCTCAAGGTCCATGGAAGAATAAATGGGTATATAAGTGTCTAAATGGATGATTTTTTTTTGAAAAATTGATTGTATAACTGACTAAGTGTATCTTAGTGAATACATGGCTTAGTGAGTATAGTTTAAATATGTAAATATCTGTATCAGTCTCTCACTTTGTGTATAAGTGGCTGCATGGGTTGGTGAGTAGCTACATGAGTGTCTATATAGGTTATTAGTTGGTTTTTTGAGTATCAGTATGAGTGTCTGAGTGTCTGTATGGTTCAGTGGGGGTATTACGTAGTGCATAGGTGCATGAATGAGTGACTCACTGTATGTGTTGAAGACAGCATGTGTGCAGGATGGTATGGATGGATGAGTGTGTGCATAGGTGTGTTAGTGAGTGAATGACTGTCTCAATAGTGTCTTTATGAGTAACTACCTATGTTTTAAACTAGTATATGTGACTATTGGTGTATATAAGTGAGTATGTGTGAGAGTGAGAGATTGGAAGAGTTCCTGTATGAATAAGTATGTGTTTCTATAAGTGATTGTTTAAAAGACTAAGTATGTGTAAGTTTCTGTAGAAGTAAGTGTGGTGGTGTGTGTATAACTTTATATGCAAGTAGATGTTTGATTCTTTATTAGCATGAGTGACTATGTGTGTGATTAACTCTATGGATGAGTGGCATTGTGTAACAGGATGTATAGGTGTATGAGTACATATGAGTGATTGCATGTATGAGTGACTGTATAGGACTGTTGGTGAATGAGTGGATGTGTATGTGCATCTTAGAATTACTGAATAGCTTGTTGTAACTGGTATTGGTAGGTCCATTGTTTTGAAAATGTTATTTTCTATTTTTGAATGTGTGTATCAAAGGTTATATTAGGGTGAGAGGAGGTCTGCCACTCTATCACAAGGATGATGTCATCATTGATGTCATCAGTGATTTAATTTGAGATGTCATCAGTGATGTCATGAGTGATGTCACTGACCATGTCATGAGTGATGTAATATGTGATGTCATCAGCAGTGGATTGCGGGCGCGCGAGTTATAGTTAGCTTAACTAACTATAACGGGGAAATTTCATTGGTTTTTTACGAGTGAAATGTCCAGCTAACTATAACGTCATCGGCAGTGCATTGCGGGCGAGCGAGTTATAGTTAGCTGAACTAACTATAAGGGGTATGTCAATGGTTTTGTATGAGTGAAAAGTCCAGCTAACTATAACACCCCTGAAACCTATGGTTTTTTCAGTGAATTTCTAAGGTTTTTTAAATGCTAATTCCTAACTATAACGTGCCTGAAACATATGGTTTTTTCAGTGAATTTCAAAGGTTTTTTAAATGCTAATTTCTAACTATGGCTACAGAGATAGGACATGTGAAGAAAGAAGAAAAAACGCACAGAAAGAAAAAAAAGAAATGCAGAAAGAAACAACAGAAGTCTTCAAAGACAAAGAAAAGTGCAGGAAGAAGGATAACGTGCAGAAAGAACAAACAGAAGAGCAGAAAGAAGCTTTGTTGCAAAATCATCCTGTACCCTCAACATTTTCAGATGGATACTGGTGATAACTGAGTCTGACTAACCAGTCCTAGAGCCAGTGCTATGTTAAAAGACACTTAGAATACACTGAAAACACCTACATACACTAGGGATCACTATGCATTGGGGTCCCCCTGTGATTAGCATGACCTCCTCTGTAAGCCCCTAGTATATATTAGGGCAGGGGGATTAAAACTACCTCTTAAAACGCCCCACAGGGTGTGTTTGCAGACGTCACCTCAGGCCCCGTCCTCTCCCTTCCCCACTGTGTAAACACACCCTGTGGCCATTTTAAGTTGGGAGATTAAGTCCCCTTGAATCCTGAGCGTCCCTAGGGTCCAACTAGCCCACTAGGTATCTCCAGTACGCGCCACAGAGCTGCGTTGCAGAGAGGTGTAAAAAGGGGCATGGCCTAGACCACCTCTCTGCAACACAGCGCAGTGGCGCTTACCGGAAGCACCTTTTGGGCTAGTTGGCCCCCAGGCTCCCTCAGGACTGAAGGTGAATTATTTCCCCAACTTAAAACACGCCACAGGGCGTGTTTGCACATGTCACCTCAGGCCCAGTCCCCTCCATTCACCACTGTGTAAACACGCCCTGTGGCCATTTTTAGTTGGGAGATTAAGTTCATTTGATTCCTGAGTGTCCCTAGGGTCCAACTAGCCCACTTGGTACCTCCAGTACGTGCCACAGAGCTGCGTTGCAGAGAGGTGTAAAAAGTGGCACGGACTGGACCACCTCTCTGCAACGCAGCGCAGTGGTGCTTACTGGAAGCACCTGGTGGGCTAGTTAGCCCCAGGGGCCCTCAGGATTGAAAATGAATTTTTTCCCCAACTTAAAACGCACCATAGTGCGTGTTTGCACACGTCACCTGAGGCCCCGTCCCCTCCATTCCCCACTGTGTAAATACGCCCTGTGGCCGTTTTAAGTTGGGAGATTAAGTCCCCTTGAATCCTGAGGGTTTGTAGGGGCAAAATAGCCCACTAGGTACATCCAGTAAGCGCCATTGCAGAGAGCTGTAAAAAGGGGCACTGCCTGCACCACCTCTCTGCAACGCAGCACAGTAGCGCTTACTGGAAGCACCTGGTGGGCTAGTTGGCCCCAGGGTCCCTCAGGATTGAAAGGGAATTATTTTCCCAACTTAAAACCCGCCACAGGGCGTGTTTGCACAGGTCACCTCAGGCCCCGTCCCCTCCCTTCACCACTGTGTAAACGTGCCCTGTGGCCGTTCTAAGTTGAAAGATTAAGTCCCCTTGAATCCTAAGGGTCCCTAGGAACAAAGTAGCCCACTAGGTACCTTCAGTAAGCGCCACAGAGCTGCGTTGCAGAGAGGTGTAAAAAGGGGTGTGGCCTCAGAACTGGCGCATACTGGAGATACCTGTTGGGCTAGTTGGCCCTCAGGGACCCTCAGTATTGAAGGGGAATTAATTCCCCAACTTACAACTCGCCATGGGGCGCGTTTGCAGAGTGCTGCAAGGAGGGGAAGTGGCCTCCGGCACGATGCCGGTCTTTTATTTATTTATATATTTTAAGAAGGGGGCTGTGTGGCCCCCCTTTTTTTTCTAATGTATTTGCCCTGGGGGACCCCATACCCCAGGGCCTTCCCCCTAATGTATTTTTAGAAAAAAAAGAAATTTGGAAGGGGGCCACTCGGCCCCCCTCTCAAGGACTTAATCGGCCCCAGGCACACCAACCCCCGGGGCATGGCCTTTTGTTTTTTTTTAAATTCTTTAGAAGGGGGGCTGCGTTGCCCCCCTCCTCAGGGCACTTATGGCCCCGGGGACCCCATCCCCCGGAGCCGGCCTTTATTTTTTATTATTTCTTTTTATATATATTTATAGAAACACCTAGGACATGCTGGACAAACCGTACGTACCTATCACCATGACAATTTGCGTGATATTCATTAAAAGGCGACTATGCATACAATGATTCCATGTGGAATGTATTTACACTGCTAGTGAAGCTCTGACGTGTCTGACGCCCTACAGTGCCTAATCCCATCGCACCCGCCGGTGGGTACTCTCCAAGTAGACACCCTTGTCGTTTATTTATACAAACATAGGTAGCTATTGACGGGCACATTTAATACATACGCACACCAAGCCATTCAAAGGGGATTCGACAAAAATTCGACCAATACTATGCAATAAACCCCCCTCATGGTTAATAAAACACACATTCACCGACGGATGTGTAATACTTTTTATTTTACTCTCTGGAAAGGAGACAAACCTCATTTGAGAGTCACAGCGTGCTCCTGGCTGAGCCCAATGCTGTGTTACACCCACCAGTGCCACCGAGTGCCACACACATCTGTGTTGTATTCCACCAGCTAGTGCGTATGCTATGACACTCTCTAGCCCATGTGCACTGTAACACCACCCCGTGAATATGTCATGCCACACTTGCCTTCGCACGGGTTATATTGCCCCATCTAACGTGCCTTCCTCAATGCCTATGTTATAACGCACAGTGCAATGCCACAGATATTACAATCTGGGATCCATATCTTTGTCACAGTGCATATGCAACGTTACACTCCACAGCACATATTTTATATTACAACTTTAGAGACTAGTTAGGTTACACAACACTGCACGGTGCATATTACACTCCAAGGTGCATATCGCATAGCATGCGCTAGGGCCTGTACTATCTCGTGCTCTGCAATGAATCTGTCATTGCGCACAATGTATTGCATATTATATTTCACGCCCCGGTTCATCTTATATCACACTTTTTGGTGCATAGTTTATACCATACACTATATCTAGTTTTCATTTGTGTGCTCTCAGGACTATATTCTATCTAACACTGCCTTTAGATACCCTTTTCACGGGATTACATTTTGCGATGGGGGGTGGAGGGTCAGGGGGTGTTTCTGCCAAGTGAGTCCGAAGTCATTGTCACAAACGTCCTCTTCTTCCTGAATAAAAGTGAGTTTATGCTGCATACTTGTTCATATTTTAAGTAGTTTGCACAGACACACATTTTAAAAACAATAAAGTTCCTAATACCTGCCTTCTCTGAACAGTTAGCTTTCTGCCCCATCCACCTCCTCCCTATCCTCTGTTGTCTGAATCCATGGACTAGCCTCCTCCCTCCTGCCATGCATGGTCTGATGTGCTGCTACTGCCCTCCATTTAGCAAGATGTACCAGTCCACTCCTCCTGCCCTCCAGTGCCCAATTTTAAGCCCCATCATTGACTTCCTGCTTAGCCTCTGTGCTGAGCTTGCTGCCCCTATTCTCCTTCCCCCGCCCTCCGATGTCTTTGTGCATGCCCCTGCTCCATCCGTTTTGCCCACCATGTTCCATGGACCTACCATTCCTATCTACTCTGAGTGTTCTGTTGAGCTGCCACTCCCCGCCCACCTGCCTAGCATTGTCAGATGACTGTAACCTGTCCCAGCCACCTCCACCCTGCCTATCCCCTTCCTCCTGTCCTCCATAGTACATTTTACTGCCACACTCTTCTGCCCTCCCTGGTCTGTTGTGCTGCGACTGCTCCTCCTGCCTGCCCCACGTGGTCTGTTGTGAGGGCCCCTTCCCCTGAACACTCTTGTCTGTGTCCAGGTCCTGACCCTCCCTTCTATCCTTCATGGTCCTTTGTGCATGCCCCTGCACACTCCTTCTTGCCCATCCTAGCCATTGTGCTGACACTAATCCTCCCGCTTGTCATGCATGGTCTTCTATGCTGCCACGGCCCCTCCCACCTTCCATGTGTGGTCAGCTAGCTGCCCCTGACCCCCTCCCACCTTCCCTCCATGGTCTGTGTGTATGCCATCATAGTCTCACTGTTGCTCTCCATGGTGTGTCTTGCTTCTAGTGCCCATCCTGCCTGACCTCCATGGTCATCTTGCTGCTCCTGCCCTGCCCCCTTGCCCCCAGCCCTCTGTTTCCATGTGCAGACCCCTATTCCCTCCCTCGTGGCTTGTCTGTTCCATTGTAATGCCCCTGATCCGTCCCTCCTGCCCTTTATGATCTGTTATGCTTCAGCTTTCTCTCCTGTCTGTCCATTATGGTCAGCTAGCTACCATTGCTTCTTTCCCCTCTGTTCTCTGTTGTCCATGTGCATGGTCCTGTCCCCTCCCTATTGCTTTCTATGGATTGTTGTGCTGCACTCCTGTCCCGCATGCCCTCTGTGGTGTATTGTGCTGCTGCAAACCCTGATGTCTGCCCTGTAGGGTCAGATTGGTGCACCTCTCCATGTCCCTCCTGTCCTCTGTTATCCGAGTCCATGTCCCTACCCCAATTCCTCCTGCCTTCCATGATCCAATATACCATACTTGCGAACATTTTGAACTTGGTAAGAGGGAGATTTGGAAAAAAAACTGGGGTATTGATTTTCCCCTTTGAGTTACATTGAAAAAGAGGAGATTGTCGACAGGAGACAGATCAAATAAAGCCCATTTGAGCTTAAAAATATTGGATGTTTCCTGGCTGAATCGGGTCTGTTGGCATGTATTGGTTGTACTACCACTGCCTCTTCCTTCTGCCCACAATGGTCTATTATATTGCCACAGCCTCCATTGCCAGACCTGTATTGTTGGTTTGTTGCCCCTGCCCCCCTTTTCACTGCCCTCCATAGTCTGTTGTGCTGCCACTGCCCTTCCTGCCTGCCCAATGTGGTCAAATTGTTGCCTCTGCACCCTCCTACCTGCTTTCAATTTTCAGAGTCCGTGCCCCTGGCCTCTGCCCCTCAATAGTATCCTAATGAACAACTAGATTGCTCACATTCTATATGTATTACAAAAGTGTGAAACGCCTGATGTCATCTTGATGTAATCAAAACTGTAATACCTAGAGCATTTCCTATAGAAATTACATATATGAGAGGGTCTTATTTGCATCAAAATTATGGTTAGTGCTCTAAAAAACTAAAATGAGGGCATATTTTTTGATTTTTCAAATAGCGACAAAGCACTTTTAAATTATTTGTTATCTTTATGTTTTTTTATCCAGTTGACCACTTGATTAAATGTTGCACTTAGCAGAGAGGATGTGGTGTTACTTCCAGAGCTGCAGACTTTGCAACTAGGGAACCAGGTTGGAGTTTCTGCTTCAACGCGACATTCTGTGATTCTGGTCAAATCACTTACTCTCCCCATGTCTACAACCAAAATGAATTTGTTCGTGTGTGATGTAACCAATGCTCTTGTAAAGCACTCCAATGCCTGACAAGTCTGCACTATATAAAACTGCAAAAACACAAAAAATAAAAAGTGTTTTGCACACTTCTGTCATTGGGCTACATGTGGGCTACATGTGGGTGATATTTGTGCTGCATTTGGGCTCTTTTGTCTCTGGTGGCCATCTTGGGAGATTTATTTGATATGAGGTTTCCTAATTTCCTCATTTACTGCAGTCTCCTCAGTAGGAAATGCTTTCAGTTTTTTACTTTGATTCCATCAAGAAGGTATTCAGATATGTCACGCATTTGCCATAAATTCTGAATGTTAGCACTCTAGTTGCTCATTATATCACTGTAGTAAAGCTACTGCTCACCACAGAAGTCTGCTGCTGGTATTAAAAGTGCATGTTTCAGTCTGCATGTCAGAATTTTTTAATGAAATAGAAGAGGATTTGAGAAGTCACTCAAAATGTGCCCTAATTTTTCTTTCTGCAGCACTAATCATACTTTCAATGGCAAAATGAACCCCATCATTTTGTTCCTTTTTAAATTAAATGTTTTAAGAGTTACCACTTTATTCCAATCAAGATGGCTTCAGGTGTGCAATAAGTTTGTCATAAGTAGGACTGTAAGCGCTCTAGTTGTTATTTAAAAAACTCTGGGAAGCTGCAGTAGAACACAAAAGAATCATCTGACAGTCTCTGCCCTTGTTGGATGTACATGTTTTACTGAGAATGTCAGACTTCATTCTCACATGACTGAGAAAGATAATGTGAATTTACAGAAAATATGCTCTCAGTTTAGCTTATAGATCACCTTCCAAACCTCTGTGGGAAAAGCATGAGAAAATAATATTCTCTCAAACAAGATTCATGATATCCCAGCAGAAGGCTTTTTCACATGGTAAAATCACCTTAGAACACACCACAAATCCTAAAATGAGTATGGTACCATCAACAAATGATTTATAATGTAACTAAAGTCTTAGAATGTTCTATTAACTGCAATGCTTTTAATGAGGTGCTATCATGTATATTGGTTCCTAGGTGGCTGCCAACACTTCTTGGATGAAGTGCTGACATCCAATCAGATATCACGATGAGATGTGTGGTTAGGCTCCGCCCAGATATATAGGTGATTTAACTTTTGATTTTCTCAGGAACTACTGAATGGATTTAATTTAACCAAAAGGCACGACTCAGAACCAAGGGCTACCTTTTTGCCATATTTGGTGTAATTCCATTCAGCATTTCTAGCTGTTGCTGCGATTAAAGGTTCCTATGGAAAATTGCATGGGGAAAACACGTTTTGGGACCCCCTTTTTTCTCGGTCCCCGCTTGACGAATCACACCGAGACTTTCAGGATAGGAGCTGACCAGAGTGCCCCACCAGTTTTGAAAGTTTTCGCGAAGATTCGTCAACCGGCGCCAAAGTTATTCCAAATAGAATGCTGCGGATTTCCTATGGATAATAGGTCCTAACTATAAATACCTACTGGCGACCAGGGGCTCTTGAATACCCTGGACAAAAGTACTCTCAAGGCTTACTGCCAGCGTTTACACAGGGAGGGGGATTAATCCAATGAGCTCCCGGATTGGATTCCTAAGCGCAAATTAGAGGCCCCCTCATTCTGCATCTTCGCACCCCAGATTGTAGCCTGTTGACGAGTCAGCAGGACATCCTGCATACTCTTGGGATGCACTTCCGTACTGTGTATTGCGCTGGTGTGGTTGGTTGCCCAGGGGCAGTAGAGGACTTTTTTGTTGTGGTGGGTTTACTATGCCTGGAACCCAGATGTGTGTGTGAGTTGGACAGGGCGCTTACCTTGGAGGAGTTGGGAGTGGCCCTCAGTGACCTTAATAAATCTGAGGCCCCTGGTGAGGATGGCTTCCCTGTAGAATTCTTTCAGACCTATTCCTCTGAGGTTAAGGAGAAGCTGCAAGAGGTCCTTTTGGAGGCTCAAAGGTAGTGGCTCCTCCTGCCCATCATTTACAATGGAGTAGTTTGCCACTGTTAATGCCAGTGGGGAATCCTGTGGACCCCTCCTCATACAGGCCACTTTCTATGCTTAGTTCGGATATTGAGATCATTCATAAACTGTTAGCAATGAGACTGGGAGGGGTCATACAGGGACTAGTACATGAAGATCAGTGCTGGTTTATGCCTGCTAGCAGTATGGCATTCAATATCCTCAGGCTCACACATGTGTTACATGAGACTATGGACGACAACTGGAAACTGGCTCTTGTATCAATAGACTTGTAGAAACCCTTCAATACCGTGGAATGGGGCTATCTGATGGAGGTGTTGCAGGGGATGAGTTTCGGGCCTGTCTTTTGCAACTGGGTGAGGTTGCTTTACACTGACCCTGTGGTGCACATCAAGGTTGGGGGGAGTGCTCTGGTCGGCTTGGAGTGGTACAAGGCAGGCCTGCCCTCTTTTGCCACTCCTTTTCAAGATTGCCATTGAACCTTTGGTGTTATTGCTACGAAAAAAGATGGAACTGTGTGGCATTTGGGTGGGCAGCTCCAACTAGGTCTTCTCACTCTACTCGAATGATGTGATAATTTACATTCATTCCCCCAGAAAGGCGGTCCCAATCCTGATAAGGCACCTAGCCAACATTGGGGAGTTTCTGGTTTAAAGGTTATTATCGAGAAGATGCTTTTACTTTCCCTCGGGAGGCTGGTGGGGACACCTCTTATACAGCTTCCGGACCTGGGGATCTGCTGGTAGACAGAGAGTTTCTGATTCCTGGCTTAATGGTTACACACACGGAAGCCACTCTCCTGCGCTTGAATGTGGATAGTGTCCTGGAAGGCCTCGCAGGATGGATTGGGTCTTGGAAAAAATTGCCTCTGTCAGTGATTGGCAGGTTGGTGGTAGCCAAAATGCTTTTCCTTCCATGCTGTCTCTATTTAGTACAGATTTTGTTATTCCCGCTTGGACCAAAAATTGAACAGCCTATTGTTTCTGTTGTTCTGGGCTGGACAGCATATCATGGTGGCTCTGTCGGTCCTTAAAAGGGACATGGACGATAGAGGACTGGCTCTCCCAGACATGCAATTGTATTTTTTTGCAGCACATCTGCAGTATGTCTCATGTCTCAGAGCCTGACAATTGCTAAAAGTGACTATTTGGAGACATGCTTGGGGATGACACTTTGGCACACTTATTGTTGTGAAGGGGTCAATCGGAGCGTTCAGTAGGTATCTAGGTGTGGTACACATCTCTGATATGGAAGACGGTATTGTATTCCCTATTAAATACCCACCAGCTATGTTACTTTGTCAGCTTTGAAGGGGTGTGGCGCAGCAGCCAGGGTGGCTGATTCCAGAACACTGGGGCTCATGGTTCGATCCCCGGCTCCAGTGGCAGGTTATCCAGCACCATGTCCCAAAACGCGTTTTCCCCATGCATTTTCCCATAGGACCTTTAGTCGAAGGTACAGCCCGAACGGCTGAACAGAATTACTTGAAATTTGGCAAAGAGGGCGTCCTCAGGTGAGGCATGTGCCTTTTGCATATATGGTGTCAATCTGTTCAGTAGTTCCTGAGAAAATTGCAGTTAAAAGTACATAAATATCTGCAAGCACTCTCCTTCATCGAATAGTGTCCAACAAAGCCGAGTAAAGGGAGCACGGACCACAGGATTCTTGTTGAATATCTGTTTTATTCATTGACTCGAACAGACAAGACGGCCATTACGCGTTTCATCCCTCCTGGGGGACTTGATCACATGACACATGATCTATATGCGCGCACCAAATGTCCGCGAACGTAATTCTGATTGGTGGTTAGATGTCAGTCAACATTTCAATCGGTCGAAATCAGGAAGTGTCAGATGTCATTTTGTGTGTGACAGTGAAAAAGAAAGGTGGAGAACGTGAAAAGGGGGCAGGGTAGAGAGTTCCTGACCCCCTAGCCTTTGTCAGGGGGTCCCTGAAGGACCCCGAAGGGTGAAACAGTTTTTTGTTTTTTTTTCAAAAAATTGCGGGGTGCGCGCACCCCCTGCCGCCATTTTGAGTTTTAGAGGCAGAAGAGAGCTAAAAACACAAGTGGAGAACGTAAAAAGGGGGCAGGGTAGAGAGTCCCTGACCCCCTAGGCCTTCTCAAGGGGACCATGAAAGACCCCTAAGGTCCCCAAAATTTTTTTAAAAAATTTATAAATATTGCGGGGTGCGCGCACGGTGCGCGCACGGTGCGCGCATGGCGGCAACAAATTCATTAAAAAACATAGAATTAAAAATCAAGTTTAAGTGTTTAGATGTTGGTTGGCTCTAAAAAGAGCCGTTGTGTTCATTTAGTGTTTTTTTGTACCTACAAGTAAGTACCGATGCAGAGTCTAAAGTTCAAGAGGAAGACTCTGTTCCATTCATCTGTGAAATGTACACCGTCTCCTCTATAAATGCCTTGCATGTTGTAACGCAAGTTGTTGTGGTATATAGAACCCATACCATAGTCTCTGAGGAAAGAAGAAACAGACTTATTGACGTGCTTTTTTGCTTTCTCAATCTGCGGACAATTTTGGTTGGACCAGTTCCACTTTTGCCTTTGGCATATATTAGAATATACAAAGGTAGTTTGTGGAAAAAGTGACATCAATTGCACAAAGGTGTCCTTAACAAGCATTTCCAGACCTACCCCAGTTAAAGTGCCTAGGTCATTTCCACCACAGTACACAATTATAAGGTCAGGCTGTGGGAGATGTAGAAAGGATTTCACCAAAGGCATTAATTGGTGCCACTTTAACCCTCTCTGACCAATACATTTAATGTCTACATTTGGCAAAGCAAGGTCTTTCACAATACCTCTTTTTTCCGCATACTTTTCACTCCAGTAGACATAGCTATGACCTACAATCCACACTGTGAACAACTTTCAAGGAGATCTGGATGCACTCAGAAGGTGTCTTTCAGTAGAATGGCAATATGAAAAGAAAGATAGTTGTAAAATGGAGGCTTACATACTTTTTTTTTAATAAAAAGAACTCATTGGCTGTTTCAGACCATTCAACACTAAAAACTAGGCTGTATGTTAAAAATTTTAAAAGCATGTTTTGTATTGATTCAGAAAAATGTGTTCCCACAGAAGATTACTTTGGATATGCTGTCAGGTTTGAAAAGTCAAGCACTCTTGCTCTTTGGATTAGAAACATTGTGTGCTGAACTTCTGACCTCTCTGCTCACACCAGTGTTCCATGATCTGTTGCTATGGTAGCTGGCAGAAGTCATGTTGGGGGTAGGAATCATTTGGAAAGGGTTGAAATTTGGAGCCAATAGAAATGTGTGTTTCAATTTAAAAAAATTTGGGAAGCAATGTGATTTGAAGTTAACATGTATATGTGTGAAAAAAGAGAGGGACATTTTGCCATTTAGTGGTTCTGGTGAGAGGAGTACAGCTCAGAGATTCTGGCTCTGATAATCTGCTGTGTGAGTGGCACATTTCTTTCTCAACTAACTACTTTTAAAGGTGAGTTATGAATTTGAGAGGGGATGCATGTGGTGTATTTTCATATAAATAATAGAAATGTGCTTCTTCTTTTCAAGTTGTGTTTTACATTTTATGTTTTGGAAGATATTTAACTGCCTTGAACTTGTAAGATATTATGGAGTATGTCTTCACCATAAGTTAAGGAGTACTGGTATCACCCAGGAATACTGTTTTGTGCCTAGAATCACATCATGAGTCTGTGTGCACACATGAATTGTTGTCAGAGATTAAATTTGTGTTGCTCTTGTTCTGTAAGACTTGCACTCGTAGGAAAGGGGCAGCTTGTTTTCTTGAACTGTGGTGGTTAGCATTCAGCAGAAATCACTATCTCACAGATGAGAGGCAAATGCTAACACATTTGAAAACAACAGGGTAGATTTTCCTTCCACTCCTGCAATGGGTGAGGTAGTTCCTACATGTTCAAAACTCCAATTAACCCTTACCACAGGTGATCTTACATACATCTCTGCAGTCTTCATGCAGTTGTGCAAGCGTCCATGCAGATCTCTCTTGCACCTGACAATACACAGTCTCCAGAAACACACTCTTAGCACACAGCCAGCTGCTTCTCCTGCACTCCCATGCTTACTATTCAGCACTGCGTGGTATTTCAGATAGCAGTGTGTAACGCTAACACATTCAACATCACCAAGGCTCATTTCCTTTGCTCTAGTCCAATCTCTCACCCAGGTTCCACATGCTCATGGTCTCAAGTAGCTGTTAGGACATGTGCTCTTTTCTGCCTCTCTAAACTATAAGGAAAATGTGTCAGGCTGTTACAGTAATTATCACTTGCTCTACCACAGTAGTAAATGTGCTTTGAAATTGCCAATCAAATCTCGTTTTCTGCATAGAATCACACCATGAGTCTGTTTGCACACAGGAATTGTTGTCAGAGATTTAATTTGTGTTGCTCTTGTTCTGTAAGACTTGCACTCGTAGGAAAGGGGCGACTTGTTTTCTTGAACTGTGATGGTTCGCAAACAGCACACATCACCATCTCACAGATGAGAGGCAAATGCTAACACATTTGAAAACAACAGGGTAGATTTTCCTTTCAGTACTGTAATGAGTGAGGTAGTTCCTACATGTTCATAAGCCCAATTAACCCTTACCACATGTGCTCTTACATACATCTCTGCAGTCTTCATGCAGTTGTGCAAGCGTCCATGCAGATCTCTCTTGCACCTGACAATACACAGTCTCCACAAACACTCTCTTAGCACAAGGCAGCTGCTTCTCCTGCACTCCCATGCTTACCATTCAGCACTGTGTGGTATTTCAGATAGCAGTGTGTAACGCTAACACATTCAACATCACCAAGGCTCATTTCCTTTGCTCTAGTCTAATCACACACCCAGGTTCCACATGCTCATGGTCTCAAGTAGCTGTTAGGACATGTGCTCTTTTCTGCCTCTCTAAACTATAAGGAAAATGTGTCAGGCTGTTACAGTAATTATCACTTGCTCTACCACAGTAGTAAATGTGCTTTGAAATTGCCAATCAAATATCGTTTTCTGCCTAGAATCACACAGTGAGTCTGTGTGCACACAGGAATTGTTGTCAGAGATTTAATTTGTGTTGCTCTTGTTCTGTAAGACTTGCACTCGTAGGAAAGGGGCAGCTTGTTTTCTTGAACTGTGATGGTTAGCATGCAGCACACATCACCATCTCACAGATGAGAGGCAAATGCTAACACATTTGAAAACAACAGGGTAGATTTTCCTTGCAGTACTGTAATGAGTGAGGTAGTTCCTACATGTTCATAAGCCAAATTAACCCTTACCACATATGCTCTTTCATACATCTCTGCAGTCTTCATGCAGTTGTGCAAGCGTCCATGCAGATCTCTCTTGCATCTGACAATACACAGTCTCCAGAAACACACTCTTAGCACACAGGCAGCTGCTTCTCCTGCATTCCCATGCTTACTATTCAGCACTGTGTGGTATTTCAGATAGCAGTGTGTAACGCTAACACATTCAACATCACCAAGGCTCATTTCCTTTGCTCTAGTCTAATCACTCACCCAGGTTGCACATGCTCATCGTCTCAAGTAGCTGTTAGGACATGTGCTCTTTTCTGCCTCTCTAAACTATAAGGAAAATGTGTCAGGCTGTTACAGTAATTATCACTTGCTCTACCACAGTAGTAAATGTGCTTTGAAATTGCCAATCAAATATCCTTTTCTGCCTAGAAACACACCATGAGTCTGTGTGCACACAGGAATTGTTGTCAGAGATTTAATTTGTGTTGCTCTTGTTCTGTAAGACTTGCACTCGTAGCAAAGGGGCAGCTTGTTTTATTGAACTGTGATGGTTAGCATTCAGCAGAAATCACTATCTCACAGATGAGAGGCAAATGCTAACACATTTGAAAACAACAGGGTAGATTTTCCTTCCACTCCTGCAATGGGTGAGGTAGTTCCTACATGTTCAAAACTCCAATTAACCCTTACCACAGGTGATCTTACATACATCTCTGCAGTCTACATGCAGTTGTGTAAGCGTCCATTCAGATCTAACTTGAACCTGACAATACAGTCTCCAGAAACACACTCTTAGCACACAGCCAGCTGCTTCTCCTGCACTCCCATGCTTACTATTCAGCACTGTGTGGTATTTCAGATAGCAGTGTGTAACGCTAACACATTCAACATCACCAAGGCTCATTTCCTTTGCTCTAGTCTAATCACTCACCCAGGTTCCACATGCTCATGGTCTCAAGTAGCTGTTAGGACATGTGCTCTTTTCTGCCTCTCTAAACTATAAGGAAAATGTGTCAGGCTGTTACAGTAATTATCACTTGCTCTACCACAGTAGTAAATGTGCTTTGAAATTGCCAATCAAATATCGTTTTCTGCCTAGAATCACACCATGAGTCTGTGTGCACACAGGAATTGTTGTCAGAGATTTAATTTGTGTTGCTCTTGTTCTGTAAGACTTGCACTCGTAGGAAAGGGGCAGCTTGTTTTCTTGAACTGTGATGGTTAGCATGCAGCACACATCACCATCTCACAGATGAGAGGCAAATGCTAGCACATTTGAAAACAACAGGGTAGATTTTCCTTGCAGTACTGTAATGAGTGAGGTAGTTCCTACATGTTCATAAGCCAAATTAACCCTTACCACATGTGCTCTTTCATACATATCTGCAGTCTTCATGCAGTTGTGCAAGCGTCCATGCAGATCTCTCTTGCATCTGACAATACACAGTCTCCAGAAACACACTCTTAGCACACAGGCAGCTGCTTCTCCTGCATTCCCATGCTTACTATTCAGCACTGTGTGGTATTTCAGATAGCAGTGTGTAACGCTAACACATTCAACATCACCTGGGCTCATTTCCTTTGCTCTAGTCTAATCACTCACCCAGGTTCCACATGCTCATGGTCTCAAGTAGCTGTTAGGACATGTGCTCTTTTCTGCCTCTCTAAACTATAAGGAAAATGTGTCAGGCTGTTACAGTAATTATCACTTGCTCTACCACAGTAGTAAATGTGCTTTGAAATTGCCAATCAAATACCGTGTTCTGCCTAGAATCACACCATGAGTCTGTGTGCACACAGGAATTGTTGTCAGAGATTTAATTTTTGTTGCTCTTGTTCTGTAAGACTTGCACTCGTAGGAAATTGGCAGCTTGTTTTCTTGAATTGTGATGGTTAGCATGCAGCACACATCACCATCTCACTGATGAGAGGCAAATGCTAACACATTTGAAAACAACAGGGTAGATTTTCCTTGCAGTACTGTAATGAGTGAGGTAGTTCCTACATGTTCATAAGCCAAATTAACCCTTACCACATGTGCTCTTACATACATCTCTGCAGTGTTCATGCCGTTGTGCAAGCGTCCATGCAGATCTCTCTTGCACCTGACAATACACAGTCTCCAGAAACACACTCTTAGTACACAGGTAGCTGCTTCTCCTGCATTCCCATGCTTACTATTCCGCACTGTGTGGTATTTCAGATAGCAGTGTGTAACGCTAACACATTCAACATCACCAAGGCTCATTTCCTTTGCTCTAGTCTAATCACTCACCCAGGTTCCACATGCTCATGGTCTCAAGTAGCTGTTAGGACATGTTCTCTTTTCTGCCTCTCTAAACTATAAGGAAAATGTGTCAGGCTGTTACAGTAATTATCACTTGCTCTACCACAGTAGTAAATGTGCTTTGAAATTGCCAATCAAATATCGTTTTCTGCCTAGAATCACACCATGAGTCTGTGTGCACACAGGAATTGTTGTCAGAGATTTAATTCGTGTTGCTCTTGTTCTGTAAGACTTGCACTCGTGGGAAAGGGGCAGCTTGTTTTCTTGAACTGTGATGGTTAGCATACAGCACACATCAACATCTCACAGATGACAGGCAAATGCTAACACATTTGAAAACAACAGGGTAGATTTTCCTTGCAGTACTGTAATGAGTGAGGTAGTTCCTACATGTTCATAAGCCCAATTAACCCTTCCCACATGTGCTCTTACATACATCTGTGCAGTCTTCATGCCGTTGTGCAAGCGTCCATGCATATCTCTCTTGCACCTGACAATACACAGTCTCCAGAAACACACTCTTAGCACACAGGCAGCTGCTTCTCCTGCACTCCCATGCTTACCATTCAGCACTGTGTGGTATTTCAGATAGCAGTGTGTAACGCTAACACATTCAACATCACCAAGGCTCATTTCCTTTGCTCTAGTCTAATCACACACCCAGGTTCCACATGCTCATGGTCTCAAGTAGCTGTTAGGACATGTGCTCTTTTCTGCCTCTCTAAACTATAAGGAAAATGTGTCAGGCTGTTACAGTAATTATCACTTGCTCTACCACAGTAGTAAATGTGCTTTGAAATTGGCAATCAAATATCGTTTTCTGCCTAGAATCACACCGTGAGTCTGTGTGCACACAGGAATTGTTGTCAGAGATTTAATTTGTGTTGCTCTTGTTCTGTAAGACTTGCACTCGTAGGAAAGGGGCAGCTTGTTTTCTTGAACTGTGATGGTTAGCATGCAGCACACATCACCATCTCACAGATGAGAGGCAAATGCTAACACATTTGAAAACAACAGGGTAGATTTTCCTGGCAGTACTGTAATGAGTGAGGTAGTTCCTACATGTTCATAAGCCAAATTAACCCTTACCACATATGCTCTTTCATACATCTCTGCAGTCTTCATGCAGTTGTGCAAGCGTCCATGCAGATCTCTCTTGCAACTGACAATACACAGTCTCCAGAAACACACTCTTAGCACACAGGCAGCTGCTTCTCCTGCATTCCCATGCTTACTATTCAGCACTGTGTGGTATTTCAGATAGCAGTGTGTAACGCTAACACATTCAACATCACCAAGGCTCATTTCCTTTGCTCTAGTCTAATCACTCACCCAGGTTCCACATGCTCATCGTCTCAAGTAGCTGTTAGGACATGTGCTCTTTTCTGCCTCTCTAAACTATAAGGAAAATGTGTCAGGCTGTTACAGTAATTATCACTTGCTCTACCACAGTAGTAAATGTGCTTTGAAATTGCCAATCAAATATCGTTTTCTGCCTAGAATCACACCATGAGTCTGTGTGCACACAGGAATTGTTGTCAGAGATTTAATTTGTGTTGCTCTTGTTCTGTAAGTCTTGCACTCGTAGCAAAGGGGCAGCTTGTTTTATTGAACTGTGATGGTTAGCATTCAGCAGAAATCACTATCTCACAGATGAGAGGCAAATGCTAACACATTTGAAAACAACAGGGTAGATTTTCCTTCCACTCCTGCAATGGGTGAGGTAGTTCCTACATGTTCAAAACTCCAATTAACCCTTACCACAGGTGATCTTACATACATCTCTGCAGTCTACATGCAGTTGTGCAAGCGTCCATGCAGATCTCTCTTGAACCTGACAATACACAGTCTCCAGAAACACACTCTTAGCACACAGCCAGCTGCTTCTCCTGCACTCCCATGCTTACTATTCAGCACTGTGTGGTATTTCAGATAGCAGTGTGTAACGCTAACACATTCAACATCACCAAGGCTCATTTCCTTTGCTCTAGTCTAATCACTCACCCAGGTTCCACATGCTCATGGTCTCAAGTAGCTGTTAGGACATGTGCTCTTTTCTGCCTCTCTAAACTATAAGGAAAATGTGCCAGGCTGTTACAGTAATTATCACTTGCTCTACCACAGTAGTAAATGTGCTTTGAAATTGCCAATCAAATATCGTTTTCTGCCTAGAATCACACCATGAGTCTGTGTGCACACAGGAATTGTTGTCAGAGATTTAATTTGTGTTGCTCTTGTTCTGTAAGACTTGCACTCGTAGGAAAGGGGCAGCTTGTTTTCTTGAACTGTGATGGTTAGCATGCAGCACACATCACCATCTCACAGATGAGAGGCAAATGCTAGCACATTTGAAAACAACAGGGTAGATTTTCCTTGCAGTACTGTAATGAGTGAGGTAGTTCCTACATGTTAATAAGCCAAATTAACCCTTACCTCATGTGCTCTTTCATACATATCTGCAGTCTTCATGCAGTTGTGCAAGCGTCCATGCAGATCTCTCTTGCATCTGACAATACACAGTCTCCAGAAACACACTCTTAGCACACAGGCAGCTGCTTCTCCTGCATTCCCATGCTTACTATTCAGCACTGTGTGGTATTTCAGATAGCAGTGTGTAACGCTAACACATTCAACATCACCTAGACTCATTTCCTTTGCTCTAGTCTAATCACTCACCCAGGTTCCACATGCTCATGGTCTCAAGTAGCTGTTAGGACATGTGCTCTTTTCTGCCTCTCTAAACTATAAGGAAAATGTGTCAGGCTGTTACAGTAATTATCACTTGCTCTACCACAGTAGTAAATGTGCTTTGAAATTGCCAATCAAATATTGTTTTCTGCCTAGAATCACACCATGAGTCTGTGTGCACACAGGAATTGTTGTCAGAGATTTAATTTGTGTTGCTCTTGTTCTGTAAGTCTTGCACTCGTAGCAAAGGGGCAGCTTGTTTTATTGAACTGTGATGGTTAGCATTCAGCAGAAATCACTATCTCACAGATGAGAGGCAAATGCTAACACATTTGAAAACAACAGGGTAGATTTTCCTTCCACTCCTGCAATGGGTGAGGTAGTTCCTACATGTTCAAAACTCCAATTAACCCTTACCACAGGTGATCTTACATACATCTCTGCAGTCTACATGCAGTTGTGCAAGCGTCCATGCAGATCTCTCTTGCACCTGACAATACACAGTCTCCAGAAACACACTCTTAGTACACAGGTAGCTGCTTCTCCTGCATTCCCATGCTTACTATTCCGCACTGTGTGGTATTTCAGATAGCAGTGTGTAACGCTAACACATTCAACATCACCAAGGCTCATTTCCTTTGCTCTAGTCTAATCACTCACCCAGGTTCCACATGCTCATGGTCTCAAGTAGCTGTTAGGACATGTGCTCTTTTCTGCCTCTCTAAAGTATAAGGAAAATGTGTCAGGCTGTTACAGTAATTATCACTTGCTCTACCACAGTAGTAAATGTGCTTTGAAATTGCCAAGCAAATATCGTTTTCTGCCTAGAATCACACCATGAGTCTGTGTGCACTCAGGAATTGTTGTCAGAGATTTAATTTGTGTTGCTCTTGTTCTGTAAGACTTGCACTCGTAGGAAAGGGGCAGCTTGTTTTCTTGAACTGTTATGGTTAGCATGCAGCACACATCACCATCTCACAGATGAGAGGCAAATGCTAACACATTTGAAAACAACAGGGTAGATTTTCCTTGCAGTACTGTAATGAGTGAGGTAGTTCCTACATGTTCATAAGCCAAATTAACCCTTACCACATGTGCTCTTTCATACATCTCTGCAGTGTTCATGCAGTTGTGCAAGCGTCCATGCAGATCTCTCTTGCACCTGACAATACACAGTCTCCAGAAACACTCTCTTAGCACACAGGCAGCTGCTTCTCCTGCATTCCCATGCTTACTATTCAGCACTGTGTGGTATTTCAGATAGCAGTGTGTAACGCTAACACATTCAACATCACCAAGGCTCATTTCCTTTGCTCTAGTCTAATCACTCACCCAGGTTCCACATGCTCACGGTCTCAAGTAGCTGTTAGGAAATGTGCTCTTTTCTGCCTCTCTAAACTGTAAGGAAAATGTGTCAGGCTGTTACAGTAATTATCACTTGCTCTACCACAGTAGTAAATGTGCTTTGAAATTGCCAATCAAATATCGTTTTCTGCCTAGAATCACACCACGCGTCTGTCTGCACACAGGAATTGTTGTCAGAGATTTAATTTGTGTTGCTCTTGTTCTGTAAGACTTGCACTCTTAGGAAAGGGGCAGCTCATATGATAGGATTTGAAAAGCTCAAAAAAATATAGTAATATATTTAAATTACATAAAGGTATTTTGTTTTTTAGTTTCTTTTAGGTATTGCTGAACAACACTGAAATAAATTAAACAGGCCTATAAAATCAAGAAAGAGAAAAGAACAGCAAAAACATCTATATTTGAAGACAACTGGACAACCAAAATTAGTTGAAGATCCTCATGTTGGAAAAAAGAAAAAGTCTTCTGGTAAGCAGACTAAGGATTTTTTAAAAAATATCCTCAAACATAGAAAAAATGTACAAAGTATATCCACTGCAAATAGTGTTTCAAGAAGAAAACAACAAAACAATAGAAAGAAAATACTAAATCCTAATGTACAATTAGAAGCAAGAAAGAATGACTTAAAAAGAAAAACAGAATTTCAAAACATTCGTAAAAAAATGTTTCAGAGAAGAGTGGTGTTCAATTTGCTAAAGGATGTGAAAAAATATAGGAAGAAAGCAATATTTTATAAGAAAAAGAAACATATTGAATCAATTGTTGCAAAGTCTTTGGAATTAAAAAGAAAACTCTTCATTTTAATTTTGAACAGGATCCGTACATTAGATAAAATAGTCAATGTAATGAAGTCAAAAAGCAAAAGGAAAAGAGTAGTGAAAAAATAACTTTTGTAATGTGTTCTTAGGAGAATGGAAGCATAGTTCAAGTACTGCACCAATTTTTTAATGAAGAGAGTTATCTTCAAAGTAATAGTTTGCTGCATGCAGTTGACACCAGTGGTCGAACTTATGAAGTTAAAGATGGTTGTGTAATGGAAAAGGAGAAAATGGTTCCAAGAAATGAGGAAGAAGTGTTAGCTGATGAGGTTATGGGGAAACGTCCTAAAGCCCCAGTGTACACTTGGAATTGTACTAGTATTTGTACTGTACGACAAGAATCTATTGATTAATGACGTGACTTTCTAAGAGAACATAGTAAAAAAAGTGTTAAACAGAAGATTAAGGTGCTTCAAAGACTAGATCCATGCAGAGTTAGAAAGAATACTGGTTTGCAAGGACATTCTCTGGCTTGTCTTTCTAGGAAAGTTTGTCAAAGTGTTTTTCACCATTTTAGGATGCTGGCAGTACATCATACTGAAATGAGAAAGTTTGTGAGAAGATTGTATTTTGCTAAAAGTCCAGCACTAAAGTTAAATGAGTTGAATAGTGCTCTGTTGCGTGGATCTGTATCAGATGTAGAGAAGGTTACTTATGATATTCAGTTTTGTTACTTTGGTCCAGAACAAGAAAGTGCAGGAAATGACACAGTTATAGAAGAAAATGTGGAAGAGAATGTAGAACCCACTGTTAGTAAAAATTTTGAAGATCAAATGACAAAATTTACTATCATCTCTAATGAAAGACCAAATATTACTTGTATTTGTTGCCGGAGAAGCCATTATAAAACTCAAACAAGGAATGTTGATCTCTATAAAAAAAGTGAAAAAGAAAATAATTATGAGTGGAAGGATTTTGCTACATATTTGTTTCTGGAAAATTGTTTTGATTTGGGTGAAGATCAGCGTATTTGTAAATACTGTTATAACAAGTTAGAAGAAAATAAAATGCCAGATAGAGCTGTAAATAATAATTTAGAATTGGTTGATATTCCTGCAGAACTTAGTGATTTAAATACGTATGAGTCTATACTCATTCAATGTGTCCATCCGTTTCAGACTATAGTTCGTATGGAGCCCAAAACAGGTAAATTACCTCCTTCAGATTTACAAAGAGGTTTAAAAGGAAGAGTTGTCTATTTGCCATTAGATTTGAAAAAAAATATTGAAACAATTGATGAAGATAGTTTGGAAACTGAACCATTAGTTATTACCTACAAAGAATAAGAAAATTTGGCAGGAGCTAGTAGATGTACGAAAAGTACAAAGAGCAAATTTATATTTGAAAAGAAGTAATAAGTACTATGAATCAATTTATATGGATGAAGTTGAAGAAGTTTTACTAGCAGACACAGGAATGCCAACTGGGCAAATTGAAAAAGTGGATAAGTCAAAAGAAGAAGAAATTTATGAATATTTCAGCATACATCCTCTTCATTCTAAAGAAGTTATGGGAAACACTATTGATCTGTTTCAGATGAAAAAAGCAAAAGGAACTCCCGTGAGTGTATGGGAGGAGAGCTTGGAAGCTCGTTGTTTCCCCCAGCTGTTTCCTACAGGAAACGGTGGACGATATGATGAACGTCCAGTACAGATTCCTGCTTCTGAGTATCGGACTGCAAGATTATATGCAGAAGATCCAAGATTTCGTCAAAGTATTCCTTATTTGTTCCATCTTTTATTTGAAAGTGACTTGTCTGCACTATCTTATGCAGTAAATCACATTTTAAAAACTGGAGTACATCTACATAATGTGTCTGCAAAGGATTTTATGAACAAAGTGCAACAGCGAGATGATCATTTGGAATCTCAATTGATTAATCTGATGGCTTGTCAGCGTGGAACTAATGAATTTTGGTACCGACGCCATGGAGAATTGAAATGTATGTTACGGAATTTAGGAACTCCTACATGGTTCCTTACCCTAAGCTGTGCTGAGTACGCTTGGGATGATTTACTGGATTTTCTTCGAGAGGCAAATTCAAATATTGAAAACATCCAATACAAGACAGCAGGAGAATTGTGCTCATTGGATCCGGTTAATGTTTGCAGATATTTCAATCATAGATTTGAGGCTATGATGTCCTTCATCTGCAATAAAAAAAATCCACCTCTTGGAGAAGTTGTGGATTTCTTTTGGAGAAAAGAGTACCAAGCAAGAGGTGCTCCTCATATTCATATGCTGTTGTGGATCAAGGATGCCCCAAAATTTGGAACAGATTCTGATGATGCAGTGTTATCTTTCATTGAAGAATATGCAACATGTGCTATACCTAAAAGAACAAAAGAAAAAAACTTAAAAGAGCAAGTTTTACGTTTCCAAAGTCATCGGTGGGGAAAATACTGTCGACGAAAGTACAAGAGTAAAGATAAATTCTACACAAAATGTCGATTTGGATTTCCACGACCTGTTCTTTCAAAAGGAAGAGTAAACAGTTTTATGTCAGCTGTGCGACATACCATTACAAGAAAATCTCCAAAAAATACCTACAACCTAAGAAGAAAAGAAGAGTCAAAATATATAAATGACTACAACCCAGTCATTTTATCCATGTGGAATGCTAACATGGATATTCAGTATGTAGCTGACAATTCTATTGCTGTTGCTCGGTATGTCACATCTTACATCACTAAATCTGAGAAAACGGAAATGAAAGAAATGTGGTTAGAGATTTCTCACGCAAAGACTGTCAGTAAAAAACTATACCCTTTCAGTTTAAAGATGTTATCGCATCGAGAAATTGGGTCATACGAATGCTCAGATAGGTTATCATCTGCAAGTCTGTACTCCAAATCCAGAAGAATTATTTGGGTAAGTTTAGGCCTTGCAGGAATGCGAAATCGGGTACTGAAATCTATTTGAGAATTTGAATATTTAGCAGAGAACGAACCAGAAAGTACAGTAATTTTGAAAACAAATATGTTGGACACATATTACCGAAACAGAAGTCATCATCTTGAGAACATGTGTCTCTATGAAGTGCTGCAGAACTACATTTTTACACGGAATGCCACAGAAGACATCAACAATGGAAAATATAAATTCATTGGTGAGGAAGGATGTTTGGTGAAACAAACAAAAGGAAGTTTGATAAATCACAGGAAGCTGAGTTGCGACACTACTGACAAAAAGGAATTTTACTACTTAGCACTTTTATAGCTGTTTAAACCATGGCGTTCAGAGGATGAATTACTTGGAGATTTTCAGAGCTATGAAGATTCCTTTAATGCATGTAACGATAGCATAGAATGCAGTACTTTCACAAATTATGTACAAATGTTAAATGAAGAAATTGAACAAGAAGCTGCAATTGCAGCTGAAGTAGCTAGAGGCAGTTCTCAAGACAGTCAAAGTTCTGGTACGCTCAGTCAAGATCCCCTAGGACAACCAATCGTAGAAAATGAAGCTGCAATAGCTATGACTGAAGTGGAAACAGCTATGAATCAAGCTCAGGAAGATTTAATAGACTTACCAAATTTGGAACAACAACTGAATGATGAACAACAACAAATTTATGAAGAAGTCACAAAACAAATTGATCATGGATTACTACATAAAAATAAAGAGTGCTCATGCACATCATTTGAACCAATCAGAATGTATGTGAATGGACAAGCTGGAACTGGAAACATTTCTTAATTAAAGTAATTAGAAGCTACCTACAGAAAAAAACGGATTCAACTTTGTCTTGTGTTGTAACTGCTCCAACTGGGTTAGCAGCATATAACATAAAAGGAATTACCTTACATCGCTTGCTAATGTTACCAGTAGAGCATGAGAACAAAATAGAATACCACAAGCTAACAGGAGAAGCATGTTTTGAAGTTTCAAGAGTGTTGAAGAAAATGAAAGTTCTCATTATTGATGAGGTAAGCATGGTATCACACTTAATGCTTGCCTTTGTGCATTTAAGAATGCAGCAAATTCTAAAGACAGACTATGATGTGTTATTTGGAGCAAAACATGTTATAGTTTTTGGGAATCTACTGCAGCTCACTCCAGTTAAAGGACAACCAGTATTTAATACACTTGCACATGAAGACACGAAAAAGTCATTAGGAAGTATAGGTAATGTGAATATTTGGTCATACTTTGAGTACAAAGAACTCATTACCAATATGCGGCAAGCAAATGATGATGATTATGCAAGTATTATCAGAATTGGACTACTCACAGAACATGGCAGAAAAGCTTTACAGAGTCGATTGCTATGTAATTTGTTTCCAACAGAACAAAAAGTTCCAGAGAAAATATACAAGAAAATTGCAGAAAAAAATACTGTAATCTGCTTAATGCCAACACTACATGAATGCTCTATATTCAATGAAGAACTTTTGAAATTGGAAGATGAAGAGATTATGAAAATGGAAGCCGTGGATAAAATACAGCATGAAGGAATAACTATTATATTGACAGGCAAATTGAAAACTAAATTGGATTCTCTAGAGAAAAACATATTGAAAACAGCTGGTTTAGAAAAGAATCTTTATGTATGTATGAACTGTCGAGTAATTTTAAGACGTAATTTTTTTTTTTTTTTTTCAAATTTTTTTTATTTGAGTACAGGCTGAAGGATATAGCATACATTAATACATGTATTTATTTTTACAATCAATAAATTATTTTGATAAGTGGGGGGGAAAAAAAAAAACAAACAAGAGAAAAGGAGAAGAGAAAATAAAAAACAATCCAGAACAGAGGGGAAAAATCACACTATTCCATAAACGTACCCCAATTCATTTTATATTTCATCAGAGAGCGTGTCCCCCTAAGATTAGCTAATGCTAACTCCATCGAGTGAATCTCGGTTACCAGCGCCCACCAATCCCACACCGTTGGTGGGTCAGGGCGAATCCAGGCTCTGGCCAGAGTTAATTTAGCACAGGACATAAGAATTGAGGCCAGAGCAGGCTGTGGGAGAGAAATAGGATATATATCTAATAGGACCGATGCAGCAGAAAATGGAGGCAACTGAATATGTTTAATTTCAAGAACCTTCTGAATATCCCTCCAGTAATCTACAAAAGTGGGGCAAGAAAACAACATATGATCCAAGTCTACTGCATGAGCGGAGCATTTAGGGCATTTTGTACGATCATTTAAAGAATTATTAGAGGACCACCTGGAAATAAGTTTTGGAGTGTAATATAACATACAGCTCGTTCTGAGTTGTTGTAACCTTAAACTTGAGGATCGTACATTTTCATTAATATTTGAAAAAGATCGTTCTATGTCCTTTGGTGTAATATTAGAGCCTAGTAGCCTGCTCCATTTGTCAGCTAGTTTGGAGCAGTCGTTTGATTTAAAACTAACTAAAAGGCTGTAGGTGTTACTTATTACGGATTTAGTTTCTGTGGAATATAAGTGGTTCCATATATCACTATCAGAGTTTTCCACGAGATGTTTTTTATTGATCAGATAGTCATGTATCTGTAGATGTTTATATCGCATAGTTTCAGGGAGATCATAAAGCCGTTTTAAGGCGTTAAAATCTAGAAACCCTTGCATGCCATATAGGTCCCCTAATACTCTGATGCCCAGCCTTGCCCAGCCGTTGTCGATTTGTTCGTAGAAAATTGCTGGAAGCCCAGGGTTACCCCATAGAGGTAATTTTGAATGGAATAAACTGGTTTTACAGTAGGTTAGTATATTGTCCCAAATTTTTTTTAAGTCTCTTGCGGTCTTAAATTTGACTCTTTTAAAATAGTTGGGGTCATTAGCTCGTAGTAGAAACATATTTGAATCTTGTTTTAGCATAAAGGAATGAAAAAAAAGAGCGCCTCCTCTGTTTAGTAGAGAACGTATGCGTAAAACAAATGTGGACCAAAAATATAACTTGAAATCAGGAAAATTAAGTCCACCGGTGTTCGTACTATTTTTTAAAAGATTCAACGACCTTCTAGGTTTTTTATAGCCCCAGATGAAACTGCTGAGTACCCCATCAAGTCTTTTAAAGAAGGCGTTGTTTAGGATTAGTGGAATAGAACGAAATAAGTATACAAATTTAGGCAGAACCTTCATTTTAATTAAATTAATTCTTCCGATTATATTCAGAGGAAGCCTATGCCATTTTTTAAGTGTAAGTGTAGTAGATTTAATTAGTTCATTATAGTTTATATTATTAATTTCTTGAAGTTTGGCCGTTAATTTGACTCCTAAGTAAGTTACATTTTTACATATCTCAGGGACCGCGACAGCTGGGACGTAGTTAGCTATGATTTGAGTCTTTTGGATATTGAGCTTGTATCCGGAGACTGTCCCAAATTTCCCGGCCTCAAAAGCAATGCCTCGCAGTGCCTCCACTATGTCTTGTGAATAGACCGCGATGTCGTCGGCATATGCTGTTATTTTTAGCTCTTGTGTACCTGATCTAAAGGGAAGGATTTGAGTTTGAAGTTGAAGGGCGGACAAAAATGGTTCAAGCGTGAGAGCAAAAAGGAGGGGAGAGAGGGGGCAACCCTGACGGGTTCCACGTGAGATTGAAAAGTCTGTAGAGGTCAGACCCCCGTAACAGGTACAAGCCGTAGGGTTATCATACAGAGCCTGTATACCTCGTAAGAATTGCCCCCCAAACCCCATTTTGGAGAGGACACACCAAAGATAATCCCATCCCACACGGTCAAAAGCCTTCTCGGCATCCAGTAAGATCATTCCGAGTGGGGTGGATTCTGTTTCTGCTACATCGAAAGCTGTAATAGCCGTGTTCACGTGTGTGGTTGTGTCCCTCCCGATTATAAACCCGTGTTGTTGGGGATTAATTATTTGGGGCAGAATAGGCGATATTCTTAAAGCCAAAATTTTTGCGAATATTTTGGCGTCGGTATTAATTAGAGATATAGGTCGGTATGACCCTCTCTCCTCCTTTGGTTTATCTTTTTTTAGAAAGAAAATTATTTTTGCTTTATTCCATGATGTTGGAGCTTTGCCATTATGCCCGACATATTGCATTACTTTCAAAAGAAGGGGGGCCAGTTCATCCAAACATGCCTTGTACAGTTCCAGAGGTATTGTATCTTCCCCCGCCGATTTCCCTATCGGTAGTAGGTCTATTGCTTGACATAATTCTGCCCTGGTGATAACATCCGAGAGTGATTCCATTCTTAAATCAGTCGGCAAATTTATTGAATATTTGTCCAGATAGTCCCGTATTATTTCTAAATTTGGTGTGCTTTCTGGAGTATATAGAGTTCTATAGTAGTCTGCGAATTGTTCCACTATATCCGTCGGTTGACTATACATTTTGTTGCCATTGCCCCGAATGTTAGTAATCAGTGTTCGAGCTCTATCCTCCGCAGCTTTATAGGCCAGGATTTTGCCGATTTTATCCCCACCTTCATATTGTGTTATTTTAAATTTATGGATATTTGCGCTGCTCTTTTGAATAAATTTAGCTTTGACTTTGTTTTTGAGTGAGGTAAGTTTGAGACCTATTTCTGTAAATGTTGGTGATTTTGATCGTAGTGCAGAAACCAACAACTCTTCTTGAGTCATTATTTCGGAAACTATCTGGACGCTGTTTTTTTTGCGTTCGGAGTTTTGTCTAGTCAGATATGCTTGGGTGAATCCCCTCATACTAGCCTTGCAAGTGTCCCAAACCGTGATACATATAGCTGTGTTGGTATTGATTTCCAAGAATTCCGTCAGATGTAATTTAAGCTGAGTCAAATATTGCACGTCTGTGACTAAATACCTAGGGAAGGAGAACGGTCTAGGCGGGGGCCTCCTATGTGATATAGCAATGGCTAGGATTATAGCATTATGGTCTGATGAGATTCGGGGGCATATCTCCATAGTGCTACGTTTTAATAGGTTATCGCTGGCCAATGCCATGTCCAATCTTGAACAAGATTTATGAGGTGCGGAATAGTATGTGTATCCTGGTAGGTTTGGATTTAAATACCGCCAAGCATCTTTGATATTATGGATGCGGCATATTTCGAGAATAGAGGACCTAGTTTTATGCATCCTTTTAAAGCTACCGAAGCTGGTTGCGTCTATTTTATAATTCATGATGCAGTTGAAATCACCCATAATAATGAGTTCTCCCTCCCAATCCAAAAGTTTAGTGCTCAGCTGATCAAAAATTATCGGTTCATCTGTGTTGGAACCATAAACAACACATAGTACAAATTTATAGTTCTCATAGCTAAACTGAGCGGCTGCCCATCTGCCATTTTTGCAAGAGAAGGTCTGCAGTATATCGATTTTAAATCGTTTATCCTTTAGAATCGCAACCCCTCTTATGGGATGATCAAATGTGGAACACACCACAGTGTCATAGCCAAGTTGGTTAAGTATTTTTTTGTCCTTCCCAACAATGTGTGTTTCTGAAAGAAGGGCGATATGGGGATTATGCAGTTTTAGTTCTGCTGAGATCAGTAACCTTTTATTTCTGCTATTAAGCCCGGCTACATTCCAGGCCAAGAGCTTTATCTCATGCATTTGTAAGTAGTTGAGAGCTTAACCGTATTACCGGATGGCTTTGCACATTCCCAGTTGCTTATAAATATGGATTGAAAAATTAAAACTAATATGTGTACAATGAAATTTATTCGATCAGCCTGTAAACATTTTTTTAATGATTTTAACCCTCCCCAAAACCCCCCACCCTCCCCTCCCCCATCCACCCAGGTTCCGCCCCCGGACTGGGGAAGAACCACCCTTGAGTTAAAGCTGCCGCTGGAATGGGCAGCGCATGTAGCGGGTCTTCCAGAGGGGCCCCCCAGCTCCACCCTCCCATGAGTGATAAGTCGGCATCTATAAGTTATATGTCAAAGCTAAGTCTAATCTGTGCCTGTACTAAAGCTAGAGATATATGCTTCCGCTTCCTTGATATCATTGAAGTAATGAGTGCGGCCGTTCTTAATAACCTTAAGGCAGGCCG
This sequence comes from Triturus cristatus, assembly GCF_964204655.1. Lineage (NCBI taxonomy): Eukaryota > Metazoa > Chordata > Amphibia > Caudata > Salamandridae > Triturus > Triturus cristatus. The sequence continues at coordinate 207,428,502 of NC_140593.1, forward strand.
GCTCCTGCAAGTATACCTGGCCACCGCTAGATTTGATGGGATCAATCAATTTGCGAAACTGCCATCGTTTATTCATTGTTTCTTTGCTAAGATCAGATCGAACAAAGAAAGAAAGCTCGTCTAAGGTTATTGGGGCGTTGGGTCTTGCTCTCTGCCATACTGCTTGGCGAAGTAAAAAATTTCCAAAACAGATTATAAAAGGACGTGGGTACTGATTATCCCTCTTTCTAATAATCAGAGGGAGACGGTGCGCCCGTTGAATTTGAGAGTCCCAGTCCCAGTCTGAAAGGTCCGGAAAAGCTTTCTGCAGTAATCCAACAAGATAGGCCCTCAGGTCGGCTCCCTCACGACCCTCTGGTATCCCAAAGAGTCTCAAATTGGAGCGTCTTTGCCGATTCTCCAAATCTTCTATCTTTGAGCACAATATCTGCAGTTGAGTATCATGCTTCTCGACAGTAGTGGTTATATTTGTATTTGATTCTTCGATCACTACAACTCGTTCTTGGAGTCCAGCAATATCTTGAGATATCCCCCCCAATTTAGCTGCAAGTTCTTCCAGCGAGTTTCGCATTTTATTGTTGTCTTCCCTCAGTTGGATATAATGTTCTTTAGCTTCAGCTCTTTGATCGTTCAATAGCCGGAGGATAGTATCTACTGAGGAAGAATCAGACAGCACCTGGCCTTGTCTCTTTTTGGGGATACATACGGGGTCCGTTTGAGATAGATAAAGAGTACTTGCAATTGAGATAGGATCCTTGATAGGAGGGGGGAGAATATGACTTATTGGTGTAGGGGTTGTTGTAACAATAGGCTGCAGGATTGTATCTGTACCCGTTGAGGGATTGGCCACATATACTTGAGACAATGGCGGTTCTTGTGAGATGGAGCCATCTAATGAAAAATTAAGCGAGACGTCATTTTCTGCTATTGATGTAGCAGGATTATCTGGGGAGGACAGAGTTTCTGCTGTGAAAATAGGTTCGATCGTGCTTGCCCCTGACAGTCTTTGCGTCATGTTTTTAACTATGCTTTTGGCTTCCATCCATTTTCTTAGTGGACTTTTGTCACCGCGTGTCTTCTTTAAGTTCTGAGTATTGTTTGTAAGTGGTTGATTTGATATAGTGGTTTTAGATCCTTTTTTAGCCCGAAGATTACTTTTGAATTTTCGGCCTCTTACTACTCGAGGTTTTGTCTTAAGATCCGTATCCGTATCCGTATAATGGCCGTCCATTAGATTCTTGCCAACCTCGTCTTCTGATTTGGTCTCATCTTCTACTCCGAGCGCAGTATCCAGGCTCGCAGGAGAACCTAACGCCGTGTCGTCAGTGGGTTCAGTGACAAGTGCTTCTGCCCCGGATGTCCCTGTGTCTTGCGGGCTATCAATGAGCTCTGTGGTGAGTGGTACGTCCGAGTGGACGGGGAAAACCCCCAGAGAGAACGGTATCGGGGCTAAGTTTGGATCAGTGTCGGGGGAGGAGGTTTCTAGACCACCTGTTATGGCAGCCTCTGTGTGCTCCCTTGTAGAATCAGTAGAGATCGTTTGAAGTCCTGAGGGGGTAATACATGTAGAGTTTTCTATCTTTTCTTGTTGTTTGGCCCCGTGTGGGTTGCCAGTTTTAACCCCCTCCCCGCTATTCGTAGTTGTAGTAACGACATTCTGAGTTAAAATCTCTAGATTTTGTGGAGAGCTGCTTGTCTTGCCTCCTGACTGTGCTCCCCCGACCCCGACCCCTCTTACCGGAGATTTCATTATTTTTGTGGTGGTTAAGCTTCCATCTGGCCCTTTTCGGAATGATTCAGCTAGCAGGGTCGGCGGTCTCAGTATTTGTTTACTTGCACTCCCTTTCGCCTGTAAGGACTCCGTTTCAGCCTTTCTTGTCTCCATAGGAGGGCGTCTGTTACTCTTTGACGCAGGTTCCTCGGCGCTGATTGAGCCGTTAGAGAGCTCAGCTGTTGATGTTCCGTTCGTTCCGTTCGCTCGTACATTTGCTGCCACGGGTCTTGTCGGCTGTTTGTTGTGCCGTGTCGCTCTCTGTGAGTTCTTCTTCGGGGACATCCTCAGCTGCCAGGTAAGAGAAATGGTTATAGAGGCAGTATAAGTGCAGTTACTTGGCCGATCGCCTCCCGGGTTCTTTGACAGTCCTTTTGAAGTTTGTTGAAAGAGCCGAGAAACCCTTGGGGAGTTTTGCATTAGCGAGAGCTATCGCCAGCTTCTTCCGCCTCAGCCACCAGCGCTGTGTCTTGCGTTAATGTATCCCACTGCGAGTCTGGTTAGATTCTTTTCTTCGAGGAGTCTCGTAATCTGATCGTAGTTGACAAAAGCCTTTGAGCCTTTAAGGTTCGTTAAGCCCACGAAAAGACGCCGACCATTAATATCATCGTTATGTCATTCTCGCCGGGGAGGGTAGAATGGGAGGAGAAGCCTCCGGACGAGCCGCTCAGCTCAGAGCCTCACTCCGCCATCTTGCCGGCCAAAGTGAGAATCAGAGTTTCTTCATGAAAGGCCGTCAAGCCAAAAGGACGTAATTTGAATGTAGAAAAAGGTTTAGTGAATGGAGCTATGGGTAAAGTTGTGGGTTTTGTTAATTACCAGAAAAAAGATGGAATTGAATTTTTAAAAATAAAATTTGATCAGATTGAAGAGGTTAAAGACATTAGTCGTTGTTCAGTTCGTTTTTTGCTTGTGAAAGACTTATATGTACGTAGGAAGCAGTTTCCGTTTTCTCTAGCATATGCTGTAACTATTCACAAATCTCAAGGATTAAGTGTAGATAGTGCGTTTGTAAACATTGGATCTAGTGTGTTTAAAGAAGGTATGGCATATGTTGCTTTGTCACGAGTGAAAAAATTATCTGGTTTATTCATGATAGACTTTGATGACTCAAATGTTAGTGCTGATGCAAATTGTGTAAAGGAGTATAATAGATTAAGAAGAAGCTATGCTCCACATTTAGGTCAGTATCCTGTGTTTGAAAAACGTGTTGTTTGTCGGAAAAGGAGAATTTAGAATATCTGTAATGAGGATGTACAGAAGAGAAAACAAAAAGAGAGTGATGTGATTCCAAGCAAAAAGAACAAGCATTTGCAATGCATTAGGTCTCGCATTTGCAAGAGTTTAAGCTATGATTCTGGATGCTATAAAAGGATGCAGTCCAGGGCTGGACTGGGACCAAAAGCAGCCTTGGGGTGGGGGTGGGTTGGAGTGGGGGATGTAGGTGTGATGCATTACTGCTTTTCTTACAGCTGCAAAACCGACCCCAGTACCAAAACTGAGTCCCACTGCTGTCAAAATCGGCCCTCAACCTTTCCAGCCTCCCGGGGAAGCGCCCGATGCCCGCAAAGGCCCGTCCGTCCCTGACGCAGTCAGTATGAGTAGGTGAGAAATGACCTTATGCAAAAGCAAGAGCATCACTGCAGTTCATTCTATTTTTGTTGGTCTGTTATCTGGGACGTTTTGCGGTGCTTTTAACTGCTGCCACTGGCACAGCCTTTATACATGCAAATATATGATTGCATACATTGCCATTCGCTATTGATAGAACATCCCATTTGAGTCACAGCGGTCAGCAAGTTCTTTATCCATGAACCATTCCATCAGATTGCACCATGCAATAGCACCGAGGCTGCATAGGGAAGCCGGACGAATAAATTCAATGGTGACATCTGCTAATCGAGGAGCGCCTGCAATAAGTTTCACATCGTTGCGTACACGGGGGGGCTGTTTTCAAAGCTATCAGACCCAGCCTATCGCAAAAGTACACACAAATGTCTTCTCTCAGCGTGCGATTCAGCCACTATCAAAAACATATTATCTTTTTATATGAGAAGCAAGCACTCCAAAATGGTGAACTTTCGGACCCAGACTCACAGAACGTTTTCTCCGAGTAGTTATGTCTGATTGACGAATTTTTCCTAATTTTCTCGTGTGTGGTGCAGGCAAGGGCAAGGCCTCCAATTTCCTAAAACTTCCCAAGATGGTGACTGCTAGTGCATGCTTAGACAAAACTGAGGGGTGGGTGGTGGTGCCGAGTTGTGACCTGGGGGCAGGGAAAGGTGGTGGGGGATGTCAGCTGGCTTATGTGCTTTGACGTGCTAAGAGGACACGGGGCCTGGGGAAGATGGTGAGTCACAGCGAGCAGATTCCACATCAGTGGACCAACTGAGCGCAGAGCTGGAAGGTCTGAGCGGGGTCAGTAAGGTTAGTGTCTCAGCCCATTCGGTGAGACGTGCAATACTTAGAAAACTGAAGTGCACCGCCACCGCAGACATTTAATGACCCCCAGCCCCCCACCTACCTGTACCGTATGTGCTTCACGGAGTCGCCAGCTCCAAGTCCGATCCAGGAGGCATTATGGAGGAGTATCTCGCCGCACAGGCAGAGCGGGGAAAGCTGCGGTAGGAGGTCTTCTCGGGTGAAGTGGGAGCAGCGTCAGCACAAGTGCTGCTCCCCAGGTGGCAAGGCATTATGGAGGAGTATCTCGCTGCACAGGCAGAGAGGGGGAAGACGCTGGTCTCGCGCCGCCCAGGAGCTGCGGAACAGCCGCGGGGCAGCGGCAGGAGGTCTTGTCGGGTGTAGTAGGAGCAGCGTCAGCACAAGCGCTGCTCCCCAGGTCGCAATCCGGGATATGGGTGCGACAGGATTCCCAGCAGAGACTGCATCATGGGGCAAACAAGGAAGTAGTCCCTACACGAGTAGATAACGTGGAGCAGCGTAACAAAACCGTAGTTGGTCGCTGCTGCTTCCGGCCGGACGGAAGCAAAACGGAAGTGCCGCATTGGACCACAAGCCAACCATAAGCCCGCTAACAAAATGAATGCCACAGTTAACGAATGGCAAGCGGCGGGAGAAACTACTGGCAAGAGGTGGAGTTTCACCCAAGTAGAGAAATTACTTAATGCCTCGTAGAGGCAGCGCATGCGCTGCCTATGCGAGACCTAAAAAGGACAATGTTGAAGAGGTTGTTGGTTGTCATTTTGAAAATAGCTCTGGTGTCAACTGCTATGCTAATGTAGTGCTGAATGTTGTATTTTATCTTGAAAGTTTGCAAGAGCAGATAATACTAAATCATAAAAAAAGATTTTATTCTCTGCTGAGTTTCCTTTATGAGAAGTTGAGTAATGATAAAACTAAAATAGAAAGTGCTTCCGATGTTAGAAATCTTTTAGATGTATGTTCTGGATGTACACAGTTTACACAAAATGTCCAGCAAGATGCACAGGAATTCTTAATGTACATGCTTATGGTACTGGAAGATGAAGCGGTAGAAATAGAAAATATGTTTGGTCTCTCTTATAAATGGGAACATTGTTGTGAAAACTGTATGAACACATGCAGCACTAATGTTGATTCTGAAAGGTTCATACATTTAACATTACCAGAGAGTAAATCAGTGACTTTTAGTAAATTAGTTAAAGATGCAAATTACAACATGGAATGTTCTCAATGTAAATCAGAAATGTTATCAACGTTATTTTTAAAGAAATATGGACAGTATATAATTTTAATGATGCAACGTTGTAGAGCTGATGGAACAAAATTGGACACTTTAATAAAGAAGTTTGTAGGAAATCAATAATCAATATCAGGAAAGACTTTTGTTGCAGTTGCAATAATTTTCCATGATGGACCTTCTATAACTTCTGGTCATTACACAGTTTATCTAAAATATGAAAAAGGCTGGACACTGTGTAATGATTCTCAATTGATTTTCAAGAAACGTTTGCCTGCAGAATTACCAAATTCCTACTTAATTTTTCTACAACCAAAATTTTAGATACATATTGCAGCATCTGAAGAAACCATTATTTCGGTTTTATATGATTACCATTGGACATTTCACCTAAAAAGGATTTAAAAATTACCATTTGGCCTCATGGAAAGGTAAATGTTTCTATTGTGGACTTCTTTGACAGATATTATTTTGGTTTATGTGCTTAAGCAACAAGATTTACAGACATCATTTATTGCAAATAGTTTTTGTTCTTAGAAGATATTTTTAATATATATGTTACATTTCTATCAAGGTATGTTTTACTGAGGATAGATTCAGGGCTTTTTTAAACAGTCTTTCAGATTGTTTATTTTTTTGCCCGCTGTTAAGTGATGAATACAATTGATATCACTATTTTCAGTGAAATTCAATATATTCTGAAAACAGCAAAAAAAGGGCAAAAAATTACTTTGTTAAATATGAAAATATGTGTACTGTATTCTAAAATGTATGGTTAAATATTGCTACTTTTTTTCTTTTTTTTCAGATCTAGAAAGAAAATTTAGGAAATTGATTCCATTTTTCGTGTAATTAAAAAATTTTTTTATTTCTAATTAAGTTATTTTGTTGGTCAGGTAAGTTTAAAATATCTGTATTTCTCACCCCTTCACTTTCATGCTCCCTTTTCTTCACTTCTCCTCACTCTGCTTTTCTCATTCCCCTTCCCTCTCTCTTCTTCCTTTACTGCTCTTTCGTAACTCCCTCACTCCTTCTCTACTACTCCTCTAGGTTTACTGCCTCCATCACTATTTTTTCAACCATGTTTCTCTCCCTGTCTCCATATGTCCCAGTCATTCTAACTGCCTTACTCCTTCTCAGTTCCTTGCTCTCTGTCTCTGTTTCTGTCTCTCTCCCTTTGTCTGTCTTACCCTTAATTTCCTTAACATCTCTGTTTCTACCACTCCTCCTCTCTCCATCACTCATTTTCCATCTATGATAATTTTTTAACCTTCTCCGTCGTTCTCCTTCCCTCACCTTCCCTAACTGTCACTATCCTTTACTCATGTTCACTCCTATTCTCCTACTTCACTTCCTCCTGTCTGTATCTCACACCCCTTCACCTTTCCGTATTCTTTCCTTCACTCTCCCTCACTCTCCTTTGCTCATTGAAATCCTGACTCCCTTTCGCTCACTCCAGTTTCCTAAATCCCTCCATCTCCTCACTCCCCATCTTTCACTTTCCCTTACCCCCTTTTCTAATCCTCATACCCCTTATCTCACCATCACTCCACTTCTCTTACTTTCAATCCCTTTACCCTGCTGTACTTCATCCGCTTCATCTGTTACTCCCTTTTCCTATCTCCGTCCCTTACTCCCCTTTTCTCACTCCCCCTCCATCACTCTCCATTACTCACTGCCATTCCCTTACTCATTCACTCTTCTTACCTGTATCCTCTACCCTTAGTCCTTTTGTTGCAGTCAGTCTTTCACTTCCCTTTCATGACTGATCATACTTTCCTTTTCTCACTCCTTCTGTCTGTCCTTTCCTCCTCTTCACTCAGTCATTTCAATCATTTCAATCATTCATGTATACACTACACATTCATTCAATAAAATTACAACACAGTATATTAGGAATATAGCTCTTCTTGGAGAAGTGAAGTGAGTTCTGAAAAGAACTGTTTTTTTGTCTTTTTTGTTTTGTATTTTTTTTTTGTTTTTTAACAATTTTGTATTTTTTTTATTTTTTTAGAGTACCAAAAAAAACTGGTAATGAAAAACTGTTCAACAGGAACAAAAATAATAAATGAAAAAAATTATGGGCTGAAGCATGTGTGCTGCTGTATTTTTTTTTGATCAAGTTAATACTGCTCTCACCGTAGCAAAGAACAGCATTGCACACATTAAAACGTATATGTGCACCTTCTGGAAAAGTGGGCGGATGTCCAGTGACCTGGTACACGGAGAATCTGCGGCCGCAGATGATGTGCTCGGCTGAGCAGGTTGAGGGTTGTCTCTTAGGGCTCTAGTTGTCTCTCGAGCATAAGGTACAGGATGCACTGTCTTGAAGTGTCTCAACATTGAATAAATACTAAACGAGTATTCCTTGTTGGGATCTCCTCTGGATAACACACTTCCACAAATAGTGCATGTCACCTACGGGGCATTGCCCTTCTTTTGGCCCTCTGGAAAGGTGAAGTATTTCCAGATAAAAGAGTCTTTTTGTTTGGTCTGCCTTGGTGGTACCACAAAGGTCTCCTCCTCACTCCCTGAAGTAGACTGCTGTTCTGCCATTTCCAAGTAAAATTGTTCTAGAATAGCTGTTCAGCTTCTTGTCCCAGGAAATAAGAAGAAATAGTGAGGGGAGTGGGTGTGGTGTTTGAAGATTCTGGAACAGAAACTACTATGAACCAATGAAAAGTGTTGTTTCGTAATCACATGACTTGCTGTGCGCGCACGGTGTGCGCCCGGTGCGCGCACTGTACTCACACGTATGCGCGCACGGTGCATGCACGCATTAGAAATGAATTACTTTTAACCCGATTTCTAAAACATGGAAAGGAGCCAGGGAAGACACTCCCTGACCCCCTAGACCTTCTCAGGGGGTCCCTAAAGGACCTCGTAAATAAAAAAAAACCATTTAGTTTAATTAAAAAAAAATTGCCGTGCGCGCACGGTGCTCGCACGTATGCGCTCACGGTGCACGCACGAATCAGAAATGAATTACTTTTAACCCGATTTCTAAAACATGAAAAGGAGGCAGGGAAGACACTCCCTGACCCCTTAGACCTTCTCAGGGGATCCCTAAAGGACCTTGTAAATAAAAAAACAAACATTTTGTTTAATAAAAAAAAATGCCGGTGCGCGCACCGTGAAAAACCCTTAAAAAAAACAAACATTTTAAACTGTTTATAAGCTTATAAAAGATATTAACTATGCTGTTCAACTTTATCCAAATTAAAAAAAAAAGAGCTGAGCTATTCCATATTACAGGATACAGTCAATCTATAACTATATACATAGGTAGTTTATTGTAAAATAAATATATAAAAAATATAATAATACATACATAAATTAGCATTTAAAAAACCATACAAATTCACACAAAAAAACATCGGTTTCACACACGTTATAGTTAGAAATTAGCATTTAAAAAACCTTGCAAATTCACTTAAAAAACTATAGGTTTCACACACGTTATAGTTAGGAATTAGCATTTAACAAACCTTGCAAATTCACTGTAAAAACCATAGGTTTCACACACGTTATAGTTAGGAATTGGCATTTTAAAAACCTTGCAAATTCACTGAAAAAACCATAGGTTTCACACACGTTATAGTTAGGAATTAGCATTTAAAAAACCTTGCAAATTCACTGAAAAAACCATAGGTTTCACACATGTTATAGTTAGCTGGACATTTCACTCGTACAAAACCATTGAAATTCCCCCGTTATAGTTAGTTCAGCTAACTATAACTCGGGCGACCGCAATCCACTGCTGATGACGTCACATATTACATCACTCATGACATGGTCAGTAACATCACTCATGACATCACTGATGACATCTCAAATGACATCACTGATGCCATCTTTGATGACATCATCCAGTGAATATGTGTCTTTCTGAAAAATAAATATTTTTTATATATGTATATCTAAAAGTTAATGGAAGAATAAATGGGTGAATAAGTGTCTAAATGGATGTTTTTTTTTGTAAAATTAATTGTATAACTGACTTATTAACAGTATCATAGTGAATACAAGTATTAGTGAGTAATGTTTAAATATTTAAATATCTTTATCAGTGTCTCACTTTGTGTATAAGAGGCTGCATGGGTTGGTGAGTAGCTACATGAGTGTGTATATAGGTTATTAGTTCGTTTTTAGAGTATCAGTATGACTGTCTGTATGGTTCAGTGTGGGATGTTACTTAGCGTATAGATGCATGAATGAGTGACTCACTGTTTGTATGTGTTTTGAAGACAGTATGTGAGCAGGACAGTATGGGTGGATGAGTGTGTGTATGGGTGAGTAAGAGAGTGAATGCCTGTCTCAATAGTGTCTTTATGAGTAAGTCCATATGTTTTAAACTAGTATATGTGAGTATTGATGTATATAAGTGAGGATATATGAGAGTGAGAGATTGGAAGAGTTCCTGTATAAATAAGTATGTGTTTCTATAAGTGATTTTTTAAGAGAGTAAGTATGTGTACGTTTCTGTAGAAGTAAGTGTAGTGGTGTGTGTATAGCTGTATATGCAAGTAAATGGATGTTTATTTGCATGTGTGAGTATGTGTGTGAGTAACTCTATGTATGAGTGTAGGTGTGTAACAGGATGTATAGGTGTTTGAGTACATATGATGACTGAGTACATGTATGATTGACTATATAGAAGTGTTGATGAATGAGTGGATGCGTATGTAGATTTTGGAATTACTGAATAGGTTTTTCTAACTGGTATTGATATCTCTATAGTTTTCAAAACTTTAGTTTGTATTTTTCAATGTGTGTATCAAAGTTTATATTAGGATAAGAGGAGGTCTGCCACTCTTACACAAGGATGATGTCATCAGTGATGTCATGAGTGATGTCACTGACCATGTCATGAGTGATGTAATATGTGACGTCATCAGCAGTGGATTGCGGTCGCGCGAGATATTGTTAGCTGAACTAACTATAACGGGGGAATGTCAATGGTTTTGTACGAGTGAAATGTCCAGCTAACTATAACATGTGTGAAACCTATGGTTTTTTTCAGTGAATCTATATAAATATATATATATATATTCACTAAAAAAAAATAGGTTTCAGGGGCGTTATAGTTAGCTGGACATTTCCCTCGTACAAAACCCTAGAAATTCCCCCGTTATAGTTAGTTCAGCTAACTATAACTCGCGCCCCTGCAATGCACTGCTGATGACGTCACATATTACATCACTCATGATGACATGGTCAGTGACATCACTGATGACATCACTGATGACATCTCAAATGACATCACTGATGACATCATCCATGTGATAAATTAGTGCATCTTCTCACACCCTAATATAACCTTTGATACACCGACTCAAAAATTCAGACGGCCATTCTCAAAACCATAGATACTCCAGTACCAATAACTACATACCCACTCATTGACTCTTAGGTCTACACACACATCCACTCACTCACCTGTACAGTCACTCATACTTACAGTCACTCAGTACAGGACTATCATATGCATTTATACACCTATATAGACACAAACACACCGCCAATCATCCATAGAGGTACTCACACACTCACACACCTAGTCAGTCATGCAAATAATTAATCACACTCCCATTTACTCACCTATACAGTTATACACACACAAGTTCACTTACTCATAAAAATAGTACCACATTCTTACGCTCTTATACAATTACTGATACCAGCACACACTCATCCATACAGCCACTCTCACAATCACACACTCTCACATATAGCCAGTTATATACTCTCACACACATATATACTGCCTTTCACATATGTAGTTACTCACACATGTACCACTGAGATATACATTCAATCACTAACACACCCATACATACACTCACCCAACCATACAGACCATAACAGATGCACTCTTAAAACCATGCACCCATAGAATCAACCAATCACACACCCCACCCACACAAACACTCAGGCACCCATACAGATACTCAGACAACCAATAAATACCCCATATAGGCACTCATATAGCTATTCACAAAGCCATGCAGCCACTTATACACCAACAGACAGACAGATACAGACATTCACACAGTTTAGTCACTAGTCTGCAGTAAGATACGTTTAATGACTCACTTATAGAGTCAGTCACACACCTACAAAATCATCCATTCACACACTTATACACCCACTCATTCTTCCATAGGCCTTTCCCTAAATATATTAAACATATTTAAAATTTACTGAAACACAGACTCACTGGATGACGTCATGTGTGATGTCATTTGAGAGGTCATAAGTGATGTCATCAGTGATGTCACTGACCATGTCATGAGTGATGTAATATGTGACGTCATCAGCAGTGCCATCAGCAGTGCATTGCAGGGGCGTGAGTTATAGTTAGCTGAACTAACTACAACAGGGGAACTTCTAGGGTTTTGTACGAGGGAAATGTCCAGCTAACTATAACGCCCCTGAAACCTATGTTTTTTTTAGTGAATATATATATATACACACATATATATATATATATATATATATATATATATATATATATATATATATATATATATATATATATATATATATATATATATATATATATGTAAACCAAGATCCTTCTTGTGGTGTCCTCAATCTATTGAGGGGTGGCACGAGTCCGGCGGAGCAAAACCGGCAATTAATATATTCACGAAAACGAAGTCCCACTCGCGCTCTCAGACGGCAGATAGCAAAGAAGCAGCGGACTCCAATACAAAAGCAAAGGGGGTTTATTCAAGTCATAGACCCGCCGTCCGCTGCTTCTTTGCTATTTGCCGTCTGAGAGCGCGAGTGGGACTTCGTTTTCGTGAATATATATATATTCAGTCTCACCTGTGTTTGAACGACCTCTGATGAAAGGCAAGAGCCTAGAAATGCGTCAGGTCTAACTACGGAGCAGCAGCGCAAGGACATGCCCTTAAGAGAAAGCCAATTGGTTCAGTTCGACGAGTGTGCGTTCCCAAAGCTTCGGCAATTTGTTGATTATACTACACGCGGCCACCGTGCCGTGGGGAGCAGCACCATCCTCTTCATTTTAAGGAAGCCGTGGGTTGGAACTGTGTCCGGACCCGATTACGGCTCGACGAACTGGGGCTAATGAAACTTGCACTCTACTCTGGGGCCCACGATGGGTGAAAAATAGTTTTAATGAAATGGTGAAAGGGACCTACCAAGGTTTCATTGTCTGGATGAACGACTAATCCCAACATGCACCGCCAGCACTTAGCCGACTCCACGAGGGCGCGGCTTGTAATCAATTAAAGAAAACCAGACAATTCAGTCTCACCTGTGTTTGAACAACCTCTGATGAAAGGCAAGAGCCTAGAAACGCGTCAGGTCTAACTACGGAGCAGCAGCGCAAGGACATGCCCTTAAGAGAAAGCCAATTGGTTCAGTTCGAAGAGTGTGCGTTCCCAAAGCTTCGGCAATTTGTTGATTATACTACACGCGGCCGCCGTGCCGTGGGGAGCAGCACCATCCTCTTCATTTTAAGGAAGCCGTGGGTTGGAACTGTGTCCGGACCCGATTACGGCTCGACGAACTGGGGCTAATGAAACTTGCACTCTACTCTGGGGCCCACGATGGGTGAAAAATAGTTTTAATGCAATGGTGAAAGGGACCTACCAAGGTTTCATTGTCTGGATGAACGACTAATCCCAACATGCACCGCCAGCACTTAGCCGACTCCACGAGGGCGCGGCTTGTAATCAATTGAAGAAAACCAGACAATTCAGTCTCACCTGTGTTTGAACGACCTCTGATGAAAGGCAAGAGCCTAGAAACGCGTCAGGTCTAACTACAGAGCAGCAGCGCAAGGACATGCCCTTAAGAGAAAGCCAATTGGTTCAGTTCGACGAGTGTGCGTTCCCAAAGCTTCGGCAATTTGTTGATTATACTACACGCGGCCGCCGTGCCGTGGGGAGCAGCACCATCCTCTTCATTTTAAGGAAGCCGTGGGTTGGAACTGTGTCCGGACCCGATTACGGCTCGACGAACTGGGGCTAATGAAACTTGCACTCTACTCTGGGGCCCACGATGGGTGAAAAATAGTTTTAATGCAATGGTGAAAGGGACCTACCAAGGTTTCATTGTCTGGATGAACGACTAATCCCAACATGCACCGCCAGCACTTAGCCGACTCCACGAGGGCGCGGCTTGTAATCAATTAAAGAAAACCAGACAATTCAGTCTCACCTGTGTTTGAACGACCTCTGATGAAAGGCAAGAGCCTAGAAACGCGTCAGGTCTAACTACGGAGCAGCAGCGCAAGGACATGCCCTTAAGAGAAAGCCAATTGGTTCAGTTCGACGAGTGTGCGTTCCCAAAGCTTCGGCAATTTGTTGATTATATATATATATATATATATATATATATATATATATATATATATATATATATATATATATATATATATATATATATATATATATATCCAGCTCCCAAGTTGCACCGAGATCAAGGCACTCAAAGGCGGGTGCTCCTCGTGGCAGTGCTCCACGTGTAGATTAGTGCTCAACGACTCGCGTACTTCAGTAAAAGTCCAGCACTCGGGGGGGGACACTTTTACTGAAGTACGCGAGTCGTTGAGCACTAATATATATATATATATATATATATATATATATATATATATATATATATATATATATATATATATATATATATATATATATATATATATATATATATATATATATATTATCTACTGGCAGTCACCAGTAGGTAGTTATAGTTAGGACCTTGTTTCTATTCAAAAAGCGTTTTTCATTTTGCCAATATCTTTGGCGCCATTTGAAGAATCTTCGCAAAATTTTCAAACTAATGGCCCGCTCTGGTTAGTTCCTGTCTTGAAAGTATTGGGGTGATTTGTCAAGCAGGGGCCGAGAAAAATGGCTGGGCCCAAAACCCATTTTCCCCATGTTCATTTCCATAGGAACTTTAGATAAGGCTACAGCCCAAACCGCTGAACGGAATTACACCAAATTCGGCAAAAAGGTAGCTCTTGGTTCCGAAAGCACCTTTCATTGAAATGATGTAAATCCATTCAGTAGCTGCTGAGGAATTCAAGAAATAAAAATATCAATATTTGAGCACCGGGGAGTCACGTTTCATTCTGATTGGCTGCCAACACTCCAAACAAGGAAGTGTTTGCAGTCATCTTGTGACTCGGTAATCAAGTCACAAGAAAAAGGTAAAACACAAGAAAAGGGGGCAGGGTGGAAACACCCTGACCCCCTAGGCCTGCAAAAAGAATTTTCTTTAAAATAATTTAGGCCGAATTCATGCTGGGTGCGTGAATCCAGATGCCATTTTTTACAAAAACAAAGTGCTGGCTCCCGTGATTTATTTGTAAAAAAGCCCCCGGGTGGGCCCGGTCCTGGGGGCAATTCTAAATTATGGTGTGGGTGCCTCCTCAGCCCCAGGGACCACCACCTCCCCGGGGCTTTATAATTTATGTGCGGGGCCATGCAACCTCAGGTTTAGTCTTCCTCGTTTCCATAGAAGCTCAACTATGAACTCAGTGAGACAAAAAAGAAGGAATCACTGAGGAGCACTTGTGGACCTAGTCAGAGGTATGAGCAGGGCCACTGGAATTATGCGATTGATTGGCTGCATTGACTTTTCACACAATTATACATTTTCTGCATTAGCCACATAATTCATCATCTTCTCCCCAATCTGCAGATTTGAACAAAAAAAGCCTTGTTTCTAGCTCACACGGCTCAAACGTTACCAAAAATGCAGCGTGTTACAGCGTGGTGGAAGGTCCTTTGTAAACATAGAATGGTCACCTATTACTTATTGCTAAATGTGGGTGTTAAATTGGTACAAATGGTGTGCAAGCCACTCTTGCTTCCTTCTGTGCCTTTCTTGCCTTTTTCTGCCTGCATTTTGGTTGTTTCTTTCTGCACATTTGTTTTTCTGTACTTCTCTTGCCTCTTTCTGCAAATCTCTTCTACTTTCTGCACCTCTCTTCCCTTTTTCTGCATGTCTAATGCCTCTTTCTGCACATCATTTGCTACTTTCTGTTCCCCTCTTCCCCCTTTCTTCACCTCTCTTGCCTTTTTCTTACCCCACTTTTGTCTTTCTGCACCCTTTTTGCCTCTTTCTGCACCTCTGTTACTTCTTTCCGCATGTCTGTTCCTTCTTTCTAGACCTCTCTTGCTTCTTTCTGCACCTCATTTGCCTCTTTTTGCACCTCTGTTGGTTCTTTCTGTACTGCTCTTGCTTCTTTCTGCACCTCACTTGCCTCTTTCTGCACTTCTCTTGCTTCTTTCTAAACCTCTGTTGCTTTTTTCAGCAATTCTCTTGCCTCTTTCTGCACTTCTCTTCCTTCTTTTTGCACCCCTCCTGCCTCCTTCTGTACCCCTCTTGCCTCTTTGTACACCTCTCCTACCTCTTTCAGCAATTCCCATGCCTCTTTTTGCACTTCTCTTGCTTGTTCCTCCACCTCTCTTGCGTCTTTCTGAACCTCTATTGCCTCTTTCTGTACTTCACTTGCTTCTTTCTGCATCTCTCTTGCCTCTTTTGGCACCCCTGTTGCTTCTTTCTGTACCCTACTTGCATCGTTCTGCACCCCTATTCCCTATTTGTGCAACTCTCTTGCCCCTTTCTATACCTCTCTTCCCTCTTTCTGCACCACTATTGCCTCTTTCAGCACCTCTGTTGCTTCTTTCTGCACTTTTCTTCCTTCTTTCTGCACCCCTCGTGCCTCCTTCTGCACCTCTGTTGCTTCTTTCTGTACTTCTTTTGGTTCTTTCTGCATGACTCTTGCCTCTTTGGGCACCCCCTCCCTTTTTCAGCACCCCTCTTGCCTCTTTGTGCACCTCTGTTGGATCTTTCTGCACTGCTCTTGCTTCTTTGTGCACCATAGGTACCTCTTTCCTCACTTCTCTTGCTTCTTTCCACACCTCTGTTGGATCTTTCTGCACTGCTCTTGCTTCTTTCTGCACCTTAGGTGCCTCTTTCAGCAATTCTCTTGCCTCTTTCTGCACTTCTCTTGCTCATTTCTGTACTTCTCTTGTGTTTTATGCATCTCTTTTGCCTCTTTCTGTACCTCTGTTGCCTCTTTCTGCACCTCTCTTGCCTCTCTCTACACCTCACTTGCTTTTTTCTGCACCTCTCTTGCCTCTTTCTGCCCTTCTCTTCCTTCTTTTTGCACCCCTCCTGCCTCCTTCTGTACCCCTCTTGCCTCTTTGTGCACCTCTCCTACCTCTTTCAGCTATTCTCATGCCTCTTTTTGCACTTCTCTTGCTTGTTCCTGCACCTCTCTTGCGTCTTTCTGCACCTCTGTTGCATCTTTCTGTACTTCACTTGCTTCTTTCTGTACCTCTCTTGCCTCTTTCGGCACCCCTGTTGCTTCTTTCTGCACCCTTCTTGCATCTTTCTGCACCCCTATTCCTTATTTGTGCAACTCTCTTGCCCCTTTCTACACCTCTGTTCCCTCTTTCTGCACCACTCTTGCCTCTTTCAGCACCTCTGTTGCTTCTTTCTGCACTTTTCTTCCTTCTTTCTGCACCCCTTGTGCCTCCTTCTGCACCTCTTGTTGCTTCTTTCTGTACTTCTTTTGGTTCTTTCTGCATGACTCTTGCCTCTTTAGGTACACCTTCCCTTTTTCTGCACCCCTCTTGCCTCTTTTTGCACCTCTGTTGGATCTTTCTGCACTGCTCTTGCTTCTTTCTGCACCTTAGGTGCCTCTTTCCTCACTTCTCTTGATTCTTTCCACACCTCTGTTGGATCTTTTTGCACTGCTCTTGCTTCTTTCTGTACCTTAGGAGCCTCTTTCAGCAATTCTCTTGCCTCTTTCTGCACTTCTCTTGCTCATTTCTGCACTTCTCTTGTGTTTTATGCATCTCTTTTGCCTCTTTCTGTACCTCTGTTGCCTCTTTCTGTACCTCTCTTGCCTCTCTATGCACCTCACTTGCTTTTTCTGCACCTCTCTTGCCTCTTTTGGCACCTCTGTTGCTTCTTTCTGCACTTCTCTTGCCTCTTTCTGCACCTCTGAGTTAGAGGTGGTTTTAACCACCCTGCCCTATTATATACTAGGGCCTTACAGGAGAGTTCATGCCAATCACAGGGGTACCCCAACCCATAGTGTACCTTAGTGTATGTAGGTGTTTTCACTGTCTTCTAAGTGTCTTTAAGCATAGCACTGGCTCCGGCCCTGGTTAGTCAGAGTAAGTTACCACCAGTACCAGTCTGCAAACAGTTGGGGACACATGATGAATTTGTAACAAGGCCTCTTTCTGCACCTTTGTTGGTTCTTTCTGCATATCTCTTGCTTCTTTCTGGACTTTTCTTCATATTTCTAGACTTCTGTTGCCTCTTACTTCTGAGCCTTTCTTCCTCTTTCTGCACATGTCCTACCTCTGTATGCATAGTTAGAAATTTGCATTTACAAAAACCTTTGAAATTCACTGAAAAAAACATAGGTTTTAGGGATGTTATAGTTAGAAATTTTCATTAAAAAAAACCTTAGAAATTCACTAAAAAACACAGGTTTCAGGGACGTTATACTTAGAAAAAAACCGTAGGAGGGGGCGTGGCCAAGATGGCAAGGGGATGGGACGTGTTTCACATCGTCTCCCCGCTCACGAGGCCCGAACTCACCCATGACGGCACAGCGCTGACCCTAGCAAGCTAAGGTCTGCTCGAGTTATATTTCCTGCCCATCAGTGCCTGTTATTTAAGAAAAATTGGGGCCAGGGATTGCGGAGCCGTCGACTCCATTCCGGTGGTGAGGGACACGCCATGTGAGGAAATGGCAATGTGGTGACTGGGAGTGAAGATCGCCTGCCAGATATCGTAGAAGGACCCGGCCCCGGAGAGCAGACCAGAGCCGGTTTGGCATAGTGGCATACGGTGAGGAGTCCAACAGGGGCCCTGGACAGCTAGCAGAGATGCCGGAGGGAGAAGGGAGGCGGGCCAGGAACAAGGGACGAAGGCCCGGCAGGCATAGCGGCAAGCGCGGAGGCCCTGATGGAAGCTGCAGCGCAGGGCCCACTAGGAGAGATGGAGAGGAAAACCCTTAGGCAGCGACCAGATTATCGGCTGGTGTCAGAGATCCGCAGCGCTCCCACACCGCCATGCCTGGAGAGGCTGGAGAAGGGCCCCACGCAGCGAGAGGCATTGAGGACAGCAGAGGGTCAGTAGACTGGGGGAGATAATGGCCCCAGGACACAGCAGCCTCCCTGGAGTGGCCCGACCCCAGAACACAGCCTAACACCAGCAGGACTAGGGGGAAGATCATGAAGGCCCCTATGGGGGCTCTGGACAGCATTCGGCATAGATCAAGGACCCCAGGCGGCACAGCTTAGGGGTGCATCACATTACTGAGGGTCTCAAGCCAAATACCGGCGCAGATGCCCCAACAGTAGGGGCGAGAAGAGAGTTGTGGGCCCGGAGCTGGGAGCGCCGCAATGTTGGCAGGAGAGCGGGCGGTGTAGGAATTCGGCCAGGTATATCAGCTGGCTAGCCCCCTGGGTGTATGGCGAAGGAGAGCGGGGGACACCAGCCGCTCCCGATGAAATACCATTCGTATCCGGGGAGTTCCGTCGGACGCGAAAGGGCCAGACATGGTCCAATACCTCCAGGCCCTGTTTCGAGAGATACTAGGGGAATCCGACGACACGGAGATCCGCAATGATAGAGCTTACAGAGTTGGCTTACACCAGAGGGGCCCGGCACCACCTCCAGCTATCCTTGCCTTCCTTTCAGACTATCACTGAAAGAACGCATACTACGGGAAGCCAGAGAGAAACAACCAATCCAGTACCAGGGCCACAACATAGCCTTGTATCAGGACTTGGCAGCCATCACCCTCCAAAAGCAGCGAGACTTCCGAGAGGTGACCTCCCACCTGCGTGACAAAGGAGTGGCATACGCCTGGGGCCATCCCTTCTGCATCATAGTTAAATGGGAGGGCAGACTGCACCAGATCCTTTCGCTACAGGAGGCCTGAAAGTTGTTGGGCCTGCCGATAGGCAGTCCTGCTGAGAAGTCCAGCAATAGTCAGGAGCCACCTTGAGAACAATGGCAGAGAGTGGGCTTGAGACAGTCTCAGGGGCTTCCAAGGGGCCGGACCCCGAAGCGATGGCACAGGAATGAAAGGCGGCATTGGAGTCGGTGCTCAAAGACACAGCGTCTAACGATAGATCCTGAGTGAAAGGGGGAAAGCAGCCATTTGAAATGTGGTAGGGGGGGTCCTAAACAGGGGGAATGGGATGGAATGCTTCACAAGATAGAGGTGCAGGAGCAGATCTGCAAATGCATCACAGACTACCTCGTCACAAGTGATACTTCAGAGGTCTCTGGGCTACACTGTGGGGGGCTCTTAAAGCGGTGGTAAGAGGAGAACTGATAGCGATCTCATCTGCTGAATGGGACGGAATGCCCTGGCTTACTTTTTCTTCAAGGGACACGCAAATAAGCCTTGCAGGCTCTAGACATTGAGGGGGAGTTGGGGAAGTTAGATTGGGGGTTAGGGTGGGGAGGGGGGAACTGGTGTGCAGAGTGGATGCCCACGTAGGCATAAGTGGCATAGGCGATTGGCGGGGGCACGTGGTCAGGGAGGGATGAAGTGGTGGTGGAGGGGATCTCCAAGGCAGTCACAGCAGCAAAGGTACACCTGTCGTCCATGACACACTCTGAAATACGCCTTCTAACCCTCAATGTGCGCGGCTTAAATAGCTTTAACAAACGGAAGTCCATACTGTCGTATCTCGAGCACTCGGGGGCGGACATTTGTCTCTTACAGGAGACCCACCTGCTGCCTAAAGATTGGCCTCGGATGAGGTCTAGAGCATCCCCCGAGCAGTTTTTTTCTTCCACACAGGATAAGAAGGCTGGGGTGGCCCTGTTAGTGGCTGAACGCTTCGCAGGTAAGGTGGGAGACAAAATAGCAGAGATCAATGGTCGGCTTTTAGCATACAAATTCTGGGTGGGGGGGCTCGCCCCTGGTGGTGGGGTCTCTCTATGTGCCCAACACTGGTCAAGAGAAATTCCTCAAGGCAGCCCTGTCCGATGTTCTGCCGGCACAGGAATGCTGGGCGATAGTTGGAGGGGATCTGAACTTGGTCATGGATACGTCATCGTACCGGTCTAGTCACAGATATGCTCAGACAGGGGCAATATCTGCGGAGTGGTTGAAGTGGCTACACAATCAAGGATTAATAGATATGTGGAGAGCAGCTCACCCGCATGCCACACAATTTTCTGACTACTCCCACGCACACCATGGTGAGGGAAGTCACTATGACGACAGTGGCCCTGTCCGACCATGATGCGGTACAGGCGACTTTGTGTGCACCGCAGCCACGTAAGACGGGAGGGGTTTGGTGATTGAGGGAGGGTATGCTTCACAAGATAGAGGTGCAGGAGCAGATCTGCAAATGCATCACAGACTACCTCGTCACAAGTGGTACTCCAGAGGTCTCTGGGCTACACTGTGGGGGGCTCTTAAAGCGGTGGTAAGAGGAGAACTGATAGCGATCTCATCTGCTGAAAATAGAGAGCGACAGGCTAAACACGATCAGGTGATGGCCCAAGTGATGGAACTAGAGTGGGTACGCTGCAGGACTGGGGCACCAAGGGTTTGGCAGCAGCTCAAAGCAACGTGGGCCAAACTGGCGGGACTCGACCTGGACAGGGCCGAATATGCGGCGCTTAGGCTTAAGCATTCTTATTACATTGGGGGAGACAGGACAGGGTGTATGCTTGCAAATAAACTGAGAGCTCGCACCCTACAAACCAAGGTACAATCTCTCAAAACGACTGATGGGACGGTGACGGACAGCGATGAGGAGATTGCCCAGGTTTTCCGATCCTTCTACGCCGACCTGTATCTTAGGGAGTCCCCTTTACCCGATGAGTTTGTGGCCTACCTGGCAGAGACACACATAACCACTCTAGCATCCACACACGCCGACTAGCTGGAGGAACCCATATGAATTGAGGAGGTTGTAGGGGCTATTTCGCGCTTTAAACCTTTGAAGTCGCTGGAACCAGATGGCTTCTCGGCCGTATTTTACAAAACGTTCTGCACGGTGCTGGCCCAGGTTTTGACAATTTTTTTTAATTCCTTTACGGGACCCGGGACGGTCCCCGTGGACATGCTGGTGGCCTACTTAGTGGCACTACTGAATCCGGGAAGCATGCATCCCTGTGCGGGTCATATCGACAAGTGTTGTTGCTTAATGTAGAACTTAAGTTGTTTTCGGATATACTGGCGGCTAGGCTGGGGCCCCTTATGCCAGGCATCGTAGAACCCGATCAATCCGGCTTTATATGAGACAACACCAAACGCCTATTTTATTTCATTTACAAAGCCCACCGCATGGATATGGATGCCCTTGCTTTGTTTCAGTCTAGGGCAGGGGTACTCATAGTACAGCCCGCGGGCCGCCTGCGGCCCGGCAAGCATTTCTTGGCAGCCCGCGGACCTTGCAGACATCGTACCAGTGTTTTTTTGTTTTTTTTTAACAGTGTCAGCAAACAGACTCTGCTCTGTGGGGGCCGGGCGATTCAAGCGATAGTCCGAGTGGAGCTGCTGGGGCGCTAAGAGGTGAAATTCAACAAAGCCTCGTTATCATGCAAATGGTCTCTTAAAGACCTGTGAAGTACTCGGGTGGTGCTGTGTGTGTGCCCTGGAAGGGAAGCTGCCTCAACTGCCACACAAGCGGAGGGGGGGGGAGAGGTGACAAAGAATGACAAGAGAACAGCAGGGTGTGAGAGTCGGGTAAGGGGACAGAGGGTGACAGAGGGCAGTAGGGAGAGACAGAAACAGACAGAGACAGATAGAGATAGAGACTAACAGAGACAGGGACAGACAGACACATATAGGCAGAGACAGGGACAGACAGATAAAGGCAGAGACAGACAGAGAGGCAAAGAGACCGACGGAGAGGGAGACGGAGAGGGAGACGGAGAGGGAGGGCGACAGAGAGAGGGAGACGGAGAGAGAGAGGGAGGGAGACGGGGAGAGAGAGGGAGACGGGGAGAGAGAGGGAGACGGGGAGAGGGAGGGAGACGGGGAGGGAGGGAGACGGGGAGAGGGAGGGAGACAGAGAGGGAGGGAGACGTGGAGAGGGAGGGAGACGGAGAGGGAGGGAGACTGAGAGGGAGGGAGACAGAGGGAGGGAGACTGAGAGGGAGGGAGAAGAAGAGGTAGAGAGAGAGAGGGGGAGAGAGAGAGGGAGAGAGAGAGGGAGGGAGACAGGGAGGGAGGGAGACGGGGGAGGGAGACAGAGGGGGGAGGGAGACAGAGGGGGAAGACTGAGAGGGAGAGACAGAGGGAGATGGAGAGGGAGGGAGGGAGAGAGACAGAGGGAGGGAGAGAGACAGAGAGGGAGGGAGAGAGATAGAGAGGGAGGGAGAGAGAGAGGGAGGGAGACGGAGGAGGGAGTGAGACGGAGGAGGGAGGGAGATGGAGGAGGGAGGGAGAGGGAGGGAGACGGAGGGAGAGGGAGGGAGACGGAGGGAGAGGGAGGGAGACAGAGGAGGGAGGGAGATAGAGAGAGGGAGAGAGAGATATGTGTATGCCGGGTCCGGTGGCTCAGTGGACGAAGGCGTCCGCTGCAGGGACCTGTGTTCCACCTCATGGTCACAGTTTTTTTTGCTGCTCTAGCCCCGCCCCCTCCCCCAATGACCCCGCTCCCAAGGTGCGGCCCTCTGCCACAAACCACACTGTAAATTTGGCCCTCAAGAGAAAGTTTGTGAGTACCCCTGGTCTAGGGGATCGCTTTCGGGCATGGGTCGCAAGTTGCTACAACAAGCCAACGGCGACCATACGGGTTAATGGGGTGACATCCAGTCCCTTCGAGATACAGCGAGGGACCAATCAGGGGTGCCCGCTACCACCCCTTCTTTTTGCCTTCTATGTTGAACCGCTTGCTCAGAAGTTCAGAGAGAATCCCGACATATTGTGCATCCCGTTTGGGGGAGAAAGGCATCCCATAAGCCTCTATGCAGACGACATCATCGCCTCCCTGGAAGCGCCAGCGCGCTCTGTCCCATAGTTTTTGTGGGAGTTAGAGACCTTTGGCCATGGTTCGGGGTTCCGGGTTAACGTGGGGAAATCGATGATACTATGACTGAACAGCACAGGACGTTTATACGCTGCTGGGGGGCACACGTACAAAGGGATCCCGGTTAAGTCTTCTATCCCTTACCTGGGCATTGAGTTGGCGCCATCGGTGTCCGAAACGGTTATGCTAAACGATACCAGACTACCTTCACAGATTGCTCAGGACCTCCAGCAGTGGAAGCACCAACATCTTTCCCTCCTGGGAAGGGTGGCCACCATCAAAATGTCTATTCTGCCTAAAGCTCTATATCTTTTCCAAACAATACCGATTTGGCCACCACCAGGCACTATTCAGAAATTGCAGCAAGCAATCCACCACATTATATGGGCAGGGGCGTGACCCAGGTTGCATAGAGAGTTGAGCTACTTACGGCCGGAAGAGCGGGGACTGGGGATTCCAAACATTCTGGAATATTTCAGGGTGGCACAGCTTTGATATCTGGTGGAGTGGAATAGATCCGAGCTGAGATGGCTCTTCCAGGACAGGGCGCTGGCCAAGTTATCGCTCTGGAAGGTTCCCTTTCCTAAACGTGGGGATCAACCTTCCAATCTCCGGGGCTCTCCCATAACACACATGGTGCTTCGAGTTTGGGTTGGGGTCGCCACCAGGAAGGGACTGTCCTCCTTCCCTTCGCCCATGATTCCTATTCTAGAAAATAAGGACTTCACCCCCGGTGTGGACGAAAGGGCGTTCCCACGATGGAGGGAGGTGGAATGCAAGGCAGCAGGGCACTTCTCCGATTTGGAGGGGATCTTTCTGGGACGTACATGCGGAATATGGCATCCCAGAGACCGAACGGTTTTACTACCTAGAATTGAGACATTGGTTACTCAATCCGGGGGTGTTGCCGAAGGTCTCTCGGAAGCTGACGAAATTTAAAAAATGGCGCTATACGAAGAATACCGACAAGAAAATGATCACAGAGCTCTATAACGAGTTACGCCCTCAAGTCCCGAAAGAATACACGGCTAGTCAGAGGAGATGGGCGAGGGCGCTAGGGAGAGAACTTACAGCAAAGGAGTGGGCGGATATCTACTACCGGGCCACCCACATGGTACACAACACTGCTAGTAGGGAGATGCCAGTTAAGGTAGCTATGTACTGGTACTTAACCCCAGTCTGGCTTCACAGGGGAACCCTGAGTGCAGCTCAGCCTGTTGGCGCAGGTGTGGGGCAGAGGGTACGTTGGTACACTTATTATGGGAATGTGCGTAATTGACGGGTTATTGGGAAGCCATACTGGATGATGTGGATCACCAATTCGATACGCAGATCCTGAGATTCTCTGCTTATGTGATCCTGGGCCTGCCTAATCCGCTGACGTATGGCATTGGGGGCAGCCCTTCAAAACATCTGATCGCATTGGAGGGCGTGGGTGAAGCCAACATACTGTAGGGTGGCTACATAGACTTTGGTATATCATGGGTATGGAATGCATACAGGCCTCACTCACCAACTCCACGACACGCTTCACTGAAACCTGGCACCCACTACTATCACTGTTGTCAACAGAAATTAATGAAATCACATGTCCTAGAAATTTGCGTCTTCTCCGCCTAACGGACTCTGCCTCTCTGACATAGGAAGGAGGCAGTCTACGTATGTTTACGCTGCTCTTAGCGAATACATCAGCCATTCCCAAGCACACCGGTTCGAGGGAGGTGGAGGGAAGGGGGTTTTGCCCTCCTTTTGATTTTTCCCTTGGTTTTTTACTCACTTTTTCTTGTAAAAAGGCATTGCTATTCCAGAAAGGGCATCGATTGCTAGTCTATTATGCATCAGTATGGACACTAGAACAGTCCATCCATGGCCAGGTGGGGTCACGCAATCACAGCATGTTGGGACTGGAGACGCAGGGTAGTAGGCTCCACATAGCGCACTGTGTATTTCAGGCCCATGGCAATGTTTGTTATTCTATTGTTAAATGCCAATAAAAACCGTTAAACCTAAAAAACCTTAGAAATTTACTGAAAACCACAGGTTTCAGGAACGTTATAGTTAGAAATTAGCGTTTAAAAAACCTCAGAAATTCACTGAAAAAAACACAGGTTTCAGGGACGTTATAGTTGGTTGGACATTTCACTTGTAAAAAACCAGAGAAATTCGGCTGCTATAGTTAGTTAAGCTAACTATAACTCGTGCCCCTGCAATGCACTGCTGATGAGGTCACATATTACATCATTCATGACATGGTCAGTGACATCAATGATGACCGTGCTCCCGCCCTACCATAGCAAACAGTAGTGTCCCGGGGGTGGGCACCCCAGGACACTGCAGGAGCCGGCCCTGGGGGTTGGCGGTGCCCAGGGCCATCAAGAGCTCCAGGAGGGGGAAGCGCGGCCCCCCTCCCAAAAAATCTGAAGCCCCGGGGAGGTGGTGGTCTCTGGGGCACGGTGGTCCATAACAAAGCCCCAAATTTAAATATTAAGTGCCCGGGGAGGTGGTGGTCACTGGGGCAGTGTGGGAGATGTGAGCTGGGGTTTGGGGGGTCCTGCAAGGCCCTGCCACTAATTTCAATTTGCGCCCCAGGGAGGTGGTGGTCCTGGGGGCTGTGGTGGCCCGGGCAGGCCCCTGCAAATTATTTTGTGAATGGCCCGGGACCAGACACACCGTGGGGCTTTTTCAAACGAAGTGCCTCATTTTTTTTTTTTTACTTTCTCGGCAGAATCCACGACCCAAGAATGAGCTCTGCTGTTTCAAAAAATAAAATGCTCTTTTTGCCCTGTTGGGCCTTGTGGGACCCAATGAACAGGCCAAGGGGGTAGGGTGTTAGTACCCTGCCCCCTTCTATTCATTTTCATCTTTAATTTTACCTCATTTATTCTGACTGGGTTACCGAGTCAGAAAATAGCTGCCAACACATTCTGGTTTGGAGTGTTGGCAGCCAATTAAAATAAAGTGCGTGGTTGGAAGGGGTCACAAAACCACTGCGGCCATATATGTCAAAACTACGAAACGGATTTACACCATTTAAAAAAAGGTCGCTTTCTGAACCAAGCACTACCTTTTTGCCAAATTTGGGGTAATTTTGTTCAGCTGTTTGGGCTGTAGCCTTGCCTAAAATTTCCTATGGGAAAATGATTTTTTTACTCTTATTTTTTTAATTTCTCAGCAACTACTGAACAGATTTACACCATTTAAAAAAGGTCGCTCTCTGAACCAAAAGCTACTTTTCTACCAAATTTGGTATAATTCCGTTCAGCAGTTCGGGCTGTAGCCTGTCTCAAACTTTCCAATGGAAATTAACAAATGAAAAATGCGTTTTGGGACCCCCTTTTTTCTCAGCCCCCGCTTGACGAATCACCCCCAAATTTTCAGGATAGAAGCTGACCTGGATAGACTTTTTTATTGAGAATTTCACAAAGGTTCGTCAAACGACGCCAAAGTTATTAGCAAATCAAAAAATGCTTTTCCTATGGAAACTAGGTTCTAACTATAACTACCTACTGGCAATCGCCAGTAGGTAATATATATGTGTGTGTGTGTGTGTGTATGTATCAAACACTTCACCTTGTATGGAAGATCAAATAGTTGAAAACATGAAGATGAAATGTCCAACTAACTATAACACCCCTGAAACCTGTGTTTTTTCCAGTGAATATATATATCAACGTGACTTTTCACCTCATTTATTGTGGCCGGCAGCAGCAAACTAAATCAAGCCTTCACAGCGTAGTTCTCCGCTATTCTTGCCATACGCATTTCAGGAAGGAATTCCCTTTGGTCACCGGCTTGGCGATAAGGGAGAGGAACAGCTTTGCACTTTTATTCTCAGGTTATTTGAGCTTTTAAGACCGCCCTCCTGGGTATGTCTCTACCATGCATTCTGGTTCCCGTAGTCCAGACGAATGTTAATGTTCCGTAGTGGATGCAGCTGTGCCTTTCGCTCCATTAAAATACATTTTCCATCGGGTCGCTGTTGTAAGCTAGATATGCTTGCTGCTGGATTTGTGCCAACCAAATAGGTACGTTGTTCCTTTATGAAAGGCTCGAGAGTCAGAGGCACACGGACCTGCTCCTTCTGCAGTGGGGTGTCTTTGTGGCCGGAGCGGGCCACTGTACATCCAAATGAAAACTTCTCACTGAGTAAGACAGCATGCCCAACGTTGCTTTTCACCTCATTGATTTTGGCCAACAGCAGCAAACTAAATCAAGCCTTCAAAGCGTAGTTCTCCGCCATTCTTGCCATACGCGTTTCGGGAAGGAATTTGCTTGGTCACCGGCTTGGCAATAAGGGAGAGGAACAGCTTTGCACTTTTATTTTCAGGTGATTTGAGTTTTTAAGACCACCCTCCTGGGCGTTTCTCTACTGTGAATTCTGGTTCTCGTAGTCCAGACGAATGTTAATGTTCCGTAGCGGATGCCGCTGTGCCTTTCTCTCCATTAAATAAAATGTTCCATCGGGTCGCTGTTGTAAGCTCGATATGCTTGCTGCTAGATTTGCACCAACCAAATAGGTACGTTGTTCCTTTATGTGTGTCTAGAGAGTCAGAGGCACACGGACCTGCTCCGTCTGCAGTGGGGTGTCTTGAAGGCCGGAGCTGGCCACTGTACATCCAAATGAAAACTGCTCACAGAGTAAGACACCACGCACAACTTTGCTTTTCACCTCATTTATTTTGGCCGGCAGCAGCAAACTAAATCAAACCTTCACAGCGTAGTTCTCCGCCATTCTTGCCATACACTTTTCAGGAAGAAATTCCCTTGGTCACCGGCTTGGTGATAAGGGAGAGGAACAGCTTTGCAATTTTATTCTCAGGTGATTTGAGTTTTTAAGACCGCCCTCCTGGGCGTGTCTCTACTGTGCATTCTGGTTCCCGTAGTCCAGACGAATGTTAATGTTCCGTAGTTGATGCCGCTGTGCCTTTCTCTCCATTAAATAACATTTTCCATTGGGTCTCTGTTGTAAGTTAGATATGCTTGCTGCTGGATCTATATATATATATATATATGTGTGTGTGTCTGTGTGTGTGTGTATGTATCAAACACTTCACCTTGTATGGAAGACCAAATAGTTGGAAACATGAAGAGTTGGACTGCCAAAGATAAGCTATCACTGTGAATCCCTTCTGACATATTTTACTGAGTTTTTTAAGCACATTACTGCTGTTACATGTTTTCTGCATAAACCATAACATGACATTTTCATTAGAGGTCAGGGAGTTTCCAGTGGTGAAGCGAGCATTGTATACCATAATGTTGATTGTGATTTAATGCACATAACAGGGGCTACGGTATTTGTAAATGATTTACATTTTGTGCTTTTGGGAGATATTCTTGGGCCATATACTTCAAATCATTTGAGCTATGTATACAGTCACTATGATTCGCTTTTAAGGAGCTCTAGCAAAACATATTGCTTTTCAGACAGGCTTTAAGTGCATCTGTCTTTGTACACTCAAGGCATTGTTGCCTTTGATATAGGAATAGGATATTTAAAACCAATGTGTCCATTCAAGCTGCTAGTATGTTTTTTAAGGCCAACCTTCCACTTTAAATTTTAGAATGATTAGTTTAATTACTAAATACCTAAACTATTAAGATGAAAGACGTGTGGGTTATTGCACATGAACTGCAATTACCGTGTTGCAGAGATTTGCAATGGGCCATTTTAGAACGGGGATCTTTTTTTCATTAACATACCCACCCTCCCCAATCATAACAACATCATACAGCAATGTTTCTCACATACAAATGCAAAAAGTGGCTTACTAATAGATGTATAGCTCCTAACTTTCTGAACTCTATGTGTGAGTAGCTATTCCAGTTCAGGTGTTCATTTTTCATCCTAGAATGTCTAGTCCTTATTCTCTATTGAAATATGAAAGACTAAGGGCCTGATAGACAAAGGTAAACTTACACTTTTATCAAAGTTTATGATTGTTTGCTATTCCCAAAGGGATTTATGAGTAGAATCTTTTACAAATACTGAGTCTCCTCACATAAAATGATAGGACTGGCCTTGTAGAAAGACTTTGTGCAAAGACTTGATTCACTCATAAAGCAGTGCAAGTTCAATGAATTTAATGATGAAGAGCTATGCGTGTCAAAGTAATAGATGGTAGACTCCTTCAGATGACATATACTAAAGAAGACACTCCTTTTTGAGTGAGTACCCATTGCTGACAGAGCAGACGAAAGAGCTGACAGATGGGCAGCTAGAATGGAGTCTGAAACAGCCCAAAATGTATCAGCCCTGAGTGTGAAAAGTACGTTGAAACACAAGGCAAAAGGCCACAAAGTAATGTTTCCAAAGAAAAAGTTGTGTTTCCTCTGTGGATTTTCCTTGCTGCTTTAGGGTAGATCTCCCGTCATTGGACAGATATGCAATGGCTGTGTGCAAGAGAACCATTTTGTAACAGTCTGCAAAACGAGGGAAAGATCAAGTGCATCACGACAAAGAACAATGTAGAGGCATGATAAAGTGTGTAGCATCGAAAAATCTAAATTGATGGCAGTAAGTTCCAGACATGACGTTACATGCATACCCACAAGGCCAAGCAGCAGCATTAATTGAGGCAAGTAGAAACTGAACGATGTCCATTATCGTCAAATTCTTCTTCTAAAGGTTTGTCACCATCATTGTTGAGTGACAGTGAGGAAGATAGGTGTACAAAGTTAATGTTGACTACCAGACAATGGGCACATTTCTTGCATGGAAGAATGCCGGTCAAAACTAGGCTGATACGTGAATGTACGAAATTCCTTTGGATATTGTCCCAAGATCACACAGAAAGTGAATTGGTGCTCCATACCTTTTCTCATAGACAGTGGACCATCAATAGTTATTATGCCAGTGGAAAAGTACATTGAACTGTTTCCAGTGACCCGTTTAACTCTGCTGAAAACCAAAGTATATACGCAGGCTGCTTCGATGGAATTGCAAAGTCAAGGTTCATTCATAGCCATGAGCTTACAAATAGGAAAGGGCACGCACCAATTCATGTCTTGCCAGGCACTTCATCGAGCGCATGTTTAGTCAGTTTCAGTGCTGCTGCTGACATAGGGTTGATTTCTATGAACTACAATGCCAATGCCTATAATGAGATAGTAAATCAGTTTCTGTCTTTGTTTCATGGATTAGAAAGACTTAAGACCATGAAAGTGCAACGTCACTTAAATGAGGACATTAATCCTGTTGCTCAATGACATTGTCAAATTACATTCCATTTACAAGATGCTGTTCAGAAGGAAATTGATACCTTACTGAGCGATCCACTGGTCCATTGTCATGGGTATCACCCATAGGAGTAGTGCTGAAAAAGGATAGTGGAGGAGTAGTGTGCATCTGCATACATACGTAACAAGCAAACAAGGCATTTGAAAGAGAACGACATCCAGGTCTGCACATTGCCAACATAATTACACAGCTGAATAGTGCTAAAGAGTTTTCCCATCTTGATTTGAAAAAAGGTTGTCCACAGCTCAAACTGCAGGAGAATTGCTGGTACATTACTACCTTTTTGACTCATGTTGGTTTGTTTTGACATAAAAGGCTAAGTTTCGGACTGTTGAAAGAAGCCAAAGTTTCTCAGGTTGTCATTCATCACATGAAACAGTCAGTCACAAATGCTTTCAATTACAGTGATGACATACTGGTTTTTGGGACCATATGAAAAGAACATAATTAAAGATCTTACACAAGTGTGTCATCTACTTGCTGATGCAGGTCTCACTTTAAAAGTATGAGTTTCGTCAAACCAAACTCAGGTTCTTTGGCCATGTCTTTTCTGATGAGGGAATGACTCCAGACTCGAACAAAGTACAAACATTGGCATCCACTCCTCCCTAACAATATATAACTATGCTGTGATCCTCCCTCAGTTACTCTTCAAGGCATATACGTGACTTTGCCACTATAAGTGCCCCATTGAGAGACTTAACAAAAGGAAATGTCCTGTTTCAATGGCCAAGTGAATGTAAAGAAATCTTCTGGAAAATCAAGCATGCAATTGAAAATTCATCTAAAATGGCATACTTTGATCAGAAATTGCAGACGGGGGGCATGACCTGCTGGCAACAAAGATGGCCGCACTTCAGTAGTACTCTCGAGCCGAAAGATTAATCTCCCACTAATCCACCACCATTAACGGAATTTAGCCCAGAACCTAGGTTACCCTGGTGATCCCCTGCCCACTGAGCGGACTCGAGCCTGGGAATCGTGATTACCCGATGCTCTAGGTGCGTGAAGCACCGAGTTGCTAGCGGACTGCGGAGATCGCTGTGTGGAGCCCCGGGGGACGTCGAGGGATGGAGTGGCTCTGCCCTGCTTAGAATACTTGGAGGCAGTCTTGGGCATGACTCCAGTGTGGAAGCTCTGAATTGAGGCCCCCCTCAACCCTCTCCCCCCACAATCAGGCCTCATAGAGTGGAGGCCTTGGCAGATGCACGGCCAGGTGCCCGTAGTGGCTGCCAGTGACGACTGGAGGCGGGAGCCATTGTAGGAATCGTGGGGTAAAGGAGGAGGGCTATAGGACCTCTGGACGGGCCCCCTTTAAAGATACCACAACATCGGAACCCACTGTAACGCGACCCGGAGACGGAGCAGGAAGGGAGGAATTGCTCGTAGCTCCACGGGGTGGTGAGCCATGGGTGGAAATATAAAGGAACTATTAAAGAAGGACTGTGCGGGATACAATCTGAAAGGTGTGCGTCTGGCTGAGGCTTCGGGCCCAGGGCTTCCCCACGGAGTCGCCATATTGGGAAATGGTGAAGACGTAAGGTGCAGGGCCAGATGCTGTGCTTTACAGAAGACGGTTGACTGGGGGGAGTCTTCTCTCTACAGTGAAGTAGGGATTGATCCACATATCTAGGTAGCAATACTGCATTAAGCTCCTCACTGCCAGAAACCCAGCACAACAGATATCGGGACCTTTGACTAGCATTTGCACCAATTGCGACAATAAAAGTACCAAAACACACCAGACTAAACTGGAAAAATATGCGCAATCCAGAACAGAACACGTGGAGGAGAAACACGATGGACAGGGCGGGAAGCAACAGGGGGGGAGGACGCCCCGACCCTTCAGGACATCATGGAGGCCATACAAGTAATACGCACAACCCTTGAGAACAAAATAGACACAGTCACAACAGAGGTGACGCTGATAGGTGCACACCTAGGCAACATGGGGGACAGGGTGAAAGGCACGGAGGATTCGGTCTCCACGCTTCAATTCTGTGCAAAGGAGTTGGAACTCACAGTGAAGAAACTTCAAGTGACAACTGCGGACCTGGAAATACAGCTTGAAGTCTAACGTGAAATAACGTCTGCATTTTAGGTGTACCAGAATGTGTGGTGGGACAGGCTATCGACCTATTCGTGGAAGATCTGGTACAGAACCACCTTCAGCCCCACTTGCTTTCGCAGTATTTTTCCATTGAACATGCCCACAGGGTGCCAGGGGTCCTCCGAAACCAGGTGCGCCTCCACGTCCTATCCTGGCTAGGATATTCAATTACAGGGACAGAGACATAATTCTTCAAATGGCACGAGCAGAGCCCCCGCTAAAATTTCAAAACTCCACAATCACCTTCTTTCCGCACTTTACAGTTAAAGTCCAGAATATGCGAAGATCTATTCGGAGGTGAAACGGGCTTTGCATGAGAAAAATGTAAAATATACAATGGTCTTCCCAGCAAAGTTGTGAGTGATGGCAGAGGGGAAGTCTTGGTTTTTCCTGTCACCAGAAGAAAGTTGGGAAAGGGTGGAGAACCTCTGGAGCCCCAAGATCGAACTCACATTGTCTAACGCAGGTGCAAGAATCTCGGCAGGACACCCGAGGATCCAAAGATGGCCTTAAGTTTGACTTGGGATGGGGTGGAGATGTTTCATAGGGGAGGGAATGACTAGATAATGTCTGAAATGTGTTGGTCTGCTGGGATGGGTGGGGGGGCAGGTGTGGTGGTCTAACAACGAGATTGACAACTGTTAAATATTTTGCGCATAACGAGGGTGGTCGGAGTTGGCTATGCTGGCCTATCCAGCTCTCTGTGTACCACAAGAGTCATGGGTACGGACAAATTGCATTCAAAATGTCTGGTACTAGTTGTTCGCCATATATTCAGCATGAGGACTTACAAAACACTGAATATGGGGGATCTAGGACTATTGATGGGACCTGTTAGGCTGCGTTACCCTATCAAGGTTTGAAGGGTACGGGTAAACAGGTACTCTGCAAAGTTGGGGGGTAGGCAGTTTGGAGTCCATTTTGCAGGGAGGCAGGGACAGGGTGGGTTTGGGTATTGTTGTGGTATAGTTGTTTGTTTTATGTGCTTTACAATGCTATTAGTTGACAGTGTATGGAAGATATGTGACCTAACATCAGACAGACCTACATTATGACAGGCTGGACAGCTGACTGAAATATCTTTACACATGCACAGAAAGGGAGGGGTGGGGGGTCGCTAGGTACATTATTTTGAGGAACCCACGATGCGGAACATACCAACCACATGACCAGTAACATGGGGAAGAGTCCACTAATGGGGCGTATCAAAATACTTTTCTGGAATGTCAATGGATTAGGGGGATATAATAAAGAGGGGAATTGTATTGCCATATGAGAAGAGACAGGCCCCAGATGTGGTGCTACTACAGGAGAAGCACATACAGGGAACCGTGTATTGTGCTTTGAATAGGTGGGGGTATACATTGGTGGCCCACGCAGGATACACAAAGGGATCCAGAGGGGTGGGAATCCTCCTTCACAATTTTTTCCCCTTTAGGGTGCAAGCAGTGGCATATGATACAATGGGCAGATTCGTAACCCTAATGGGCACCTGGGAAAGCAGGTTATTCAATATTGCTTCCCTTTTCGTCCCGCCTCGACTACACTCCTCAGCCTTGGCTGATATGGGATCACATATGCCCAAACTTCCTGAGGGAGAATCATTGATTGGGGGGACTGCAACACAGCCCTGAATGGTGACTTAGATAGGAGGCCCCCGAGGCAGGGAGAGGTGGCCTGGAAGACAATAGAAGAGTTCTTATAGGCTTTGGGGCTTGTCAACATCTAGAGAGCGTATAACCCTTCATCCCTTCAATATACCTTCCACTCTGGAGTACATGGGAGTCTGTCTAGAATAGATTATATATTTGGCATAGCCGAACAGCTCGCCATGCTCATAGATGTGGAACATCTACCTTGGGGCATCTCTGACCACTCACCGGTCACGTTCACTTATGGAGGTAACCCCTCAGCCAAGAGACGTGAGATGACACTTGACCCCTGGTATTTGCGGGTACTGGCTATACGAGAGGGGCTCACTGAGGCGTCTGAACACTACTTCAATGAAAACAAGGGATCAGTGGACTCAGTCTCCATGATGTGGGAGGCATATAAAACGGTGATTAGAGGGCAGGGAGTATCAGCGATTGCTAGATACAAGAAAGAGAAGCGTAAGCAGCTACAAGTGATAGAGGAAGAAATCTCCAAATTGGAACGTGAGTTGGAGAACCCTCCAACCCCCGGCACCAACCATAGACTGCTCCTAAAGCAAGAAGATTATAGAGATATTGCCGAAGACGCAGCTAGGGCCCACTATCGGGCCATGCAATGTCGGGTTTAGGAAATTGGGGATAAAGCGAGCAAGCTAGTGGCGTGGTTAGATAAAAGGGAGCAGGCTTCCAGATGGGTATTTAAAATTGTGACGAAGGAGCGGGGTCAACTTAAAGATAGGAACAGTATAGCAGAGACCTTTGCTGTACACCTAAAATTGATATATGAGTCGGCTGATACGTCTAATTATGAAGAAGCATGGGAGTTGCTTGCCACCCTTAAACCTCCGGTTCTGGATGGCCCAGAGGTAGAAGAATTTTAGATCTTACCAAAGAAGAAGTGGTTAAGGCAATTGGAGCATTACAATCGGGAAAAGCAATGGAGCCGAGTGGTCTCCCGATTGAGTTATTTAAAACAAATGCATCTACTATTGCCCCCTACTTAATAGAGATGTACAAAGAAAGTGTTGCGAAGGGGATCCTCCCCAATACACAAAGATTGGCCAATGTGATAGTGATCCAGAAACAAGGAAATCCTCCGGAGCGATGCGGCTCATACCAGATGATCTTGTTGCTAAACTCGGAGGTAAAGATACTGGCAAAACTCTTGGCCACACGGCTGTCGCCCTGACTCTACACATTGATTCATCTGGATCAGTCCGGTTTCATGCCTGGCAGGAATACAGCACTTAATCTTTAGCACCTTAATGGGGTGTTGGGTAAGGCTGGGACTATAAGAGAGGAGGCAGTCATAATGGCTCTGGACTCCAAAATTGTGTTTGATATTATTGAATGGCCTTATTTGTTTGCGACGCTTGAATTTTATGGCTTTGGACCGAAGTTCCTGGCATGGGTGCGGCTCCTTTATTCGGAGCCCCTAGCAAGAGTAACATTAAATGGGGCCTGGTCGGCAACTTTCACCTTACAGAAGGGTACGAGACATGGCTACCCACTTTCCCCATTGATATTTGCTCTGGTCCTAGAACCTTTGGCAATTTGGATTAGAGGGGACCCCCTTATAAGGGGAATAAATTGGATGCCAGATTGGGAGGACAGAATCTCCCTCTATGCGGATGACATTTTACTTTATTTGGCCAAACCCCGCTACTCTGTCCATAGAATTTTACATATATTTGCCCTTTTTCAAAAATACTCTGGATACACCATAAATTGGGACAAATCACTCATATATATACTAGCTGGGAGGGGGTTTGTTCCGCCCTCAACTTGCAGAGCCAGAGTGGTCACCGATGGCTTTCACTACCTAGGGATGTATGTCACAACGGAGCCTGTAGCATTTTATGACCACAACTTGGACCCCCGCTTTGTCGCATCCAAGATGATGTGAAGCATTGGAAAACCTTGCCACTTACGCAATTGGGGAGATGGGCATTATATAAAATGATGGGCCTGCTCCGATTTGTTTATGCCCTACAGAATACGCCGTACCCTGTCCCAAACAAATACTTTCAGGCCATGGAATCAGAAGTCCAGACCCTTCTCTGGAATAATGGCTCTCCTCGCATCTCATTGCCAAAATGTATGAAAAGCTGGTACGATGGGAGGATTGCCCTTCCGGCGATTAAAAGTTACTAATGGGCCTCCCAGCTGGTGGTCGTGAATCATTGGGTGCATAGGCCGGTGGGTGACCCTGTATATGGGATGGATGGATATAATATGACACCAGGGACATATCAAATGGCACTGTATGGGGTAAAGACACATAGTTCAAGGTATACTCCAACGGCGACCATGGTCTTACTCTGGCAGGTGGCCACGTTTGCATTGGGATGGAAAAACAAGATTACACAGGCCACACCCTTCTGGAGATGGACCGGTTGGAGCTCCTGGCAAAATGTGCTGGATTTGACAAATGGCATCTTATTGGGCTTTCAAGGGCCGGAGATGTCTGGGTGGGAGGTAAGGTAGTTCCCTTCAGTGACCTTCAACGTAACTATGAGTTGAGTGTGGGGGGACCTTTAGATACATGCAGGTCAGGAATGCGTTGCTCAGGGCTATTCCCAAGGGTGCAGATTTACCATCCGCCTCGCCACTGGAGAATAGACTCCTTGATGATTACCTCAAAGACAAAGCAATCTCTTTGACTTACAGGAAGATACTAAATAATACACCACACATGTTAGAGGAAACCTGGGCCAAGTGAGTGGAGGGTGTGGGTGATTTAGATAATGATGAATGGCAGGACGCACTGACGTCCCCTCGGGAGGTGGCAATTCGGTCCAGGTTCAAATTAATTCAGCTTAAGCTTCTACATAGAGTGTACTATACCAGTGTGATGTTGGTTAAAATGGGTACTTTGGGCTCCCTACTATGCCCTAGAGAATGTGGTCAGGAGGGGACGTATCTACACCAGTGGTGGGACTGCCCGATATCACAATCATATTGGGGAAAAGTGATAGCAAAAATGTGGGAAGTTTGTGGGAAATCTATGGAAGTCATGCCCCGGTTATGCATTCTTAATATATGGGAGGCAACTGATTTGATGGCCAAAGAAAGGACCTGGGTCACCTTGGGAAATGGGGTGGCAAAACGTAACAGCGCAAGAACTTGGAAGGGAGACACGGTGCGTTTTACGTTTTGCGTTTTACGCAATTACGTAACTGGAAGGCCAATATGGACTGGTGCATGCAGATGGAGAGGGTGAAATTGCAGGCAAGAGGCTGCCCACAAAAAAGGACCAAGATTTGTGGGGAATGGAATAAGCACAGAGGGATGCTGTGTGCACCTTTGAACGCATCCCCCCTTGCAGGAGTGAAGGCTGCCTAGACGTTGTGTGGTCACAAATAGAGATGTTAAGCTGCACTATATGGACTATGTTGGTCTGTACTAACAAAGATTGTTAATGCAAATATGAACTGTATCATTTTGTTATCAATTGTTGCTATTTTGTTTTCTTCTTTAATAAAAATAATTTAAAAAAAATGAAATTGCAGATGGAGGTTGTTGATGAGAGCCCAGTGAGGCTAGATGCCACCCTTGCCCACCACACTTGGCATTCCAATGTCCCAGACACATTGTGGTTTATGCTAGCCGAAGTTTGTCAATGACAGAACATGCTTAATCACCACCCAAAAAGAAAGCCTAACTGTGGTGTGGGCTTGTGAACATTTTCATGTGTTTCTGTATAGAAAACATTTCACAGTTGTCACTGACCAGCAAGCATTACTCACCATTTTCGGCAATCCTAAAGCCTAGATGCCACCTCGCATTGAGAGGTGGGAGTTGCAATTGCAGGAGTATGAGTACACAATTGTGCATTGTCCAGGAAAAGATCCAAACCCTGTCAACTACTTCTCACATGTGCCAACACAGTGTCTTGGCACTACTCCTAAAGCCCATGGTGAATTCCAGTACCTCATTGCTGGCACGAGCACTGACAGGGATTTGACAATGGCCCGCCTTTCAACAGTCAGGAATTTAAAGACTTTCTCACTCGTTTAACTATCGAGCACCAGAAAAGCCCGCCTCTCTGGCGACAGGTGAATTGTATGGTCAAGAGATTTATGACTGTTCAGTATGCTGCACTAGAAAAGCTTGAACTCAAAATCAATTCTTCAGCTTACACTTTGTGCATACAGGTCAACTCCCCATTTTTTTACAGGTGAGAACCCTGCCACCTTAATGTGTGGGAGAGCCATGGAAACCAAAGTGACAAAATGGACCACTGAGAGCTCTATTAACCTCGATAAACTTGCAAAATGAAAACCTATGCGGACAGAAATTGTTGTGCTTGAAGCACTGTTTTGAACAAAGGAGACTACATCATCATCAGGCAGAAACAGAAACACAAGTCTGATGCTCCATTTGATGCTGACCCACTGAGGGTTGTAACCAGTAAAAGAAACATGGTGGCTGCTCACCATTCAGGAAAATCCATTATGCAAGATTCTTTGCATTTCAAGCATCTGCCTCAATCTTCACCAACTCCAGAAATTAGGAGTGAGACTTGTCCACCTGAGGATCCAGAGAGTTCCATGACTGTATTGATGTCTCTATCACCAAAGCTAACATGGACAGTAATCTCCATGGCCTTTCAGGACCAGATCTGGGTGATTGATTTGAGCACCAAAATGACTTATTAAAGAGTTATAATGTATATCTGTATTATTAGTACTTTTTATTTAACAAAGAGGGGTATGAAGTGTCTTGTGAGTTAGAGATGATGGAACCCTTTTGGTTCCTGATGGACTACATAGAATAGTGATGTAAGTGCGTGGGTAATGGAATTCATGATGTAGAATGTTCAGTTAACAGTTACAAGATGAGGAATCAAGACATGTAATAGCAAGCTCCATGTGTGGCGTGACCTTTTACAAGGACCCTCAATCTGCACATGTAGGCATATGTTTTAGTAGTAAATGTTGGAGGGAAGAGGGAGTGGCTGGAAAATGGGGGAATATTTACTACTGAAGTGGAGGGATTTTTGGAGAGCTAGTGAGGTGTTTAGGGAGACGTGTGCACCCACCCTCAAAATTAAAGCCCATTCCTATTCATATCTATATTTGCTACAGCCAAAAAGGACCCAAAACAGTCGTAAATGTACTCCACTATAGACCTAGAGTAAGTTCAGCACAACATATGGTCAACCACTGGTACTGCAACCCGTCCAATAGAAATTAATAGTCAGGGACTTAAATGGAAAGCGCAGAGTAAGGTTAAATTAAAATATTTTATTTTAACTTTCTTAAAATATATAAAATACATTTCATTTAATGTTCAATAATTATATAAAAATAAAACATAATTTCAGTTTATTATAAAACATGTAAATATCCCTTTATAAAAGCAAGGGTTAATGTAACTTGTTTTTCATTCAAATAGTTACATTTACTACATATTAAAGTAACATATTTTTTAAACTTGTTGTTTTTTTTGCATGCAATTATGATGGTTATTTACTAAATCATTATTATTCTCTGCAAGAGAGAATTCTACATTGATACGCTAACCCAGATTACTCAGTCAAATATTGTTTTCTAAAATCTGAATTGAAAACACAGTACAAGAAAGAACGCAATTCATTTCTCAGACACGTTCATTACATTAGAATAAACGAGTGGCATTTAAAATGTACTAGTGTCATCAAAAACCTCCCACACTCCCAAGAAAAGAGACATTATAGGAGCCTGTTATCTCACAGCCCCGAGGTACAATATGATAATAATATCTCCTAACATCAGCATTCATGGAGTAAAAAACTGAAATGCCTCCAGCTGCTCAACTATAAAGAAAGTCAAATTAAAATATTTATTCACTGATTAATATAACATTAGCTGACCCAATTCGTGAGCTTGTTAAACAACAAAGACTTGCAAAACTAAATAACTGTCTAAAACCCAAGTGTGTTTTCAATTCCCACTGAGAAGTTTAACTCATTTTTAAATATTATTAAAATATAAATTTGCATATTGCAACATGTTCCACTCTGCTCTTCTGCTAAGTGCTCTTTCTGCACGCCAGTATCACCCAAAGAGATATTTATGAAAGCTTTTGATGTTTTATAAGTTCTTATGTCCTCGCTTTACTTTGATCTAAATCATGTAGCTGTCAGTAAACAAATGTACATGATAACCATCAGTGGGGGTTATAAAATAGGATCCCCATTTTCTCATTCATTTGAAAATCACCTTGGTTGACAATTAACCGTATAAGTCCTGTGATGCTATTTTTGTAGTTAACAGGTCAGGACCCAGCTAACACTGAGCGCTCCAGAAACCTTTTGCAGATTAAAATGTCCATAACCGATAGAAAGTAGAGGAAGGAATCATGGGAGAATGGGGATTTTCTAGCTCGTCGTGTGTGGGTAGTTAAACAACAGTAATTCGTTGCGTGAAGATATTGGTATTCAATCCTTCTTGAACTGAAGGAGATACGAGGTTTATCAGATCTTGAAAGGAAGTGAATTAGACCCTACCTGAATAGCAGAAGAAGGCTTGATTTTTTTGCAATGTCCTTCCTGTATTATTTGTCTTGAGTCTTGTCATGTTGCAGCTGTTGGTGTGTCTTTGCCCACCTTATTCTCTCTTGCCAAGTATTGGAAGGTCCATATGCATATACCTTTGTTTCTTTCATAACTTGATAATGCTGAGGAAGATTTTTAAGTGATTCTCTATCAGCACCTGGAAAGACTAGCTAAAAATAGAATTGATCGATTTTCAATTAATTAAAATTATTACATCTCAACACACTAACAAGTCTGAGCATGACAATAAGTACATTAATTTAAGCACCTCTCCAAGGACCAAAAATGTTCATTGCTCGTCTAGTCATCCCATTTGATTATGTCCCATTCCCGACCCCCTGATTTCCGTTTCCCCAAGTCAAAGTTACTATGGAATAAAAAGAGAGTTAGTGGTCTCGTCGTTTTCTGTATAAATGACCTCGCCCACTCTCAGCCCAGTGTAGCCCATTATCACCACGCCACCTGTATCATCGTATCAGTACAAATGATCTGTATTAGTCTGTCATATTTATTTATCATATTAATAGAGTGCCACACTCATCCCCAGAGGGATATCACGGCTCTAGATCCTTTGCAACATTGCATCCTGTATCACAGCCATAACAGCCAGGTAGCCCATGTGGGACACAACAGTACCTTGAAAACCATCATGCACGCCGTTGTCACAGCAAGCTTGACTATCAGAACACCCTTTATACCAAGATCAACATACAATTCACCCAAACGCTGCAGACTATTTAGAACTTGGCTGCCAGAATCTCTCTCAAACTCCCACATCGCACTCACAAAACATCCACAGCTGAAGTAGCTCCACTAGCTGTCCATATACAAATGCAAACGAGCACAATTCAAACTCCTCACCCACACTTTCAAGGCATTACATACCACTGGCCCTGCATATTTCAACACTTGCATCTTCTTTCACAAACCTTCCAGACACCTCTGCTCGTAAGGACACCTACTTGCACACTTGCCATGCATGAGGAACACCAGATCTAGAAGCAAAACCTTTTCCTACATTGCTCCCAAACCATGCAGCGACCTTCCGCTACACAGAGGAGCTTCCTCCTTATCTCTTGAACTCTGCAAGAAGCTGAAAACCTGGTTTTTCGAGAAGTCACACTATGCCACGTAAGATAACATAACACAACACAACATAGCATATCATGACATGACCTGACATTACAACATAACATAAAATAGAGTTACAAAATACAACATAATACATCTCTTTTTGCATGATCGTCCCCTCCTTTGGACTGATGCTGCAGTTTTTCAACTCTGAGAGTGCACCAGACCTGAGTGCTAGTGTTCTAACCCCTTACAAAATGCATGTTAAATTGGCTATCCACAATTGGCATATGCTGACTGACTTATCAGTCCCTTGTGTATGTTACCAGGGGTACCCAGGGCATGTAAGACTGATCTTTCCCCTTGGGCTGCAGTACTGGTTGGACCACCTTGTGTGCGACAAAGAACAAAATGGATCCCAGGCCTCCACTGCAACCTGGAACAGCAGTTTTAAACTGCTTGCTCTATTTTACCATTTAAACCAATGGCAAAGCCCTCATTTCCCTTAGTAATATATATAAGTCTCTCCTAAGGATGACCTACGGAGCTTTAAGGCAGACGGCTGTATAATAGTAAGTAGGACATATACCTTTGATATGACCTAACAGCAAATCTTCCAAATTGTTGTTTTTGCTTTGGAAAAATTAGTAGCCCCATTGGCTAACACAGAGTTACCGGCTAACCTCTCAGTCCGACTAACAACTAAATACAACTGCTAATGTGTGTACACCAAAGTATTTAATTAATTGTGCATTTACCCCAATTTGGTGCCCAAGTTGAATTCAATGGCACTTTTAAGGAAGTGAACTTTTAGAACATTGACACTCTGTTGTCCAGGTTATCCAGTGGCCTCACATAGTTGCTGGCCACCAGACAGCCTTCTGCCCTCCTGGGGAATAGTATGAATGACTCCCATGCTCAGGAAAAAAGACGCCTGCTACAGGGAAAGGTGTTACCTTCTGCTTGCAGGAAGCCACACAGGATTTTGGCCAAATCAATCAATCAATCAATCTATCAGAATTTTTATAGCACTGCTAATTACCCAATAGGTCCCCCAAGGTTCAATCAAACAAACACGTTTTTGGGGCCTTCGGAATTCTGGAAGTGAGTTGATGGAGCTGTGTGGGAGTGCTGTTCCAGGTCTTTGTACCATGTAGGAGAAGGAGTGTTCTCCACTTCTGTTTCGTTAAATGAGGGAAGTGCGGACAAGTGATAGGGTGGTGGAGTGTTGTCTTCTAGATCGTTGGTGCAAGTTCAGACAGTGGTTGATG
The DNA here is from genome assembly GCF_964204655.1 of Triturus cristatus. Taxonomy (NCBI): domain Eukaryota; kingdom Metazoa; phylum Chordata; class Amphibia; order Caudata; family Salamandridae; genus Triturus; species Triturus cristatus. The sequence goes on from NC_140593.1 coordinate 207,471,863, forward strand.
TAGGTGGGTTCTTGGTTGTGTTGAGCCTTCTGTGCATGGGTCAATAGCTTAAATTGTCATCTCTTCTGTACAGGGAGCCAGGGGAATTGCCTCCGGTGGGGAGTGATGTGAGTTCATAGGGGGAGGTTTGAGGATGAGTCTGGCTGTGGTGTTTTGTATGGTTTGAAGTCTCTGTAGGAAGTGCGAGGTTATTCCTACGTAGAGATTTGCAATAGTCCAGTCGGCTGGTGATTGGGGCCTCTGTCACGGTTTGTCTCATGTGTACGGGTTGCCACTTCAAGGTCGTGCGTAGCATATGCAGGATGAGGAAGGTGGAAGGTGTGGCTTTTATCTGTGATTTCATGGTGAGCTTGTTATCAAGTATGATACTAAGGTTCATGGAGTGGTCGGCGGGTGTGGGTCCTAGGTTAGATGGCTACCAGGGGTCATTACATGTGTCTTATTGATGCCAAAGATCATCTTGTCTGTGTTCAGCTTCAGGCAGTTGTTCTTCATCCATTCGGTGATGCTTGTCATGCATCTGTAGAGGTTGGTCGTGGTGGTGGTGGGGCCAATGGTGTGTGAGAAGAAGAGATGGGTGTCATCTGCGTAGGATATTATGTTGAGACTGACAATGTTGGCTAGTTTGGTCATCTATGTGTTGGGAGACACTGCAGAGAATATCCTTGAGTTTGGAAGTAAACGGAAGTATGCAGGCCCTCTGTGTACTACTGGTGAGGAAGGAAGTGATCCATTTGAGTGTGTCTCCTTGGATGTCAATGTGGTGGAGTCTTTCGATCAACTTGTGATGGAATATGCTATCAAAGGCTGCAGAGAGGTCAAGGAGAATCAGGGCTACTGGTTCTCCCATGTTGAGGTGGATTCTGATGTCCTCTGTAGCTGTGATCAGGGTGGTCTTGTAGCTGTGGTTGCTTCAGAAGTCCAATTGGGAGGTGTTGAGTAGCTTTTTCTGTTCTAGGTGCGTCACGAGTTGCTTGTTGATAGTCTTCTCCAGTACCTTGGATAGGAAAGGGAGCTGGGATATTAGACTGTAGCTTTTGATTTTGCTGGGATCGCCGGAGATTTTTTTGAGAAGTGGTCTGACTTTTGCGTATTTTCAGGCATCAAGAAATGCTGCGGTGGAGATTGAGGTGTTAAGCAGGGTGGTGAGTTCCTACCCGGTTCTTTGTTATCTGAGGTTAAAGATGTATTGTGGACATGGGTCTGTGGGAGCTCCGAGTGGATGGTTTGATGATGGGGGTGGTGTCCTGAGTTGAGAGATGGTTCAGGTGGTCAGTCTATTCTTCATGTCTTATGCGGTGGTGGATGAACTGTTGAGGAAGTCCATAGGTGTAGGTTGGGGATTGAAGTTTTTGTATAAGATTGCGATCTTGTCTAGGAAGAAGTCAGCGAGATTGTAGCACTGTTCTGGTGAGGGTGTGATGTTGTTTTCACTGGCAGCTGGGTTGGAGTATTCCTTATTGATGTTGAACAGCAAATTTCAAAGGAAAAGCTGCCTTTGGTTGGCAAATGGCAATCACAGTACTGAAGGGTTGCCTCTTTCTTCAGGTAGGCATGCTGGAAATTGAAACAGAGAGGCGAGACCAGTGCCCAAACCGGTTTTCCCGTGGATGTGTAGCTCGAGACCAAAAAGGTGTCTTCAACGGACAGTTTGCTGAGCCCCGGGAACCAGCACCAGGGGCATCAAAGCTGAAGAAGCCCATTCTGGCAAGTAAGTACCCACTTTCTTCAAATCACCACTGACTGCCACTGGGCGACCCTTGTCCTGTCCTGCCGTCTACTTAACACACGCACTGTCCCTTGGGTCGTTTGCTATTACGCCCTAAGGAACTGCAGAGCCTTGCTTCCTCCGGCCCCCGGCGACTCTTCAAGAGGTAAGCCCACGCTTGACACGCCATCCGCCAGAGCACAATTTTGGGGTCCGCCCTCCTTTAATCAATTCTTCACGTTCTTCTAGCTCCGGTCCCGCGCCTCTCCACAGCCCAACCCGCTGCGCGTACCCATTTCCAAGGCCTTCTTTCAGGCAATACGGAACAATTATTCCGGCCTCCTGCGCTCCTCAATTTGCCTCCCAGGTAAGCCCATTTCCCTGACTGCCCCTGCACCCGGTAGCTTCACACTTGTTACTTCCCCCTAACACTTTTCTTGCCTCCCGTAGCTCCAGCACTCCACAACGCCTGCTGGATTCTTCTTCCCCCCCGTGTCCTCACCCCAACGCCTTCACCGTTCCCGGCTACGAGTACAACGCCTTCACCGTCCCTGGCCGCAAGTCCGACAACCTTCGGACCCCGCCTAAGGTAAACACCCGTCCCGCGTCCATTGCCTGACGGACCACCCCCAGCACTAGGCTCATTTTTTCCCCCCCTTTTCCTCCCTCAGATCCCTCTTGAGAAATTCACGGGCTTCCCCACGAGCTCCAGGCACCCGCCGAGCTGTTCACCAGGTCAGTGCACCCCGGTTGGTTTTCATGCAGTTAATCTATCACTGCGCCGCGCCCGTTTATTTCCACACGGTTCTCCCTCCGTAAGCACTTGTTTTGCCAACGAGCATGTTTCAAATACCACCGCACCGCCCCTGGCCATGCCACCACAATTGTTGTCGCTATTTATCTCGGTACGACACGCAATTTTAGCTGGTCACTTCGCCTTTCGCCACCCGCATACGCTATCCTGACATTCTTTTCACTGCCATCAAAGGGCACTTTTCACATCTTCTGTTGCCCCGTCATCGTCGCTGACCCTTCTGGTCTTGTATCCACACTGTGCGCCACTGCACACAGCAACGTTGTCATTCTTGTCCGCATGTCTACCGTCACGTTCACTTCACCCCATCCTATTCACATGACGAATTGTTCCACACCATCAAAACGGTTTCCGAATGGATATGCTCTAAGTTTGGTGGACTACACTTATTGTTTATTTATTATTTTTTTGTTGTTTCTTTGTTTCCTGTCTCATAACCCTACAGGCTTCTTGACACTACTTATCAGGCAACAGTACATATTCTAGTCCTGATTATGATCCCGTAGTATTGAGAGCTAGGGATCGAAACGTCGACTTGTTTATCAAACACCACAATTTAACCATTGTGTAAATTCTATTGTGTTGTTTGTTGGTATGAGCTTACGTTGTATTATCATGTAAATGTAAGCCGCCTTTTGCTCTTTTTTCATCCAATTTCCTTGCCTGTTATTTCCTTCCTGTGTCTATGCTTTCTATCCCTTTACTTCAATGCTCGGTACAGGATTGTGCCGTTAGCCATCTCTGTTGTTCTCTGTATTCCGTTCATTCCCTTGTTATCTTATTTGAATAAATATTCCTCTGTCCGGCTGGACATTGCAAGACTATCCATAGTGCTCATTGTAGTCTATGTAGAAATGTTTATACTATCCGCCCCTATGCCAAGGACCTTTGTTCTTTAAAATAAGTTATTACCCGAGGTCCTCAGGCTACCTGATCGGGTCCCCTTGTTTCTTTCTCCACACTTAGCGCAATCGCTTGATTGCAAGGGGTCATTCCCCTCCCTACCATTCTCTTGGTTCGGCCATCCTAGTTTTTTGAGTGTTTTTCAATTTTTTGAATTTTTGTTGTTAGTCCCCATCCTTACACCACAGCATGTCAGCTTTTGCACCGTTGTATACAGATGATTAAATTAAACAACTTTGTTCAGGTCCATCGTTACTTTCAGATACCCCTGAAATACCCACCCCTTCCAACTCCTCAGTCCCAGACCAATTGGAGAAACTCAGAAAAAAGCAGGTCCGCTTACAATTAATGATCCTTATGCTCACAGATTACCTTAAAGCAGAAGTCATTCCCTTAGGTCTCCAAGTACGTAATATCCCTGGGATCTTTACTGAAAATCCAAAATATATTTCCAACTTTAGCTACATCAGAACCACGTGTTCTCGCCACTGGCTAGTACTCGGAATAGATATCGCTACAGAAACTCTGAAAGAGCTAGAGACTGAGATCTCAGATATACTCAAACAGATCCAAGATTCTAACCCAACCTCTGATGCCAAGAAATTGTTGGAACAGATCGAAAAAACTGTTGCAGACTTCCACAGAATCGAACAAAACAAGAAAGCTAACAAAATAAAGAAAGATATAAAAACCTACAACATTGAGACCACCTACCCTTACCTGCAAAAAGATTTCTATACTAACAGATCCTATTCTACACATCAAAACAACCGTCCGTGGGGCGGTTATAACAGACGCCACAATCTGGTAGGCTTTTCAGATACGTCAGCCGATTCATCTGACAACTCAGACCCAGGTGAGGGTACTAGTACCACTAGACGTGGAGGCTTAAATCAGAATACTTTTTTAGCCAGAGGCCAACAAGATCCACCCCAACGAGGCAGAGTGAAGAAAACTCAGCGGTGGTACAACCCACCGGGAGAGAGACGGACACGCAACAATTTTTACCAATGGTAATGTCAGATACTCCTGCCATTCAACACACTGACGTGATTCCCATTTTTAATCTCTCTTCCCACTCACTGATCCCCGACGAACTCTCTCTCTCCTCAAAAAAGGATTATCCTTTGTACCCACAATTCCACCCAATTTCATGGACCTACAAACTGAGCTTCTCAGATTTTTCCGCCGCATCCGCCTACAAGCATTTTTTCAACTGCATCCAACACCAGAACAAACGGCCCATACTCCCTTCCGGCCCCCATCTACTTTCTCACCATCAGCCGGGATGGTACCCCCAGAGGTAATCACCTTTGAGAAAATGTTATTGAAAGACCTCTCTAACCTACAGAATAATAAAAGGTTCATTCCATTTAACATTACACTCAAAGAGAAACAAGCTATCACTCAGTTAAAGAATACTGACTCTTTGATAATCAAAAGTGCAGACAAAGGTGGCGGAATAGTACTCCAAGAAAAAACTGCGTACATATCAGAAATCGAACGCCAACTTGACAACACAGAACACTATATGAGGTTAGCATCGAATCCCACTAAAGAGATTCAGGGATTAATCCTCAGGACGACCACAGAGGGTCTCCGTGCTGGCTTCCTCTCTAAAAAGGAATTTAATTTTCTGAATGTCAAATCAGCGCGCACCCCTGTTATATACACGCTCCCCAAAGTCCACAAAAATATTTCAAACCCTCCAGGCCGTCCCATTGTTTCTGCTTACGGCTCAATCTTAGAACCACTTGGGTCTTATGTAGATTTCTTCATTAAAGACTTTATTCCCACCACTCAATGTTTTGTCAGAGACTCAATGGCAATGATTAACATGATTGAGCATCACCCATTTGACCCCCTATTAGAAACCCTTTGTACCATGGACGTCGAGTCGTTGTACACCAATATCCCTCAGACTGCTGCCCTTATAGTAATTCAAAGAGTATTGGAGTCACGCCCACGCCCACATGCTGTCCCAAGTAATTTCATACTACAGCTCCTAGAACTCTGCCTTACCCGCAATTTTTTCAGCTTCAACAACACCTTCTACCAGCAAATCAAAGGCACCTCGATGGGTGCGATTTTTGCCCCAAATCTGGCAGTGCTCTTTATGGACCAACTAGAAACTAATGTCATTCTGACAGCCTCAAATCCGTTCTTTCCAGGCATTGTTTTTTGGCGTAGACACATCGACGACATCTTCATCATTTGGAGACAAAACGTTGATGTTCTACGCCAATTCCTACATTGGCTGAACAACAACTGTTCTGGTTTATCCTTTACCATTACCACTGACACCGACTCCATAGCATTTTTAGATCTCACGATTTTTCACAACAACGGTGAACTGCTTACACGCCTTTATCGCAAACCTACCGAACGCAACACCCTCCTGAACTACACCAGCAATCACCCTAGGGCTCTAAGGGACTCATTGCCGTATTCTCAATTTTTGAGAATAAGGAGAAATTTCTCTTGCAGGGCTGACTACTTCAGGGAATCAGCTGTTCTGGCCTATAAATTAAAAGACAGAGGCTACCCAAAAAGAATCGTAAAAAATGCCTCCAAAAGAGCTTGGTATTGTCCCCGAGAAGTGCTTCTGACCCCCAAACCAAAAAAAGAACTGCAGAGAATTGCCTGCGTGACTACTGTTTCTCTGGTATCCAACAAATTGAGAAAAGCGATATTGCATCATTGGCCTATTCTAAATGCAGGGAATCTCACTATTGAAAAACCCCTATTTGCTTTCAAAAAAAGCAAAAATCCGAAGGACCACCTGGTCAGGGCTGCATTACCTGTCGCTCCCAACGCTACTCTCCTTTCCAGTTGGGATCTGTCCCCCATCATTGGTCACTCAAAATGCGGTTCTTGCAATGTTTGTGTGTTCACCATTGAGGGCAAAAGTTTCACATTTGATAACATTACAGTGCACTGTCAAGCTTTTACTAATTGTAATTCTTGTAACGTTATCTACCTTATCCAATGTCCCTGTTCGAAAATATACATTGGACAAACTACGCAAAGAGTCAAGACCAGAATCTGTCAGCACAGAAGTCGCATCCGATGCAAGACACAGAACGCCCCTCTGGTTGAACATTTCACTGAGGCCAATCATAACGAAGATGACTTGCGCTGGACTGTCCTCAAATCGTTGAAGTTACCCCAAAGGGGCGGCAATATGGCCCAACTCCTAAACAGAGAGGAACTAAAGACAATTATCCTCTTTGATTCCATCAACACTGGGCTCAATAGGACAGAAGACTGGACATCCTTACTGTAAATATGTGCAATTTCGAACCCCAGTCACTCTTAGATAGCTTGACTATCACCATTGGACCTCATTGCTCAAACAAAATGTAAATGTATGAAAATCATGTTTTTTTGTCACCTCTCTTCCCCTCAACTCTATTGCATCCCGTTGATGACATGTTCAGTACCTTCCCTAATTTTCACACACACTATGATCACCACTTATTTGCTTCTGTGGTTTATGGCCTGAAATACAGTTCTCTAACTGTGAATATGTAGCTCACAATTCGTTATTTCCAAAGCATGCGCACAAAGCCCTTCACCACCTTTCCTTAGGTTCACCGTTATAAGATGTCCGCCACTGTTTCATCCCATTCCATCATGGCCACTGCTTCTGCCGACCTGTTCCCTCCCACAGTCCTCCGTCTATCTCTCCTACCCTCTTGTCCTGTCGTCTACTTAACACACGTGCTGTCCCTTGGGTCCTTTGCTATTACGCCCTAAGGAACTGCAGATCCTTGCTTCCTCCGGCCCCCGGCGACTCTTCAAGAGGTAAGCCCACGCTTGACACGCCATCCGCCAGAGCACAATTTTGGGGTCCGCCCTCCTTTAATCAATTCTTCACGTTCTTCTAGCTCCGGTCCCGCGCCTCTCCGCAGCCCAACCCGCTGCGCGTACCCATTTCCAAGGCCTTCTTTCAGGCAATACGGAACAATTATTCCGGCCTCCTGCGCTCCTCAATTTGCCTCCCAGGTAAGCCCATTTCCCTGACTGCCCCTGCACCCGGTAGCTTCACACTTGTTACTTCCCCCTAACACTTCTCTTGCCTCCCGTAGCTCCAGCACTCCACAACGCCTGCCGGATTCTTCTTCCCCCCCCCGTGTCCTCACCCCAACGCCTTCACCGTTCCCGGCTACGAGTACAACGCCTTCACCGTCCCTGGCCGCAAGTCCGACAACCTTCGGACCCCGCCTAAGGTAAACACCCGTCCCACGTCCATTGCCTGACGGACCACCCCCAGCACTAGGCTCATTTTTTCCCCCCCTTTTCCTCCCTCAGATCCCTCTTGAGAAATTCACGGGCTTCCCCACGAGCTCCAGGCACCTGCCGAGCTGTTCACCAGGTCAGCGCACCCCGGTTGGTTTTCATGCAGTTAATCTATCACTGCGCCGCACCCGTTTATTTCCACACGGTTCTCCCTCCGTAAGCACTTGTTTTGCCAACGAGCATGTTTCAAATACCACCACGCCGCCCCTGGCCATGCCACCACAATTGTTGTCGCTATTTATCTCGGTACGACACGCAATTTTAGCTGGTCACTCCGCCTTTCGTCACCCGCATACGCTATCCTGACATTCTTTTCACTGCCATCAAAGGGCACTTTTCACATCTTCTGTTGCCCCGTCATCGTCGCTGACCCTTCTGGCAACAGTACATATTCTAGTCCTGATGATGATCCCGTAGTATTGAGAGCTAGGGATCGAAACGTCGACTTGTTTATCAAACACCACAATTTAACCATTGTGTAAATTCTATTGTGTTGTTTGTTGGTATGAGCATTATTTACAACCATACTCTTTTTTCTTTGTAAAGTATTGATAAATAGAATTTACATGATTGAAATGTTGTAAATATTATGTTTTAAGATGTCACTCACCTATGCACCATAGCCACTAATAATTACTACATTGGATAAGTTTACACATAGCGGTATGTTCAGTCTTTTACATTTATAAGGATTCTCAGCATGTTAATAGCCGGAATATACAAATACCTACAGGTATGCTCAGTCCTTCATATTTATAAGATTTCTCAGCTTTATCTAATTCGAATATACAGATATCCACAAGTGCAGCCCTTTCTTTAATGATTTGTAATGTCCACTTAGCATTTGTTTAGGCAATGTACCCGTTATTCCTCGGGTACCAGTCCGTTCTCATATTTAAACTAACACCATTCTTTAGGGGCTTATATAGCATTGGAATTATAGAATGTATTAGCAGATTCCCAACAGATATAGATCTCTGTCGGCCCCATTACAAGTCAACACGGATTTTATTAGTCTTGGTTGCTGTTCGTGTTGGGTTTCTAATAAAGCTACTTTTTTTTCAACACCTTGGGAATATCCTGACCCAAGATGGCTGCCATTCTTCTGAGTACAGTGTTCGTAATAAGTGTTTATAGGATATATTTAGTTATGACTAGGTTGTCTAATGTTGGTTATTACAAATACGACGTATCCTTTTATTAATAGGATACTCGAACCAACCTCTTATACTTTCGTACACCCGATCACGCGACGTTCCCTTTTACCGGAATTATAATTTAGACATACACGGAACTCTTCCCCTTTGAATACAAATACACGGGAGTGGCACGTATCGTATTAGAAATGTCAGACACCTTTGAAACCACTTATCTCGAGCAGCTTAAATATTGCGCCTTTGGTGATATACCTTTGGATATACACATACAACCGACTTCCGGTCATGTGATTTCCGATAAACACGCCTTGTAACGTTTACCGCCAACTCGGATTTGGAGCCAGACGCGGATGGGGGCAGCCAAACATTGCGGTTACATTTTCTTCTACCCGGAGGTAAGGGAAGAGCTCTCAACGGGGCACGTATTTACATGTGGCTGATCTTGCACCTCGATTGAGAGCTACTGCTTTTACAGTTAGAGTAGCATTTTCTTATGCGGAGACTATTTTATCTCTTTGTTTCAGACGGGGTGAGAACTCTTAAATACTGAGCACAGCTGATATTTTGAAAGCATATACCTTGCAGAGTCCTGCCCCCCCCCCGTCGCTTGATTGTATGACCTGGAATTATCGTCATACTTGATGTATGTATACTCTTCTTGACATATTTTTGTCAGTAGCTTCACTACTCTGCAATCGTGTCCCTATACATGGATACTAATAGCTAAGTATATTCTCTTCCTGGTCTTGTATATTACAGATTTTGTTTATAAGACAGTGTTCAGGTCAGTTATTTTGACTTCCTTATCACCTTTCAGTATAGCACTTGAGCTATATATACCCATAGCTAGTTTATACATGATTAGCACTTGCCTTTATACTCCTTGTCCGGCCTCATAGACTTTTTCATACCACATGAGATATCTGAAATACATCACATGGAACGTATCCATCACATATAGAATTTTTTCACATACGACACCCACACGCTAAAGTTATACATGCTAAGACATTCATCAACTGATATGATAAGGCTAGTACTCACCCGATTTCACGGTGCAAGTTAGTACACTATAGCCTTGTGATACCACCACCTGCTAAAAAACCTATAATGCTCACGCCTACCCTGGGGGCACATTTGTTTACGTTGTTAACAAATGTTTGCAACATCTTGAATAACATTTGAACTAATGTGGATTACCATATCAATTTGTACCTAGCCGTGAACAAGTCGCATGTACGATATAACTAGAGGCGACGAAACACGTGTTGGCTTGGGAACCACTGTGAAGACTGTGAAATCATTATGAAAATGAGAATATTAAACTGAAGAAATTCACAAGAAAGAGACGAAGATTTACTTATTGTGCTACACGCTGATTTGTATCATTATCTTTGTCAACTTTATTTCTGCGTGTGCTTGGGTACCCTTATGCTGACTTTGTATTGTTTTCGCGACAACTGTTTAGGGAGGCTGGTGGTTCTCCCCTATCTTTTAGCACCGTAACTAATTTGGAACCTTACAGATACCGGGTGTACTCACCATATGCGCCTATTTTCTATTAACAATACCACTACCCAGAACATAAACTATATTGATAATATGGTTTTCATATTTAAAGTGTATTTAATGTTTTTGATTGATGCTGGAGCATGTTAACACACCAAAAAAACTATTCAATTCTTAACAACAGATGAAGGTTTTTATGAGCATTCCTGCATGAGCTATGACTCACTGTTTATGACTGTTACTATGAAGGAGAGAGAGACCTCAGTCTTGGTATGAACTATGGCCAAGCTCTCATAAAATCAAAACAATCCATCTCCTATAAGCAAACCGGTTCATGTGAGAAATCTCTAGCTTAACTTTTGTAGCCTGGCACAAGAAGGAATGCTTTTGTCAGTCAAAAGTGCTAGTGGTCAATGAACAGCTACACCTTAACAAAATACAGTTAGGAAATGAGTCAGTTATTTAGTTGAAGGGATTAACAGATACAAAAATACCAAAATGATTACAAAGGAATGCAGAAATTAGAAATACAAAATATTTAAGAGTGTCAATAGAAAACAATAGTAAACAAAAAATTCAATGGTATCCTATGGGTGTGGTTGACAATATCCTATGTACTCACTGTGGCTGACTATCAATCAAGTGGTCAGTCAAGGGTTGGCAGTTTGATTAAGTCAACCAGCTTGGAATTCCCACACACCACACTCCTAACCTTTTCAGCACCACAATTAGGATCCTCTTTTCTAGGTTTGGCATATAGCAAAAATAAACCTGGAATGCTTTTTTCTAGTTTTACAAAATGGCTGAAATGAATTTGGTATAGGTTCCCCCTGTGCCTATTTTCTCATTGCTAAACACCTCTGACATCTTAAGAATCAGAGCAGAAGTAAACCCCCATTAGACACACATGCTCTGCCCACATGAAGAGATGTTGCTTCCAAGCTTCTAAGACCTCTACCCTTCAAAGAAGCCAAGTGCTATAAATGTCCTTTGATAGATGTCTGTCGGAATAGAGCAGCAGTGATGGGCAAGAAGGTCTATAAACAGCAAAGTATTTTATCAGTGGGACTAGAGAACCTAGGCAGGAGGCCCTTACCAATCGTGTGGTGATGGACAATTTTCTGACTCATATGGCATGGCTCATTTAAGAAAAGGATGGTATCGGCCATGGCTTTTGCAGGAATCATCCTTCTTCATTGGGCAATGTTGAGCTGCAAGAGTGCACAAAAGGTACAGATTAGCCTGGTCAGCTTGGTGCAGTTTGTGTGGTGAGCCAAGTGGATCCCATGAGGGCAGTCATTGTCCTGGTTTTGAATTTTCTCTCGCAACAGGGAGAGGTGGGGTCAGCATACTCTTTGATTATTTCCTTCAGACTTGCTATCTCAGGAGGTCATTCCCCGATCGCAGGCTACCTAGTAGGTGCTCATCCCCTGGAATGCAAACTGATGAGAGGTATGAAGCTATACCATCCTCTGAGGTCCAAATGCTCTAAGACATGGGATGTTAAACTGGTTCTAAGACTTTTCTTTGCCAAAATAGCCATGTCATTGTGCCTCATTTCCTGCAAAGAAATGATCTGCAAAGAAGATGCAAGTGTGAAAAGGCTTACAGGCATCCTTGGCTGGTCTACTGCTTGTACTTGAGCAAAGAAAGAGGAAGACATACCATATCAAGGACTTTTTATGGGACTGCTCATGTTATGATTGGTAAGTTTAACATCATGCATTCTGTTGTGGTGCACACATGCCTGTTGAGTGTCCTTTTCATTTGTTTCAGTGAGTTAACAGTAAAGAAAGTGAAGAACAGTCCTGTTCTTGGTTTCCTTAATAGAATTTAAACTTTACTTCACAGTAGATTTGAAGTTTTTTTAGTTTGCCTCTGATGCATCCAAAAGGGCTACCAAATCAACATTTAGAGTGTTCTTCATAGTTGATGAGAGTAGTTTACCATTGGGCATCTTTTCCAATATGAGTGCTGTTATTAGTGTTTGGGTCTTTTTCTACTGGGCTTAGAGCTCATGAACAGCACTCTGTCTCAAAGGCCTAGTGGGGAACCCTTTCCCCCAGCCTTAGGAGCATGCCAAACATTAAGTCATAGAGATGTATGCCGCCTGACCACTTACCCTTGATGTTTGAAGAACAAGTGTGCACGTATATTGTACACACATCTCAGACACATGTATTCTAGATAAAATTGGTGTGCCTTCCAGTTGCTGTGACAGTCCCACAACACGAACGTACTGCTATCTTGTTGAAGTCAACAAATACCCAGGCAAATCATGCAAATATATGATTTATTCTTCAGACGTATTAGACCGACAGCTGTTTCCACCAGGGCCTGCCTCATCTTCCATCAATGGAACCTCAAGATCCAGAACCAATACATAACTTACTCAGCAGAACTGGGTTTTCCATAATTGACTATGACATCTATGTTTGATAAAAGACTTGAGAGTGAAAGAAAGAGAAAAGAGTGTTTAGGTACAGAAAGAGGGAGAAGCAGAGGGAAAGAGGCGGAGACAAAAATGCATCGATGGAGGGAAAGTGACACAAATGGAGCTACACAAAGAATGGGATGAGAGGGACAAGTAAAAGATGGCAATGGAGGTAGTGTTGGGTGAAATGTAAATGAGCATGGAGAAAAAAGGAGATTGTAAAGAAACATATCACAGGTGTGTCTCTTCAGTGCCCTAAAATGAAAGACTTGTTGTCCACCACACATTATTGTACTAAAAGGGGTGAGGCAGATGTTTGGGCAAATAAGAAGAAAATGATTATTCATTCATTTACATATATTTATTATTTTGCCTCATACTGCTATTTCCCTTACACTGCTATGCAACATTGCACTGCAAAGTAATGGCTTATATTAAGCTATATTCTTAATGTAGTTGAAGCAAAGAGAAGCAAATGTGTTTTTGATATTTGTTACATTCTGTTAGAAGAGGTATACATATACATTCTGTTATTTGTGTTGACATGATGGATGCAGCAAAGCAGTCAGACAGAAAGAACAGTGGGATGTGCATAGAGTTGTGGTGGTTCTGTTACGGGAACCAAAACAGAAAGACAGGGGGGTTAGTGGGCAAGATCACAACACACTCAGAGGAATCTGAAATGTGTGTATCCAGGAATCAGCATATACATTAAAAATTGTGTGAACATTGAAGGAAATCTGCCTAATTACTGATTTAAATTTCATTTGAATTTCTTTAAAGTGCTACTATACCACAAAAAGTGTGAACAATATGTACAATGCCCCAGCAAATGAGCTGCAGAACAACGGGGACAGAAAATTGCACGCATAATATCAAGTAAAGAATCAATAAACAGATTGTAGATAATAAACATGCACTATTTTTTTAACAGAATTTTTTATTTATTAATATTTTTACCGATTTTATCAATCTTTTTTTATTGAAAACAAGGCATGGCATATGAAAAACCAAGTTACACGTACATTGGCAATATTGTTACACGGCAAGTGATACATTGAAACATAAATATCTCGAAACAAAAGTGACACTCCCCAATTGAACGTTGTTAGGTCCCATTGATAATATCTTCTCTTGATCTTGGAGGTTCCCCTGTGGACATTCCATTGCCCCCACACTTTTGTCCATTTTTTCGGGCACCCCCTGGCTTTGTATGTAGACTTTTCTGTGACCATACACCAGTCCTTATCTTTACCCCATTCTTCGCTCTGAGCCCTCCACAATCTCGCAATGTTTTATTTTGCCACCATCACCCCCAAGGTAACCCATATTCGCTCCTTGTAGTTCAGGTCGGTAGGGCCCATACATTCAGGAAGGCGAATTTAATATTGCAATCAATCTGCTGCCCCAACGCTTCCTTCATCAGGTTCACCACAAACTCCCAATATCTCTGGATAGCTGTGCACTCCCAAAGTGTGTGGACAAAGGTTCCCTCCTGCCCACACTGCCTTACACAGCCACCATCTGAACTATATCCCATGCAAACCAGTAGAGGCCCAAACAGGTAGGATCTATGGAGACGCTTTAGCTGCAAAAGGTGAAACCTGGAGGAGATGGCCACCTCCCGAGGGGAGGCCACCGCCGCCAGCCATTCTTCATCATCCAATGCCGCTACATCGTAGTCCCATTTTACCCTCAGGCGAGTCAAGGGATCTGTCATGTTGTTAATCAGCTTTTTGTAAATAAATGATATGTCCTTCTCCGGTAGGTCACCATCTAAAACTCTATCTTCGAGTGGGGAGCACTCGGGGAGTGCACTACCTTTAGGGAGAACCGCAAGTAAGGCATATCTAATTTGGAGATACCTGAAATGTTCAGATTGTGCTAGATCATATTCCTGCTGCAGCTGAGAAAAAGGGACCACCTCACCTGACTTCCACAAATCACCCACCCTGGATAGACCTATGAGGTCCCAGCGATCAAAGCCCCTTGAGCGAATCAGCCTGCCCAATTGCTCACTGTGCCAGAGAGGTGTGGCCTGTGTGAGTTTCCCCTCCCATCCAAAGCTTTTGGTAGCCACTTTCCACACATGCACCACATGCCCAGTCGGACCAGTCAGCACAGGCTTCAATTACCGCACATAAAGAGCCCCTTCAAAATTGCCCCCTGGGAGGAGCCATCTGTCGATCTGGAAGGCCGGGTCGCCCTGCGGCCTATACATACATTGGTTGATTGCTGCGAGATGTGATGCCCAGTAATACTTCCTTATATCTAGAAGTTCGATGCCCCCATCAAACCACCCTAGTGTGAGTTTGTGTGTTGCTATACGAGGTGGCTTACCCTCCCACAGCAAGTCCTGTATGATACAATCGAGTTCTTTAAAGTACAAGGAGTCAACAGGGTGCGGAGTATTATGCAACGCATATAAGAATCTGGGAAGGGACAACATTTTGAACAGGGCTGCATGCCCCAAGAGGGACAAAGGAAGCGATTTCCAATGTAGGACATCCGATTTAAGATGCACTAGAGGCAGCAGGAGATTACGATCGTAAAATCTGGACAGATCTTTAGAGACCCAGATCCCCAGGTACTTGAAGCCGTCAGTGGCTTCCGCAAGTTGATAGCCCCGAGGGAGTGAAGGCCTCTTGCCATAGAGGACGCTGATTTAGTCTAATTTATAGAATAACCAGCATATCTACCGAACTCCTGAAATATGTCCAGGACCACATTGAGGGATGCAGCCGGTGAGGCCAGATAAAGCAAAATATCGTCCGCATATAGCGATATACGTTCCTCCCATCCAGACATCAATTTGAGGCCCCTTATGACGGGGTCCTTGTGGACCCACATTGCCAGAGGCTCAAGGGCCATGGCAAAGAGAAGCCGGGACAAGGGGCATCCCTGTCTGGTGCCCCTGCTGAGAATGAAGGCGGAAGATTTCCTATTGTTGACTACTACTTGGGCGAGCTGTTGTTGGTAGAGAAGCCGGACCCAGCTGGTAAATTCGGGGCCAAAACCCAATTTATGAAGGACTGCAAACATGTAGGGCCACTCGATGGTGTTGAATGCTAAAGCAGCATCAAGAGAGACCACGACAGCGGCTTCTCTAATTGTGTCGACATGGCACAGCACCCCATGGAGCCTGCACAAGTTGAGGGAGGTGTTTCTAGCAGGCATAAACCCTGACTGGTCCTGGTGGACCACACGGGTAATGACCCTAAGCAGATGGGAGGCAAGGACCTTTGCCACGTTTTCGCTTCGCAGTTGAGCAACCAGTTGGGTCTGTAGGATGAACACTTATTGGCTGGTTTGCCCACTTCATGAATGACAACGATATGGCGAGCCTCTGATCCTCGGGCAGGATAGCCCCCTTCTTACTTTCGCTGAACATTTCGGTGAGATAGGGTGCTGTCTTGCCAGCTGTAAGCTTGAACAATTCAATGGGCAAGCCGTTAGGGCCTGATGCTTTCCCACTGCGTAAGTCGTGAATGGCTTTTTCGGCCTCCGTAACTGTGATATCTAGGTCAAGATCAGTACGCTCCTCTTTAGTGAGTGAAGGCAATGAAATATCCTGCAAAAGTGAGGCAGCCTCCTCCTCCGTGTGTGTTGTTTGGGACGTATAGAGTGTCTGATAATATTGGCCGAATGCATCTGCTATATCCTGGGGGGCAGTGAGGCTGGATTGAGAGTCTGTTTCTATCCCAACCACAACGCGATGAGCCTAATCCCTGCGATCTAGCCAAGCTAACAGTTTGCCAGCCTTATTGCCAACGTCAGAAATTCTGCTGAGCATAACCTTATGGTGTGACTTGGCAGCCTTGGTTGCCAAGTCGGTGTATTCCTTGACTTTAATACGCAGTTTCTGTCGCCCCTCCACCGAGTCATGTAACCGAAGTGTGTCCTCTAAGTGTAAGATTTCCCCCTCCAAGCGAGTCATATCTGCACCTTTCTCTTTTCGCTGTCCCGAAATCTGAGCCAAAGCCACCCCAATATAACAACCTTGTAGGCCTCCCAAAGCGTTGTCATTGAGTCTACCGACCCGTCGTTCTCCTGGAAGTAGAGGTCAGACTCACTTAAGACCTTGTCCCTGATTTGGGGAGTCGTAAGATACCAGGAGTTAATCGGGGCTGTAATGCCTACCGTGGGCTCCCCTACTTCCAGGCGACATAGGATAGGTGAATGGTCGGAGATTCCCCTGGCCAGGTGCTGTATTTCCTTTACGCTGTTGAGTTGGTGTGCTAGCGTCAGAACATAGTCTAGACGTGACATACTACAGTGTGGGCCTGAGTAGAAAGTGTATTGATGCTCGGTCGGGTGCAGTCCTCTCCAGACATCCACCAGGCCCATCGCTGCCAGAAAGCTGTGGATCTGCGTGCGGGAGGTCGGCAAAGCTGTCTGGGGCCATCGGTCGAGGAAATCAGAGACAATGGAATTGAAATCACCCCCGAATATCCCCAAGGTCTGAGAAGGCCTGGGTGTGCAATCCCGGTGGTACGTAGACAGAGAGGAGATTGAGGTGCCGATCACGATCCGGTAAAAAATTCCCCCGTGCGACTCGTATCGGGTCTTTTTACCGTACGAATCGTCCAAGTGCCGTACGAACTGGCAATCACGATTCGCATGGTAAAAAGTCCATACGACCCGCACCGGGAATCAATCCCCACACGTCCTCGGGACGGAAAATGTGTCCGACACGTCCTCGGACGATTTACCTTACAAACGTAAAAATCCAAGTCCGACCGAGGAATCACGATCCATCCCGTGCGTCCGAGCCTACAACCGTATGGAAAAAACACCGTCCGCACCGAACACCAATAGCAACCATGGAGACATGTGCCCGCATACGCGCCCAACACTCCCCCCAGCCCCCGTACGTCCGACACGTACCCCCCGTATATGTATACCCCCACCCGTCCATGTACACCCCAGTACGTTCCAGTCGTACCCCCACCCCAGTACGTGTCGTACCACCGTCTATGTACACCCCCCCACCCCTGTACGTGTCGTACCACCGTCTATGTACACCCCCCCACCCCTGTACGTGTCGTACCACCGTCTATGAACACCCCAGTACGTTCCAGTCGTACCCCCACCCCAGTACGTGTCGTACCACCGTCAATGTACACCCCCCACCCCTGTACGTGTCGTACCACCGTCTATGTACACCCCCCCACCCCTGTACGTGTCGTACCACCGTCTATGAACACCCCAGTACGTTCCAGTCGTACCCCCACCCCAGTACGTGTCGTACCACCGTCAATGTACACCCCCCCACCCCTGTACGTGTCGTACCACCGTCTATGTACACCCCCCCACCCCTGTACGTGTCGTACCACCGCCCATGTACACCCCAGTACGTTCCAGTCGTACCCCCACCCCAGTACGTGTCGTACCACCGTCAATGTACACCCCCCACCCCTGTACGTGTCGTACCACCGTCTATGTACACCCCCCCACCCCTGTACGTGTCGTACCACCGTCTATGAACACCCCAGTACGTTCCAGTCGTACCCCCACCCCAGTACGTGTCGTACCACCGTCAATGTACACCCCCCACCCCTGTACGTGTCGTACCACCGTCTATGTACACCCCCCCACCCCTGTACGTGTCGTACCACCGTCTATGAACACCCCAGTACGTTCCAGTCGTACCCCCACCCCAGTACGTGTCGTACCACCGTCAATGTACACCCCCCACCCCTGTACGTGTCGTACCACCGTCTATGTACACCCCCCCACCCCTGTACGTGTCGTACCACCGTCTATGTACACCCCCCCACCCCTGTACGTGTCGTACCACCGCCCATGTACACCCCAGTACGTTCCAGTCGTACCCCCACCCCAGTACGTGTCGTACCACCGTCTATGTACACCCCCCCACCCCTGTACGTGTCGTACCACCGTCTATGAACACCCCAGTACGTTCCAGTCGTACCCCCACCCCTGTACGTGTCGTACCACCGCCCATGTACACCCCAGTACGTTCCAGTCGTACCCCCACCCCAGTACGTGTCGTACCACCGTCTATGTACACCCCCCACCCCTGTACGTGTCGTACCACCGTCTATGTACACCCCCCCACCCCTGTACGTGTCGTACCACCGTCTATGTACACCCCCCCACCCCTGTACGTGTCGTAACACCGCCCATGTACACCCCAGTACGTTCCAGTCGTACCCCCACCCCAGTACGTGTCGTACCACCGTCTATGTACACCCCCCCACCCCTGTACGTGTCGTACCACCGTCTATGAACACCCCAGTACGTTCCAGTCGTACCCCCACCCCAGTACGTGTCGTATCACTGTCAATGTACACCCCCCACCCCTGTACGTGTCGTACCACCGTCTATGTACACCCCCCACCCCTGTACGTGTCGTACCACCGTCTATGTACACCCCCCCACCCCTGTACGTGTCGTAACACCGTCTATGTACACCCCCCCACCCCTGTACGTGTCGTACCACCGCCCATGTACACCCCAGTACGTTCCAGTCGTACCCCCACCCCAGTACGTGTCGTACCACCGTCTATGTACACCCCCCCACCCCTGTACGTGTCGTACCACCGTCTATGAACACCCCAGTACGTTCCAGTTGTACCCCCACCCCAGTACGTGTCGTATCACTGTCAATGTACACCCCCCACCCCTGTACGTGTCGTACCACCGTCTATGTACACCCCCCCACCCCTGTACGTGTCGTACCACCGCCCATGTACACCCCAGTACGTTCCAGTCGTACCCCCACCCCAGTACGTGTCGTACCACCGTCTATGTACACCCCCCCACCCCTGTACGTGTCGTACCACCATCTATGAACACCCCAGTACGTTCCAGTCGTACCCCCACCCCTGTACGTGTCGTACCACCGCCCATGTACACCCCAGTACGTTCCAGTCGTACCCCCACCCCAGTACGTTCCTGGCGCACCCCCAACACAACCTTCTAAGTACGGAGCGCACCCCATGCCCCAACATCACAACCGCATGTACGAGTCGTACAAAGCCACACACAAGGACCAAATCGTACAACCAAATGGCCCATGTACACACCGTACACACGCTCAAAACGCACGTACACAACAAGGACAAAACAAAACAACTCAACAATACACCATTCGCAAGGCACACAGCCACTAAACATGGCCAACAACCACTAAAATAACACAATCACTGACCTGCAACTGTCAAAAACAAACAGAGGCCCAATACACCACCACTCCTTATAACACACCCACCCAAAATTCAAACACTGCCACACCCACCCATGGACCAATAAAAAGGGCCCACACACACAAACCATGAGCCTTTGCAACAGACCCACTGCTGCCAGACACCACAGAACCAGACTACAAGCGACACCACATCTTACACTTGCACACCTTCACACGACCACCCTCACAAACACCCTCTCATCACATTCACACACACACACAACCATCCACACCCCCCCCAACATCCACACACCCCCCACACCCACACCATCCCCACCCACACCCCTCACCATGCCCACTACCAAGAATCCAAAGTTCAGTCACCGAGAGTTGGAGGTCCTTGTTGATCAAAT
This sequence comes from Triturus cristatus, assembly GCF_964204655.1. Taxonomy (NCBI): domain Eukaryota; kingdom Metazoa; phylum Chordata; class Amphibia; order Caudata; family Salamandridae; genus Triturus; species Triturus cristatus. The sequence goes on from NC_140593.1 coordinate 207,492,256, forward strand.
CCTCAGAGTCGAGCCACAGATCTTTGGAACATTGGTCAGAAGCACCAGCCAGGCAGCCAAAACAGCCATGTGGCAGACCATTGTCGATGCTGTGAATGCTGTTGCGGACACCAGGAGGACCAAGCAGGATTGCCAGAACAGGTGGTACGATCTGCGGAGGAGGGTCAGAGCCAAGAGACAGGAGGAACACGACCAGGCCAATGCCACCGGAGGAGGGCCCTCCCGCAGACCCGTACAGTACCATCCCTGGGAGGAGAGGGTGATGGCCATACTGCCGGTGGAGGCAGTTGAAGGAGTAGAAGGACTCCGAGACCCGGGTGAGTACACAAACAACGCACCTCACATGGGGGGAACTGCAACCACAACCAAAATTAATAACAGGCACGCAAACACCACAAGCCATCGCATTACTCAACCACACTCCATGAGCAGGCACATGCCACTGCTGCCACCATGCCCCATGCACCCAGCTGGACAATGTCAAGTCACAGGCCACAGAAGACAACAACACATGACACGGTAACCCGGATGGCGGGAGTGTGGGCACCAAGAATCACATAGTGCGACTCCAAAGCAGACAACAATGCCCTCTGCCCATATGGCCTAGGTCACAGCCAGACAAACACTGTGTCCCAACACAGGAATGACTTGCCAGCAAATGGCGGATGCCTTGCATCAACACATGGGGGTGAAGGCACTGTTTTGCACATGCCAGCAGCTAATGAACAGCCAACAGTGTGAAAGAGTGGCAGCACACACCACCACAGCAGCAGCGCACAGACACACAGCAGACAAAATGGGTGCCTGGAGATCAGAAACAAACTCACATCAACAGGCCAAGGGCCACTCAAAGATCTGCTAACAGTGTGTGCCCAGGAAGCTGGGCCAAGGTGACAGAGGGTGACACACGGAGGGAGGGAGAGGGGGACACAGAGGGAGGGAGAGGGGGACTGAGAGGGAGGGAGACACAGGAAGATGGACAGAGGGAGGAGGCTGACACACAGAGGGAGGGAGAGGGGGACAGAGAGGGAGGGAGAGGGGGACAGAGAGGGAGGGAGACACAGGAAGATGGACAGAGGGAGGAGGCTGACACACAGAGGGAGGGAGAGGGGGACACAGAGGGAGGGAGAGGGGGACACAGAGGGAGGGAGAGGGGGACAGAGAGGGAGGGAGACACAGGAAGATGGACAGAGGGAGGAGGCTGACACACAGAGGGAGGGAGAGGGGGACACAGAGGGAGGGAGACACAGGAAGATGGACAGAGGGAGGAGGCTGACACACAGAGGGAGGGAGAGGGGGACAGAGAGGGAGGGAGAGGGGGACAGAGAGGGAGGGAGACACAGGAAGATGGACAGAGGGAGGAGGCTGACACACAGAGGGAGGGAGAGGGGGACACAGAGGGAGGGAGAGGGGGACACAGAGGGAGGGAGAGGGGGACAGAGAGGGAGGGAGACACAGGAAGATGGACAGAGGGAGGAGGCTGACACACAGAGGGAGGGAGAGGGGGACACAGAGGGAGGGAGACACAGGAAGATGGACAGAGGGAGGAGGCTGACACACAGAGGGAGGGAGAGGGGGACACAGAGGGAGGGAGAGGGGGACAGAGAGGGAGGGGGACACAGGGAGATGGACAGAGGGAGGAGGCTGACACACAGAGGGAGGGAGAGGGGGACACAGAGGGAGGGAGAGGGGGACAGAGAGGGAGAGAGACACAGGAAGATGGACAGAGGGAGGAGGCTGACACACAGAGGGAGGGAGAGGGGGACACAGAGGGAGGGAGAGGGGGACACAGAGGGAGGGAGAGGGGGACACAGAGGGAGGGAGAGGGGGACAGAGAGGGAGGGAGAGGGGGACAGAGAAGGAGGGAGACACAGGGAGAGCAAATCAGTCCTTTGGTGTGTGGGAATGTCTGCTCGTCAGCAGGTGGACTGCGTGCATGTAGACAAGGGTGCCCAGTGCCAGAACCCCCCCTCTTCATCATGGCAAAACGCAGGGCCATGTCACAACCTGTACACGAGCACAAGGACAGCCACCTGCATCATATGAGTGTGTGGATCCACTCCATGTGCACATGTACAGTGCTACAAGGAAGGCGCAAACGCATAGCTCGGCACACATGCACACTCCACTGCTGACTGCAGTCACACTTGACGCAGCAAGTAAGACTGTGCCACACATAGTTAAAGGGGCCAAATTGGTGCCCAAGGGACACACACATGCACAAGTGCACTGTGAGTGGAATGCAAGACAGATCCTAATTCCAAGAGGAAATGTGCCAACTTTGTAACGGATGCAACATGGATGTTGCATGGATCAAAAGTAACATTGTCTCTCTCACACACAGGTCAACGTCGTGCTGCACCCCCCAACACTGGGGGGGAACACTCACAGGACCCGGATCTGCAGGAGACCGATCCCACCGGCAGCGACCACTCTCACCACTCTGCGGACGACCCCGACCGACCTGGCCCCTCTGGTGTCCAACCACCTGCAGCACCTGCGTCAGGTACAACCGTGCCAACCACCACCCCCACTCCTGCCACATCCCAGGAGACACCCAGGATCCCTGCCCCAACACCACAATGCAGCCAGGCTCGCCAGGAGGGACACGGTGTCCCGGGCACCCAGGAGGAGGCAGGCGACAACGCCAATGCCACCCCTCAGGGGTCCCGGAGACCCCATGTGCCCACAAGTGCAGGCCAGACGCAAGTGGGCAGGGGTGGTGGGAGTGGAGAGCGGCGGAGGCGCGAGCCTGACCAGTTGGCTGGGGATCCGGTATTTTCACATGTCCGTAACATCCTGGACTCATACCGGCAGGACACCACGGGCATGGCCCAGGTTGTGTCCGTCCTCGAGGGGATCAAGGTCCAGCAGGCCCAGCAACATGCGGAGCTAATAGCCTGTCTACAGCTACACCAACGGAGGATGGAGGACAGACAGGCTGAGCAAGTGACGGCGTCCCAGGGGATTCACGCTGAACTCCGTCGGATGGCCGACACCATGGCCGACCCTCCCTGTGCCAGAAGGCGGAGAACATCACCACCCACAGGGAGGGATCATGAGGAGGAGGAGGAAACATCCGACGGAGCATCCCAGACGTCGTCACGGCCTGCTGCTGAGGTTCCCCGCAGGAAGCCGGGTCGTCCACGGAAAGGACCGTGAGGGTGGCTGCTACATCACCATCTCCCAGGACACCTGGCCTGGCACCTGGCCCACTGGAGCAACAGCATCACAGCATCAAGAGACATTCTCTGCCACATGGCCCTGCTGGTCACTGGCTGACCAATGTTGACAAAGACTGTGGCATGGACTCTGAGGATTTCCAATGGCAAGGACACCAACTCCCCTACTGAACTTTGGATTCCCTAATCCCGGAAAGGCCCTCACTTGGCCCCCCCCCCAATAATAAATCACACTATTATGAGTTGATGCCTGCTGGTAGCATTATTACCTAACATGTGTCTTGTACAGTCTAAACATGCCTGAGTCATCTGTTCACTTCAACCATCCACACCCTGGGGCCTGAGTCTGGCACAGGACACATGGGTCACAGTTTTCTAGGCAAGACAGACATGGAGCACCATACACACCCGTGATGGTCAGAACCAGCTGAGGGGGTGGCCGAACAACCGTGCTGACAGACACATTGAGTACAGCAACAGTCATGCGCAGAGGTCAGGGATCCTGGCCCGTGTCCTGGGGGGCACCCAGGTACGTGTAGACAGGTGGCAGAACCATGTCCTGCAAGCTTGAGTCCGGTGGATGCAGAGAATGGGGTCATGGACAACGTTGGATGCATGGGGATGGCACATGTCACAATACCCACACAGTCATGGACATCATGCCCATTACACAGTCTCAGCACACACACACAGCTTGCATCTTGCCACTCGACACATTGACACATAGCCACAATCAGGGAATACCATGCCAGACATGCAGGATGCACCGTGCCAACACACCAGCATTGACTGAGAAGAGGCACCTTGGAGGCATAGGGACATCTTTAATAGTCATGTGTTTGGGATTGCAGAGGCAACTTGAAGTACACATGAACACATCATGTGGAGTAACATGTGGCTCCAACACTGGCACCCCACTCTGCAGCACAAATGCGTGATAGCCATGGAACTGGCACACAAGTGTCGGATAATAGCTAAATACCCACAGCTGCTCACGGAGAGCCTGCCATACACCATACATCCGCTGATGTGGAAGTCCCACGCCATGTCAAGACAATGTTAACCGTATGTGTCCGAGGGCAGTGTCACACACATTGATGCCTTCATCACAATCCACCATCCCATCACTGATGACTGACAACCAGGCAGCCCATCTATTCAGGTGTACCCAGCTGCATGTCGTGTCCCATGGGGATGCCACATGTCTGCAGAGGACCCAAACCCCGACCGGGGCAGTGTGCACACATCGTGAACAACTGCCACACCCAATACACCCCAGATGCATCCCTTACCCCATGGAGACTTCCAAACGTGTCCGTGCCTGTAACGCTGAGTCAGCCCACGATGCCATGTCCATGAGGAATAGCAGTGCCACAACAATGCAACCAGCAAACGGCATGCGCAGGTACCTGGGGAAGAGAGACACACAAGAAGTCAGCCACAAGAAGCACAGCCACTTGCATGTGCATGTACTCGACACATGTATGTATGACAACATGCTAGGTCACAATTATGTCTGGGGAAATACTACCATCACTGCCACCATCACTCCAGTGACACACCCACACACACCTCTGACCCACGTGCCATACATGCAGGTGGAGACACACATCACAACGCATGCCACACGTGGACCAATGCGTGCACACTCAGACCCTGGTACTCACCACTAAGCAAAGAAGTCGCGTATGAGCCGAGTCCGGATGTCCTCTTGAGGCTCCACATCCTCCACATCACTAGCCCCATTGCCAAGCCCTTCGTCCTCCACGGGTGGATGGTCCTCGTCATCTTGATCCAGGATGAGGGGCACAGCTCTTTCAACTGCCATGTTGTGCAGCATGCAGCAGACCATGAAGATCTTGCAGACCTTCGCCGGGGCATATGGGAGTGCGCCGCCGGTCTTGTGGAGGCACCGGAATCGGCTCTTCAGCATGCCAAACGTCCTCTCTATCACTCGCCTTGTCCGGCCATGGGCGGTGTTGTAGCGGAGCTGGGCCGGCGTGATGGGGTTGCGGAGAGGTGTCAGCAGCCAAGGCATGTTGGGATAGCCAGCGTCCCCTGAATGGAAAGCACATGGATATCGTTAGAACTGGCGAAGCGGTAGTGCTGCTCGGCCAAACAGAATACAGGACAGACAGACTGTACCCACCAACAACACATGCACGTTCGTTGCGCAGCTGCATCATCATATCAGGCATCCCGCTACGCCTCATGATGTAGGCATCGTGTGCTGATCCTGGAAAACGAGCACAGACATGTGAAATCACCATGTTGGACAGACACACCACAAGGGCATTGATGGAGTGGTAGTGCTTCCGATTGCGGTACGCCACCTCCCGTGCGTGTGGTGGTACCAAACCTACATGTGTCCCATCTATGGACCCAATGACATGGGGCATCCCTCCCAGGGCATAGAAACCACGTTTGACCTCAGTCATCTGTTCAGGGGTTGGGAACTTGATGAAGTCATCCAGGTGAATCAACATGGCCTCCAAGAAATCATGCAGCACACCGCTGAACATGCTCTGGGACATGCCACCAACATGGGCTATGGTATATTGGAAGGTACCCGTGGCAAGGAAATGTAGGGCAGCCATTACCTTCAGCTGGGGTGTCAGTGCCGTAGGATACCTGTGCTGCGGTTGCAGGTGTGGCGCCAGTCTCGCCGTCAGCTCCAGAATCAACGGTTGGGTGAAGCGGTAGAGCCGGATCCTGTCATTCTCCTGCATGGTGGCCAAGTCTGGAATTCTTCGGGCAACAGGAGGCGCTCTGCAGTAATTTGGAAGTGACAAGGAAGAGTGAGTGCACTACGAGAACAACTCATGTCTACTGAGCACATGTAAATCTGCCAATACACACATGCCACATAGGGAGTCAGGCATGTGCTACATGCCCAGGACACGTATGGATGCAAGGTGACACTCCTTCCAAGACCCAGCTACACACGGTGATTGAGAACCTCCCCATGCCACGCCATGGGAATAGCTGTGTCCCAGTGCAAGTGAACAGCCCGACGCAAGACAGAAGTGACATACACACACACATCAGCAGAAGTAGGATGCCGATTGTAGAGACTGGTAGCGGAACACCGGAGCCACAGGTCACATGACATTACACTAGGCCTGCCCACACACCTTGCCATGAAGGTGCACATGTCATGACTCACCACACATTCCTTGTGAGGATGCTGACATGGCCTTGTCACGCTACTCCGTGTCCCATGCATACATGTGCACCTCACATCAGATACCACATGTGGCATGGTGTGCGGAACAGTGTGCAATGACAATCTACACACAGACACATGTTGGTTGCTGCAACGGCTGCAGCTTTTGAGGGTGCCACAACATCAACCTGATGTAAATCCCGGACACATAAATGACATAGTCACATTGTGCACTGTGGGTAGTGACAAGTCAGGTGTCATGACCCCTGTACCGGGCATCATGGGACACTTCCGTGTGTTGGTGTCCGTGCCATGCCAGTGACGCTCACCCCAAGTGCGCAGTACGACATGCACACATGTCAAAGGAGTCAAGGGCATGCCTGGCACACATTGCACCCTCACACAGTACACCTGTACACATCTCATCATACATCTGGTGCCTCCTCCACTCAGGAGGCATGTTCCACATCACAGCCTGTCACACCTGTGCCCCACACATGTAGTAATGCACAGACGATGCCTTGATGTCCATTCCTGGACAAGTATGTCCATCCATGGACAAGTATGTCCGCCCTATTCCTACCTGTGTGTCGACTATCACCACAGTGATGTGTACAAACCGGCGTACTGCTGCTAAGAGGGCCTGTGTATGTTCCCCAATCACTGTGGGAGTGCTGCCGCATGTGTACCCATCGTGATGGCGAGCGTACAGGCATTTGTACGGTCCGTACCACAACGAGTACGCATACGCGTGCAGACCCATAGTGATAGTGAGCGTACATGCGAGTGTACGGCCCTCTCACTATGGGTCTGCACGCGTATGCGTACTCGTTGTGGTACGGACCGTACAAATGCCTGTCCGCTCACTATCACTATGGTTCTGCACGCGTATGCGTACTCGTTGTGGTACGGACCGTACACTCGCATCTACGCTCACTATCACTATGGGTCTGCACGCGTATGCGTACACGTAGTGGTACGGACCGTACAAATGCCTGTACGCTCACTATCACTATGGTTCTGCACGCGTATGCGTACACGTAGTGGTACGGACCGTACACTCGCATCTACGCTCACTATCACTATGGGTCTGCACGCGTATGCGTACACGTAGTGGTACGGACCGTACAAATGCCTGTACGCTCACTATCACTATGGTTCTGCACGCGTATGCGTACTCGTTGTGGTACGGACCGTACACTCGCATCTACGCTCACTATCACTATGGGTCTGCACGCGTATGCGTACACGTAGTGGTACGGACCGTACAAATGCCTGTGCGCTCACTATCACTATGGGTCTGCACGCGTATGCGTACTCGTTGTGGTACGGACCGTACACTCGCATCTACGCTCACTATCACTATGGGTCTGCACGCGTATGCGTACACGTAGTGGTACGGGCCGTACACTCGCATGTACGCTCACTATCACTACGGGTACACAGACCCATAGTGATAGTGAGCGTACAGGCATTTGTACGGTCCGTACCACGACGAGTACGCATACGCGTGCAGAACCATAGTGATAGTGAGCGTACAGGCATTTGTACGGTCCGTACCACTACGTGTACGCATACGCGTGCAGACCCATAGTGATAGTGAGCGTACATGCGTGTGTACGGTCCGTACCACTACGTGTACGCATACGCGTGCAGACCCATAGTGATTTTGAACGTCGGCATGCATGTACGGGCCGTTGCCATGCATTTGGGGTGCCCTAGGGCCCGGAAACGCACCGTACCTGTGTGTGATTCTCCTAATTACATAGGGGACAAGTATTAAGGCCTACATGCATGCTGGTTGTCATGGCGACCAGGTTCAAATTTCGATTTTGTTCTGGAAGGTGCACAGCAGAAGTCAGTTGGAATTCTTCTACTTTGTTGCAATGTGTTTGTGGGGCTGACATCATGCAGGAGAATGAAACCGATAGAGAACCCACAGACTGCTAGGTTTGAAGGGATTGGTGGAAACATAGGATGCAAATGTGAGTGACCAATCACTCTGTACTCCTGTGCATGAGACTGGGCAGAAGGCCACATATAAGGCAGCCAGGTCCCATGAGGGATTACTTGCCTGCACATCTTTGCATTTGTCGACCAAGCTGCTGCTACTGATTCCCTGGAACCATGTCAAGGGCTGTGGAGAGGACACAGCCATTCACCCTGGAGGAGAACATGGCTCTGCTGGATGTGATCCTCCCACAGTACCCCATGCTGTATGGGCGACCAGGGTATCAGGTGAGTGCATAGGCCACTGCCACAGACTGTCCCTATGTTGTGACTGTGTCTTCAGGCATTGTGACCCGGTGTGACACACATGCCATGTACTGTCGGGGGGGTACCAGGGGGGGGGTGCCTGATGTCTCCCAGCAGTGCCCTGAGACAGGAGGGGTGTGTGCAGAGTCCTCCCAGCAGTGCCCTGAGACAGGAGGGGTGGGGACCTATCACTAACAGCAGTGCCCTGAGACAGGAGGGGTGGGTGTGGAGTCCTCCCAGCAGTGCCCTGAGACAGGAGGGGTGGGTGTGGAGTCCTCCCAGCAGTGCCCTGAGACAGGAGGGGTGGGGACCTATCACTAACAGCAGTGCCCTGAGACAGGAGGGGTGGGTGTGGAGTCCTCCCAGCAGTGCCCTGAGACAGGAGGGGTGGGGACCTATCACTAACAGCAGTGCCCTGAGACAGGAGGGGTGGGTGTGGAGTCCTCCCAGCAGTGCCCTGAGACAGGAGGGGTGGGGACCTATCACTAACAGCAGTGCCCTGAGACAGGAGGGGTGGGTGTGGAGTCCTCCCAGCAGTGCCCTGAGACAGGAGGGGTGGGGACCTATCACTAACAGCAGTGCCCTGAGACAGGAGGGGTGGGTGTGGAGTCCTCCCAGCAGTGCCCTGAGACAGGAGGGGTGGGGACCTATCACTAACAGCAGTGCCCTGAGACAGGAGGGGTGGGTGTGGAGTCCTCCCAGCAGTGCCCTGAGACAGGAGGGGTGGGGACCTATCACTAACAGCAGTGCCCTGAGACAGGAGGGGTGGGTGTGGAGTCCTCCCAGCAGTGCCCTGAGACAGGAGGGGTGGGTGTGATGCACAGTGTGAGCCTTGATCATTGATTGTGACATTGCCATCATTCCACCTGAGTACCCACTATGGCACGTACTGCCTTTTCCCTCACCAGAGGATGATGTCCCTATGACAGAGGTGCAATGCGTTGTCTGCATTACATGCCATGTAGTAACCAGCTATTATGTTCACATATGTCTCTCTGTGACATGTGGCTGGTGTATTGATGTGGTGTCACTTGTACTTCCTCACAGGTAGGCGCCTCTGCCAAGGAGCAGATCTGGCTGACCGCCGTCAGTGCCGTGAGGCGTGTGGATGGTCGGAGACGGAGCCTGTCCCAGGTGAGGAAACGCTGGCAGGATATCCGGTGCTGGACGCGGAGGATTGCACGGCTCCTGCTGGGGGACTCACCTGAGAGCCACAAGAACCGCGGCCGCCGCCGTCTGACCCACCTCCACAGGCGTGTGCTGCCGGTGGTCTTTCCAGACCTGGAGAGGCGCTTACAGGCGATGCAGCAGGCGGAAGGGGGTAGGTACATGTGCGTTTGTTGTGTGTCACCGGCATTTGTAAGGGCACAGTGGCATTAATTCACTGGCAGGGTTTAAAGGTGCTGTGCCCATCCAGTTTGCCCAAGTGTAGCGCTGCGCCCCTGCCACCCTTCCCCTCCTTGCAATGTGTTCCCTGGTCTGTGTGTAGTCACTCCTTCACAAGGTAATGTAGGCTGGTGCTTTGTCCACGAGAACAATGACTGTAGCATCATGGGTGGTGGTGGTGGGTAACAGGTTGTGGGACCTTGCCTGTGAACTGTCAAGTTCACTGCATGTGGGTTCCATGTCAGTTGGCACTGATGCTGGCTCCAGACATGGGAGTTGGTCTCTCATGTGTCATGCCTTACAGCGCGCATGTCCTATGTAGTGGCCTGTGACATGATGTGCATGAGTGTGCGCTACGCATAGTGCAGGGATGGTGACGTGTGTAGCAGTCATTCCCATTCAGCCATTCAGTAGCATGTAGTTGCGTGCCCAATACTGTCCCCTGGGGCACCTTATCCTCAGTGTTGTTTGTGTCATCATCAACGTGGACACTCTCACTGTCTACAGCGTAGGTTGTGCTCTGTGCCATTGTCCCCTGTCACCATGTATATAGACGTGCTATTATGTACAGGTGTCCACTGTGCAGCCTGACCTGATTGTCCCTCTTCATACTCACAGTTGCCAGTGCCTGTGTGTCTTGTTATACTCATCTGAGGATGGGCACTGGTACCTCATTATTTGTACAGGCGCACCTTTGCTGTTTTGCGTCCAATCTAGCCTTTTGCCTGCCACTGTGTTTATCACCCAGACTATGAGATGTTGGTGCCACCTGTGTCTCAGCAATTAGCATCGTGTGGGGGTTGCTTGGGGCGGGCAATGCCTATGTGTCAAATCCTGATTCCTAATTGCTGGGTCTGGACAGTGTGTGATGTTACTGGACACACACGCAAGGTGCAGTGACCGAGTTATGTTGGGCATGTTTGCAGCATTACCTATGCAGCATGTGTCTCTAGTTCATGGATATTGTCCCTGGTCATAGGTATTTTCACAAACGCTGTGTGGTGCAGAGGCAGTGCAGGATTGTCCCCAGGGCCTGGGTGCTATGTCAGACTCCGTTTCCTGTCATCAGCTATTGTCTCATGCTCTCCATGGTATTTCAGTGGCATGGTGGCTCAACCAACTGTGTTTCATGCCCTACATCGGTACCTTGTTTTGCAGATGTTAGGGATCTGCCTCTTCAGGCTATGCAATGTTGACTATGTAGATTGGACTCATGTGACAGATGTGTACAGGTGTCTGATTAATTTCTGTCTCTCCACCCTGCCCACAGCATCGTCGGGGGACACAGAGGGAGACATGGACACGGACCAGGCGGAGGGACCGAGCACCAGTGGCAGCCGTGACATCGGGGCTGGCACATCGAGTGGGACAGAGGCGGAGGATAGTGTGGCCGAGGACCTGTCGACTGGCACATCAGACTACGAAGCTGACAGGTCCGAGGAGGATGTCTCAGGGTTGGCGGAGGCTGCACCAGCAGCTGACAGTGGAACAACACCTGCCACCGCCCCCTCAGTTCCCACCAACCGCCTCCCACTTGCTCGTGTCCCTTCCCAGCGTGCCCGGTCACCGCATGTCTCATTCCTGCCAGGCACCGCACCCCCTGCCCCTGTCTCCACTGCTGCCGCCAATGCTGAGTCTATGGACATCCAGCGGCAAATGCAGGTTGGTCAGGCTGCGATCCTGAATGTCCTCCATTCCCACGGGAAAACCCTCACCAACATCGAGGCATTCTTGGAGGGCATTCATTCTTTGCAGGCTGACCAACGCAACTTGCTGAGGTCCCTAGACTCCACACTGACTGCAGCAGTGGGTCTCCTGCAGCGCGACCTCCCCCCACCTACCCCTGCCCCATCCACACTTCCCACTTCCATGCCTGTCCCACGTACACCCAGACGTCGGCATGCACCCACCACAACAGACACAGGCACCACACCAGCAGGGAAGGTCCACCGCACTCCTCCTGACACGCACACACAGGGTGAGATAGGCACACCCACTGGGTCGGGGGGCAAACGTGTGACACGCAGCCAGAGTGGGAGTCCGCATTCCACACAATCCACTCCCTCCAAATCCCCTCCCCTCAGCTCTCCTGGCCACATCTCCCCCAAGGACTCCTTCATGGCCGCTCTGTCCCTGAGCCCCACAGTGACACCACCACGCAAGCGGTCAAGGAAGTCCTCGGTCAGGGTGGTTGAGTCTCCCCCCCTGTCTCCACCCTCCCCCGGTGGCGCTGCAACCCATCCCTCTGAACCCCCCCCCTCCTTGGGGCCTGAGGTCACTTCGGGTGCAGGGGACTCCCTGGAGGACCTTGCTAAGGTGTGTAGTGCCATCCTGGCCTCCGCCTTTGGCCATGACACACCCCCTGTGGTTGAGTCCTCCATCCCTGCACCCACAACGCCGCCCCTTTGCCCTGATGTCCCTGCGGTGCCTGTTGCTTCCCCCCCCCCCTGATGCCCTCACCAGTATGGAAGACGATGGCATTTGACTGTGCAGGCAAGGTAGGGGACACACATCCCACTGTGTCCCCCATGCAGCTGGGAATAATTGACTGCCCTATGGCCTTTGTTGACTTTGAACTGCCGTTGATCCACGGACATTGTGCTCATGCTGATTAAAGCTTATTTTTTTTTTCATTATCACACTCCTGCTATGGTGGTATTGGTGTTGGTGGGGCTGCTACATTGTTTTGGGTGGTGTTTAAGGCTTTGGGTGTGTGGGATTTGTAGTAGTGTTCTGCTCTTTGGGGCCACCCTAGGATCTGTGTGCCATCACAAGGTGTTGGCTAACTTCCTTAGGTCATGTCAGCAGTTACTGCATGGTTCAATTGTCCCAGGGTGTATTCCTTCCTCTGTGTACCCAGTTTCTTCCCTGCAGGGTGTTCCCAATGTTTAGCGCAGAGCTGTGTGTACATGAGCTGTGTGTGTGACGGAGCCCTTCTACTTTGGCCATGCATGCATGGCCATGTCTCCACCTGCAACAATCGTGGCATCCTTGGTGATCACTGTACTTGTGTGTGGAGTCAGTTGACATGAGTTCATGGGGACATGTTCCCTTGTAGGCAGTATGGATGTGGGTAATTGTGGCATCACACACATGTGTTACACCCCTCCTGGGTGTGGACACTGCTGGGAGGACTCTGCACCCACCCCTCCTGGGTCTGGACACTGCTGGGAGGACTCTGCACACACCCCTCCTGTCTCTGGGCACTGCTGGGAGGTGTCTGCACCCACCCCTCCTGGGTCTGGACACTGCTGGGAGGACTCTGCACCCACCCCTCCTGTCTCTGGGCACTGCTGGGAGGACTCTGCACCCACCCCTCCTGGGTCTGGACACTGCTGGGAGGACTCTGCACACACCCCTCCTGTCTCAGGGCACTGCTGGGAGGTCTCTGCACCCACCCCTCCTGTCTCTGGGCACTGCTGGGAGGACTCACCACCCACCCCTCCTGGGTCTGGACACTGCTGGGAGGACTCTGCACCCACCCCTCCTGTCTCAGGGCACTGCTGGGTGGACTCTGCACACACACCTCCGATTTCTGGATATGTGCGCTTGGCACATACACGGTGGGGTTACGCACACTGCATTAGAGGTGAGGGTACGTGTCTACTGACACTGGTGTGGTGGGGGTACGCTCCGTACGTCCGCGGGTGTGGGTACGGGTCGTACTTACACTGTTGGGCAGGGGGGTACGCTCCTTGCATTCGTGGGTGGGGGTTCGAGTCGTACTTACACTGTTGGCATGGGGGGTACGCTCCGTACGTCCGCGGGTGGGGGTACGGGTCGTACTTACACTGTTGGGCTGGGGGTACGCTCCGTACGTCCGCGGGTGTGGGTACGGGTCGTACTTACACTGTTGGGCAGGGGGGTACGCTCCTTGCATTCGTGGTTGGGGGTTCGAGTCGTACTTACACTGTTGGCATGGGGGGTACGCTCCATGCATACGCGGGTGGGGGTACGGGTCGTACTTACACTGTTGGGCAGGGGGGTCCGCTCCTTGCATTCGCGGGTGGGGGTACGGGTCGTACTTACACTGTTGGGCTGGGGGTACGCTCCGTACGTCCGCGGGTGGGGGTACGGGTCGTACTTACACTGTTGGGCTGGGGGTACGCTCCGTACGTCCGCGGGTGGGGGTACGGGTCGTACTTACACTGTTGGGCTGGGGGTACGCTCCGTACGTCCGCGGGTGGGGGTACGGGTCGTACTTACACTGTTGGGCTGGGGGTACGCTCCGTACGTCCGCGGGTGTGGGTACGGGTCGTACTTACACTGTTGGGCAGGGGGGTACGCTCCTTGCATTCGTGGGTGGGGGTTCGAGTCGTACTTACACTGTTGGCATGGGGGGTACGCTCCATGCATACGCGGGTGGGGGTACGGGTCGTACTTACACTGTTGGGCAGGGGGGTACGCTCCTTGCATTCGCGGGTGGGGGTACGGGTCGTACTTACACTGTTGGGCTGGGGGTACGCTCCGTACGTCCGCGGGTGGGGGTACGGGTCGTACTTAAACTGTTGGGCTGGGGGTACGCTCCGTACGTCCGCGGGTGGGGGTACGGGTCGTACTTGCACTGTTGGGCTGGGGGGTACGCTCCTTGCATACGGGGTGGGGGTAGGGTCCGTACATATCCGTCCCCACGCTATGTGATGTTTGTGCGGCCCGTACCCAGGCCTTTGCCACGTGGGTGCGATCCGTCCCGCCATTGTTGGGGTGACGTGTGTGGGCGTGGTCCGACTCGTACCCACGCTCTTCAGGCGTGGGTACGGGACGTACCTGTCTGGTTGTGTTGCCGGTTCGCGTGGTGACGGACTTCCGTTGTGGCGGTCGCTGGATTATCAGGACACGCCCCCACCCCCTCGTGGTGACCAGGGCATGGGAGTCAGGTATGTCCAGGCCATGTGTAGTGTGTCACTCATGTGGTTGTTTTGTGGCCTGCCCTGGTAGTGCCACCCCCACCCCACCCCACTTTCCCCCCTCCCTTAGTTATTCTGACCTTCTGCGGCGTCTGCGTCGTAACCTGTAGAGGAGGTGTACTGCTATGAGGGCAGGGATGACTCGTAGGTTCGGGTCCATGTCTGTCCGTCGCGTACTGGTACTCCTTGCTCGCGTCGTCCTGTCGCGTACGGGTCCTCCTTGATCGCGTCGTCCTGTCGCGTACGGGTCCTCCTTGGTGGCGTCGTCCTGTGTGTCCGTCACGTACTGGTCCTCCTTGTTCGCGTCGCCGTCTGTCCGTCGCGTACTGGTGGTCCTTGTTCGCGTCGTCCTGATTTCCCGGCAGTTTTTGGGTGCCGCAAAATATTCACCGTGCGGGGTGACGTCGGTGCGAATCGTGATTCCTGGGTCGTGAATGGCTGGCTGCGTGCGTCCCGACGTCAGGTCGGCGCTTTCCCGGATCGCATTGGTAGGTGTTTTTTGTTCGGTCGGTCTTTTTTACGATTCGTACGGTAATGGTGTACCCGTGCGAATCGTAATTCCATGTTTGTATATTTTGACGACCGGGTACGCGTCGGACGGAGAATATGCTCCGTCCGACGGTTCGTACCCGGTTTTTACCGGATTGTGATCGGCACCTGAGTATGTGTCCCTCCCAGGTCCCGGAGGCGGCAACAAACCTACCAAGGACATCAGTACGAACACAGTCAATTGGCATTGGGAATGACTTCTGGATCATTATGCTTACTTCCCGGGAGCCAGAACCAAAAGCCGAGTGTGCCACCAGCTGAAAACCCTATCGCAACATGGCCTTGCAAGCATTCCCAAGCAAGTGTGTCTCTTTTAAGAAGACTACAATGGGGGAGTGTCTTTTAAAAAATTGGGGCACTTTGCCTGCTTGATATTGTCTCCCAGCACTTTGACATTCCACGACAACAGCTTGAGCCCTTGTCTAGTCGCCGTGCCCATCACGCCCTGTTTCGTGTTCACTCAGTCGCAGGGAGAGCCACCCGTGAGCGCCCCAAGGAGGGGACACATCTTTAGACCTCTTCCCCTTCATCAACAGAAATACCAAAAGCATGTAACCAGTGATTGCCCTTCCACGGAGCCAGTCATATGTGTCATACTTGTGAAACAAAAAACAATACAAGCTAGAACTACCTCCCCCCATCCCTCGCAGGAAAAAGAGCACTGAACAGTACACTGAGTATGGTTCATGACGGAGAGATACTGTGAGCAGGATGCTCACCCCCCAAACACCCAGGACCCAACCCCCATCCCTGCACCCCTGGGTGGCGGATTATGATGCATCAGATCTACTCGCCCAGAGTGTTCTGAAATATACGATGCAATGTGTGTCACAGCCATCGCAAAAGAAATAAATTCAAAACAATAGAAACATACCCCCATCCTCTAATGCCCATCACCCACCCTGCCTCCCTGCACGACGGGCACAGAACCACCCGCCACCCCCAACTTGCAGAGTGCCCTTCACCCACCTGAACAGAATTGGGAACATGATCCAACCTCACTTTCTGGGCCATTAATTTGTGTGAGTACTTGCATCCCCGGCATTCAACCCCATAGTATGTGAATCAGACATAGTGAGAGATATTTGTCAAGAAGTAAAAACAACGATGTCACTTCTACAGGAAACAAGGAGGATTATAGAGCTGGACAGGCAGGATCGATATTGTGCTGGAGTTCAAATAGAAGACAGTTGACAACAAAACAGTCTGCGCCTGTCGAGGCTTTGTGCAACAAGTCATGTGGACCAATGACCAATCACTCGCACTTTTCAAACCATCGATCTCTATCCGACTGAACCCTGCGCCGCTGATTCGCGGCCTGGCTGAGACCCCAACCTCTGGCTTGACCTGCCGTTATTACCATTTTCACCAGCCGGTCTATGAGGACGTTTGCCAACAGTTCGCCAGCCATCGAGCCAGTCCCAAGCGTCCTCGGGTCTCGTGAAGAACCATACTTTCCCCTCAGATTCCACCCGCAGCTTAGCGGGGAACAGCATGGCGTATTTGATTTCTTGGACCCGCATCGCACACTTCACATCCAGGAAGCTATGACGTTGTTTCTGGACCAGTAGAGTAAAGTCTAGAAAGAAGGTGACTTTGCTATTGTCCATGGCCAGCGGCGGGGCCACTCTTGCCGTCTGGAATATGGCATCCCTGTCACAAAAATTAAACACTCTTGCCAGAAGAGGTCAGGGCAGCGCACCAGGCTTGGGCCTACCCCCGGGTACCCGGTGTGCAAGTTCAATCAAAAAACATTGGGATAGACCCTTTGGCTGGAGCCGTTGGAGTATTAACTCCTCGACAAAGAGGTCCACCGCCTGCCCTTCAGCCCATTCCGGCACTCCTAAGATATGGATGTTATTGCGCCGCAGGCGGCCATTGTAGTCATTGAGCTGTAGCGCCATTCCATCCTGCGTGGTTTGGAGTTTAGTCACATGGCGTTTGAGAAGGTCCGTATCGGTCGACAGGTCCTTGGTGGTGATTTCTACACCATTGATGCGTTCAGACATTTTCCTCATGTCCACCCTGATCAAAGAAACCTCTGTGGCGATGGTATCGATGCGGTCTTCCAGAGAGGTGTGCACTGTCGTTATGGCAGTGAAAATGTCCTGCAACTTGGGGTCCGGTTGATCCCCTCTAGGTTTGGGGTTGGATTGCATCTCATCCTGACCTTTCTGCCATGCGACTTTGTCTAACTTTGCTTGTACCGTGCCTCGACCATTGCGACCGCTTGCCATGATGTAGCCAGTGGGTGAGCTATAGCAGAGAAGGGACCAGCTACTCACTGCCGCCTGCCATGAGACCAAGCCCACACCGGCCTGTCGGTTTCCACCAGCAAGGCCCAAACCTGGAAGTACCGCTATGTCAGAGGAGTCCCACAATGGTAGGGGAGCGGGGGAGGATCGAACAAAGAACTTGCAAGGAGCAGAACCAGCTGTGCAGCGTGCAGCACTGCAGAAAGTCTTGACCGTGAGGGAACAATCGGCCTGAGGTGAAATTAGTGTTGGATTCCAGCTCTCCATCCCTTGCAGAGAGTCTATGTGGGTGCTGCCCACATGGCTGATACACTAGTGATCGGCCAAATCCAGACGTGGCGCTTGCCCCCACCACCAGAAATGCTGAGTGTCCTGGACCCTTTGGGTCTCGCCCCCCACACCAAGGCTGTCAGATTGCTGCAGACTCCACTCCACACTTTTTTGCTGTGGCGCTTTCCCCCAGCACCACATCTGCCAAAAGTGGCTTCGAGGCCCACACTCGGGGCCCGATCCCCTGCAGTGGTGCTTGGTCTATCGTCAGAGGCGCCGTTGAGGGCATCGCAGCTGCGGTGCACAGTGCCTCGTTGGTGGGGCCCAGGATGGGTGATGAGGCCAGTATGGAACGTTAGTCCAGGGCCCGCCGGCCTGCAGTGATGCCCAGGAGTGGGGGCAGGTCCGGACCAGCACACAGGGCCAGACGGTACACGATGTGCCTGCGCTGCAGGCTCCGATCGAGCCTGTGTCTTCGCTTTGATGAGATATGCGGACCACCGTCGGCCCGGGGGGGCACACTAGGAAACAGTTCGGGAGTTTTGGGGGCGGCGCACTCACTGGTGGTACCGATGGTACAGGGAGCACAGCACGGCCCCTCCGTCACAGGCGCAGGCCTCAATGCTTCGCCGCAGCCGCGGTGTAGCTTCAGTCCACGCGGCAGGGGAGCAACATGACACTCCCCAGTCCTCTGGCACCGCCACACAGCTCCCGTCGTTTTAGGCCTTTTGAACACCTCCGATCGGACCAATCTTCCTCCCAGCCAACGGGCACAGTTACGGGGCCAGGTGAGATCCAGCACAAGCGATTTGGGCCAGGGCAAGTTGTTTTGTCATACATTTATCTATTGCCTCTATCTGTGAGCATAAGTTACATCTGTAGTTTTCCATTCCATTTTCTAGATGTAAATTCCCCTGTCGAAGTGTTTGCCCGAAATACATTAGGTTTGTTCTAATTGACCCACTGGGCTTGAATTTATTTGGCCCACCTATGTCAAAGACAACACTCTTTCTTTGAAATATTTGAAGTTCATTTTCTACCATGATGTAGAATAAAAAGTTAATTTTGACTCTGCCAATTGTCTGCCTATTGAATTGAATTGGATCAACCACCATTGGGAGGGCAGCTGTGCAACCGGGGAACGTTACCTGGTGGGATAACACCTTCTAATTCACTTTTACCATGCTGGTGATCAGTCAGCGATACCCCGGTAGCACGCGGAACTTTAACTTAAATCATCTACTTGCAGTTTGTACCTTTGGTGTGCATCTACCACTACCCTGTGATTGTCCACCATTCCGTCCATCAACAATCCTTGGATGCTTGTTTCCGGTCCAGGGAGGACCTGGCTTGGCAGTTCAGGCTGGACTGTTCCCACAAGGAACAGGGTCAAGACTGATTTGCATATGGGTGGGTCCAAACTGGGGTGGTGTGGTGAGCAAAAGAATGATGGATTAAACGCAGATCCTTGTGAGTGGATGTGAATGTTTGCATTGTCCAACATTCCATACATCAATTGTTTCTTTTGCATATGTTGCCCTAAGTGGGAGGGGTATGCCCAGACGTGGGTCGCGTGGTCACTACACCGCTGGATTTAAGCTAGCCTTGCTGATGAAGGGTGATGCCCTTAAACCGGTCCCAGGATGCTTGTTTCCGTTTGAGGGAGGATCTGGCATGGCAGTTCGCGCTGGACTGTTCCCACAAGGAACAGGGTCAAGACTGATTTGTATCTGGCTGGGTCCAAACTGGGGTGGTGTGGTGATCAAAAGAATGATGGATTAAACCCAAATCCTTTTGACTGGAGGTGAATGTTTGCATTGTCCAGCATTCTGTCCATCAATTGTTTCTTTTGCATATGTCGCCCTAAGTGTGAAGGGTATGCCCAGACGCTGGTCCCGTGCCCACTACACCACTGGATTCAAGCTAGCCTGGCCGATGAAGGGTGATGCTCTGAAACCGGTCCCAGGAAGCTTGTTTGCGGTTTAGTGAGGACCTGGCTTGGCAGTTTGGGCTGGACTTTTCCTACAAGGAACAGGGTCAAGACTGATTTGCATATGGCTGGGTCCAAACCGGGGTGGTGTGGTGAGCAAAAGAATGACAGATTAAATCAACATCCTTGTGACTGGGGGTGAATGTTTGCATTGTCCAGCATTCCGTTCATCAATTATACCGTTTTATTTCAAGTCCCAGCCTCCATTATTTTCAATGGGAGGCTGTTGTAGTACCAGTGGTTCACGATGTGTAATGCTGGACTCACAACAAAAGTGTTAACACAAGAGTGTAAGTTACTACAAAAGTACAATATGCGAATACTACAACATAATACACTTACTCAAAAGTGCAGCTTGTAATTTAGGCCCTTTGAATGATAAAACTAGATTAGGTAAGGTTTAAGCAGGTGCAATTATAACTGCTTGATGAATTGGAACATAACCTCTCAGCGTCCTAGGTGTTCTGGCAGCGAGCTCCAAAGGGAGAGGACAGCTCCACAGAATAACTGAGTAGCAGCCTTGTGAAATACGACTTGTTTGGGTTCAAGTCATAGATTATCTAGGCTTCTAACTTTTCGATCAGGATGGAGAACCAAAAGGTCATGCCTTGCATGAATTTTCTAGGAACAAGCTAAGTATGAGGTAGGTGGAAGTGTTAACAGGGTCACATTGTGCAAAAGAGAAAGAGCCTTACCCTCCATAACACTGTGCTGAAATCACAGTATTGATTATGATTTGCCAGTTCTGCTGATAATCTCTTCTTTTTCTGCTTAACTATTGTTAACATTTTGTAGGACTTCAAAGCCTGCCCTGGATAGACTCTCCACCAAAATTACGCTCTAATAAATAACACATTTCTTTCTTAGATTTTGCAAAGGCTGTCACAGAAGGCTGACGAACATGCTATAGTGTGATTTATCAATATATTGAAAGCAAATCAGTTACATTATAAAAATAATATCCATACAACTGGACTGGTCTAACGTGATTTGCATTTGTAAGGTGCTAGTGTCAGGATAATTCCAAACTCCAAACAGAATGAGTGTAAAAATTGCTTACTGTGAGGCACAGAACTTCGTAAACCTGCATCCAGTAGTACTGCTACAGTCACATGTCTCTGGGCTCAGTACATAGTCATCTACTAGATAATGTAGTGTGTCCTGGCAATTTGACTCTTTGGTTCGTCTGCAACATTCACTTGCCCAGGACATGAATGGCATTTTCTGAACACACATTTAATTCTGCTTCCTATTACCAGATTCTTCTCCAAACTGTGGTAATTGGGGTGGCAGTAAATTACCAGACAAACAAATTACTAATTTGTTGGTATAGTCCTTAGTTAAGAGGTGGGAAACTCCCTTTGCCCCTAACAATAAAACACTGTCTTAAAGCAATGATGATGATAAGCGCCAAGATACTCCTTGGAGTGAACGTTGCGCTATATAAAAGTGATTTCATTTATTCATTCATCAGTAAGTACCTGGGATGCTACCATCTTGCTATCCTGCCTCATTATAGTGCCTAATTGTAAAGATGCACTAATATAGAACAGCATAAAGAACACTGCCCCTAAACATGGCAGGATGTGTAACTTCAAATAGTAAAGGATAATCATTAGCAAATGTAAATGGAACAGGGCTTATTCTTTTTCCAGAGAAAACGCAGACAAGGCTGTGCCTTATCATTCTACCCAAACATTGCTTGATTCACTCAAACAATCAATCAACCAATCAATCAGTCAGTTTATTAATAAAATACAGATTTACCATGAGATCCACTTTTTAAATATACAAGTACATAAACAATATATATTTAAAAAATACTTTAAAAAGGTAAACATTTTAAAACCATTTTTTTATTAACTGGATTAAATAATAATTGCTATGCATCTTTTCATAAGCGAACCTTGTATTTCAATAACAAAGGTTGCATTCAGGGCAAACAAAAATAACATGCTTGAAGGATTGTCCAGAGTCCCCACAGAGATCACAAAGTCTATTCTCTGGAGCAGTCCCACCCCAACCCCTGTGACAGATTGTAATGACAAAATATTCATACAAAACAAAAAAAAGAATTCTTGAACACAATGTTCCTTATACCATTACGTAGGGCTGGGCAGCACCTCTAAGCAACTGGAAGCTATAATCTCCATATTCCCTTTTCTCCTACAGAACATCATATCATGTTTCATTGAATTGGTCCTAATTCCATGTTTCAAATGGTTCTTAACCCCTTAAGTGCATATGTTGGCAAATGGCCGACACGCACACCTTCCCCAGTACATCAGTCGGCAGTTGCGTGTACTTATCAGGGGTCAACCCAAACCTTCGAACTAAAATGGCCATCATGGCAAAGTAGCTGGTCTGGTCCCCCACCTCTAATGTGAGGAGCGTGTCCCTCACCACTGTGGACATGGACCTCCACAGATTACACCCCTAGAACTGCTCTGGGACCCTGTGCACTTTCAAAGCCACCTCATAGGCTGGCAACTTTTTGTCTATGTCATCCCCCACTTCATAAATGGGCAACATATCTTTTGGGATATGAAATCTGGGTTCATGTGAAAAAACTGCAGGTATGCTGCCACCAATATTGTTGTCGCTGGACTCCACTTGGAGGGCTTTAATATCCAGCTGTCTGGGGCTCAGCTCATTGGCCATCTTCCTTTCCTCCACAGCAGTCTCTTCTCTTCTAGTGCTTGCGCCTTCTCAAGCTTAGTAAGGGCAAGGGTCTTCTCGTTGTCCTTCTCCATCTTGGCAAGCTCTAGCTTTACTTTTCTTTTCTCCCTCTTGTCCTCCAGCTCCTCTGGAGGCAGGTTCTTTGAGAACACACTGCTGCCTGGTCTACAGTGGACTTCTAGTCCTGGGAGCAAATTGTTCCCCCGTAGGCTGCATGACAAAACCCTCTGTCGGGCCATGCTCCGATCCTCCCTCAGGCTCAGATCCCTCCTCCTCATCCACTTCTCCTTCTGGGTGGGCTTCCTATATCCTGCTGCAGGCATTGGCCCCACCCACACAATTGAGGTACCATTTTTATCCGGAGACTTTGGGTTATGCCGGGTGGATGGACGTTTGTGGCTCCCTACAGATTTTAGAACTTTCCATTACAGAAATGAGAGGAAAATGTGTTATTTTGGTTAACGTTTGAGGTTTTCAAGGGATTCTTAGTCAAAAAAAAAACCTGGTGAGACTCACGCAAGTCAGCCCACCCTGCACACCCTTAGGTGTCTAGTTTTCAAACATGTACAAGTTGGCTAAATTTCCCTAGGTGCCGGTTGAGCTAGGGTCCAAAATCTAGAGCTACCCACGTTTTAAAAAAAGATCAGTTTTTGGTGGAAAATTGTGATATGTTCATGTTGTGTTTTGGCCTTGTCCAAGTTGCAGGCACCAAGCCTACCCACAAAAGTGAGGTATTATTTTCATCAGGAGAGTTGGAGGAATGCCGGGTGAATGAAAATGTGTGGCTCCCCATAGATTCCAGATTTATAGGAGCATAGAATTGTAGAACATTTGTTATCACCAGTTGGATTTTGTTGCATTTGTGCCTTTCAATATTAAAACAGTATAAGAAAGAAGACATTTTGAATAATACCATTTAAATCATACACTAATACGAGTAACCAGAAATTAAGAGATGTAGAAAGAACAACTGCCCTAACCTTCAATATTTGGGTCCAGTTCAGAAATACATAGGTTTCCTTGATACCCATTTTTCACTGTGCCTATTTCACTATTTGAATTGGTCTATACTCTGTACTCAATGAAAAGCCAGTGTACGGTGCAGCTCAGTTGTTGGCTCTGGGTACCTTGGGTTCTCAAAGAACCTACAAACCTTATATATACCGGGAAACAAAAGGCTCTAGTGGATGTAATGGTATATGCTTTTGTAAATTGGCCATCATGGCAAAAGGTTACAGATGAAAATGTTGTCACCCATGGCAATTTTTTCCTATTCTCTTTCAATATTTCTTTATTTCAACAGTTATTTTTCTTGGGAAAACGTTGAGGTATCTACACATATGACCACTTGCTGAATTACGAATGTTGTCTACTTTTCGTAAATCTATTGCTTTTCTGGATCATCCATGGGTTTCACACAGGTTCCCACCACAAACTGGAAATAGGTTGGGAGCACAAACTAATAGTAAAAAAGGACTACCTCTTTGAAAAAAGCCAAAACTGTGGCGCCCAATTAGTTTTTTTTATTCAACTCTGCATTTTACTTAAAGTTGGGAAGATGGTGACTTTAGTACTGCAAACAACTTGTGGAAGCCATTTTTAGGGAAAAAAGAGACACTTTTATCTGAAATCTGTTTTTCCTATTCTCTCCAAAAACTCAAAATGTTGCTATATTTTGCCTATTTTCTCAGGACCTTCCAGGAGACTTCACAAACCCTGGGTCCCATTAGAATTTTGAGGATGTCTGAAAAAAGGCAGCAAATTTGGCATTGATACCTTTGTTGGAAATAAATTATGGAGCCCTAAGCGAAAACTACTCCAAATAGTCAAATACGGGCCAAGCACTGGGGGGAGGGGGGCCAGCAGGTAAGGGGTTTTGAGCGTAACAGGACATCGCCATTAGATCAGTTCTTATACTTGAGTAAAGTTGTTGTGAAAAGTGGATTCCCTTCTGCTTTGATCAAATGCCTCTAAGCAGAGTAGACCTCCAAAACATTGCTATTACCTGAGTTAGACCCTCCCACCCCATTGAACGGCCACGCCCAACCTTGAATCTATAGCTTCAAAGGGAGTAAGTGCATTTAAATTGCAGATTTTATTAAACACTTCCCCTCAATTTATTTTGTATCAATAACTTAAATTGCACAAAGTATGGTTGGAGGGATTTTCATGTCATACACCAAAATTAGATGATTAAAATGTCTGCAGCTGAAGGCTCTATAAAATGTACCGAGTGCTTTAGCATGTGCCATGCAAACACTCACATACCCACGCGCTCACCCATACAGCCACTCACACAACTACTCACTCGCTAATAAAGCTGCTCATATAGCCTCTTACTCACCAATACAACAACTTATGAAGCCATACAATCACCCATGCAGCTACTCACACACCCACTTAATTAATCATGCAATCACTCAAACAGCCAGTCACTCACCCATACAGCATCTTAATAGACCTATTGACACACCCATACAACTACACACAGACGCACTCACACACTCTCACAACCACTTACATATTCATTCACTCATCCCTCCAAGCACTCAGATGGCCACTCACTAACCCATACAGCCACTCAGACGGATACTTGCTCTCAATACAGCCACTTGCGCACCTACTGAGTTAACCAAACACCCAGTCAAAGAGCCACTCACTTATACATCCACTTACACACCCTCTCACTCATGCATACAACCACTCACACACCTATGCAGCCGCTCACACAGCCACTAACTCATCCATGCAGCCAATCAATCAATCAATCAATCAATCAGGGGTTTGTAAAGTGGGACTACTCACCTCTGAGGGTCTCAAGGCACTCACACTCCTACTTACTTTCCAATACAGCCACCCACACAGCCACTCAATTACCCATACAGCCACTCACATACCTACTATCACATCCAACAGCCACCCACACACCCACTAGCACACCCATACAGTCACTCAGACATTCACTCACACACTGGTACAGCCCGGTCAAATAGCCACTCATATGTGATATGTTAGAAATGGTATGACTAATTACTAGTACAGAAAGAATAGAAATTTAACTTATGCTGTAGCTTACTATATTTCTTTAAGTCTCTGAAATGGTTATGAAACACAGTCACGGGACAATGTAATAAGTGATGTCATCGGTGATGTCATTATGATGTTGTCATTGATGTCACTGACCATGCCAAGAGTAACGTAATAATTATGGTCATAAATAGCAGTGGACTCTGTTCCACGGGCATAGTTCATGACATTTTGCCAACTCCACACTCTGCTTGGAGCCCGAAGTTCAACGTAAAGCTCAAACTCCACTGTGTGGTGTAGTTTGCCAGCCCCCTCAGTTGACCACCAATTATGTCTTTTATTGCCAGCAAAGGGACATGGTGCTCATGGCTCCACTGCTAACCAACAGTAAATTGGGAAAAACGGCTATTTAATTTTGGTGTGTGTCTTAATTTTTGGAAAACAAAAGACACACAATTGATGGACGGAATGCAGAGCAAATCAAAACATTCACCCCCAGTCAAGAGATCTGGGTTAAATCCATCATTCTTTTTCTCACCATGCCACCCCAGTTTAGACCTGAGCATATGCAAATCAGTCTTGACCCTGTGCCTCATGGGAACAGTCCAGCCTGAACTGCCAAGCCAGGTCCTCCCTGGACCGGAAACAAGCATCCTAGAACCGGTTTCAGGGTTTCAGCCCTCTTCAGCCAGGATAGCTTGATTCCAGTGGCACAGTGAGCCCGGGACCCACGTCTGGACATACCCCACGCACTTAGGGTGAGAAAACAAAAGACACACAATTGATGGACGGAATGCAGAACAAATCAAAACATTCACCCCCAGTCAAGCGATCTGGGTTAAATCCATCATTCTTTTGCTCACCCCCAATTTTTGGAAACTTTGCCTAAAAGGAGACAGCGTGGAATTTACAACTGTCTCAAGACACGCAAGATTGCTGCTTGTGGACATATGTCTTGACCGATGTGTAAAAAAAAATGGGTAAAATAGTGATTCAAGCATTCCCACTTGACGTTTGAGCTAATCTGATAATAAACTATGCAGACATAGCCATCAGCAGCAGGCACAGTCGCAATTGACTCCAGAGGGGTAATGGAACCTCTGCACCTCAATAGCGGCTGTATTTTATTACCCAACTTGGATGTCGGCATTTTAGTTGCTTGTATGACAGCATGCTGGGATATAATTTGACATGATGTAGAGGCGCTGTTTGTGGCTCTCCATGAAAGGTGAGGGGACTGCAATTGCAACTGCGAGTGTCGAGATACACTCATTATGGCCAAGATTAATAGAAACTTCCCTCTTAGCATTAGGTGCTTGATGGGAATCAGTCATGAAAAACACAAAATAATCGGATTGAATGGATAGGAGTGTTCTTGGACTTTGGAACACTTTGGTTTATCTACTCAGTGGTCTAGTTGTTTGCTCTCACCAGTGGGCCACTGTTACCGGGGCAGGGTCGGGAAGACAGTGGGGTGCAGCCTTGACTGGAGTGGCCTTGCGCTGGTGGGAACATCACCTTTCCTCACTGTTCCCGGCTCTGAGTCTTCCTCTCCCAGATGTGTCTGCGCTAAGTGATGGGGAGGCAAGTGAGTGGGCCTGGAAGGTGAAGGGCACAGAGCAGCTGCAGGGGTGGGTCCTGCCCAGCAGTGAGACCTGTGATTAGATAGGAGGGAGTGGCTCCAGCTGTGAGACCTGGCTGACCCTGTGTGCCCCAGTCTCGTTGGTTGAGTTCCTGCTCCTGTACAAGTCGCCCCCTCTGGAGTTTGTTTAGACTTTGTGGACCACTTAAAACAGCTTTCTACTTTGACAGACACTCTTTGCAGACCCTCTGTGGCTACCCTTCTGGACTTGTCCTTTGAAGGTTGAGGTATAAAATGATTGAGCTTGTGGTTGGTGTGTGATTGACCTACTCCGCCCACTTACAGAACTCAGTAGAGTTCGGCAGAGTTTTTCTATAACTGTGCAGAATTCCACGAAGTGAAACTCTGCAAGCTCTGCCCACTCCTAGTCATAAGCAAAATATTGCGTGGTGTAAGTTATAGGTAGTTAAGGTAACCATAGCTGCTGCATTTCAATGGTTTTGTACAAGTGGAATTGGAGCCTAACTATAATGTTCCTGTAACCTTTGTTTTTTTTGTGTGAATTTCTATGTTTTTTTATTGTACTTCCTAACTATAACATCACTGTAATATATATATATATATGTATATATATATATATATATATATCAAGCTCCTTACTTTCCAGTAAATTAGGGCCAGCACTCACGTTGGGTATAAACTTTTACGGTTTATTCACGAGACTCAAAATAACAACAACTTCGTCAGTGTCGACGAGCGCCGTTACCGTGGCAACTTAAATTCAAACCAATTACATGGAATGGACAAAGGACTACTGCTCAATTTCGAGCGCCATCTTGTAACATGTTATTCTTCACACGTACTGCTTCAAAATAATAATAATTCAGCCTGATGTAATGGTCGGGTCAAAATATATCATAATTCATTCAAAACCACGATTAATAAGTAAGTCGCTTCACAAGCCGTGACTCATAGCGCGTAAATTCAATAACATAATTACATCCTAGATGGAATCGCGCTATTTTCCTCCACCACCAGTACGTAATTAATGGCAAAAACATTTCCATTGGGATAGATCTAACACATGGCATGGAATCTATCTCAGACTTTAGTTAGTGGTACATTGAAATTATATGTTACAATCATTTTCTATAGAGAACTGATTAACGCCCTGAATGGGCTTGCATTCAGAGTTCAAGCTTCCTCTTTAAATAAGTTTATGTACATATAATGCCCGTGATCAGTCTATCGCATGTAGTGTCAATCTTAATTCTTAATCATCTGATGTCAACATATCGCCCTGTATGGGCATTCTATAGTGGTTTTGATTAACATCATTACTTATGTAATATGACCAGATCTATTACCGTCCAATAGTCGCATGCAAAATTGCACAGAGTGTGGGCCACCAATTTCTATTCACCTTACAAATGAACTGCAAGTTCCTCCCCGCTATTGAGACCACCCGGATACTTTGTTTGTAGGTCTATAATATAGCGGGATTCCAATCTCCTTAGACTCCTTTCTCTATCACCTCCCCTGATGCTCTTCGGGACATGATCTAGACAGAAAAATTGCAACAGAGATCTATTGCTATTGTGCTTCTTCGCAAAATGTCGTGCAACCGGATAGTTAGTGTCTACACTAGTTATTGCCCTTTGGTGTTCTAAAATCCTCATTTTCACAGGATTGATTGTGCTCCTGACATATCTTAAACTGCACGGACATACCAGGCAGTAAACCACATATGGGGTGCTACATGTCATGAATTTATTTATCTTTCGCTGTTTTAATTCATTCGAAATTTCGTATGTTGTGACTCGTTTGCTTGTGGCACAATCTCTACATTTGCCGCAGGGAAAGGAGCCATGTAATCTCTGTAAACCTGTGTCGGGTTTCTTCATTTCCAAGTGGCTTTCTACTAGCTCATCTTTCAGAGATCTAGCTCTACTGAAGCTGATACTTGGTTTCATAGGTAGATCCCTGCCAATGACCGTGTCAGATCTCAGAATTTTCCAGTTGCTCTGTAAAATGCGTCTGATATCAGATGCCGCATTCGAGTAGCTGGTGATCATGCGAAATCTGTTCTCAACATCTGTGTTATTCGTTCGTACTTTCTCCTGAAACAAGAGCTCGGACCTTGCTTTTTGGGCTACCTTACTTTCAGCCCTTCTTAGAATATCCGTAGGATACCCCCTTGCTCTGAAACGTTTTAGGCTCTCTGACGCTGCCATCTTGTAGTCCTCATCTCGAGAGCTGTTCCGTTTGATTCGAAGTAATTCCCCATAGGGGATACTTCGAATCAAACTAGCGGGGTGACTGCTCTTTCTGTGTAGTATAGAGTTCCCTGCGGTTCTCTTTCTATAGAGTGCAGTGTGCAATGTACTGTCCTCCACAAATACTCGCAGGTCTAAGAATGACACTTCCGTGGTACTCATTTCCCCAGTGAATCTAAGATTTAGTTCATTGGTGTTCAGTGAGGAGACATACTTCTCAGCTGACTCTCTCGACCCTCTCCATATGATGAAGAGGTCGTCAATGTACCTTCTCCAACAGATTACATTGTCAACGCCCCCTTCACTGGTTTCTGCCCAGGCCACCTGCTTCTCCCACCAGCCCACGAATAAATTCGCGTAACTGGGGGCGAAGCAGGTGCCCATCGCAGTCCCCTGTATCTGCCTGTATCTCTGTTCCTGAAATAAAAAGATATTATTGTTCAGACAGAATAGTATAAACTCAATGATCATTTCATTGTGATCCAAAAACTTAAGTGACCGTCCTTTCAAAAAATATTCCACCGCTGTTACTCCATCCATATGTCTTATGCTTGTGTATAATCTGGATATGTCCAAGGTTATCATCATAAAATCCGATTCCCAAGTGATTGCTTGAATTTGGCTTAAAAAATCTTTCGGATCACGAGTATATGATGTTAACTGTGATACTAATGGGGCCAAAAAATAGTCCACATATCTCGATAGGTTCTCTGTCAGGGCCCCTAACGATGAGACTATTGGTCTGCCTGGGGCATTCGTGTTGTCCTTGTGTATCTTTGGGAGGTGGTAAAAGGTCGGGATCCGTGGATGTTTGTTCGATAGGAAGTTGACTTCATCTGTTGACAAGATGCCTTTATTGTGCAATTTGTTAATCATTTTTTCAAATGCCTCTATGCTGTTCAGGTAGTCTCTTTGGCTGACCGGTATGTAACTCTCACGATCATTCAACTGTTTTAAGGCCTCCCTACAGTAGTTGTCCTTCGTTTGTAAGACAATATTGCCCCCTTTATCCGAAGGTTTCACAATAATTTCCGTGTCATTTTTCAAATCCCGAATTGCCATTTTCTGATTGTATGTCAAATTCCATCTCTTTATTTTGGGCTTTTGTGTTCTCAGTAGAAGGAGGTCTTTGTTGACACTCTCCGCAAATACATCTATTGCATCCAGAGGCATCTGAGGGTAAAATTTCGAGCTGGGTTTGAACGGGCTCAACGCTCTTATTTGCGTGATCTCCATCTCCTCTGCCCTGTCCCGATAGCCTCTGTGTCTCAACTCCTGTGTGTTGAATTCCTCTCCAAGTTCTTCAAGGGTAGCCATGGTATCGAGATCTCTAATTGTCAGTCGACCGGTGTCTTCTTCCCCACTGTTTTCTTTCATGGGTGCCCCGGTAGGATATTTCATTTTGAAAAATTTATATAATTTTATTCTTCGTATGTACCTGAACATGTCAATCCGTGTTTGGGTGTACTCGAAATTTTCAGTTGGGCAAAAGGTCAAGCCCATCCTTAAGACTGATTTTTCTGTCTTAGTTAATTCCTTACTGGTCAGGTTGACAATTGTGAGACTCTCTCTTAACGCTTCGTGTTCCTGCCCCTCCTGGTCCTGGTATTTGTTCTGACGTTTTCTGCCGCCCCTCCTTTTGACTCTCTTGCTTTGGTTTCTGGGGGTCTCCCTTTTCCCCCTCTCAGCCAAGTTTGTCGGATTAAGTTGAATTCCTCGTGAAAAGGAGGGGTCTGGACTATGGCTCTTTGGTTCGCACTTCCACCTTCCTCCTCAGACTGCTCGGCGCTTGTTACTTCCGATTCTGAGGTGAAGTCAGGTTCAGTAGTTGGTTTTTTTGTTGTAGATCTTAGATCGCGTCTGGGGGCATCATACTTTCTAGCAAAAGTTAATATTCTGCCTTGTGCGTAATCTCTGGCATCCCTTTCAAATTTCTGTTGTTTCCTTTCTTGGATCTTCTTCTCGTAGGCTATCAGTCGTTTCTTGATGTTCTCTTTCTCCTCCTGATGCTTACTGGTATCCGTTGTTTCCAAGATCGATTTTTCAAGTTCTTCAATCTCCTTGATAGCTTTCTCTCTGTCACGCCATGCAAAGCGCACCAGGATTTTTAACATTCCTTGCGATGAATTGGCTGTAAATGCTGCCCATTCGTCTAGGAGTTCTGGGTCTGGATTTTCGTACGCCGGGACCGTATAGATTCTCAGGCCCCTCGGTACCCTTTCGACATCAATGTAATTTTGTAGGGAAGTGGCCTCCCATCACTTCCTAATCTCACGTTCATGAAGTCTTTCCAGACGTTGGTACTTGCTTCTTAAACTTAGTGGCTCTGCATTAGTGGTACCCTCACTCTGTGGAACCGGGCATGCTTTAAATATATTTGCTGTCACGTCACGGCGCGCCGTTTCACTAAACATCGGTGTTTTTCTATTGCTCGTATCCCAACTCGCTCTGCTGCACTGGTGAAATATAAACCGCTGTCCACTTACCCCACCGAGTACTTCTTATGTAGCTGGATTCATCCGAAGCTCGGGGGCTCTTCTGCGGTTCTTGCAGTGGTGCGGCAGTTCTTAAATATGTCGCTGCTCCGTAGGTCTTGCCTGCTGCCACACTCGTGAGCGGGTGCCCGGTCCAGCGGTGGCAGACCACTATCAAGCTCCATACTTTCCAGTAAATTAGGGCCAGCACTCACGTTGGGTATAAAATTTTACGGTTTAATCACGAGACTCAAAATAACAACAAACGCGTTTCGGCGTCAGCCTTCGTCAGTGTCGACGAGCGCCGTTACCGTGGCAACTTAAATTCAAACCAATTACATGTAATGGACAAAGGACTACTGCTCAATTTCGAGCGCCATCTTGTAACATGTTATTCTTCACACGTACTGCTTCAAAATAATAATAATTTGATGAAGCACCTGAGGAACCTTCATCCGGTAAATATTGCTCGGGAGGAATGCCGGAGGATGAGAGTTGCTCCTGCGCCTTCCGACTCATCGCAGCCGAGCACTTCAAGAGTGAATCCATCAGCACAAAATTTGGACATCGTCCACAATTTCAATTTTTGAAAGTGCCCTGCACTAAATGCACCGCAATATTATGCTTCGGAGAGCAGTCTATAGATCTGATCTGCCGTCGGCAAGAAAGTCACCGTTGCTAGTTTTTTTTATTTATTTTTTTCTCTTGAAGTTCATTGTTTTTTTCCTCCTGTTCTGTTTTTTCCTTTTTTTTGCAGAAAAACCAAAAGAAATTAAAAATTGTTCAGAACCCCCCCCAAAAAATATAAAAGAAGAAAGAAGAAAAAAAAAGTTCTTGCAAGAACTAACTTTCCTGGTTTAAAAAAAGAGCTATATTTGTTTGTTTGTGTGTGAAAGTTTAGATGAATGTATGTGTAGTACATAATTGACTGAATGAATGCATTAGTAGCATATGGTGAATGTATAAGTGCAGAACTATGAGGAAGTGCTGCAGCATCACACAGTAACCTCTTTAACTGCAGTGTGCTGTAGTACTTCCGAAGCACAGGGATGCAACATATGTACATAAATATGTTGCAAATCTATGCTTCTCTTTGCACGGCTGCTTAAACTGCAGCCATGTGGTGACACAGGCACCCTTGCACCATAGTGCAAGGATATCTGTGTCATGTGCTGTTTGTTTTTGTGCAGGAAGACACACCTTCCTGCACAAAAACAATCATTAAAGGCATTTTTCTCCTTCAATGTATGCTGAGCATTGTAGCATGCATTGATTATATAAAAATGTGGAGAAATGAAAACAATTCTCCTTGTTGTGCTTTCCTACACCAAATTTAGAATGGTGCAGCATTCACACACATATCGAGATTTATGATTTCTGATAAATCTAGAGATGTGTCTTGTTCTATGAGTATTCAGTGCAATCATGCACAACAACACTTATAGAACACCCTTTCAACGCAAAGTGGTGTGTATGATGAGGCTGTATTTACATGGAGTAGAAAAAGTGCACAGGGTGCCTTTTCCTCTCTTTGTAAATATGAAAGAGTGTCTTGCGCAATAACTATGTTACAAAAAGTGACATATTTCTTTTTTTAAATTTGCTTGCGAATGATATAAGGTAAGCATAGAGTTTTGTCTGCAAAGATGTTCAAAGAAGAATGATTGAAATGATTGCGGTCCTTCAATAGGTACAATGGGAAATATTATGAACCCCTCAAATCTCTTTTTTTGCAGGTCACATGATATCCGACTACGGTCAGATTTCAAAACTACATAGGTATAAACAGAGTGGTTTTAAAAACGTGTTTAAACTTTGTAGGTTCTTGCAGATCTCTCCAGTCTGCATATTGATACTTAGTTAAACTTACCTTCACAGTAATAGAAATAAAAAATGGTATACATTTTTTGCAGATTTTCTTTGCAATCTAAATTGATGTAAATTGCTTATTTTAAAATTAGGATCTGTGAAATGAAAAGAAAAAAATAGTTATAGCATGTAATAATACATTTTTTACAACACAGCATGATTTCCACAAAGTAATTTGTTTGCCTTTTTTGCTGTTCTCAGAATATATTGAATTTCGCTAGAAATTGTGATTTCAATCGTACTCATCACTTAACAGCGGGCAAAAAAAAAACAATCGGAAAGATTGTTAAGAAAAAAACAACATGCGATTCTCAGTGAAATACCAGAAAATACAAATCACACATATATGAAATGCTACCGGCTAACAAAATGATATAACTTTAACTTATAAAAACTGTAAATGTTGCCGCTTTAAAATATTCACTGAATCAATGACCACCAAAAAGTCCATAATTCAAACATATACCTTTCCTTGAGGCCAAATGGTATTTTTGCACTCCTTTTTTATGTGAATTGTCCAATGGTAGTCCTATTAAATTATAATAATACATTTCTCAGAGAGTGAATTATCTTCCTAAAACTTTGGCATTAAAAATATTAGGTAGGAATTTGGTAATTCACTAGGCAAACGTTGTTTGAAAGCCAACTGGGCATCATTACAAAATGTCCAGCCTTTGTCACATTTTAGATAGGCAGTGTAATGTCCAGATGTGGTGGAAGGACCATCATGGAAAATTATAGCAATTGCTACAAAAGTCCTTCCTGATATTGATAGTTGTGCTGCTACAAATTGCTTTATTAAATTATCCAATTTTCTTCCGTCAGCTGTACAATGTTGCATCATTAAAATTATGTATTTGCCATATTTTGTTAAAAATAATGTGGATAACATTTCTGATTTACATTGGCTACACTCCATGTTTTGATTTGCACCTTTAACTAATTTATTATAAGACACTGATTTACAGTCTGGTAGTGTTAAATACAGAAATATCTCAGTGTCTACATTATGGCTACATGTATACATGCAATTTTCACAATAATGTTCCGATTTGTAAGAAAGGCCAAAAATATTTTCTATTTCTACACCTTCATTTTCAAAAATGGTAAGCATATACATTAAAAATTCCTGAGCATCTTGTTGGATATTTTGTGAAAATTGTGTAGAACCAGAACACACATCCAAAAGATTACGAACATCTGAAACAGATTGTATTTTGCTTGTGTCTGTTGTCAATTTTTCAAAAACAGAATGCAACAGAGAACAAAATCTTTGTTGCCGATTCTGCATAATTTGTTCTTGCAAACCTTCAAGATAAAAACAACATTGACCACTACATTAGCATAGCAGTTGACACCTGAACTATTTTCAAACTGATATCCAACAACCTCTTCAACAGTGTCCAATTTCTTTTTACTTGCAATCACAACATTATATTGTGCTATTCCCTTCTCAACACCTTCAGAACTGCTACTGTCTAACCTTCCTTTTCGACCAACCACACGCTTTTCAAATACAGGATATTGACCTAAATTTGGAGCATACACCCTTCTTAACCTATTATACTCTTTTACACAGTTTGCATCTGCAGTAACCTTTGTCTCATCAAAATCAATCAAAAACAAACCAGATAATGTTCTGACTTGCGACAAAGCAACATATGCCATACCCTCTTTAAATACAGTAGATCCAATGTTCACCAATGCACTGTCTACACTTAATCCTTGAGATTTATGAATAGTCACTGCATATGCCAGAGAAAATGGAAATTGTTTCCTACGGACATGTAAATCTTTAACATGCAAAAAACGAACTGAACAACGACCAATTTCTTTAACTTCTTCAATCTGATCAAATTTAATTTTTAAAAATTCAATTCCTTCTTTTTTCTGATAATTAACAAAATCTACCACTTTACCCATTGCGCTATTAACTAACCCTTTTTCTACATCCAAATTTTGCCTTAAAATTACCTGACAGTTTACACATGCATACAGTGTCTTTTCTAAGCCAGCTGTCTTAGATATTTTTTTTTCTAAAGAATCCAGTTTTGTTTCCAACTTTCCCGTCAAAATAATAGTAATTCTTTCATGCTCTATTTTATCGATGGCTTCCTTTTTTATAATTTCTTCATTTTCCAGTTTCAATAGTTCTTCGTTGAATATGGAACACTCTCGCAGTGTTGGCATTAAACAGATTACTGATTTATTTTCAGCAATTTTCATGTACACTTTTGCAGAAAGTACATTTTCATTTGGAAAGACATTGCAAAGTAATTGACTTTCCAAAGCTTTTTTGCCATGTTTGTAAGAATTCCAATTCTTATATCTTGAAGAATACTTCCATATTCACCATCATTTGACTGTCGCATGTTTGTTGTCAGTTCTTTGTATTCAAAATTAGTCCAAATGTTCACATTACCAACACTACCAAGAGACGTTCTGGTATCTTCATGTGCAAGTGTTTTAAATACCGGTTGTCCTTTTACCAGAGTAAGTTGCAATAGATCTCCAAAAACTATGACGTGTTTTCCTCCAAATAACACGTCATATTCTGTTTTAAGAATTTGTTGCATTCTTAAATGCACAAAGGAAAGCATCAAGTTAGAGACCATGCTCACCTCATCAATAATGAGAAGTTTAATTTTCTTCAAGACTTTTGAAACTTCACAACAAGCTTCTCCAGATATTTTGTGGTATTCCAATTTGTTCTCATGCTCTACTGGTAGCATTAGTAAACGATGTAAAGTAATTCCTTTAATGTTATGTGCTGCCAACCCAGTTGGAGCAGTGACAACACAAGACAAATGCGACTCAGTTGTTTTTTTGCAGGAAACTTGTAATTACTTTAATTAAGAAACTTTTTCCTGTTCCAGCTTGACCACTCACATACATTGAAATGATGTACATGAGCACCCTTTCTTTTCATGAAGTAATCCATGGTCAATCTGCTCTTTCACTTGTTGATATATATGTTTCTGTTCAACATTTAGTTGTTCTTCCAAGTTTCCTAACTGTACTACATCTTCTTGAGCTTGATACATTGCTGTTTCCACCTCATTCATGGCAGTTGCTGCTTCATTTTCAACAATTGTTTGTCCTAGTGGATCTTGACTCAGTGCAGCAGAACTTTGACTGTCTTGAGAACTGTCTCTAGCAATCTCAGCTGCAATTGTAGCTTCTTGATCAATTTCATCATTCAACATTTTCACATAATTTACCAAAGCACTGCATTGTATGCTATCTTTACAAGCATTAAATGAATCTTCATAGCTCTGAAAATCTCCAAGTAATTCCAGATCTGAACGCCATGGTTTGAACATTTGCAAAAGGGCTAAGTAGTAAAATTCCCTTTTATCAGCAGTGTCGCAACTCAGTTTCCTGTGATTAATTAAATTTCCTTTCCTCTGTTTCACCAGACATCCTTCGGAACCAATAACTGCATATTTTCCATCATTGATGTTCTCTGTAGTATTCCGTTTAATAGTGTAGTTTGCAGCACTTCGTAGAGACACATGCTCTCAAGATGATGACTTCTGTTCGGGTAATATGTGTCCAACATATTCGTTTTCAAAATATCTGTACTTTCTGGTTCTTTTTCTGCTAAATATTCAATTTCTTGAACAGATTTCAGTTCCCGATTTCGCATTCCTGCAAGACCTAGACTCCCCCAAATGATTCTTCTACTTTTTGAATATAGACTTGCAGATGATAACCGATCTGAACATTCATATGCTCCAATTTCACAATGCGATAACATCTTCAAACTGAAACTATATAATTTCTTACTTAGAGTCTTCGCGTGAGAAATCTCTTCCCACATTTCTTTCAATTCCGTCTTTTC
This sequence comes from Triturus cristatus, assembly GCF_964204655.1. Classification (NCBI taxonomy): domain Eukaryota; kingdom Metazoa; phylum Chordata; class Amphibia; order Caudata; family Salamandridae; genus Triturus; species Triturus cristatus. The sequence goes on from NC_140593.1 coordinate 207,529,968, forward strand.
TGATTTAGTAATGTTTGACGTTACATACCGAGCAACAGCAATGGAATTGTCCGCAACATACTGAATATCCATGTTAGCATTCCACATGTATAAAAAAACTGGATTGTAGTCATTTATGTATTTTGATTCTTCACTTCTTTTTAAGTTGTAGGTATTTTTCGGAGACTTTCTTGTGATAGTATGTCGCACAGCTGACATAAAACTGTTCACTCTTCCTTTGGATAATACAGGATGTGGAAATCCAAAACGACATTTGGTATAGAACTTATCCTTTGACTTGTACTTTCGTCGACAGTATTTTCCACATCGATGGCTTTGGAATCGTAAGACTTGTTGTTTTAAGTTTTTATGTTCTTTGCTATTGGGTACAGCACACGTGGCATAATCTTTAATGAAAGACAAAACAGTTTCATCTGAATCTGTTCCAAATTTGGGGGCGTCCTTGATCCATAACAACATATGTATATGAGGAGCACCTTGATACTCATTTCTCAAAAAGAAATCCACAACTTCTCCAAGAGGAGGATTCTTTTTATTGCAGATGAAAGACATCATAGCTTCAAATCTATAATTGAAATATCTGCATACATTAACAGGATCCAATGAGCACAATTCTCCAGGTGTCTTGTAGCCAATTTTTTTTATATTGCAATTTGCCTCTCGAAGAAATTCAAGTAAATCATCCCAAGCATACTCAGCACAGCTTAGTGTAACAAACCATGTAGGAGTTCCCAAGTTACGTAGCATACATTTCAGTTCTCCATGACGACGGTACCAATATTCATTAGTCCCTCGCTGACATGCCATCAGATTAATCAACTGAGATTCTAAATGATCATCTCTCTGATGCACTTTATCCATAAAATCCTTAGCAGTTACATTTTGCAGATGCATTCCAGTTTTTAAAATGTGATTTACTGCATATGAAAGTCCAGACAAGTCACTTTCAAACAGAAGATGAAATATATAAGGGATACATTGTCGAAATCTTGGATCTTCTGCATATAATCTTGTTGTCTGATATTCAGATGCAGGAATCTTCACAGGACATTCATCATATCGTCCACCTTTTCCTGTTGGAAACAACTGCGGGAAACAACGAGCTTCCAAACTCTCTTCCCATACACTCACGGGACTTCCTGTTGCTTTTTTCATTTGGAACAACTCAATCGTATTCCCCATCACCTCTTTGGAATGAAGTGGATGTACACTGTAATGTTCATAGATTTCGTCACATCTGGACATATCCATTTTTTCAATTTGTTCACTTAATGTTTCAGTATCTTCTGCTAAATCTATTTCTTCTTCTCCTACAAACACATTTCTATAGTACTCATTATTTTTTAACAGATACAAGGATGCCTTTTGCACTTTTCTAACATCCACCAACTCTTGCCAGATTTTCTTATTCTTAGTAGGAACACCATTAACTAGAATGACTAGTGGCTCATATTCTGCATGGTCTACACCAATAGTTTCAATATTTTTCCTTAAGTCTAAAGGTAAATACACAACCCTTCCTTTGAATCCTCTTTGCAACTCTGATGGAGGTAATTTACCTGTTTTAGGCTCCATACGAACAATAGCTTGAAACGGGTGAACACATTGAATGAGAATAGACTCATACGTATTTAAATCTATCAGCTCTGGAGGAATAGCAACCAACTCTAGATTATTATGAACTGCTCCAGCAGGCATTTTATTCTCATCTAATTTTTTATAACAATATTTGCAAATACGCTGGTCAGATCCCAAATCAAAACAATCCTCTACCAGCAAATAAGTTGCAAATTCCATCCACTTATCATTATCTTCTATTTCACTTTTTAAATACAGATTGACACCCCTAGTCTGATTTTTATAGTGAGTTCGCCAACAACAAATACAAGAAACATTTGGTCTTTCACATGAAATTACCTTAAACTTTGTGATTTCATCCTCAAAATGTTTTGTAATCACAGGTTCTACATTGTCTTCAACATTTTCTTCTACTAATGTCACAGTTTCTCCACTCTCTTGCTGAGGACCAATGTAACAAAACTCAATATCCTCACAAACCTTCTTCACATCTGATACTGAGCCACGTAAAAGAGCACTGTTCAACTCATTTAACTTTAGTGCTGGACTTTTTGCATAATACAATCTTCTCACTAACATCCGCATTTGAGTATGATGTACTGCCAGCATCCTGAAATGGTGAAAAACACTTTCACAAACTTTCCTAGAAAGACAAGCCAGAGAATGACTTTGCAAACCAGTATTTTTTCTCATTCTGCAAGGGTCTAGTCCTTGCAACACCTTAATCTTTTGTTTAACACTTTTTTTTAGTATATGCTCGTAAAAAACTACATAATTTATCAATGGATTCCTGTCGTACACTACAAATACTACTGCAATCCCATATATACACAGGGTGTTGTTTAGGACGTCTCCCTAGAACTTCATCAGCTATCACTTCTTCTGCATTTCTTTCAACCATTTTCTCTTTCTCAATTGGACAACCATCTCTAACTTCGTAAACTCTACCACTGGTGTCAACTGCAAACACTAATTTTTTGCTCTGTAAATAACTATCTTCATTAAAGAAAGGCTCTGAACTGGAACTGTGTTTCCATTCTCCCAAAAAAATATCACAATTTTCTTTCTATTAATTATTCTTTTCCTCCTACTTTTGGCCTTCATTAAATTGATTGGTTTATCTAGTGATCGAATTCTGTTTAATACTAAAATTATTAGTATCCTTTTTACTTCAAAAGCCTTTTCAACAATGTTTTCAATATGCTTCTTCTTTTTATAAAATAGAGCTCTCTTTTTATATTTCTTCACATCTTTCAGCAAATGATGTACTACTCTCTTGTAAAATATTTTTTTTTGTAATTCCTTATACTGATGTTGCCTTCTTTTAGCACACTTTGTCTCCTTTGACTGAATATTAGTTTTTTTGCTTTTCCTCTTATTTTACATTTTTTTTCTAGTTAAAACATTCACTGTGGATTCAGCATTCTGTACATTCTGTTTCCTCCTACAAACATTTTTAATAAATTGCTTTGTGATCTTGCCAGAAGATTTTTTCTTTTTAGCCACATTATCTTGTACAATCAATACTAGTGGTTGACTTTTCTTCAAGTAATTCTCCTGTCTCTGTTCTTTTCTTTTTCTTTTTTTTCAGGCATGATTTCTCTATTTTAACGTTGAAAAACAGTATCTGTAAAAAAGAATCGCAAATAAAAGTATATTAATAACTTTCAAATTCACACTATTCTATTACTGTAAAAACACATTTTAGATAAAAACTGACTAAGAAACTATAGCCATGAAGCACAAGTGTGACGATGGTTAAAACACTACAAGCATAGTGCATACTACTTTGAAACAGTTTATGCCCTAAAGCCTACCTCACTAAAAGAGTACATGCTAACTGACTGAATGATTACAATACTATTAGGAAACAAACTGGGTGTGTGACAGGGTATTTCCTAGTAGTGTATGAATACTGACATGATTATTGATGATGTGAAAGACAAGTGTGAAGGTGATTAGAGACCTACATGCATACTGGACACATGTTTCAATCCATTCATACGTTAAGACCTGTCTCACTCCAATACTATTTGGATACTGATTAAATGATTAGAGTACTGCAAGAAGAATGCCTAGGTGAGTTTATAAGTGTTCGGGTTTTGGCACAGTGAATGGATTACTCCATGGTGTTGAATGGGTCACTAGAGAGCTCCAAGAGGAGTGACAGAGTATTTGCTAGAAGTGTATGAATACTGACTAGGGAATTGAAGGTGTAAAACACAAGTGTGTAGGTGGTAAGAGGACTGCATGCATAGCGGATAGGCATTTGAAGCAATTTGTGTACTAAGGCCTGGCTCACTGCATGAGTACTTGGGTACTGACTGAATGATTAGAGTACTGCAAAGAGAGTGCCTGGGTGAATTTATAAGTGTTTGGGTTTTGGCGCACTGAATGGATTAGTACATGGTGCTGAATGGGTCACTGGAGGAGTACAAGGGGAGTGATAGGATGTTTGCTGCACTATATGTATACTGAGTGGGGAATTAAAGATGTGAAAGACAAGTGTGTAGGTGGTTAGAAGACTGCATGCATACTGGATAGACGTTTGAAGCAATTCATGTGCTAAGGGCTGGCTCACTGCATGAGTACTTGGATACTGACTGAATGATTATTCACTGCAAGGAGACTACCTGGGTGAATTTATAAGTGGTTGCCTTTCAGTGCAGTGAATGGATTAGTACATGGTGCTGAATTGGTCACTGGAGTAGTATAAGGAGAGTGAGTGAGTATTTGCAGGAACTGTATGAATACTGTCTGGGATATTGAAGGTGTGAAAGACAAGTATGTAGGTGGCTAGAGACCTACATCCAAAATGGATAGACGTTTGAAACAGTCCATAGAGTAACACTTGGATCACTGCAAAACTACCTGACTACTGACTAAATCATTAGAGTACTACAAAAAAAAGTGACTCGGTGAATCTTTTTAGGATTTTGGATTCTAGTGCAGTGAATAGGTTAGTACTTACTGCCAAATGATTCAGTGGAGGTGTGCAATTAAAGTGACAGAGTGTTTATTGCAGTTTATAGATACTGACAGAGAAATTGAACGTCTCAAAGGCAATTGTGTTGGTACTTACAGGCCTCCATGCATACTGGAAACACATTTGAATCAATCCATCTGCTAAGGCCTGCCTCACTCCATTAGTACTTAGGTACTGACTGAATGATTAGACTATTGCAAGAAGCGTACCTGGGTGAATTTACAAGTGTTTCAGTTTTGGCACAGTGAATGCATTACTACATGGTGCTGAATAAGTCATTGGAACACTGCAAGGGGAGTGACAGGATGTTTTCTGAAAGTACATGGATACTGACTGGGGAATTGAAGCTGTTAAGGACACGTGTATAGTATGTTAGAAGACTGTATGCATACTGCATAGACATTTGTAGCCCTCTATGTGGTAATGCATGGTTCACTACATGAGTACCTGGAAACTGACTGACTCATTAGACCACTGCTAGAAGAGTGCCTGGGTAAAACTGTAAAGTTTTTCAGTTTTGTCACAGTAAAAAGATTAGTACATGGTACTGGATCAGTCACTGGATGAGTGCAAGATGAGTGACAAGATGTTTATTGAAGTATATAGAAACTGACTAGTTAATTAAAGAAGTGAAAGACAAATGTGTAGGTGACTAGAGGCCTGCATGCATACTGCATAGGGGTTTCAAGCAGTCCATGTTGTAAGGCCTGGCTCGCTGCATGAGCACTTGGATACTGACTGAATGATAAGAGTACTAAAAAGAGAGTGCCTGAGTGAATTTATAAGTGTTTGGGTTTTGGCAAAGTGAATGATTTAGTATATGCTACTGAATGGGTCACTAGAGGAGTACATGGGGAGTAACAGAGTGTTTGCTTGAAGTGTATGAATACTGACTGTGGAATTAAAGGTGTGAAAGAGAACTGTGTAGATGGTTAGAGGACTGCATGCATAGTGGATAAGCATTTGAATCAATGCATGTGCTAAGGCCTGCCTCACTTAGTTTCTACTTGAATATTAACTGAATGATTAAGGACACTTCCTGGGTGATTACATAAGCAATAACTGCCTTCTAATTCTAACAAAACTTGAGAACAGGAATGTTTTTAAGCAGTTATGCATATTCAAACATACAAATGCTTCTCTCACAGTGGTTCCCAAATCACACAGACTCACGGTGTGATTCTAGACGAGCAACAATATCTCTAGGAGTTTACCAAAACTCATTCACCACTGTGGAAGGGGTAAGGGTACTGTACACAACCTACATATTCCAGTACTGCACTTTACTGTCAATGCCTGTCTCATTTTATCAATGCATAAGCAAAGACTGGCTTCTAATGCTACTAAAATGTGACAACAATACAGGTTTTAAAACAGTTATCTGTCAGCAAATACATGATGTTACCAAATCCTTGTTTCACAATCCTTACCCAAATGTACACAGACTCACAGTGTGATTCTAGACAAGCAACACTATCCCTAGGAGTTTACCAAAACTCATTCACTACTGTGCAAAGAGTAAAGGGACTGCACACAATCTACATATTTCAGGACTCCACTTTAGTGTCAATGCCTGACTCATTTAATCAAGGCATAAGCAAAGACTGGCTTCTAATGCTACTAAAATGTGACAACAATACAGGTTTTAAAACAGTTATCTGTCAGCAAATACATGATGTTACCAAATCCTTGTTTCACAATCCTTACCCAAATGTACACAGACTCACAGTGTGATTCTAGACAAGCAACACTATCCCTAGGAGTTTACCAAAACTCATTCACTACTGTGCAAGGGGTAAGGGGACTGAACATAATCTACATATTTAAGCACTGCACTTTAGTGTCAAAGCCTAACTCATTTTATCAAAGCATAAGCAAACACTGGCATCTAATCCTACTAAAACTTCACAACATGACAGGTTTTAAAAACAGTTATCTGTTCGCAAATAGATGATGTTCCCAAATGCTTCTCTCACAGTGGTTTCCAAATGCACACAGTGTGATTCTATACAAGCAACACTATCCCTAGGAGTTTACAAAAACTCATTCACTACTATGGAAGGGGTAAGGGGACTGCACACAATCTACATATTTAAGTACTGCACTTTAGTGTTAATGCCTGACTCATTTAATCAAAGCATAAGCCATGACTGGCTTGTAATGCTACTAAAACCTGACAACATAACAGGTTTTAAAACACTTATCTGTCAGCAAATACATAATGTTAGCAAATGCTTCTCTCACAATCCTTACCGAAATGCACACAGTCTCACAGTGTGATTTTAGACAAGCAACACTATCCTAGGAGTTTACCAAAACTCATTCACTAGTCTAGAAGAGGTAAGGGTACTGCACACAATCTACATATTTAAGTACTGCACTTTAGTGTCAAAGCCTGACTCATTTTATTAATGCACAAGCAAAGACTGGCTTCTAATGCTACTAAAACTTGACAACATGGCAGGTTTTAAAACAGATATCTGTCAGCAAATACATGATGTTCCCAAATGCTTCTCTCACAGTGGTTCCCAAATGCACACAGACTCACAGTGTGATTCTAGACAAACAACACTATCCCTAGGAGTTTACCAAAACACATTTCCTAATCTACGAGTTCTACATTTTAGTGTTCAAAAATGACTCATTTTGCAAATTCATAAACAATGACTGATTTCTAATTGCACCAAAATATAAAAACAGCACATTTATCTGTCTGCAAACACATGAAAAACACAAATGCTTATCACAGAATGGTTTCTACATGCACACACACTGTCAATAAGATTGTAGAAAAAAAGTACTCCCTACACTTTAGCAGGAGAAATACATTAGTCTGATTAAAATCAAAATAGTCTACATACATCCCCTCACAATTAAATAACTCACCTTTCAAGTTGGTTTGTAGATTAAGAAGTATATCAGTCACACACCATATATCAGTCACACACCAGATTTTCCTATACAGAATCTCTGCACTGTGCACCTGTCAGCAAAACCAAAGAATGGCAAAGTTTCCCTCTCATTTTCCACACATATACATGTAAACATCAAATCACATTCCTTCCCACATAAATTCAAAAGCAAAAACCCATTTCTATTGGTTAAACATTTCAACCCTTTCCAAATGACATAAATTTGAACCCTACCCCTATTCTGCCTTCTGCCTGTTACCATAGCAACAGGTCATGGAACACTGAACTGAGCACACAGGTCACAAGTTCAGCACACAATGTTGCTAATCAAAACAGCAAGTGTGCTTGACTTTTCAACATATCAGCTTATCATATATAATGTTCCTTTCACACACTTTTTGTTAACCAATAAGAATCATGTGTTTAAAAAACAGAAACATGCACCCTACCTTTCAGTGTAGAAGGCTGTCAAACAACCAATGATTTCTTGTCTTTTTTCAAAACTGCATCTTACCCACCATTTTAGAAAAATCTTACTTTTCAAACTGCCATTTCATTTACAGAGACCATCTGAGTGCATCCAGACCTCCCTTCAAGATGCTTAGAGTGTAGATTGTGGGACACAGCTATATTTTCTGGAGCCAAAGGTATGCAGAAAACAAAGGCATTCACAAAGACCTAGGTTTGCCAAATGTAGACATTAAATGGATTGGACAGAGAGGGTTAAAGTGGCACCAATTGATGCCATTGGTAAAAACCTTTATGCATATCCAACACCCTGACCTCATAATAGTGCACTGTGGTGGGAATGACCTATGCACTTTGACTGGGGTAGGTCTGGAAATGCTTATGAAGGACACCTTTGCAGAATTGTTTTCACTTTTCCCAAAACTGCCTTTGTGTATTCTAACATATGCCAAAGGCAGAAGTGGAACTGGTCCAATCATTTTTGTTCACAGATTGAGAAAGCTAGGAAACATGTGAATAAATCTGTTTCTGCTTTTCTCCGAGATTATAGAATGGGTTCCATTTACAATAACAATCTGCGCTTTCATATGCAAGAGATGTATAGGAGAGATGGAGTACACTTTACTGATGAAGGAAACAGAGTCTTCCTCAACAACTTTAGACTCTGTATAGGTACTTACTTATAAGTATCAAAAACTCTCAATGAACACAATGGCTCTCTTTAGAGCCACTCAAGAACAAAACACTTAAGCTAGATGTTTACCCCCAAAAATTGCAGGTTTTTTTCCTTGGATCCGCGCACCCAACGCGTTAGGAACCGCGCACCCAAAGCGAGAGGAACCGTGCACCCAACGCGTTAGGATGCGCGACTCCTAATTTTACCGTAAATAAAATAGCCCCTATCACTAATTTTTACTAACCCCATCCCCCGGGGCTTATAAAATAACGTTGGAGAACGTGGGGGGAGCCCCAACGCGATCGGGAGGGTGCGCGCTCGGTTCGGGGAGGATGCGCTTAGGGTGCGCTTAGGGTGCGCGGATCCTCCGAGGCCATATATATCTATGTACGTTTAACTCTAATTTTCTCAGGAACTACTGAATGGATTTACACCATTTAAGCAAAAGTCACGAGTCTGAACTGAGGACTACCTTTTTGCCAAATTTGGTGTAGTTCCGTTCAGCAGTTCGGCCTGTAGCTGCATCAACAGGTCTTATGGGAAAATGCATGGGGAAAACGTGTTTTGGGACCCCTGCTTGACGAATCACCATGAAATTTTCAGGATTGGAGCGGACCAGAGCTGGCCAAAAGTTTAGAAAATTTCACGAAGATTCGTCAACCGGCGCCAGACTTATTGGGAATAGAATGTTGCGTATTTCCTATGGAAAATAGGTCCTAACTATAACTACCTACTGGCGACCGCCAGTAGGTAATATATATATATATATATTTATATATATATATATATATACCCAGTTAAAGGCTCCAGCCGAAACACATAGGTATTTGTAGTTATGCTCAATGTACCTGGCTGTGAAAAGAAAATAAATATGTTTTTTGGATATCATATACTGGACTGTGCCATTTTCCTGTTATATATATATATATATATATATATATATATATATATATATATATATATATATATATATATATATATATATATATATATATATATATATATATATATATATATATATATATATATATATTTATATATATTTATATATTTATATATATATATATATATCACTTTTTCCACAAGCTTTTCAGATTGCCTTAGCCGCACATGGACACGGGCCACAGAATCGGTGCAATAATCAAATATTTATTTTTGATGCCGCCATAACGCGTTTCAACTCGTTGAAAGTTTTGATCACATGGTAACATTGTGGTCATGCTTTACTTTTTTTTAAAAGTGACATAGTGCTGCGTGATTGGTTAGAACTCACACATGATCAAGGACATAGAAATAATATATATACTTTCAAGTTCATTACTTCATGGCATAAATGCTTAGCTGTGATTACCACATTGGAAATACATGTATATACTTTTTATATTTAGTTGTTTTTTAAACATATATATTATTGTTCTCGCGCAAACTTGTATTTTGATAAGAATAAGTTCCACGTAAAAACATTTTTTAGGACCATCACCATTTAAAATCAACATAATTATTTTGTTTGTCTGCTCATTTGTTGTGGTGAATGGTCCTGCTTTGACATCAAGGCGTTCAAATATTTCATCTGTTATTGACCAAATTATTGCTTAAATGCAGCATGTCAATAAATAGTACATACAGGAAGCTTTGTGCAAAATACAATGTCATTGAATCAAAGAGTATATACTATAGTTTTTTTCTCGTCTCTGGGTAATGCTTCATATTATACAGATAAATCTGGAAAATACATATTATCATATGTCCTAATGTGCAAAATAGTGCTAAATAAGTGCAAGTACTAAGTGCTTATGTTAAAAACCTTGTTTTCCTTTCTATTTGTAAATGTTTGTAGTTTTTCCATTGTTGCTTACTTTTTTTACTTTTTTGGCTTTATTTTAATCATCGATCGCCCTTTTTAATTTTGATTATCTCATTTGAATAATTATAATTATGATTTGTCTTTTTATTAAATTACACTTTTTTCCTCCCTTGTCTTTTTTCCTCCCTTGCCATCCTTTGAAAATCCAAATCCTTCAATGCTAAAGGAATGGGCAACGAATAACCTAGACGCATCAATGAACATGGTATCGATCCTTATAAAGTATGCTGAAATCGACCGGATTGTAATTCTAAAAGAAATAGACGAGGTCAACACACTATTGGAAGAAAAAAATGAACAAAAAGATCAAATTAAAAAAGGAAGAGAAGATATCACAGCAAGGCTTAAGAAACATGAAGAATCCATCAAGGAAAGAAAAGTTTTTAAGTTTGCTAGAGACAAACGTGATTATGAAACTGGTCGCGTTTTCACGTTCTCGAAGAAATTCGATAATATTAAACGACGAGCGTTAACCAGCGATAGCAATACAAAAAACACGGCTACTTGCAGTGCATCATTAAATGACAACTTCTCTTCCATTGAAATAAGTAGTGTTGACAGTAGCAATGAATCAGAGGAGAGTTTAGCACAGAAAATGCCTCAAGTACCCACTAGTTTTGCGCCAGGAGAAGAGCTTTCTTTTTTAGTGGAGGACCGCCGGCAAACTCTAAGACCGCGCAACCAAGCGCAGCAACAAGGACCAGAAGGAACCAACGGAGGAAACAGAGGCGGAAGCACAAATTACAGAGGAAGAGGCAGGAGGAACTACAACAAAAGGAAATAAATCAGGTACCTAATGAATTGAATGACAATACAGTAATTAACCTATCTGAAATTACATTGTCAGTCGCGGAAAAACAACTTTTGGCTTTGGGTTTGTCATTTTGTCCAACCAACTGTTTTAAATATACCCAAACTAGAGTGGATGTTTTTAAATTTATTCGAAAGCTCAAGTTAAGGAAACACTTTCAATTAAATCAAGCTGCTAATATTGCTCTACAGAATAGCAATGCACAGGGGTTTTGTTCTAATCTGCAGGCAGCTGATGTAAATACTCTGCTCGCAGTACAAACTTTGGCAGTAACTAACAATTCGGAAATAAGTGATACTCAGGAGAATCTTTTAGAAGCTGGTATTATATGCAATATGCCAGCAACCAGCCCATTTAAACCTGCTTCTACCTTCATTCCCATGATGCCAAGAGATGCGATAGATGTTTTCAATGACTGCTTAGTGGAAGATCTCAAAAAATTAAATAGAGAAGTCATTCAGCATAATCGGCGGAGAAATCATTCTGAGATTCAATATTCTCAACTGATTAGCAAACTTAAAAAACATACTGAAGTCATCATTAACAAAGCCGATAAAGGCGGAAATATCGTTCTCTGGCCAAGAAATATGTACATGGAAGAAGCAGGTTTACATTTAAATGACATCAATTGCTATAGAAAAGCAAACTTTCAGGAACTAAGGCAAAATAAAGATTTTGTTTTTGGTGAATTAGCACAATGGAGACGTGCTGGATTGCTATCCAAAAATGAGTACAATTTTTTAAAAAATGACCATCCGTTGACTCCTTTCCTATATTTTATTCCTAAAGTGCACAAAAACCTGACACCAGTACCTGGAAGACCGATTATATCGGCACAAAAAAGTTTACTGGAGGCTATGTCCAAGTACGTGGATCACTTCCTACATGACTTTGTGGAACATTTGCCTTCATTTGTTAGAGATACTGGTCATTTTTTGAAGAAATTAAGATCAGTCAAATGGGAGGAGGACTATCTTCTAATTGTAATGGACATCAGTTCATTATATACTAGTATTCATCATAAGGATGGCATTAACGCAATTCGCCATTTTTTGGATCAAAGAAGCATTCATATGTACGAACACAATAAGATGTTGACTAAGATGGTGGAAATTTGTTTAACTCGTAATTACTTCCTTTTCAACAAGGAGGTTTACCAACAACTACGCGGAGTAGCAATGGGGGCATGCTTCTCTCCCAGCTACGCGTGTTTGCACGTGGGCTGGTGGGAGGAGCATGTCCTCAAAAGCACCCATAAAGTGAGATTTGATCAACATGTTCTCCAGTGGTGGAGGTTCATTGATGATGTTTGTTTAATCTGGAAGGGTTCACCTGAGTCAGCTATTGGTTTTATTAATGATTTGAATGATAATGCCTTGAATTTGAAATTTACTTCTGACATCAGTAATGAAAAAGTACAATTCCTGGATGTAGAAATATATATAAAAGAGAATAAAATACATACCAGGCTACATAGGAAACCCACGGCAGGAAATTCTGTATTACATGCTAGCAGCTCACACCCTCAACACCTGATACGAAGTATCCCCTTTGGTGAATTTTTGAGAATAAAACGCATTTGTAGCCATAAGGGGGACCTTGACAAGTGTCAGCAAGAAGCTTTCAATAGATTTTTACAAAGAGGATATAAGAATACAGATTTGGTCACAGCGAGAGACAAGGCTAATAGTGTTGAAGTTGCCGTTGAGACAGGGGAGGAGTTTGAAATCTCGACAATTGTCCAGGTCAAAGAAGCCACTAAAGTAACAGCTATGGAATCTATTGATAATATCAGATTGATCACTAACTTTTGCAGACAGGAGAGAAAGATTCGTAAGATTCTTTATAAAAATTGGCCAATTGTTCGGTCTGACATAACAATGTCACAAATCTTACCAAAGCTTCCCAGTCTAACTTTCAGAAGAGCTCCATCTATGAGAGATGCATTAGTGAGAAATAGCCCTGAAGTGACAATCTCGAATACCTGGCTTACTTTGAGATCAGGATTTTTTAAATGCAGTTCATGTCGTGCTTGCAAGTTTGGCAGAAACACTACGGAATATTTAACTGCATTTGGTAGTGAACCTATTAAAATACAAGGACATTATACTTGCAGAACAGATCATGCCGTTTACGTTCTAGAGTGCACCTGTCATTTATTGTATGTAGGTAGCACAAAATTGCAAGTTTTTAATAGGATTCTACAACACCTTAGAGCTGTGGTAAATTCAGACTCTAATTATCCGGTGGCACGACATTTTAAACTTGTTCATAATAACAATCTTGAAGATCTCAAATATTTTGTTATCAGTGCAGTGCCCAAGAATATTCGAGGTGGCAACAGAGAAAAAAGATTGAGACAAATTGAAACGGAATTTATTTTGCTACTCGACACTAAAATGCCCAACGGTCTCAATAACAGCGATGATTTGCACAATTTTCTCTAATTAATAACTGGTTTTTAACATTATTTAATATACTATCTTGGATCCCAGATTTACTATCAATGGTTTTTATCTACCGTTTTATGACTAAAGTTTTCTATAAGTTTTAGATTTTTTATACAAAAAACTTTTTAGGATTTTTTTAGATCTCTTAAGTGGTGATAGTAGCTTTTGGCCTGTTTTAAAGCCTGGGGAATCTTGTCCAGTTTTTGATTTACTTTATATCATAGTTTTTTGAGGAATATGCATTCTGTCTGGACCGATAGCTATTGGTATATATAAAAAAATATATTAATGGAATTTTTGTAGATCTTCTTAAATATCCACAATAGTTTATGTTTGGTTTTAGGAAGTAGAGTGATAATCAAATGATCACTAGCTTCCAAATATTTGCAAATTCATTTATTTTTCCTTTCTATCATTAGAAACATCTGGGTATTAATACTGAAGAGTGGGACGTGACAACTTAACGTGATGATACTAACTGAAAGATTTAAGATAAGGAAACTACACGAGGGACGTTGATTATCTGCTGCAATCTTTGAATGTTTGATTGTTTATATTTTATTGACTGAAATTGTATGTTTTTGCACTTTAGCACTAGATCACTTTTTTGCACTATTTTTGCACATAATGACTTACCATGCATACTGAATCTGATGCATATATTTAATGATTTTTTAGGCCAGTGATGGTGGTTACTTATATGGCGGAAATTTATTTCCAATAGAGATTTTTTCAATTAGAAGTGTGTAAATAACCTTGGCTCTAATGTTTCAAATTAAATATGTATAGGCTGGTTACATAATTTAAAAACACTATGTTCTTATTATTGTTTGGTACTGTATGAGATGTATATTTATGTTCAACATACGACTCCCGTGTGGGAGATACCATCAAAACCAGTTCTGTAACTTAATTCTCTATGATTGGGCAATGGTAATCATGTGCTTTTTTTAAATGTATTATTTAAGTGCACTGATAGGTCCAGCGCGTCATGTGATCAAGACTGCCTGTGTGCAGTCGAAACGCGTCATGCTGGGCACTTGCTCGTATTGATTTTGTATTTTGCACTTGCATTTGCACTTTTTTTGAATCTGCTAAAAAATGAAAATAAAACCGAAGAATTAACTATCCATGCGGTGGTCCGTACCTGTTTGGTGTAATCAAGACGTCGATTACTTCAGGATGGTGGTGTGCATATATATATATATATTCACTGAAAAAACCATAGGTTTCACACATGTTATAGTTAGCTGGACATTTTACTGATAAAAAACCAATGAAATTCCCCCGTTATAGTTACTGTAGGCAACTATAACTCACGCGACCGCAATCCTCTGCTGATGCTAATACTGTATTTAGACACTTATTTGCCCATGTCTTCTTCCATTAAATTTTAGCTATACATATATTACAAATATTTTTTTTTCATAAAGACACATATGTCATCAGCAGAGGATTACGGTCGCGTGAGTTATAGTTGCCTACAGTAACTATAACGGGGGAATTTCATTGGTTTTTTATCAGTAAAATGTCCAGCTAACTATAACATGTGTGAAACCTATGGTTTTTTCAGTGAATTAGCAAGGTTTTTTAAATGCTAATTCCTAACTATAACGTGTGTGAAACCTATGGTTTTTTCAGTGAATTTGTACGGTTTTTTAAATGCTAATTTATTTATGTATTATTTTTTATATATTTATTTTACAATAAACTACGTATTAAAAATTATTATTATTTTTTTTTTTGGTTTTCACCCTGCGAATTATTTTTTTTTTTTTGCAAAAAAAAAAATTTTTTTTTTGTGTTTTTCAGGGTGCGCGCACTGTGCGCGCACCCCCGCGATTTTTAAAAAAAAAAAATTTTTTTTTTTGCCTTCGGAGTCCTTCAGGGACCCCCTGACAAAGGCTAGGGGGTCAGGAACTCTCTACCCTGCCCCCTTTTCACGTTCGCCACCTTCCTTTTTCACTCTCGCACTGAAAACAAACAAAATGGCGGCCGACACTTCCTGATTTCGACCGATTCGAACGTTGACTAACATGTAACCACCAATCAGAATTACGCTCGCGCACGTTAGGGTGCTCGCACGGTGCTCGCACGGTGCGCGTACCCTGCGCGCATATATATATATATATGCTTTTAAATGCTATTTTCTCCGGAAATACTGAACAGATTTACACCAGACCTACAAAAGGCACTTCCTTGACCTAGGGACTACCTCTCTGCCAAATTTTGAGTAATTCTGTTCAGCCGTTCGGGCTGTAGCTCGTTCTAAAGGTCCTATGGAAAAATGCATGGGAAAAACGCGTTTTGGGACCCCCCTTTTATCTCAGCCCCCGCTTGACGGATCCCCCCGAGACTTTCAGGGTAGGAGCGGAGCGTAGCGCCCCACCTATTTTGAGAAATTGGCGAGGATTCGTCGACCGGCGCCAAAGTTATTCAAAATAGAATGTTGAGGTTTTCCTATGGAAACGTGGTCCTAACTATAACTACCTACTGGCGACCGCCAGTAGGTAATATATATATATATATATATATATATATATATATATATATATATATATATATATATATATATATATTTATATATATATATATATATTTTTATATATTTATATATATATATATATATCACTTTTTCCACAAGCTTTTCAGATTGCCTTAGCCGCACATGGACACGGGCCACAGAATCGGTGCAATAATCAAATATTTATTTTTGATGCCGCCATAACGCGTTTCAACTCGTTGAAAGTTTTGATCACATGGTAACATTGTGGTCATGCTTTACTTTTTTTTAAAAGTGACATAGTGCTGCGTGATTGGTTAGAACTCACACATGATCAAGGACATAGAAATAATATATATACTTTCAAGTTCATTACTTCATGGCATAAATGCTTAGCTGTGATTACCACATTGGAAATACATGTATATACTTTTTATATTTAGTTGTTTTTTAAACATATATATTATTGTTCTCGCGCAAACTTGTATTTTGATAAGAATAAGTTCCACGTAAAAACATTTTTTAGGACCATCACCATTTAAAATCAACATAATTATTTTGTTTGTCTGCTCATTTGTTGTGGTGAATGGTCCTGCTTTGACATCAAGGCGTTCAAATATTTCATCTGTTATTGACCAAATTATTGCTTAAATGCAGCATGTCAATAAATAGTACATACAGGAAGCTTTGTGCAAAATACAATGTCATTGAATCAAAGAGTATATACTATAGTTTTTTTCTCGTCTCTGGGTAATGCTTCATATTATACAGATAAATCTGGAAAATACATATTATCATATGTCCTAATGTGCAAAATAGTGCTAAATAAGTGCAAGTACTAAGTGCTTATGTTAAAAACCTTGTTTTCCTTTCTATTTGTAAATGTTTGTAGTTTTTCCATTGTTGCTTACTTTTTTTACTTTTTTGGCTTTATTTTAATCATCGATCGCCCTTTTTAATTTTGATTATCTCATTTGAATAATTATAATTATGATTTGTCTTTTTATTAAATTACACTTTTTTCCTCCCTTGTCTTTTCTTCCTTATACCTGTGGAATATACTATATTGGAGTGTCAGATTGTTTTCCTTCAACAGTTTTTTTCCGTTTGTATCTCTCCTCAGTCTCCAAGGGGTATCTGTATTTATATACATATGTGTCTATAACAGCTTGAATTTATATAAATTGGGTCATGTACGTTCCAGATACTAAATATTGAATACATAAATAAATATATATAAATATATAAATATCTTAAAAGCATACCGTAAAAAGTACGTAAAACCAACTGTTTAAAATATCACTATTTGAGTTGTAATTTATTAGACAGTACTTGGATTTTATAGACAGGTGTACATATCCTCAGTGTTATTCAGACCATCTGGTGACTTAGAGTCCATTTCAAGGATATACCTTGTCTCCAACCTTCGCAGTTTGGCCTCTCTGTTGCCACCTCGCCTACTCAGGGGCACTGAATCTATTAGATAATATTTCAGGCCTTGACACTTGGATTGATAGTATTCCCTAAAGTGCCTTTCAACAGGGTACGTATTGTCGTGATTAGTTATTGCCATGGTGTGTTGTAATGTTCGTTTGTGGGCCTGTAGCTTTGTACTTCCTATATATTGTAGCCCACATGGGCACACCAGGACATAAATAACGTACTCTGTTTTACAAGTAAGCAATTTGGTTATCTTAATCTCTTCATGGCTGAATAATGTCACATATGAGGTTTTGTTAATGCCCAATTGACATGCTTTGCATGTCTTACACCTGAAAAATCCTTTATGGGATTTCAACCAACCGCAATTTTCAATCAATTCGGGATTTGTTTTCATCAGTACATCTCTCATCGACGGTGCCCTTTTGTGTGTAATAGATATTTGATGTGACAAGGTGTGTCCTATTACAGGATCACTCAAGACTAATGGCCAATTGCGTTTGATGATATTAAGCAATTCTTTATGCTATTTACTGAATTCCAGAATTATACAGAACTCCTCCAATTTAGTTTCATTAGCTGGAGTTCTGTTTACCTGTTGACATTGGAGATTATTTGCATATGTCACAGGTTTCGGCTTAATTAGTTCTAATCTTTCTGGAATCATAGATTTTTGTATTGCCCCGTCTATTGTTTTGAGTGAATAACCTCGTGCTAAGAATCTAGCTTTGGATTCTTCCTGGGCCTCTTTCAACGTTGTTTTATTGCTGTTGACCCTCCTCAATCTGAGCATTTCCCCGTAGGGAATGCTGTTAATAAGATGTCTTGGATGGGCACTGCTGGAATGTAGGGTTGAATTCCTAGCAGTTTCCTTGCGGTAAAGTTTTGTCTCAATTTGTTTGTTCTCAATATATACTCTTGAATCTAAGAAATTGACTGTTGTTTTACTTAGGGTAGCTTTAAAGGGTAAGTTGACTGAATTAACATTGATGGATTTAACAAATTCTTGTGCTTCATTTTCAGTGCCCTTCCAAATTACGAATAAATCGTCAATAAAGCGTAGCCAAAGAATTATATTGTTTTTAACAATCATCTCATGGTTCTTGGCGAGAACCAGCTCCTCCAACCAGCCCATGTGTAATCACGCATAGCTAGGGGAGAAGCTGGCTCCCATAGCCACGCCCATTGTCTGCTGATGGTGTAGATTGTTAAACATAAATATATTGTTTGTTAGGCAGTATTCAACCATCTCAATCACCATCCTGCTGTGATTTGTCAATTCACCCAATTCTGTTGTTAGGTAATATTGTAATGCTCTGATACCATCAGTGTGTTTGATACTGGAATACAGTGATGTAACATCTAACGCCATTAATAAGTAATCATTTTGCCACTCAACGTCTTTCAATTTGTACAAAAAGTCACTGGTATCCCGTACGTACGACGTTAATGCTTGTACGTGATGTTGTAAAGATCCACATATTGGGACGTGTGTTCCAAAAGACCCCCACACGCCGAAATAATAGACCTACCCGGTGGTTTGTTTGAGTCTTTGTGTATTTTTGGTATAAAGTATATCAATGGTGTGATGAGGTAATCATTTTTTAGAAATATATATTCATCCATAGTTATTAACCCCTTCATTTTCCAAGATGACTATTTTGTATAATATATTCCTTTAAGTCTGTTCCATTCCGTCTTGTATAGCATTTGGGGTCATTTAGTTGTGATAGGGCTTCTTTTGTGTATTCTATTTTGTCCCATATTACAATATTGCTCACTTTACTGGAGTAAATGTTGATTTAGCCCTGAATGGTGATGGAATTGTTGATTCCTTGGGTGTTTTTGTTGTGAGAATATCACAACCAGCTTTGATGCTCCCACTGTCCTGATTGATTGTTATATTCCCTTCCTTCCAAAGTTCATTTAGGGTGTCCAATAGAGGCTAGGCCTGGGCAAAAATTTCATTCCGTTCGCGGAAATTGCGATAATTTGACATTTTTGCGTTCCGCGGAGAGCGCGAAAATGTCAAAAATTCCGGTTTCCGCAGCTTGGCGATAATTTGTTTCTTGCTCGCGCTGTAAAATGATACATTCTCGCGCGCGCGCGATCGCCTTACCTGAATCCCTGCGTTCGCCGACAAGTTTTCTTGATCCGGTCGCGTTCTCCATGAGATGTTGTATTGTTTTTAGCCATTTGCGCTGTCTCGCGACAGTTCGCGCCCGCAGTGACGTCATGCGTCGCGCGATCACGTCTTTCTTCTCGCGATCATGCACCGCGAGAACAACTCAAAACAAGATGGCCGCGCCCGCAAGCAACCACATGGGTAAGTTGGCGACCCGCAACCATGCAGAAAATCTCGCGAACATGCCGGAAAAAAACTTCCGCATCTTTGCGATATTTCTGCTTGTTTGCGATAATTTTAAACATTCTCGCGATAATTTGCGAAGGTTAATTCCGCAAATTCCGCCCACCCCTAATAGAGGCACATCTTGTGTGTTCGTGTCTCGCATACTTGTACTTTCTTTATTTGCCTCAAACTTGTCTTGCTTCGCATCTTTGGCCAATAACATATGGTATTTTTTGAGTTTAAGTTTACTGATACAGCGATATACATTCCTCCTAGTTCTGGAATAATTAAAGTTACTTTCCGGGCAATATGATAAGCCCAGACTCAATATCTGTTCTTCCACTTTTGTTAAATTGATTGTTGCCAGGTTAATGACGGTTTTATTTGACTCCTTCATATTCATTGCTGCTGTCTCCATCTTCCCCTGGCTTGTTTCCTGGGATTTGATGTGCTTAAGCCTTGCTTTGCACCTATAGTTATATATATATATATATATATATATATGTATACACACACAGACACGCACACATATATATATTCACTGAAAAAAACATAGGTTTTACAGACATTATAGTTAGGAATTAGCATTTAAAAAACCTTTGAAATTCACTAATAAACCATTGGTTTCAGGGACGTTATAGTTAGTTGGACATTTGACTCATATAAAACCAGAGAAATTCGGCCATTATAGTTAGTTGAGCTATCTATAACTCGCGCGCCCGCAATGCACTGGTGATGACGTCACATATTACATCACTCATGACATGGTCAGTGACATCTCTCATGACATCACTGATGACATCTCAAATGACATCACTGATGACATTATTGAAGACATCATCCAGTAAATGTGTGTTTCTGTAAAGGTTAAATATTTTTCATATATATATCTATGCCAAGGTGTATCGATGAATGAGTGGATTTACAAGTGCCTGAATGAATTACTTAGTAGGTGCATGATTGACTGTATAAGTGAGTGATTGAATGTGTCTTACTGAATGCATGGGTTAGTGACTAAACTGTGTGAAAGTCTGTATTAGTCTCTCAGTTGGTGTGTAAGCGGCTGCATGGGTTGGTGAGTAGCTACATGAGTGTCTATATGGGTTATTGATTTGTTGTCTGAGTATCTGTATGGGTGCCTGAGTGTCTGTGTGGGTGGGTGGGGGTGTGTGTGACTCTGTGCATAGATGTCTGAGTGGGAGGAGCCTAGCGCGCAACCAAGATGGCCGCGTAGGTGCGAGGCTCCCGAGGACCTCCGCGACCTCCTGAATTAATCCTGGCGATATCCTGTCCTTGTTGAGGGGACTGTGTTGGGGAACCGGAGCTGAGGCGCCACCCGTTTTTTGGGCTCGAATCGGACCCCGGACGCCGGTGGGAGCATCGATCGAAGGTTGCGGCCTTCTCCTCGCCGGCCCCCCGGATTGGAGTAGTGGGGCGATCCGGGGACAAAGTGAATAATAGCGGCGAGCGGGGCTGGGCGACTGGCGTACCCCGCACTTTCACTTTCGCTTTTGCGCCCTCCTAGCTCTCAAGCGGGGTCGGACTGCGGAGCGGGGTGCGGTGGTGTGGCCTTGTCCAGGAGCCCGGCTGACCCGCCGGCGGTGGGTTGACCCGCGGTTCGGTGGTCGCCCCTGCCCCCCCCCTGGCACCCGTGACTTGGTATAGCGGCCCGTTTGGGGAGCTTGGCACGACGGTGGAAGAGCCAGCATGTCCACCAAACAAGATGGCGACCGGGCGAAGGTGAAGACGACCCGCCGTGGCACGGCGCACCAGGCCAACAGTATGGACCGCTACACGCTCCAGAAGGGTTCTCCGGAGACATCGCGTGCATCCCCGGTGGGCCCGACGGAGGCGTCCGCTCATCCGGTGGATCTGACCCTCCGGGACGTCATGGGCGCCATCGCAGAGATGAAGGCCTCGGTGGACCAGCGTTTCGACACCTTAGCGCAAAAAATAGACTCGGTCCTGGTGGATGTGAGCCTTGTGAGGGCAGACTTGTCCAAAACAAACGACCGAGTCGACTCCCTGGCCCACACCACAACGAGCCTCACGACAGACGTGGTGGCCCTCCAGAAGGAGGTGCGCCGGCTTGGCCAGGCGAGCGCCCTGATGGACCGGCGACTGGAGGACTCCGAGGGTCGGGCCCGGAGGAATAATGTCCGTATTGTGGGGGTGCCGGAGGGACGAGAGGCGGAGGCGGCGGATCTTTTCGTGGAAGAGTTGATCCTGACCCATCTCCAGCCCCGGGGGCTGAGTAAGCTTTTTGCGGTGGAGCGTGCTCACCGGGTCCCCGGGGGCAGACCTAAGACTGGTGCCCCGCCGCGGCCTCTCATTGCCCGGATTTTTAATTTTCGGGACAGAGATGCTATCCTCCAGACCTCCAGACAACAGGGACCGGTCAAGCTTGACAACATGGAGGTACATTTCTACCCAGACTTTACCCCGGCGGTCCAGAAGCAGCGACAGAGCGTTCTTGGTGTTAAACGTCGCCTAAGGGACCTGAACCTCAAGTACTCAATGCTCTTTCCAGCTAAGCTGAGGGTAGAGGTGGATGGTCGCACGCACTTCTTCGACCGGCCCGAGGCGGCTGGGGACTGGCTGGACACTCTGCCTGGAGATCGGGGCCGGGGGGGCGGGGGGGGCGCGGCTGGCGAGGAGGGCCCGCCGGACCAGAATTGAGGGGTGACTGAATAGGCCTTGCTCTGGACGTTGTTCCTTCACCATTTATTGATTGCGTATGTTCCCCTCCTATGGAGGTCGTGCGGGGTCTGTTGGGGGCTTCCCTCCTCCTCTGGGGGACTAGTTAGTATTTTAGCTATGGGGCGACAGGCACACTGCACTTTGGGGGGGCTGTCTGGGCTCATGCAGGGGTGCAGGGAGGGGGGAGTTTTGTTGGGACCGGGGGGTGGGGGGGGTGTGTTGTTTGTTAGCACCGCAGGGCAAACCCGCTGCTATGTTGTTGTTTTTAGGATGCTCGATGGGGGACGACCGATTGTTTCGACGTATGATGGGGGGTAGGGATTTGACTGTGTTGTCATGGAATGTTAACGGCCTGGGGGATAGGATTAAGCGTGGTGTGGTCCTGCAGTACTTAAAACGTATTTCACCAGATGTTGTCTTCCTGCAGGAGACGCACCTTATAGGTAACTCCTTTTATGCAATGAACCGGCGGGGATATCGTTTAGCGGCCCATTCCGGCTTCACCTCGGGCTCGCGGGGGGTGGGTATTATGATCAAGAACTCGCTCCCGTTGGAGATTGATGAGGTGCGCCATGATGAGAGGGGACGCTACACGGTTCTGGTGGGAAGAATGGAGGGTAGAGTGTTTATCTTTATATCAGTGTACGTCCCGCCTGGGTTACAAGCCACCACATTCGCGGACCTGGGGCGCCTCCTTCTGGACCTTCCGAGTGGCCTGCTGGTGGTTGGAGGGGATTTTAATGCGGTAGCCTCTGGGTCTATGGATCGCCATCCCCCTAGGGACCTCCCCCGGGCACAGGCGTGGCTGCCCGGCCTTCTGGACACGCTGGGCCTGGTGGATTGCTGGCGATTAAAGCATCCTGCATTGCGACAGTACACCTTCCACTCGGGTGCCCATGGTAGCCTCTCGCGGCTTGATTACATCCTTGTCCCGGCGGCCCATGCAGGGAGGGTGGGGGAGGTGCGCCATCTGGCGCGGGGTATCTCAGACCACTCCCCATTGTTGTTGCATTTCGATGTCTTCCCGAGGGGGGATGGCAGGGTGGCCCCAATCAATGCATGGTATTTGCGTGACCCCACCATTCGTGCCGATTTGATTAAATCCTTACAGCGATATTTCGATGAGAATGTGGGGTCGGTCTCTTCGGCCATCTCCCTGTGGGAGGCTTTCAAGGTAGTCCTTAGAGGGGAGGCCCTCTCCTTTATCTCCCATGCCCGGCGGCGCGAGCGGGAGGAGGTGACCCGGGTAGAGGCCGAGATTGCAGAACTGGAGGGTGACCTGGGGAGCGGGGTAACAGACGACAAGTTGCATGTTCTACACCTAAAGCAGGCGGCCTATCGGGCCCTCGTCACGGAGGCGGCCAGGGGCCTCAGTAGAGAGCAGCAGGGGCGATTGTATGATGTGGGTGATAAGGCTGGCAAATTGATTGCGTGGTTGGATAAGAGGGAGAGAGCGAGCCGCGTGGTGCCTTTGATTGAGAGTGTTGATGGTGCGTGTGTCACTGAGCCGGAAGCCATTGTCTCCTGCTTCGCGGATTATTTCCGCGAAGTCTACTCCCCGGTTTCCCCCTGCTCGGAGGCAGATTCCCATGCCCTGCTTCGGGACATCGCACTGCCCTCCCTAACGGTGGAGGACAGGGATTCGCTGGACGCCCCTCCCACCTCGGACGAAATTGCCTTGGCTATTCGCTCGGTTGCATCCGGCAAGGCCATGGGCCCCAATGGTATTCCCATCGAGCTCTACAAGCTATGCCCGGATGTGTTGGCGCCCCACCTGCGCGCGATGTTCCTGGCGGCCCACTCGCGGGGTTCCCTCCCGCCGGACCAGCGTCTGGCCACAATTGTGGTGATCCATAAGGAGGGGAAGCCCCGTGAACGGGTCACATCCTATAGGCCGATTTCGCTTTTGAACGCGGAGCCCAAAATCCTCGCCAAGGTGTTGGCCAACAGGTTGGTTGGCGTGGTGGGCGATTTGGTCCACCAAGACCAATCTGGCTTTATACCGCACCGCAACACGGCGCTCAATCTGCGGCGCTTGCACGGGGTGCTCGCGCGTGTCCCATTTGTGCGGGAGCCGGCCATCTTGGCGTCCTTGGACGCCACCATGGCGTTCGATACGCTTGAATGGCCATACATCTGGGCGATGCTGGCGAAATTCGGGTTTGGCCCGGGTTTCATTAGCTGGGTCAAATTGCTATATTCGGGCCCATTGGCGCAGGTGGTAGTGAATGGGCGAGTCTCGGCCCCATTCGCGCTGGGGAGGGGTACGCGACAGGGTTGCCCCCTGTCGCCTCTCCTGTTTGCCCTGGCCCTGGAGCCCCTGGCGGAGTGGCTGCGGTGGCACCCTTCTATCCGTGGTCTCCGCTGGACCCCCGAGCATGAGGACCGTGTGTCCCTCTATGCTGACGATATCCTTCTGTATCTCGCCTCCCCGCGTAAATCACTGATCGTCCTGGTTGATGTTTTGCGCTCATTCGGTCGCAACTCAGGCCTGGTCATCAACTGGGCGAAATCCTGTGTCTATGTGCTTTCCGGGGAGGCTCCGGCCCTACCACGGGACTGTCCGATCCAGATTGCCTCCCAAGGTTTTCGGTACCTGGGTATCTATATCACTCTTGACCCGGAGGCCCGCTATGAGCGGAATTTGCTACCCCCCCTCCGGCGCTTGAGGGAGGACGTGGTGCGCTGGCGGCGTCTGCCGCTCTCGCCTCTCGGCCGAGCGGCCTTGTTTAAAATGATGTCCCTGCCACGCTTCCTCTACGCCCTCCAGAATACTATGGACTTGGTCCCGGCACGCTATTTCCGTGAGGTGGAGGGCCTCCAGCGGCGCCTGTTCTGGGACGGGAGGCCGCGCATTGCTCTGGCTAAATTGACGCTCCCGTGGTACGATGGGGGGGTCGCCCTCCCTGACATTAAACGGTATTACTGGGCCTCCCAACTAGCTGCAATTAATCATGGCCTTTACGGGCCCGCCTTGAACCCGGCATTTGAGATGGATAAGATGCTCCTGCCCGGTGGCGATTACAATCGAGCGCTCTACGCTGGCGCGCCCGACTCCCGTTTGACGGGACCGACGCGTGTCATGGTGCGTGTCTGGCACGCGGCTAATGCAGCTATGGGGTGGAAGGACCGTTTGACCCGGGCGTCACCGCTGTATGCGTCTGAGAGGTTGGGCTCCCTGTGGACGTCGAAGGGCTTCGAGAAGTGGGACACGATCGGAATCAGCACGGTGGGAGATCTCTGGACGAGGGGGGGATTCAAAACTTTTGAGACGCTGCAGGCGGAGTTCCAGCTGCAGGGCAGTGAGTACTTTCGGTACCTACAGGTCCGCCATGCGCTGGGCTCCGTCTTCCCGGATGTCGCATCCATTCCGGAGTCTTCCCCCCTGGAGGACAGAGTCCTAGATGGCCATGTCCCGGACAGCACGATCTCCCTCATATACAAAAAACTGATCAACGATAGATCGTGCCTGCTGACTAGTCTCCGCGTGGCTTGGGTTGCCGACGGGCTGGAGCTGGACGACGAGGATTGGATTTCCGCGGTGGCCTCTCCGAAAGAGGTGGCCATCCCGGCTCGCCTTCGTTTCGTCCAGCTCAAGATCCTTCACCGGGTTTACGTGACGGGGCCAAGGCTTCTGCGTATGGGTTTTGCTGGTGACGGAATGTGTAAGCGTGGCTGTGGTGCGTTGGCGATTTTCATGCATATACTGTGGGAGTGCCCGAAGGTGGAGCGATTCTGGCGTGGTGTGCATGAGGTCCTGCGTGTGGTTACGCGTGTCGCGCTGCTGCCTGAAGCGAGGAGATGCTTGCTGAATGTATGGGAACCGAATGACTATTCGGTCCCGCAGACGCGGTGGGTGACTCTGGGATACATGATAGCCAAGCGCGACATTGCTCAACTGTGGGGATCCCAGAGGCCCCCTGCGGTGTCGGCCTGGAAAGAGCATATGGATTGGTGTATGTTTCGTGAAAAGGTGGTGTATGTGGCGAGAGGTAAGCCTGGGGCGTGGGTGAAACTCTGGGGCCCCTGGAACGCCTACCGCGGGGGTATTTGTGAGCCACCACTGCTACCGGCTGCCTCGCCTGCTCCGTCTCCCTAGACGGCCCCCCTCCCTCGGCCGCGGGCGCGCGGTCCCCCAGTCCCTGATCTATTCCCATTCCCCTCTCCAGAGTTCTACTGCTGGTTTGGATCCCCCACTTATGGAGCACGTGCTGTCACTTTGGATCGCGGGTTGCCTTGCGGGTGTGGTTTTTTGGTGTTGTTTTGTTTCATGAAAAGGGAACCGTACTGTGGGCTTGGAGCTGTGTGGCCTGCACCATTGATTACTCCTGTTTCACTGCTCTGCACTGCCGAGAGACTTTTACCGTATGTATGCAATATGCTTTTGTCATTCTAGCGGCCGGCCGGATGGTTGTAGGCCCATACCTGTAACTTTTACAAACTGCAATAAACGGTTTCAAAAAAAAAAAAAAAAAAAAAAAAAAAAATAGATGTCTGAGTGGTTGATTCACTGGTTGTATGGATTGCATCTGGGAAGGGCTGTATGGGTGAGCTAGTGTGTGTATGGGTGTGTTGGTGAGTGAATGAATGTCTCAGTGGTATATGTGTGAGTAACTACATATGTTTTAAGGCAGTATATGTGAGTGTTGGAGTATATAAATGACTATACGTGAGAGTAAGTTATTTGAAGATTGGGTGTATAAATGAGTGTCTGCTTGTATCAGTGATTGTATAAGACAGTAAGAATGTGTTAGTGTCTGCATAAATGAATGATGTGGTGTGTGTATAAATAACAGAGTTGGTGTGTATAACTGTATACATGAGTAAATGGGTATGTGATTGACTCTTTGCATGACTGACTACGAGTGTGACTGTAGGTGTTAGACGATAAGACTTCCAGTCCCACAATGCATCTGGAGGGTAGGTGAAAAGTGTGCCTTCCCATACTGCACCGGGAACGCATCAGCTGATTAACTTATAAGCAAACCAATGAGAATCCTGGGTGCTTGGCTTTGATTTCCTGTTTCCTGTGTATTGAGCCACGCCTTGATCGACCTAGAAGTTCACCCGACCTTCTCTCCCTGAGGCCGGATGTAGAGTCCATTTCGGATATAGTTGTGAACCTTGTAGTCTGTGTCGTGTCGCGAGACTACTCAAGAGAACCTAGAAAACTTGAAAGCGCCTGGAGGCGCCTATGGGTCACGAAAGACGTTAAGGAACTGAAAGCGCGAGTTGCGCTGTGATCTGCACCTTTTATTTATTTTTTCCTTTGTTTTGTCTTTATTTGGTTGCCATACCTACGGCGGACGTAGTGGGCTATGGCGTTGTGAGACCTGCAAATTCTGAAAGCGTAAGGCAGCGCTTATTTCTGTTCAGCTCCTGGGACCCGTCTTAAGGCAGTAACACTCACGGAATCCTATCTCAGGGTTCGTGGAGTGGAAAGAGAAGAAAGAGGACGCACGGACTCCTCCTTTACCAGGCAAGCTCGTTTCTGAACAAACGTGCGAGACGCCGCACTCCCGCTACAGAGGCTCCTCATTTAAGCCAACAATCCCGCTTGTGAAAGACGCTGCACTCCCGCTACTCCCGAGAAGTTCGCACCTGTCACTAGAGGTGTAATCCTGACCACCAAACTCGACCTGCTATACTGCTCCATGTCCCGCTACCTATACAGGAAAAGTAACCTGCTCGCTGCTAGTGCATATCTCTCCTTGGACTAAATTCTCCTGGACTGCCACGTGGGGAGATACTTCTGCGCTGTTGTGAGTACCACTTTGATTGTTTCCTGAGGCTGCTTAACTTATGAGAGCAACGTGGATAAAAACCATGAACTATCACCCAGGGTATTAATCACGCCGTATTAAGCTTCTATCAGGCTTTGTGGGTGTAAGTATATGAAGGTACACATTACTATTTAATAAGTGATAATCGCAGATCTTTGTTAGACTAGAAATTTTGACCTAACCTGTCTCTATTGTCTACTCTTGTGTTGCTGCAGGTTGTTTTGGAAATACAGCTACGTCGCCCCCTCCTTCCAGAAATTCCCAAACTTGCCAGGTGGCTCATTCAGGTCTCTACACTCCCTAGATATATCGTTCTCCTCCTGTGGTATCCTCGTAACAGAGGAGAGCGGTGTCTTTGGAGGAGAGTACAGACATTAGCTTCGCTCCCGTGGATATTGGCATTTCTGGACCTAAAGCCTTAAGCCTTCACAGTATGTATAGGTGTATAAGTGCATATTATAGTACTGTATTGATGAGTAACTGCATGTATAAGTGACTGGATGTGTGTGTAGACCTAGGGAATAGTGGGTGGTATGTAGTATCTGGCATTGTTGTGTGTATGGTTTCAAAAATAGTAGTCTGTATTTTAGAGTGCGTGTATCAAAGTTTATATTAGGGCATCAGTATGTGCATCAGATTTTCATGTGGATGATGTCATCAGTCATGTCATTTGAGATGTCATCAGTGATCTCATCAGTGATGTCACTGACAATGTCATGAGTGATGTAATATGCGAGGTCATCACCAGGGCATTGCGGGCGCGCGAGTTATAGTTAGCTCAACTAACTATAACGGGCGAATTTCTCTGGTTTTATATGAGTCAAATGTCCAACCAACCATAACGTCCCTGAAACCTATGGTTTTTTAGTGAATTTTAAAGGTTTTTTAAATGCTAATTGTATATTTTAATTTTTATAAAACCTATATTTCTCTATTTAAAAAAAAAATATTTTGGAACTCTTTTATCCTTTTTTTTATTTTAAAAATTATGCAATGTTTTATATCTTCAAAAAAAGTATGTATATCTTTTTTTTTCTGTTGTTGAGAAAACTGGAGTCCCGTACCGGTTGTGTACCAGCACACAAATCCTACCCGCAATATTGTTAAACTCATAAAGGATGCGCATTTCGTATCCGACGGGTTCGTGACACCACGTCCCGCCTAACGTCATATACGTATGAGGTCGCGCCAGCTGCTAGTTTGGTATACGACAGGTGCGTGGTACCAAGCCGTGCGTTAAGTAATATACATATAGGGTCGCGCCGGCTGTGCGTTCCATATGCGATGAGTGCACGCTGCCAGGCCCTGTGTTACGTCATAGACGTGTGGTGTTGCGCCGGGTACGCCATTCCCTCATTTTTAGGTTTCGCCTAGGCAGCACATGCGCTGTCTGGGTGAGAGATGCTGTATACAGTATTGTGGGGGAGGCTCCGCCCACTTTCTGCCCATGCTTTTGATTGGCTCAAATCTGAAATGCTGCATTCTCATTGGTTGCAGCTTTATTAGTCCCGCCTCCTTACTGCAATGACGTTATTTTTATCCTTTCATGGTTATTAGCCCCTTTACTTCAGCAACTCTTTTGTTCCCCTGCCTCCCCCTGTTCTCTCCCAAAGCCTGTGACTTCTCTGACCACCACCACCCCCCGTTCCTGCCTTCTTCAGTGCCCTCATTTTTGTTTACAATGCAATAGGACTCGCGTAAATACTAGTCCTATTGCATTTGTAAATGCTTTTTTTCATATGATTGGCTGCCTGCATCCGCACTTTCTTTTGCCTGACCTGTCCAGACTCTCACATGCGCGCGATGCTTTACATCATGCGCATATGTGCCAAAAGTGTTAACCAGCCGTCCTTTGACACCAGACACTCGGCCCGACTGTGCAAACAGAGCTTTAATGTCTCTCGCATGGGCGGAGGCTGCTGGTGACGGATATGAGATCTGAAAAGGTGGCTGGAGGGGTTAGTTTGGGGACAGCGGGGCCCGGCTCTTGTGATAAGAGAGGTAAATAGGTCCAGTCAAACAAGTTTTAGCTGCCATCTCTTATTGGGTCTTCAGTTAAAGGACAGACTCCCACCTCTGAACAGAATAACAAACTTAA
This sequence comes from Triturus cristatus, assembly GCF_964204655.1. NCBI lineage: Eukaryota > Metazoa > Chordata > Amphibia > Caudata > Salamandridae > Triturus > Triturus cristatus. The sequence continues at coordinate 207,560,587 of NC_140593.1, forward strand.
CAGCCCCCTTATATTTATTTATGTAATATCTTATGTTACATTGACTCCACCCAGCGGGGCTTCATAGCGCAGTACGAGCACTCTTAAACATGGCGGGTCAACCATTTATTGATTACTGTAAACACGCTCCCAATGCAGTTGAAATCAGTTTTGCCTTTTCTTTTAAGAAATACGTCCTAAACGCTGACAGTGTGCTAGTTTCTTTATGTCTCAAAACTATATTTAAATAACTTTCAAGTGTATATGAGGACAAGCGATAATCTAAAATATTTTAAACATTTATATATTTCTAACTGTAATAAACTTATATTATGGCAAATATATTGTCTCAAAATCGCGTCAGATGCGGTTTCCTTGCGCGCTGGGTGCGCGATTGCCATGTGACCTTAAAAAAAAGCATTTGATTAGTTCATAACATTTCCCATTGTAGCAGTTGGAGAACGTCACCCATTTTAGTCATTCTCTCTACAGCATTTGATAAGACACACCTCTTTTGCTTAGAGAGCTTTTTTGAAAACCTTTTGCTATGTACACATATCTTACACTACACACAACATGCAACCATAATCTTCATCAATATTCATGGTCTGTAAAGTAGCCTTCCACCTGTGATAGCCATGCACCTAGAAGTTACATAACCTAAGTTTTCCCCACTGCCAGAGGTAACATGGTTGCATACGCTGTCTACAACACAATGTAATGTGGTACGGCCCAGGGGCAGTATCATGCATAGATAATGAACACACGGACACAGATAGATAGTGGAAGTGGGTACTGGCACATGCACTTGACTCCTTTTTATTACCAGGGCCACATATCCAGTGACGTCTGTGCTGGATGCGTGTGTGGTGAGTGTAAACCAGCCCTCAGGGAATGATTGCTGCTAACATCAACAAAAGTAATCATTGGATCACACACCGAGATTCAATAATAAAAGGGTCAATAGTTTGTGCTGCAGTAAGGTAGGGACAGTAGATGTGAAATAATACACAAAAGATTCTATCGTAAAAGAACAATAACTTGTGGTATACTGGGATACAGGCAGTAGATCTGAAATAATACACAAAAAGATAGTATCATAAAGGGTCCATCAGTTCTAGTGCACTCAGATAGCCACATCAAAAGCATTCAGCATGTGCACAGCCAGCGATGATGCGTGATGCGGGGGGGCCGTACTAGGAGCAATGTCTATTGCCTACAGGACTGCATCATCTGCTATAGCGATTCAATCTGAATTGTGAACACTGCTGTTTACAGTGTAGGACAGAGAGAGCGGTCAGCAAGGGTCCACAGCCACATGGCGTTGACTTGAGCTGCCCAGTTTGTAATACACGAAGCACCAAAAAGCATATGCGGAGCCTGCGATGATGCATATGCGTAGTGCGGACAGAGCGCAATGGAGCAATGTCATTTGCCTACAGGACTGCGTCATCTACAATAGCGACTCAATATGAATTGTGAACACTGCTGTCTGCAGTGTAAATTGGCATCACAGACATCCATGAATACTTTTTCTCACTTCCTCTTCGCAAAATACAACATAACTTACAAAAAACTCTGCAATAAATAAATCAAAACAATTCGAATTGCGATCTCTGCTGTCCACAGTGTAGACTGTTATTCAGTGTTCTTTTCCACTACCAAGAAGAATTTGTTCATTGATTGTACTAAACCTATAACTCATCTAAAAAAAGGTCTTCAAGCAAGTATACTAAACGGATATTGTGTATATTTCAATAGATGTTGTAGTTAGTTGCCTACTGGGTTCTGTACTTTAACAATCACCACTCTATCTGAATTGTGAGCCCTGCTGACCGCAGTGTAGGCCAGAGGCAGTGGTCATTAACGCCTCACAGCCACGTGCCATTGGATTCGGAAGCATGGAGTTTATTGAACCTGATCTGAGGGAGTACACAGAAAGCATCACAGACTTCAACTTCTGACATCTCAATCATAGAATCAAGACCCCATTTCACTGTTCGGACCTGCTATACCGCGGTGTAATCCAGCGACTACAGTCAACCAAGCCCAATAATCATGTGCAGCAGTTATCTACAGAAGCACAGAGTGTGATGCACCTCAACAGTGGGAGTTGTGTGAAAAACAAGCAGCAGGTAATATCGGACATCGTCCATTGTGGGATCAAGACACCGTTCCACTGTTGGGACCTAGAGTTGGTTGCACCTGGTCAAAGGGAGTACCTTCATCTCCACTCTCAGATGCAGTTCTAACATTGTCCATTGTGGGATCAAGACCAGGGCTGGGCAGACTTGGCGTAGCGCCACTACGCAGAATTTTGAAAATAATTGTGGAAAACGAGCGCACTTCCTGAGTAGGGCTGGGCGGACTTTGCCTAGCACAACTACGCACAATTTTGAACAAAATGGTGGAAAACAAGTGCACAACCTAAGGGACCGTGTGCCCGGGACAGGAGTCCCTTGTGCTTGGGCAGGCTCCCCGATCTCCCTGGCCTGGCTGCATTGAGAAGCAGGGACTGGCCCCGGGCCTCCTGAGTTTCAGGGCCTGGGAGCCCACGTCCTGCGGCCTGCCAAGTGTCCATCTGCCCGGGACAAGGGTCCCTGGTGCAGAGCCCTGGAGCCCTGCAAGGACAGGCGGGAGCCCTACCACTTTGATTCGGCGCGGGTAGCTGGGAGTCCTTTCGGTCCCGGCCATCTGGTCGCACCTTTCCCTCGACCATCTGGTTGCACACAATGCTTCCCAATGGGGCGACCAGATGGCTGGGCTGCCCTGGAAGTCCCGATGGGGGCTCATTCGTCTCCCCGATCCCAGCCAGGGCTCCAGGAGGTCAGGTGCGACCGGGCCTAGGGTCCCCTCCGTCACTCGGTTTACACGGTTTACCAGAAAGGGGGGTAGCCTTCCTCCGGATTACTAGGGGCAGGGTATGCCAGGACGCCCCTCCTGGGAATTGCGGTTCTCAGGCGGGGACCAGATGGGCTAAGCCTGGACAACACCTCTCCAGCGTTCGGTGCTCCCTCCTCCAGCCCACGGTGAGGCAAAGTGCCCAGGATGGGATCCATGGGTCCCCCGGGCGTCCGGGCCCCAGGAGCTCCTGCAGGCCTCCCATGCCTGAGGCACTGCGTGGGGTCTCTGAGCCCCCCCGAGCCCTGCAGCCCTGGAGTCCTGCAGCCCCAGAGCCTTGGAGCCCTGCAGCCCCGGAGCCCTGCAGCCCTGGTGCCCTGCAGCCCCGGAGCCCTGGAGCCCTGGAGCACTGGAGCCCCCGAGCCCTGCGGCTCCCGTGCCCTGCAGCCCCCTGAGCCCTGCACTCCCCATGCCCTGCAGCCCCCGAGCCCTGCAAGGGAAGGTGGGAGCCCTCCCGCGAAGGCTCAGGGCGGGCAGATGGGAGTCTCCCCGATCCCAGCCAGGGCTCCAGGAGGTCGGGTGCATCCGGGCCTAGGGTCCCCTCAATCACGCACGGTTTACCAGAAAGGGGGGTAGCCTTCCTCCGGATTACTAGGGGCAGGGTATGCCAGGACATCCCTCCTGGGGATGGCGGTTCACAGGCGGGGACCAGATGGGCTAGGCCCGGACGACACCTCCCCGGCGTCCGGTGCTCCCTCTTCCAGCACGCGGCGAGGCAAAGTGCACGGGATGGGCTCCATGGGTCCCCCGGCGTCTGGGCCCCGGGAGCTCTTGCGGGCCTCCCATGCCTGAGGCCCAGCATGGGGTCTCCGAGCCCCCCTGAGCCCTGCAGCCCCAGAGCTCTGCAGCGCCGGAGCCCTGCAGCCCCGGAGCCCTGGAGCCCTGTATCCACGGAGCCCTGCATCTCCCAAGCCCTACAGCACCCTGAGCCCTTCAAGCCCCGTGCCCTGCAGCCCCCGAGCCCTGCAAGGGCAGGCGGGAGCCCTACCGCGAAGGCTCGGGCGGGCAGATTGGCATAATTTCGGTCTCGGCCATCTGGTCGCACCTCTCCCCTCAGCCATCTGGTCGTGTGCAATGCTTTCCAATGGGGCAACCAGAAGGCCGGGCCGGCCTGGAAGTCCCGAGGAGGGCTCATTTGCCTCCCGTATCCCAGCCAGGGCTCCAGGAGGTCGGGCACGTTCGCGCCTAGGGTCCCCTGAGCTTCGCGGTGCGTGCGGGTTACAGGAATGGGGGTAGCCTTCCTCCGGATTACTAGGGCCAGGGTATGCCAGGACATCCCTCCTGGGGATGGCGGTTCACAGGCGGGGACCAGATCGGCTATGCCCGGGCAACACCTCCCTAGGCGTCCGGGGCTCCCTCCTCCGGCGTGGAAAGTACCTGGGAAGGGCTCCATGGTTCCCGGGCAGTCATCCCCTGGGCGTCCGGGCCCCGAGAGCTCCGGTGGTCCTTCCCCAGGCTTGAGTGCCAGCCGGGGTCCCCGAGCCCCCGCGAAGCGGAGCCCCTGAGCCCTGCGTGGGCAGGCGGGAACCCTAGCATGAAGGCTTGGGGTTGGACAGATAGGAGTCCTTTCGGTCCCGGCCATCTGGTCGCACCTCTCCCCTCAGCCATCTGGTCGTGCGCAATGATTTCCAATGGGGCGAACAGATGGCCGGGCCGGCCTGGAAGTCCCGATGAGGGCTCATTTGCCTCCCGGATCCCAGCCAGGGCTCCAGGAGGTCGGGTGCATCTGGGCCTAGGGTCCCTCCGTCACTTGTTGCGCACGGTTTACCAGAAAGGGGGGTAGCCTTCCTCCGGATTACTAGGGGCATAGTATGCCAGGACACCCCTCCCGGGGCTGGCGGTTCTTTACCGGGGACCAGATGGGCTATGCCAGGGCAACATCCTCCCAGGCGTCTGGGGCTCCCTCCTGCATCCTGCGGTGTGGCAAAGTGCCCGGGACGGGCTCCACGGGTCCCGGGCAGTCTTCCCCAAGGCGCCCGGGCCTGAGAGCTCCGGTGATCCTCCCCGTGCCTGAGGCCCAGCCGGGGTCCCTGAGCCCCCCAGGAAGCAGAGCCCCCCGAGCCCTGCGTGGGTGGTCAGGTGGGAGCCCTACCGCTATCGCTCAGCTCGGGTCGGGGAGACAGGAGTCCTTTTAGGTGCCGGCCATCTGGTCGCTCCTTTCCCCTCGGCCATCTGGTTGCGCGCAATGCTTTCTAATGGGGCGACCAGATGGCCGAGCCAGCCTGGAAGTCCCGATGAGGGCTCATTTGCCTCCCGGATCCTAGCCAGGGCTCCAGGAGGTCGGGTGCATCTGCGCCTATGGTCCCTTCCGTCACTCGGAGAGCGCGGGTTACAAGAAAGGTGGGTAGCCTTCCTCCGGATCAGTAGGGGCATGGTATGCCGGAACACTCCTCCGGGGCTGGTGGTTCTTTGCTGGGTACCAGATGGGCTATACCCGGCAACATCCTCCCAGGCGTCCGGGGCTCCCTCCTCCAGCCCGCGGCATGGCAAATTGCCCGAGACGGGCTCCAAAGGTCCCGGGCAGTCCTTCCCCGGGCGCCGGGCCCGAGAGCTCCGGTGTTCCTCCAAGTGCCTGAGGCCCAGCCGGGATCCCCGAGTCCCCCGGGAAGCAGAGCCCCCCAAGCCCTGCATGGGTGGACAGGCGGGAGCCCTACCGCTATGGCTCGGCTCAGGGCGGGCAGACAGGAGTCCTTTCAGGTGCCGGCCATCTGGTCGCACCTTTCCCCTCAGCCATCTGGTCACGCGCAATGCGTTCCAATGAGGCAACCAGATGGCTGGAAGTCACGATGAGGGTCCATTTCCTCCTGGATCCCAGCCAGGGCTCCAGGAGGCCGGGCGCGTTTGCCCCTAGGGTCCTCTCCGTCAATTGGAGTGCGCGGGTTACCAGAAAGGGGGGTAGCCTTCCTCCGGAATACTAGGGACAGGGTACTCTGGGACCCCTCTCGGCCTAGCGGTCCTCAGCCGGCAGCTGGACAGGCCAGGATGCCGACCCAGCCCAGGGTCTGTACCGGGGTCTGCCGCATGGCAGGCTGCCCCGGATGAGACCCAGCAGGCTTCCCCCTTCTGGGCTGGGTCCAGGAGCCCCTGGGGGGCAGCCTCCCCACCCCAGGCTCCTTCCTCGGTCCTGCCACGTGGCAGGGTGCCCGAACGAGTTCCCACGGGCTCCATCCTGGGTCCTGCCATGTGGCTGGGTGCCCTGGACGGGGTCCGGCGGGCCCGGGGAGGCTTCCCCTGCGCCTCTGGGCCTGGGAGCCCTGGCTGGGTCCAGGGGCCCTGCCGGGTCCCGGGTCAGGGGCTCGGGCCCTGGGCCCCATCCTCCGGCCTGCGGCACTGCCAAAGGCCCGGGATGGGGTTCTCTTGTAGCCGGGAAACCTCCCCTTGCTTGGCTGGGTTAAGGAGCTCCGGCCGGGCCCCTGAGGGCCCCGGGGAGGGTGGCCTCCCCACCCCGGGCTCCGTCCTGGGTCCTGCCGCGTGGCAGGGTGCCAGGGACGGGGTCCGGCGGGCCCGGGGAGGCTTCCCCTGCGCCTCCAGGCCTGGGAGCCCCGGCTGGGTCCTGGGGCCCCGCCGGGCCCCGGGTTGGGGGCTCTGGCCCTGGGCCCTGTCCCCCAGCCTGCGGCACTGCCAAAGGCTTAAGACAGGGTTCCGTTGTGGCTGGGGAGCCTCCCCTTGCTTGGCTGGGTTCAGGAGCTCCGGCAGGGCCCCTGAGGGCCCCGGGGAGGGCGGCCTCCCCACCCCGGGCTTAGTCCTGGGTCCTGCCATGTGGCAGGGTGCCCGGGACGGGGTCTGGCCGGCCTGGGGAGGTTTCCCCTGCGCCTCCGGGCCTGGGAGCCACGGCTGGATCCAGGGGCCCCACCAGGCCCTGGGTCAGTGGCTCGGGACTGGGTTCTGTTGTGGCTGGAAAGCCTCCTCTTGCTTGGCTGGATTCAGGAGCTCCGGACAGGTCTCTGAGGGCCCCGGAGAGGGTGGCCTCCCCACCCCGGGCTCTGTCCTGGGTCCTGCCGCGTGGCAGGGTGCCCTGGACGGGGTCTGGCGGGCCCGGGGAGGCTTGCCCTGCGCCTCCGGGCCTGGGAGCCCTGGCTGGGTCCATAGGCCCCGCCAGGCCCCGGGTTGGGGTCTCCGGGCCTGGGCCCCATCCTCCGGCCTGCCGCTCTGCCAAGGGCCCGGGACAGGTGTCTGTCGGTCCCGTGCAGACCTCCCCTGCTTGTCAAGGTGTCAGCGGGCCCACGGTCTGAGGGCCCGTCGGGTCCCCCATGCAGCCTCCATGGCTGGGGCCCATCTGGGGCCTTGGGCCTCTGGTCCCCCATGCCCCGGCGCCCGCTCACTCTTTCGTTGGGGCACGAGTGACCAGATGGCTTCCCTTTCGAGCCCGGCCATCTGGTCACGCCTTTCCCCTCGGCCATCTGGTCGTGCCTGTCCCCTCGGCCATCTGGTCGCGCCTATCCCTTCGGCCATCTGGTAGCACCTATCCCCTCAGCCATCTGGTCACGAGCAATGCTTTCAATGGGGTGACCAGATGGCCGGGCTTGCCTGGAAGTCCCGATGAGGGTCCATTTGCCTCCCCGATCCCAGCGAGGGCTCCAGGAGGTCAGGTACATTCATGCCTTGGGTCCCCTCTGTCACCTCGTGTGCACGGATTACAAGAAAGGGGGGTAATTTTCCTCCAGATTACTAGGGACAGGGTCAGTCAGACCTCCGTGAGGTCCGGTGATTCTGAAACAGGGGAAGGAAGAACCCGGACCCGCCCGCCGGGCCCCAGGGGCCTGGGTATGCACCTCCCTCTCAGCCCCTTCCCAATGGTCCTTTCTCTCTGAGTTTGCTGGGTCAGACCTCCCTGAGGTCCGGGGATCCCGAGACAGGGGAAGGAAGCACCTGGGCCCGCCCGCGGGGGCCCCTAGGGGCCCCGGTACACACCTGCCTCTCAGCCCCTTCCCGATGGTCCTTTTTCTCTGAGTCTGCTTGCCCCTGAACAGACAGGGATGCTAAGCCAGCATACCCACTGTGCAGGGGGGCCTGCCAGGGGATGCCCCAGCCATACTCCGATCGATTGGGCAATCTCGTCTGTTTAAGGATGGACTGCTTGGCCAGCCTCTGCTGTTGTTTCGAGCAAAGCGTTTCCACCCTACATGGACCGTCCGACTCGAGGGCCTGCCACCTGGTGGGAGACCCTACCCAGCAGAGTGAAGGCCAAGCGGCCCCGGCAGCTCGTGCCCACCAGGTGTCTGACCCGAGCGAGAGGTGTCGGGTGCTGCCAGGACCTTGGATGCTGCTGCTCAGCAGGTCCGAAGGACCAACACGCCACGCCGTCACCCCTCTCTGCTCAGCACATTTCCACAGCAGTTCTGAATGACTGTTCCGAGGGGTGTCGCTGCCGCCAGGCTCCGGCACCCCTGCGTCTCACTCAGGCTGCGCCTCGGCCTGCCTCTCCCTCCCAGGGGAGATGGCTGGGCCTGCCGGTGCCCATGCGACTGCACCTTTCCACACCCCTCCAGTGAGCCCTCCCGCCCAGGCGGGTTGGCTCCTTCCCCTGGCAGGCTCCCGAGAGGGCGGGGTGCATGAAGGTTGCCGGGTGGGGAGATGGGCATGCAGCCCCCACACCGTCAGCAGGTACGGCTACCGGGTTGATCCTGCCAGTAGCATATGTTTGTCTCAAAGATTAAGCCATGCACGTGTAAGCACACAGGGCCGGTACAGTGAAACTGCAAATGGTTCATTAAATCAGTTATGGTTCCTTTGATCGCTCCATCTGTTACATGGATAACTGTGGTAATTCTAGAGCTAATACATGCCGACGAGCGCTGACCTCCCGGAATGCGTGCATTTATCAAACCAAGACCAATCCAGGCTCGCCCAGCCGCTTTGATGAGTCTAGATAACCTCGGGCCGATCGCACGTCCCCGTGTCGACGACGATACATTCGGATGTCTGCCCAATCAACTTTTGATGGTACTTTCTATGCCTACCCTGGTGACCACGGATAACGGGGAATCAGGGTTCGATTTCAGAGGGAACCTGAGAAACGGCTACCACATCCAAGGAAGGCAGCAGGCGCGCAAATTACCCACTCCCGACTCGGGGAGGTAGTGACGAAAAATAACAATACAGGACTCTTTCGAGGCCCTGTAATTGGAATGAGTACACTTTAAATCCTTTAACGAGGATCCATTGGAGGGTAAGTCTGGTGCCAGCAGCCGTGGTAATTCCAGCTCCAATTGCAGATATTAAAGTTGCTGCAGTTAAAAAGCTCGTAGTTGGATCTTGGGATCGAGCTGGCGGTCCACCGCGAGGCGAGCTACCACCTGTCCCAGCCCCTGCCGTGTCCGCGGGGCCGAGGGAGATAAGTCAGAATCCCCCCTAAACCGTCCTGGGTCATCTGGTTGCCTGGCTGCACGACCAGATAGCCCTGCGGGCTGGGTGGCCAGATGGCCCCATGGGCCGGGTGACCAGATGGCCCTGCGGGCCGGGTGACCAGATGGCCCTGCAGGCTGGCTGACCAGATGGTCCTGTAGGCTGGTGGATGGGCTAACTATGTGGGGGCTTAATAGTCGAGAAAAATGGGCTCCCCGGGCAGGCCGTCGGGTAGGGGACGTGGCCTGTGCTTAACCCTCCTTGGTTCCAGCTGAAGGTCCGGGCGCTGGGGTCCGGGTGTCCACCGGGGCCCGGGGAGGCTCTCCCCAGCCTGGCTAGGGTAGGGAAGCTGGTCCTGGTCCCGGGGCTTGTACTCCGTCCCAGTGTCCCAGGGTGCGGGAGCCCCCCGTCCTGCAAGCCAGCCGAGGGTGCGTGCGCTGGGGAAGGGTGGCCACCGGGGCCCGGGGAGGATGTCCCGGGCCTGGCTAGGGTTTGGAAGTTGGGCCCGGACCCGGGGCTTGTGCTCCGTCCCAGTGTCCCAGGGTGCGGGAGCGTGGTGGGCCCTCTTTCACATACGGCGGTGTCGAAAGGTGAGCTGTGGGGCATATGTGCGTCACAGTGGCCATGACGGTTTCTGGGTACCAGCAGGCTGAGAGCATCATTTACGCACCCACCTTCGCTCACGGCATCAGCCTCGTGGTGGTGTAAGCTGCACCGACCTGGCAGACATGTTCGCCATTCTGGAAGAGAACCACACCCAGAGAAACAGGCCTTTTATTCATACCCCTACGCTAGCCTTGCGTACGCCGAGCCAGCCCACTACGCTAAAAATTTGAGGGGGGAGGGGGCTCGTACGCGATATGTTTTCGCAATATTTCCTACTGACTGTACTATCATGGTTGCGTCCACTGTCCACTGTCCACTTCACTCAATAGACCATCAGTGTATGTTGACATGTACATATCTGTGCTCTGCATACTCAAGTCTCTCCGGCACATCCCCTCAACACTTTGCATTGTATACTTTTATAATCGAGAATCACTTGCCACCTTCGCACATACTTTGCTCCCATCTCTCCCCGCATTCTGCATTGTGTGGCAGAGGTGCCAACCCATGTTTCGTTTGTGTACATGGCTAGCCACGGTTCCCACAGGACGTAGTCTTGTAGGTATACATGTTGTTTGTCATGTTGTATGTGATTATATAAGGTAGCGCGTTTATTCACAAGCAGGTGGTTTCTCCCATTTACATATCGCTGTCTTAAAGAGGATACAGCAAGTTTTTCTCACAGGTGAAAAGTGCGACCACAATGGCAGTCATTTATTACTATGCAAGAATGTCCAACTGCACGACGCTTCTAAGCTTAGAGCCCCCAATCTTGCGTGCTTTCTTAAAAGCACGCCAACTCCCACAATCAGACCAACATTCACACAGCTTTCTAACGGCAGTTATCTGGTTCTTAATCTGGTTCTTAATAACATGGACTGCTACGGAATGTGAGCTGGCATACCGTATGTCCTTACTATTTCAAACCTAGTAACTTCCTGTGGCAATGTCTATTCCCACCCACACAAAGTAACTCCCAAAGTTCAACTTGGCCTTTAATACCTACTTTGAAAACAGATGTCATTAATCTGAGCAAACTGAAAGCGCTTTTGTTTCAAACAGAAGTGTCCCTCACTTCTGCAAAAGAAATGTATCGACTGCAGATGGCACGAACTTCAAGTAAAATACAGTCCCTTTTAAATACGAACCTCCCATTACACTTTGTGAATTGTTACACAATTTTCAACACATCTGACACTCAAGGTATGGCACACTTTTTTAACACTGTCTCCTCTGGCCTTGTCACAGGCTTTCAAACTGTTTTTGGTATTATATCAGACTTCAATCATTCGATCATCTCTGGAATAATGAGAACAGTGCCCATAATTCTCACTCTGTTTGCGGCCATCCTACTACTATTTTTGCTTGTAAAAAATGGCTGCGCTCCCTGTGGTAACAATCATGTCCGACAGAATACGCCTCTATGCGAAGCTACATCAATACCATGAAAAAATTGAACAACTTTTCGGCTGCCTGCCTCTTTCTATTATCGGAGCCAGCTACAACATGACATTTATTTACACATATGCAATCTGCGTGCAACCATCTTTTTATTGCAAAACTTGCCCATTCGACTAGGGAAGGGATCTATGCCTTGTCAACATCCTAACAATCGCTCCCGATATCCAGCAGGTAATGGAGTATCTTGAAAACCATGAACTTGATCGTTCGGGCAGTGGAGCAATGGCGAATGCAACGCAAAAAGGTATCCTGGCGGTATGGGATTTCTGTGCAGCTGCGAAAGATCTCCTAAAACGTGCGACCTTTGACAACATCACAGATTGCCTGCCAATTCAAATTGCTGCTCCAACATTCGAGGAACATTACTGTCCCTTCGAGGATATGAATTGGATTGCTTCGCTTTTCTCACACGATGGCAACAATCGCTTCTTGGAACATTACGCATCTCAAGCCGCTGAAGAACTTCCGGACTGCAATCTCCAAGACTTGTAAGAAATTCACGTTATCCTTGGATTGATTTTTTCCAACTTTTTTGACATTGTCCATAAAAAAAATTAATACACTTCAATTGAACTATTTTCATATAATAACTTTCTAAGTATGCTCAGGCATTTGAACTCTGTTTTCATTATTGCCCCTTACGTCTTCAGCCTAACCAGGATGGGTGATGTATGACCTATGCAAATACGCTATTTACTTGCTAAATTAGCCTAAACCCGACATCCATTTTGAAACCATGTCTATCCTTTGTGCACACGTTTCTCTGCCTGCCTGTTATCCACGAAGCCCTTTCACACAAATGAGCTCATCCTCAGCCTCTGCTCACGAGCTGGCGATCAAGATCAAAAAACACAACATTGTTTAGGAACTGGTTGGCACAGTGTGGTAATCGTATCCTACCTTTATTTTCATTATAGAATTTACTCATTCATGTCTAATAGCTATTGTTTATGTCACATGGAACTGTAACATGTAATGTGCAATTCACTAAAGCAGGAGCTTAAGCAGAAGCGGTTGGAGTTTGCCTCAGCTCGATGCCTTAGCTCTTGCACAAGAATGTTTTTTTGAAAGGGCTGAAGACAATAATGTATGGTTTGAGGAGAAGGGTACCGAATGTGCTTATGAGAAGCACAATGTTTGTGTTCCTCCTCAAAGTTCCGATGTGAGTAGAACTATTACCAATTCTGACACGCACCAGATTGAATCTACTGTAGAAGAGATTGCTGACTGTTCTGCTGTTGATAATTTTGTGTTACAAAAAAGGAGTACCAGGGTACCTAAGAACTTTGATGATTTCATTTTGGAATATTTTTTTTTTGTTTGTTTTCTTAAAGGATACATGTGGTAATCGGATCCTACCTTTATTATCATTATAGATTTAGAGTCATTCATATCTAATAGGTATTGTTTATGTCACATGGAACTGTAACATGTAATGTGGAATTCACTGATGTAGGAACTTAGGTTTGAATACAGCAGAAGCGGTTGTAGTTTGCCTCAGCTAGATGCCTTAGCTCTTGCACCAGTGGGTCCATTTATGGAACTTAAATAAAGACACTTTGTATATAACTTGCAGACTCCATTGCTTTATTACACACAGCCACTTTCTTAGACACACCTGATTTCACCATTTGTCTTCTGTGGCATTTCAACATTCTGCCTTATATTCTTCACGATTATTTCTTTAATCCTGCTTGCTAAAAGTGCATTTGAGTCTTCAGACTGGTAGGGGTGAGGAGTTTGCTTTCCACTCCCGCTATATTGTAAACGCATACTAACACCACTTGCACAGCTATGCTACAGTGTCCAGTATGCTACAGCACCCAGAGCACATCAGTTTACAGCAATCAGCTCACGGTTTAGGCGCACGGTTTCATCCCCGAGTGTACCGGCACCTCACCTCAGCACCATCTCACTCTGGGCAAACCAGCACTTTCGCACCGGTAGGGGTGAATACTTTGCTTCACACTCACTGTATAGCACACCCTAACCACCCCACAGAGCTCAAAGAGCTCCTACCCTCCTCTTTCCTACTTTTTTTGCCCTTTTTTACCCTTACTCGCTTCAATGGAATCACAAAATGGCTGCCAACACTTCCTAGTTGAAACTGTTTGCAGCCAATTAACAGCAAGGTCGTGCTCGTAACGCCTCAGCAAATCAGATGACAGAATTCCAAAATATCGATATCTGTAAATTTCGATATTTCTCCAAAACTACTGAACGGATTTACACCAAATAAACAAAATCGTGCTTTCGAGACCAAGACCCTTCTCCCTGCCAAATTTGGGGTAATTCCGTTCACCCGTTCGACCTTTAGCCTTGTCTAAAGTTTCCAATGGAAATTGCATGGAGAAAACACATTTTGGGTCCCCCCTTTTTTCTCGGCCCCCCCTTAACTAATCACCCCCAAAGTTTCAACATAGGAGCTGATATGAACAGAGAATTAATTTAGAAAATTTCATGAAGATTCATCAAACGACGCCAAAGTTATAAGCAAATCAACAAATGCTCTTCCTATGGAAACATGTACCTAACTATAACTACCTACTGGTGACCGCCAGTAGGTAATACATATATTTTGTTGCACCTTGATGGCACTTGTTGCACTTTAGTTAGCAGAATTTGCACTCACAATTTGCGTATTTGCACAACCCACCTTCGCACCTTAAACCTTTGCATACCACCATGCATCTACAAGGTCGGGATATTTCCATCAACTAAGAAAGGTATTCAAAAGCTGAAATTTCCAATGATACAACTATATAATATCTCAGACTCATGCTGTTATAAGTACTAATGTATATGTATTTGTTACATGTTTTTCATCACTAAAAAATTATCTTTAGACCAATGTATTTTTTCCATGTCTATGGACACAAGCATCACGAGATTACAGAGTGCTCTTGAACTATAAAAGCCAAATGAATCAGCAGTTACTTCATGTGATCAAGGCCATCTGGTGGCCGAAACGCGTAATGGCGTGCTGTGTGGGTGCTGATTGACATTAAATACCTGTGAAGCACGAGTTGGTGTCCGTGTGCTTCTTCCTCGCCGGTCGGAGGTGGGAGACAGCTTGTTGGATTTTCATATTAATCACCCGGTAGTGGGTCTGCTACCGTTCACGGATCCCCTCGACGTGTGTGGGCCGCCGCTTTCAGCCGCTTCACGTATCGTATTCCTGGTAAGGAAAAACGCGGTGGCTCCCCCGTGCGGACTACATATCCCAGAGTGCCCTTGGAGAAGTTTTGCCGGACGCGATTCTACGACGCATTCGTTGGGGGTTCCAGGCAGTTTCTCTGAACTTGGGCTAGAAGGATTCCAGACCCGCACGGGTTTCGAGGTAGTGCTTCTTCATTCATCCGATCCGGGCACATCTCCGGATCTCGACAAGTAGTTAACATCACCACCCCACAAGCATGTCAAGTAACGCTCAGCGGGATCGCGAGGTGGAGGCCGAGGAGCTTTTCAAAGACTTGATGGCAGTATCCACAAAACGTTCAGATTCAGGCATCGACACGACTACGGACTCCAACCCTGACCTCAGGACATTACTAAAATCACTCGAAAAATGCCAACGGAGTGAAATGACAAAGTGGTTGGAGGAGATATCTTTGACCAAGTACGTGGAAGCAGGTCGGATCCCACGAGGCCTAAGGATTAGGCTGGCACCTAATTTTGACAACATCCACCCAGAAATGTTGGTGGAATGGGCGGATAACAACCTTAATGCGTCCATGAATGCAGTGAAAATCCTTATCAAATATGCCCGAATCGATCGTGATGAACTCATTAAAAAGGTAGAGGAAATCAACGACCAATTGAATAAGAGATCAGAAAAGGAAGAGATTCTCAAGCAAAGAAAAGAAAAGAAATCGAGGACAGGATCAAGATACAACAAGAGAAAATCAAACTGAGGAAATTACGCAAGTTCGCCAGGGATAAAGAGGATTACGAACTTGGGCAGATTTTCACTTTTGCCCACCGCTATGACAGTGCGAGGAAGAGGCGCTCGGATAAATTGGCTACCAACACGCGTGAAATACCCAACAGTGGCGAACAATGCACGCCAATAGAATCCGACACAGGTGATTCTGCTTCCCTGACCAGTGGAAGCAGCAATGAAGGCGATGAAACGGTCCGGGGCAGCCTCATGTCCGGCATATTACTACCTGGTGAAGAGCTGAATTTTTTAGCCGAGGACCGCCGTCAAACCCTGAGGCCGCGGAATCCACAAGTATCCGCAGGGCAAAACAGAACAAAAAATGCAATGCCAGAAGAAAGGCCCGCCGCGCAAAGAGGCAGAAAACCGCAATGGCGACGACGTTAGGTGAGGGTCTAACCAACAATAACACCATAGTGAATCTTTCCAAGCTTGTGCTCACCGCTAAAGAGGAAGATATTCTTTCCTTAGGCCTTTCATATTGCGCTGGCAACAACTTCAACTACTGCAAAACCAGAGCGGACTTATTTAATTTTACAAGAAAGTTGAAATTAAAGAAGTTTTTTACCATCAAATCCGGCAGCAAAAAGAACACGGGTCCTCAGGATAACAGCGCAACTCCCAATGAACACAATTTGGAATCTGCCGACGCACAGTTACTTCTCACCCTGGCGGATTTGAACAGAATGAACCATGATTCCCCCAGTCAGACAGTTGACATACGGCCCTCCCAAGACAGACTCACTTCCATCATTGGCACAGAACCATGTGCCGGGCTAAGTCCTTTCAGGGGCAAATCCAACTTCATCCCTATGATGCCCAAGGACGCGATAGATATTTTTCAAGAGATGGTAATCAACGACCTAAAGAATCTCTATCGGGTTACAAGTTTTAACAGCAGGAGAATAAAACAACAAGAGTTAGAATACAAGAACTTGATCCAAAAATTGAATAGTAACCCTAGCCTAATAATTTGTATGTCTGACAAGGGGGGTAATGTGGTCATCTGGCCCAAGGAGGAATACAGAACTGAAGTAAAAAGGCAGCTTTCGGACATTGAGTGCTATGAAAAAATCAGCCTAAAAATTTACAATACATCTAAGGAATCCCTGAAGAAAATGTTACATGCTTACAAAAGGCAGGGATTAATTTCAAGCCAAGAATTCGATTTTTTGTTTAATGAGTTTCCGATCATCCCAACGCTCCGCCTGATACCAAAAATCCACAAAGGCGTGAGGCCAGTACCAGGCAGACCCATCATTTCGTCTATTGGGAGCATCAGCGAAAATGCGAGTAAGTATGTGGATTACTTTTTACAGCCACTAGTTCGCACTTTACCAACGTACATCAAGGACACTGGTGATTTGATCAGGAAACTAGCCAGAATTCAATGGCATGAGGACTTCTTGTTGGTTACTCTTGATATAGAGTCCTTGTATACAAGCATAGAACACAATACAGGGATTGCTGCCACTAAACACTATCTGGACTGCAGACCAATCAAGTTTTACAATCATAACAGTATGCTTTTAGAACTTATTCACTGGGCATTGAACAATAACTATTTTATGTTTGAAAATGAACTGTACTCTCAAAAGAGGGGAGTCGCCATGGGAGCTTGCTTCTCCCCCAGTTACGCCTGCTTGCATGTTGGCTGGTGGGAGGAGCAGGTTCTCATGGGAACCCATGCTAAGGTGTTTGGATCCAAGATTGTAGAGTGGTACAGATACATTGACGATGTTTTTATGGTTTGGAAAGGTGATCGTGAAAGTGTGATTGATTTTATAGAGGTTTTAAATGAAAACGCTTTTAATCTCAAATTCACTTTTAAGGTGGACAGAACATCAGTTGAATTTTTAGACACAACTGTCACGATTGTTGATAACCATGTAGAAACATGTCTGTATAGGAAATCCACCGCTGGCAACTCCATCCTACACGCCAGCATTGCCCATCCATCACACCTTATCAAAAGCATCCCCTACGGGGAACTCCTCCGTATTAAACGTATTTGTAGTATACCGGAGGAGAGGGTTCAATGTTCAGAAGAAGCAATGAACAGGATGAGGCAAAGGGGTTATTCTGAGGGGATCCTGAGGGAAGCCTACAAAAAAAGTTGAATCCACTCCCAGGAACTCCCTACTCCTAGACAAATCAGTCAATACGAGTGAACATAGCACAGTGGATACTTCTGACAACGCAAATTCCAATGTACCACGTCTGATCACAACTTTTAACAAACAGCACCGGAAGATCAGAGCCATGGTAAATAAAAACTGGCCAATTGTATTGACTGATGGTGTCCTGGCCCCCATGTTACCTTCTAAACCTGTATTGACGTTTAGAAGGGCCAGAACCATGAGAGAGGAGCTCACGAGACCAAACAATCTAACCCCGACTAGCGGTTCGTGGCTAAAACCTAGAAGAGGTTTTTTCAAATGCACCAGTTGTAGAGCATGTAAATTTGGTCAGAATACCACTCAGTATACAGTCCCGTTCAGTGATAACCCCAGACCAATCAAAGGCCACTTTACATGTAGATCTGAATTTGTGGTGTATGTCCTTTCCTGTACATGCGGTTTGATTTACATTGGGAGCACCAAGTTACAAGCCCATGTCAGAATTCTACAACATTTAAGGGCAATTGTAAATAATGACTCCAGCTACCCTGTAGCACGGCATTTCAGAAAACTACATAACAATGATCTTAGTTGCCTGAAATACTTCATTGTCGATGGTGTCCCCGTACAGCGAAGAGGGGGCAACAGGGAAAAAGCCCTTAGACAACTCGAAACAAAATACATACTCGAGTTCGATAGCAAAGCACCCACGGGCTTAAACACCACTGAAGACCTACATAACTTTATATGAGTACTGACAAAACACACGGGATTGTTCTTGCTCTCTTTTTTAGACTTGCTCTCACTTTTTTAGACTTGCTTTTATCATACTTGATGGATATCTGTAGTGTATATAGTATCAATTTTTCATGTCCGAACCTATTTTACTGATCGACTTATCTTGTTTGTTTCACTTGTATCCTTACCAATTTTATGAATATCATTCTCTAATTGTATTGCGATCAGTACTGTTAACTAGTCACTTGGACTAATTTGTTCCTTCTACATCTTCCCTATCTTTTTGTCTGTTGATTCCAAAGGAGTAAGGCCAAAGACAAGAGAACAATGAATATCAAACGCTTTCTCTATATAATGGTGTGTTCCAGTTCTCCAGATGTGAGGATACTCTCAGCCAAGTTCCCTCTTATCCCTAGGTATATCATAATCTAGGTGCAAGCAGCCTTGGGGACCCGCTAGAACTTTGGACCCATTGTTTGCCAAAGATCATGTGCTTGGTTGTCTTTATGTATTTTATAATATGGAACCCTATATAGGTGAATAGTATTTTGGAGTGTTCCTCCTATCCCCTTCCTCGCTTGATCCCCGCTGTATTTTTATCATTATTTCACTATTTGCACTTTACTCACTTCTTGATTGGTTTTAGGATCTTTTACATAGGCTAATGGTTTTAACAGCAATGTCGGGTCGCTCATATAGTTTTTATCATTGGATACAATTTTTAACATACGTTGAAATGTTACAACGAATTCTGATTGTGCATTATTTAAGGACATCAATTATGGTCACCATGTGTATTATTATGCATTTGTTTGCACTTTACACTATCATTGCGTATTTTGCACATTTGCATTTTGTTGCACCTTGATGGCACTTGTTGCACTTTAGTTAGCAGAATTTGCACTCACACTTTGCGTATTTGCACAACCCACCTTCGCACCTTAAACCTTTGCATACCACCATGCATCTACAAGGTCGGGATATTTCCATTAACTAAGAAAGGTATTCAAAAGCTGAAATTTCCAATGATACAACTATATAATATCTCAGACTCATGCTGTTATAAGTACTAATGTATATGTATTTGTTACATGTTTTTCATCACTAAAAAATTATCTTTAGACCAATGTATTTTTTCCATGTCTATGGACACAAGCATCACGAGATTACAGAGTGCTCTTGAACTATAAAAGCCAAATGAATCAGCAGTTACTTCATGTGATCAAGGCCATCTGGTGGCCGAAACGCGTAATGGCGTGCTGTGTGGGTGCTGATTGACATTAAATACCTGTGAAGCACGAGTTGGTGTCCGTGTGCTTCTTCCTCGCCGGTCGGAGGTGGGAGACTGCTTGTTGGATTTTCATATATATATATATATATATCGCTCCTGAGTTAGGCACCAGCCCAGCGCACACATGAACGGTGCTTGTCACGGCGGGGGTGCTCCCGCCATCAAATTATAGCTCCACACTGCCACTCGGTAGTCAAACCGGAACACAGACGACAGCACTCACGGGGGGAGAGTTCCAAAGTAGATTTATTAGGAACCCTTGGCGCTCAAAACAGACGCGTTTCGGCAACTCGCCTTTCTCGATGTTAAGCTCGGAACGCCACCATTGCCACTGTTTTTAAATTCATGTTTTCGCGCTCACGTTTACAATCAACATGGTAGAAAGACTAACAAACACCTGAGATCAAGGTGTAAATGTTCCGCCATCTTAGAACGTACCATCTGAAATCCCAATAGATACAATTCATCAACATTAATCATGCCCTGGATGGGCATACGTTCTCGCAGCGTGATAACAGGCATAGTATCTCAGTATTCCGCTAGAACGTATCAGATAGTGACTTCAAGCATCCAAATCAATGCACTTCATCAACAATCATAGTAAATTTAAAAACAGTGGCAATGGTGGCGTTCCGAGCTTAGCATCGAGAAAGGCGAGTTGCCGAAACGCGTCTGTTTTGAGCGCCAAGGGTTCCTAATAAATCTACTTTGGAACTCTCCCCCCGTGAGTGCTGTCGTCTGTGTTCCGGTTTGACTACCGAGTGGCAGTGTGGAGCTATAATATATATATATATATATATATATATCACAAAAAGTCTCCTAGTGACTGGAGCCACCGTCCCTGGAGGGTGGCTTCAGAGCGGGTAAGGAGCAGCCCATGCATTGGAACGCCACCAAACAAGACAAAATGAAGCCCAACTCCTCAGCATACTGGCATTTTATTATGGCAATCCATTCTCCAGTAAAAGCAGCAAAGACATTCCTTACGCATTTCGACTGTTAAATAGTCTTGATCACAGGTGGGCAATTGTAGTGCAATTCATTAAGTGAACACGTGACCAGGATTAAATAATCCTCTTACCACAATTCACCATTATTAGCAATGTAACAACAAAGACTCGTGCCTTAGTACAATTCAGCTTGATAGCGTTAAATGACACAGTCTCCTAAATAATGAGTGAGCCTGGTGCATGTGGTTTTAAAAATGAAAGTCACGAGTGCATAATGTTCATATATTTTGCTTATTGCCAGCTGCTGCATTTCTCAAATCAATCTTTTAAAATTGCACAGTTCTGTCGGAGTTGACCGGAAGAGAAAAACACACGTTCTCTCCCTTCCCTTTCTGACCTGCCTGGGTGAAATTCCTTGGAAGTCCTTTTTTGTCACACCAGCAGGTAAGTGGGACATGCTCCCCATTTAACATCACACAAAAAGTCTCCTAGTGACGGGAGCCACCGGCCCTGCAGGGCGGCTTCAGAGTGGGCAAGGAGCAGCCCGTGCATTGGAACGCCACCAAACAAGATAAAATGAAGCCCAACTCCACAGCATACTGCCATTTTATTATGGCAATCCATTCTCCAGTAAAAGCAGCAAAGACTTTCCTTACGCGTTTCGACTGTTAAATAGTCTTGATCACAGGTGGGCAATTGCAGTGCAATTCATTAAGTGAACACGTGACCAGGATTATATACTCCTCTTACCACAGTGCACCATTATTAGCAATGTAACAACAAAGACTCGTGCCTTAGTACAATTCAGCTTGATAGCGTTAAATGGCATAGTCTCCTAAATAATGGGTGAGCCTGGTGCATGTGGTTTTGAAAATGAAAGTCACGAGTGCATAATGTTCATATATTTTGCTTATTGCCAGCTGCTGCATTTCTCAAATCATTCTTTAAAAAAAAAAATATATATATATGCTTGTGCATTGACAACAAATAAAGCCGCTTTTAAGTCCCCCGGAGCATGGTCACACTTTTTTCCTACTGGAGGGAGAAAGACTGGTAACTATATATATATATATATATATATATATATATATATATATATATATATATATATATATATATATATATATATATATTCAGTGAAAAAACCATAGGTTTCACACACGTTATAGTTAGCTGGACATTTCACTCGTAAAAAACCAATGAAATTTCCCCGTTATAGTTAGTTAAGCTAACTATAACTCGCGCACCCGCCATCCACTGCTGATGACGTCACATATTACATCACTCATGACATGGTCAGTGACATCACTCATGACATCACTGATGACATCTCAAATGACATCACTGATGACATCATCCAGTGAATGTGTATTTTTCAGAAAATTAAATATGTTTTATATATGTATATCTCACGGACGATGGAAGAATAAATGGGTATATAAGTGTCTAAATGGATGATTTGTTTTTGAAAAATTGATTGTATAACTGAGTGATTAAGTGTATCTTAGTGAATACATGGCTTACTGAGTAATGTTTAAATATGTAAATATCTTTATCAGTCTCTCACTTTGTGTATAAGTGGCTGCATGGGTTGGTGAGTAGCTACATGGGTGTTTATATAGGATATTAGGTGGTTTTTTGAGTATCAGTCTGAGTGTCTGCATGGTTCGGTGGGGGGTATTACGTGGTGCATAGGTGCATGAATGAGTGACTCACTGTTTGTATGTGTTGAAGACAGCATGTGTGCAGGACTGTATGGGTGGATGAGTGTGTGTATGGGTGTGTTAGTGAGTGAATGACTGTCTCAATGGTGTCTTTATGAGTAATACATATGTTTTAAACTAGTATATGTGACTATTGGTGTATATAAGTGAGTATATGTGAGAGTGAGAGATTGAAAGAGTTCCTGTATGAATTAGTATGTGTTTCTATAAGTGATTGTTTAAAAGACTAAGTATGTGTAAGTTTCCGTAAAAGTAAGTGTGGTGGTGTGTGTATAACTGTATATGCAAATAAATCTATGTTTGATTCTTTATTTTCATGAGTGAGTATGTGTGTCAGTAACTCTGTGGATGAGTGGCATTGTGTAGCAGGATGTATAGGTGTATGAGTACATATGATGAGTGAGTACATGTATGAGTGACTGTACAGGACTGTTGGTGAATGAGTGGATGTGTATGTGGATCTTAGAATTACTCATGAGGTTGTTGTAACTGGTATTGGTATGTCCATTTTTTTGAAAATTTTAGTCTCTATTTTTGAATGTGTGTTTCAAAGGTTATATTAGGGTGAGAGGAGGTCTGCCACTCTGTCACAAGGATGATGTCATCAGTGATGTCATTTGAGATGTCATCAGTGATGTCATGAGTGATGTCACTGACCATGTCATGAGTGATGTAATATGTGACGTCATCAGCAGTGGATTGCGGGTGCGCGAGTTATAGTTAGCTTAACTAACTATAACGGGGGAATTTCATTGGTTTTTTACGAGTGAAATGTCCAGCTAACTATAACGTGTGTGAAACCTATGGTTTTTTCACTGAATTTGCAAGGTTTTTTAAATGCTAATTCCTAACTATAACGTGTGTGAAACCCATGTTTTTTTCACTGAATTTGCAAGGTTTTTTAAATGCTAATTCCTAACTATAACGTGGGTGAAACCCATGGTTTTTTCAGTGAATTTGTATGGTTTTTAAAATGCTAATTCTTACCTATAACGTGTGTGAAACCCATGGTTTTTTCAGTGATTTTGTATGGTTTTTTAAATACAAATTCTTATATTAAACGTGTGATTTTTTATTTTTTTTTTGCAAGGTTTTTTACATCTTTTTATTTTTACTTTATATTCTCTTTAAACACTATGCTTAAATTTTAAAAATTCTGCAATATATTATTTTTTCACATTTTTTTTATCAAACAGGTAAGATATATTAGTATAACATAGTGATTCTTTTTTTCCAATTTTTATTTTTTTATTTTTTTTTACGTGCGCGTACGGTAAGCTTACGGTAAGCGTACGTTTTGCGTAATGTCCGTAATATTTCTACTCTTTTTGCGTATGGTTACGCAATTTACGTAGACATGCGTACTGCGTACGTGGCGCGTACGCGCATACGTTACACGCGCACGTTACGCGGAAGTGTTGGGGCGTGCCTGTTATGCGCATGCGCGTGTCTTTTATACGCGCATGCGTACTTTTACCGTAAGCACACCGTAAGCGCTCCGTAAGCGCTCCGTAAGCGCTCCGTAAGCTTAACGTACGTGCACGGTGGGTCATGTGATCAAGAAACAACACTTTTGATTGGTTTAAAGTACTTTCAGTTCTAGAACTCTCCTACACCACACCCATTCCCCTCATTTCTGCTTGGGATCCCTTAGGAGAAGGAGCTGAGTTGTCTTTGGGATACGATGGCAGACCAGCACTCCTCTTCTGAGAGTGAGGCTAGCAGCACCACCATCAGGCAGAGAAGGAGGAAACAAAAGAGCTCTTTTATATGGGAGTATTTTACGTTTCCTGAGGGCCAGAAAAAAGTAAATGCTGCTTTAGTGACTTGCAAGCTTTGCCAGCGTGTACTTTCTAGAGGTAATCCTAACAAGAAGTATTCCTTCGGGAATCACATTATGTTAAGACACCTTGAGGATGTACACCCTAGGACACATGCTCGACATACTGGAGGAAACCCTTCAGTAAGTCGACCGAGCACATCCACAGCAGCTCAGCCGAGTCCATCTTCGGCAGCTCAGCTGAGCCCTTCATCTGTGGGGGGAGATTCACCTTTTTCTGGTCCTCTGTAAACTAACCATCGATTTGCGAGGGTTACAATGCGGTGCTCAAATTGCCATGGTCTAATTGTTCGTGGGGAGACCAGTGTTCCCCTAATTAACAACAGAATAGACCAGCACATTTGTCCTACCAGCTAATATTCCCATTCTTTCTTTCCTCTGTCCCTGCATGAACACAATGGCTCTTTTAAGAGCCAACCTTACCTCTCAACTTTTTAAAAAATTTTCTTAAAAACTTTTGTTTTTTTTTTTACCGTAAGCATATATTTTTTTTTTTTTCAAAAACAGTAAAAAACAATTACCACATTACAAGGTCCTTGAGGGATTAATAACGAAATACTGAAAATATGTTTGAGGAGAAGTGGAAAAAAGGGACCATCAAATTTCTGACTTACCTGACCCACCCAAAAATTTTATTATCAATTTAAATTTTATTGAAATTGCTTGAAAAAATTGTTTTATTTTTCGAAAATTTTCTTTCTCAATCTGAAAAAAAAAGAAAAAAGTATTAATATTTAATAAAACATTTTATAATACAGTACATGTATTTACATATTTTCCAAAAACCATTTTTTGCCATTTTTTTGCTGTTTTCAGAATATATTGCATTTCACTATAAATCGTGAAAGCAATTGCATTCATCACTTAACAGCGGGCAAAAAAAAAATAACAATCTCAAAGATTGTTTTAAAAAAGCCCAGAATCTCTTCTCACTTAAACATAACATTATAGAAATGCAAAATATTCAAAAAAAATATCATCTAATAACAATAACTATTTCTAAAAAATACCGTCTGACAATTTTGTAACAGAAGCATAATCACAAAAATAATATATCTCAAATAACTCCACAATACATCTGGTTACCTTTCCTTTAGGCCAAATGGTAATTTTAAAATTCTTTTTTGATTAAATTTCCAATGGTAATCCAATAAAATTCCAAAATTTAAATTGTACAGATGTTACCGATTCTCTCTAAAATTTTGGTTTCCGAAAGATTAATTAGGAATTAAATAAGTCCACAATACAATTGGTTACCTTTCCTTTAGGCCAAATGGTAATTTTAAAAATCTTTTTTGATTAAATTTCCAATGGTAATCCAATAAAATTCCAAAATTTAAATTGTACAGATGTTACCGATTCTCTCTAAAATTTTGGTTTCCGAAAGATTAATTAGGAATTAAATAAGTCCACAATACAATTGGTTACCTTTCCTTTAGGCCAAATAGTAATTTTAAAAATCTTTTTATTTGAAAATTCCAATGGTAATCCAATAAAATGGTAAAATTGTTTTGTACAGATGTTGTCAATTCTCTCTAAAATTTAGGTTTCAGGAAGATTAGATAGGCATTTGCTAAATCAAAAGGCAAACGTTGCTTAAAAACCAATTGACAATCATTACACATTGTCCAGCCTTTTTTACATTTTAGATAAACTGTGTAATGACCAGAAGTTACAGTAGGTCCATCATGGAAAATTATTGCAACTGTTACAAAAGTTTTTCCTGAAATTGATAATTGCTGTCCTGTAAACTTCTTTATTAAAGTATCCAATTTTGAACCATCAGCTCTACATCGTTGCATCATTAAAATTACATACTGTCCGTATTCCTTTAAAATTAACGTTGAAAACATGTCAGATTTACACTCACCGCATT
The DNA here is from genome assembly GCF_964204655.1 of Triturus cristatus. Classification (NCBI taxonomy): domain Eukaryota; kingdom Metazoa; phylum Chordata; class Amphibia; order Caudata; family Salamandridae; genus Triturus; species Triturus cristatus. The sequence continues at coordinate 207,586,358 of NC_140593.1, forward strand.
CCATGCTATGATTAGCATCTTTAACTAATTTAGCAAAAGTGACTGTTTTACTCTCTGGCAATGTTAAATAAATAAACCTTTCAGAATCAACATTAGAGCCACCTGTATTGAAACAGTTTTCACAACTATGTTCCCATTTATAAGAGAGACCAAACATATTTTCAATTTGTACCCCTTCTTCTTCCAGTACCTGAAGAAAATAAATCAAGAATTCCTGTGCGTCTTGCTGTACATTTTGAGAAAACTGTGTACATCCTGAACATACATCTAAAAGTTTTCTAATTTCAGTAGCACTTTCTATTTTAGTTTTATCATTACTCAGCTTTTCAAAAAGGAGACTCAACTCAGAACAGAATCTTTTTCTCTGATTTACTATTATCTGCTCTTTCAAACTTTCAAGATAAAATACAACATTCAGCACTACATTAGCGTAGCAGTTGACATCAGAGCTATTTTCAAAATGACAACCAACAACCTCTTCAACATTTTCCTTTTTCTTTTTGCTTGCAATTACATCACTCTTCTTTTTTTTTCTCCTCTCTACATCCTCATTACAGATATTCTCAATTCTCCTTTTTCGAGAAACAACACGTTTTTCCAACACAGGATACTGACCTAAATGAGGAGCATAGGTTCTTCTTAATCTATTATACTCCTTTACACAATTTGCATCAGCACTAACTTTTGAGTCATCAAAGTCTATCATAAATAAACCAGATAAGGTTTTCACTCGTGACAAAGCAACATAAGCCATACCTTCTTTGAACACAGTTGAACCAATGTTCACAATAGCACAATCTACAGTCAATCCTTGAGACTTGTGAATAGTTACAGCATATGCTAGAGAAAACGGAAACTGCTTTCTTTGTACATATAAGTCTTTCACAAGCATGAAACTAACTGTACAGCGACAAATGTCTATAACATCTATCTGATCAAATTTTATTTTTAAACATTCAATTCCATCTTTTTTCTGGTAATTAATAAAACCCACAACTCTTCCCATAGCTCCATTCACTAAACCTTTTTCAACATCCAAATTTCTCCTTAAAAATACTCTACAGTTCATGCAAACATATAGATTTTTTTCTAATCCAGCAGTTTTGGAAATGTTCTTCTCTAGTGAATCCAATTTATTTTTCAGTTTGCCTGTTAATGTAATCCAATTTCCTAATCTCTTCCTTTTCCAATTTCAAAAGTTCCTCATTGAATATTGAGCATTCACGTAGAGTTGGCATTAAGCAGATTACACTTTTCTTTTCTGCAATGTTCTTGTATATTTTCTCTGCAACTATTTCTTCCTTTGGGAATAAATTATGTAGCAACCGACTCTGTAATGCTTTTGTGCCAGCTTCAGTGAGTAGTCCAATTCTGATATCTTTCAGAATACTTCCATATTCTTCATCATTTGCTTGCCTCATATTAGTAGTAAGTTCCTTGTACTCAAAGAAGGACCAAATATTTGCATTACCAATGCTTCCCAATGACTTCTTTGTGTCTTCATGTGTCACAGTATTAAACACTGGTTGTCCTTTAACTGGAGTAAGCTGTAGAAGATCCCCAAAAACTATGACATGTTTTCCACCAAATAACGCATCATAGTCTCTCCTTAGAATTTGCTGCATTCTTAAATGCACAAAGGCAAGCATTAAGTTTGATACCATGCTCACCTCATCAATAATGAGAACTTGCATCTTCTTCAATACTCTTGAAACTTCCGAACATGCTTCTCCAGTTAGCTTGTGGTATTGTATTTTGTTCTCATGCTCCACTGGTAACATTAGCAAACGATGTAAGGTGATTCCTTTTATGTTATATGCTGCTAACCCAGTTGGAGCAGTAACCACACAAGACAAAGTTGAATTTGTTTTTTGCTGTAGGTAGCTTCTGATTACTTTTATTAAGAAACTTTTTCCAGTTCCAGCTTGTCCGCTTACATACATCCTGATTGGTTGAAATGATGTGCATGAGCACTCTTTTTTTTCATGTAGTAATCCGTGATCAATTTTGTTTCTGATCTCTTCATAAATTTGTTGCTGCTCTTCATTCAGTTGTTCTTCCAAATTTGGTAAGTCTATTAATTCTTCTTGAGCTTGATTCATAGCCGTTTCCACTTCAGTCATAGCTATTGCAGCTTCATTTTCTACGATTGGTTGTCCTAGGGGATCTTGACTGAGCGTTCCAGAACTTTGGCTGTCTTGAGAACTGTCTCTAGCTACTTCAGCTGCAATTGTAGTTTCCTGTTCAATTTCTTCATTTAACATTTGGACATAATTTGTGAAAGTACTGCATTCAATCGTATCTTTACATGCTTTAAATCAGTCCTCATAGCTCTGGAATTCTCCAAGTAGTTCATCCTCTGAACGCCATGGTTTGAACAGCTGTAAAAGCGCCAAGTAGTAAAATTCCTTTTTCTCAGTAGTGTCGCAAGTCAGCTTCCGGTGATTTATCAAACTTCCTTTTGTTTGCTTCACCAAACATCCTTCCTCACCACTGACTTTATATTTTCCATTGTTGATATCTTCTGTGGCATTCCGTTTAAAAATGAAGTTCTGCAGCACTTCATAGAGACACATGTTTTCAAGGTGATGACTTCTTTTTGGGTAATATGTGTCCAACATGTTTGTTTTTAAAATGTCTGTACTTTCTGGGTCGTTCTCGGCCAAATATTCAATTTCTCCAACAGATTTCAGTACCCGATTTCTCATTGCTGCAAGGCCTAAACTTGCCCAAATTATTCTTCTTGATTTCGAGTAGAGACTTGCAGAAGATAACCTATCTGAACATTCGTAGGATCCAATTTCTCGATGCGATAACATCTTTAAACTGAAACTGTATAGCTTCTTACTGACAGTCTTCTCGTGAGAAATCTCTTCCCACATTTCTTTCAATTCAGTTTTTTCTGATTTAGAAATGTAAGACGTTACATATCGAGCAACAGCAATGGAATTGTCAGCTACATACTGTATATCCATGTTAGCATTCCACATGGATAAAATGACTGGGTTGTAGTCATTTATATTTTTTGATTCTTCCTTTCTTTTTAGGTTGTAGGTATTCTTAGGTGATTTTCTTGTGATAGTATGTCTCACAGCTGACATAAAACTGTTTACTCTTCCTTTTGAAAGAACAGGTCTAGGAAATCCAAATCGACATTTAGTGTAGAATTTATCTTTGCTCTTGTATTTCCGTCGACAGTATTTTCCACACCGATGACTTTGGAAACGTAAAACTTGCTCCTTTAACTTTTTCTCTTCTGTGCTTTTTGGTATAGCACATGTTGCATATTCTTCAATGAAAGATAAAACTGCATCATCAGCATCTGTTCCAAACTTTGGGGCATCCTTGATCCACAACAGCATATGAATATGAGGAGCACCTCTTGCTTGGTACTCTTTTCTCCAAAAGACATCCACAACTTCTCCAAGAGGTGGATTTTTTTTATTGCAGATGAAGCACATCATGGCCTCAAATCTATGATTGAAATATCTGCAAACATTAACCGGATCCAATGAGCACAGTTCTCCTGCTGTCTTGTATTCGATGTTTTTAATGTTTGAATTTGCCTCTCGTAGAAAATCCAGTAAATCATCCCAAGCGTACTCGGCACAGCTTAGGGTAAGGAACCATGTTGGAGTTCCTAAATTCCGTAACATGCATTTTAATTCACCATGGCGTCGGTACCAATATTCATTTGTCCCACGCTGACAAGCCATCAGATTGATCAGTTGTGTTTCCAAATGATCATCTCGGTGCTGCACTTTCTCCATAAAATCCTTAGCAGACATATTTTGTAAATGTACTCCACTTTTTAAAATGTGATTTACTGCATAAGATAATGCAGACAAGTCGCTTTCAAATAAAAGATGGAACAATTAAGGAATACTTTGTCGAAATCTTGGATCTTCTGCATATAGTCTTGTTGTCCGATACTCAGAAGCTGGAATCTGTTCTGGACGTTCATCGTATCGTCCTCCTTTTCCTGTAGGAAACAGCTGGGGAAAACATCGAGCTTCCAAGCTCTCCTCCCATACACTCACGGGAGTTCCTTTTGCTTTCTTCATCTGAAACAGATCAATAGTATCTCCCATAACTTCTTTTGAATGAAGAGGATGTATGCTAAAATGTTCATAAATTTCTTCTTCCTTTGACTTGTCCACTTTTTCAATTTGTCCAGTTGGTGTTTCTGTGTCTTCTTGTAAATCTTCTTCTTCTTCTTCTATATAAATTGATTCATACCATTTGTTATTCCTTTTCAAATACAAATTTGCTCTTTGTACTTTCCGTACATCTACCAGCTCCTGCCAAATCTTCTTATTCTTTGTAGGTACACCATTAACCAGAATAACTAATGGTTCAGTTTCCAAAGTATCTGCATCAATAGTTTCCATATTTTTTTTCAAATCCAAGGGCAAATACACCACTCTACCTTTTAAACCTCTCAGTAAATCTGAAGGAGGTAATTTACCAGTTTTGGGCTCCATACGTACTATGGTCTGGAACGGATGAACACATTGAATGAGTATAGACTCATATGTATTTAATTCAGAAAGTTCGGCAGGAATAGCATCCAATTCTAAATTATTATGTACAGCTCTGGTCGGCATTCTATTTTCTTCTAACTTATTATAACAGTATTTACAAATATGCTGATCTTCACCCAATTCAAAACAATTTTCAAGAAATATATATGTTGCAAAATCCTTCCACTTATAATTATCTTCATTTTCACTTTTTCTGTAGAGATCAACATTCCTGGTTTGATTTCTATAATGAGTTCTGCGGCAACAAATACAAGTAATATTTGGTCTTTCATTAGAGATTATTGCAAATTTTGTCATTTGATCATCAAATTTCTTACTTACAGAGGGTTCTACATTCTCTTCCACATCTTCCTCAATAACTGTGTAATTACCTGCACTGTCTTGTTCTGGACCAAAGTAACTAAACTGAATTTCATCAGTAACCTTCTCTACATCTGATACCGATCCACGGAACAGAGCCCTATTCAATTCATCTAACTTTATTGCTGGACTTTTAGCAAAATACAATCGTCTCACAAACTTTCTCATTTCAGTATGATGAACAGCCAGCATCCTAAAATGATGAAAAACACTTTTACACACTTTTCTAGATAGACAAGCCAGAGAATGTCCCTGCAAACCAGTATTCTCTCTCACTCTGCATGGATCTAGACTTTGAAGCACCTTAATCTTCTGTTTAACACTTTTTCTACTATATTCTCTTAGAAACTCACGAAATTTATCAATAGATTCCTGACGCACAGTGCAAATACTGCTACAATTCCAAGTATACACTGGGGCTTTAGGACGTCTCCCCATAACCTCATCCGCCATCACTTGTTCCTCATCTCTTGGAACCATTTTCTCCTTCTCCATTATACAACCTTTTTTCACTTCATAAGCACGACCTCTGGTGTCAACTGCATGCAGCAAACTATTACTTTGAAGATAACTCTCTTCATTAAAAAAAGGTTCACTACTTGAACTATGCATCCATTCTCCTAAAAACACTTTACAAAAGTTTGTTCTTTTCACTAGTCTTTTCCTTTTGCTTTGTGATTTCAGTACATTGACCATTTTATCTAATGTACGCATCCTGTTCAAAATTAAAATGAATAGATTCCTTTTTAATTCTAAAGCCTTTGCTACAATGGCTTCAATATCTTTTTTTCTCTTATATAATTTTGCTTTTTTCTTATATTTCTTCACATCCTTTATCAAATTAGACATAACTCTTCTCTGAAACATTTTTCTACAAATCTCTTTAAACGCTGTTTTTCTTTTTAAGTTAATCTTTATTGTTTCTGAAGGTATATTTGCATTAACTAAATGCTCCATTTTTTCCTGTTGTTTTCTATTTAAAACATTATTTCCAGTACAGACATTTTGTACATTTTTCCTTTTTTTGAAGATATTTTAAAAAAAATCTTTTGTCTGCTTACCAGAAGACTTTCTCTTTTTCCCAACATGAGCATCTCCAACTAACTTAGGTCCTCCAGTTGTCTTCAAATATAGTTTTTTTGTGGTTTTTCCTTAGTCTGGATTTTGTAGGCATCTTAAATTTTGTTCACTGCTCTTCAGCAATACCTGAAAAAAACTAAAAAAAAATTCCTTTATTTTATTTAAATATATTACTATATTTTTTATGATCTTTTCAAATCTTAAAATACTATGTACCCCTTTCCTACAAGTGAAAATCACAATAAAACCATCACAAATTAAATATCTAAAAACAATTCCTGTGTGCACACAGAGTCATGGTTTGATATTAAGCAGAAAACAAAATTTATTTGCCAATTTGAAAGCACACTTACTACTCTTTTTTTGGCAAGTGATAAGTACTTTTACAGTCTGACACATTTTCAATCCACTTTTTAGGTTCTGAAAACAGCACATGTCCAAACAGCTTTTTGAGTCCAGGAACATGTGTAACCTGGGTGAATGACTACACTCCAGCAAGGGCAACCAGCCTTAGTGATGCTGAATGTATTTGCATTACTCACTGCAACCTCAAACCCCACTCGGTTGTGAATACTATGCATGATTCTACAGGATAAGCAGCTGGGTGTGTGCAAAGAGTCTGCTTCTGCAGAAAAATAGCTGCCCCTTTCCTACTAATGCAAATGTAAAATTACCAGAGTAATACGCAATAAATCTCTGTCAACAATTCCTCTTTGCACACAGAGTCATGGTTTGATATTAGGCAGAAAACGAAATTTCTTTGCCAATTTGAAAGCACACTTACTACTCTTTTTTTGGCAACTGATAAGTACTTTTACAGTCTGACACATTTTCAATCCACTTTTCAGATTCTGAAAACAGCACATGTCCAAACAGCTTTTTGAGACCAGGAACATGTGTAACCTGGGTGAATGACTACACTCCAGCAAAGGCAACCAGCCTTAGTGATGTTGAATGTATTTGCATTACTCACTGCAACCTCAAACCCCACTCGGTTGTGAATACTATGCATGATTCTACAGGATAAGCAGCTGGGTGTGTGCTAAGAGTCTGTTTCTGCAGAAAAATAGCTGCCCCTTTCCTACTAATGCAAATATAAAATTACCAGAGTAATACGCAATAAATCTCTGTCAACAATTCCTCTTTGCACACAGAGTCATGGTTTGATATTAGGCAGAAAACGAAATTTCTTTGCCAATTTGAAAGCACACTTACTACTCTTTTTTTGGCAAGTGATAAGTACTTTTACAGTCTGACACATTTTCCATCCACTTTTCAGATTCTGAAAACAGCATATGTCTAAACAGCTTTTTGAGACCAGGAACATATGTAACCTGGGGGAATGACTACACTCCAGCAAGGGCAACCAGCCTTAGTGATGCTGAATGTATTTGCATTACTCACTGCAACCTCAAACCCCACTCGGTTGTGAATACTATGCATGATTCTACAGGGTAAGCAGCTGGGTGTGTGCAAAGAGTCTGCTTCTGCAGAAAAATAGCTGCCCCTTTCCTACTAATGCAAATGTAAAATTACCAGAGTAATACGCAATAAATCTCTGTCAACAATTCCTCTTTGCACACAGAGTCATGGTTTGATATTAGGCAGAAAACGAAATTTCTTTGCCAATTTGAAAGCACACTTACTACTCTTTTTTTGGCAACTGATAAGTACTTTTACAGTCTGACACATTTTCAATCCACTTTTCAGATTCTGAAAACAGCACATGTCCAAACAGCTTTTTGAGACCAGGAACATGTGTAACCTGGGTGAATGACTACACTCCAGCAAAGGCAACCAGCCTTAGTGATGTTGAATGTATTTGCATTACTCACTGCAACCTCAAACCCCACTCGGTTGTGAATACTATGCATGATTCTACAGGATAAGCAGCTGGGTGTGTGCTAAGAGTCTGTTTCTGCAGAAAAATAGCTGCCCCTTTCCTACTAATGCAAATATAAAATTACCAGAGTAATACGCAATAAATCTCTGTCAACAATTCCTCTTTGCACACAGAGTCATGGTTTGATATTAGGCAGAAAACGAAATTTCTTTGCCAATTTGAAAGCACACTTACTACTCTTTTTTTGGCAAGTGATAAGTACTTTTACAGTCTGACACATTTTCCATCCACTTTTCAGATTCTGAAAACAGCATATGTCTAAACAGCTTTTTGAGACCAGGAACATATGTAACCTGGGGGAATGACTACACTCCAGCAAGGGCAACCAGCCTTAGTGATGCTGAATGTATTTGCATTACTCACTGCAACCTCAAACCCCACTCGGTTGTGAATACTATGCATGATTCTACAGGGTAAGCAGCTGGGTGTGTGCAAAGAGTCTGCTTCTGCAGAAAAATAGCTGCCCCTTTCCTACTAATGCAAATCTAAAATTACCAGAGTAATACAGAATAAATCTCTGTCAACAATTCCTCTTTGCACACAGAGTCATCTTCTGATTCTATGCAGAAAACAGTATTCCTCATTTATACCAGTACACCTTAATTTATGGTGAAAACATAGTCCATAATATTTTACATGTTCCTTACATTTAAATTTCTCCCAAAACACAAAATGATAAACACAACTTCAACAAAAGGAATTCCAATTCTATTATTCATTTCTTAATTTTCCACATACATCCCCTCTCAAACTCTTAACTCACCTTTAAAATTAGTTAGTTGTGAAAGAAATGTGGCCCTCAAATAGCAGATTATCAGAGCCAGGATCTCTGTTCTGTACACCTCTCTCCTCTCAGCAGAACCAGATAATGGCAATGTTTCCCTCTCTTTTTCCACACATATACATGTTAATTTCAAATCTCAGTGCTTCCCCCTTTTTTTCAAATGTAATCACACATTTCTATTGGTTGAAAACCAACCCTTTTCCAAAAGTACCCTTCCCCCAACTTGACTTCTGCCTGCTACCATAGCAACAGCTCATGGAACACTGCTGTGTGGAGTCAGGTCAGAAGTTCACCACACAATGTTTCATTTTCAAAGAGCAAGAGTGCTTGACTTTTCAAACCTAACAGCAAATCCATAGTAATGTTCTTTGGTAACACATTTTTCTGTACCAATACAAAACATGCTTCTATAAATTGACACATACAGCCTAGTTTTTAGTGTAGAATGGTATGAAACAGCCAATGAGTTCTTTTTATTTTAAAAAAAATATGTATGCCTCCATTTCCAAACTGTCTTTCATTTCTTTTTCCCATTCTACTGAAATACACCTCCTGAGTGCATCCAGATCTCCTTTGAAGATGTTCACAGTGTGGATTGTAGGGCACAGCTATGTCTTCTGGAGTGAAAAGTATGCAGAGAAAACAGGTATGGGGAGAGACCTTGCTTTGCCAAATGTAGACATTAAATGGATTGGTCAGAGAGGGTTAAAGTGGCACCAATTGATGCCATTGGTGAAATCCTTCATGCAAATCCAACACCCTGACCTCATAATAGTGCACTGTGGTGGCAATGACCTAGGCACTTTGACTGGGGTAGGTCTGATAATGCTTATGAAGGAGACCTTTGCACAACTGTTTTCACTTTTCCTAAAACTGCCTTTGCGTTTTCTAACATATGCCAAAGGCAAAAATGGAACTGGTCCAATCATTTTTGTCCACAGATTGACAAAGCAAGAAAGCACGTCAACAAATCTGTTTCTGCTTTCCTCCGAGACTATGGTATGGGTTCCATTTACCACAACAACTTGCGTTACAACATGCAAGACATTTATAGAGGAGATGGTGTACACTTCACTGATGAAGGGAACAGAGTCTTCCTCTTGAACCTTAGACTCTGCATCGGTACTTACTTGTAGGTACCACTAAAAAATCACTTCATAAACACAACGGCTCTTTTTAGAGCCCCCTAATATCTAAACACTTAAATCTGAATTTTATTTCTTTTTTTATTTATTTTTTCTACCGTACGCGTACGGTAAGCTTACCGTACGCGTACCTCGTGATTTTTTTTAAAATTAATAAATGTTTTTTTTGTACTTTTGTGTCCTTCTTTGACCCCCTTTCAAATGTTAGGGGGTCTGTAACTCTCTTCCTTGCCCCCTTTTCACGTTATCTCCCTTTTTTTTCGGTGTGAAACACACGAAATGGCGGCCGACACTTCCTGATTTCGTCCGATTCGAATGTTTACAGCCATGTGACAACCAATCAGATTTGAGCTCGCGCATGGCACCGTACGCGTACGGTAAGCTTACCGTAAGCGCACGGAGCGCGCTTACAGATATATATATTGATTTAAATGCTATTTTCTCAGGAACTACAGAACAGATTTACACCAGACCTACAAAAGGCACATCCTTGGCCTGCGGACTACCTCTCTGCCAAATTACAAGTAATTCTGTTCAGCCGTTCGGGCTGTAGCTCGGACTAAAGGTCCTATGGAAAAATGCATGGGGAAAACACGTTTTGGGACCCCCCTTTTTTCTCAGCCCCCACTTGACGAATCACCCCGAGACTTTCAGGGTAGGAGCGGAGCGTAGCGCCCCATTAGTTTTGAAAATTTCGCGAGGATTCGTCAACCGGCGCCAAAGTTATTCAAAATAGAATTTTGAGATTTCCTATGGAAACACGGTCCTAACTATAACTACCTACTGGCGACCGCCAGTAGGTAATATATATATATATATATATATATAAATATATCGAAGAGTTCCAACTCCCGCTACTTCCAACCTCCTTGCAGCGGCGGCGAAGAAGGAGACTCAGACCCCGCTGTACTTATGGCAAGATGTTTATTTTCGAATTACAACCCACGCACGACGCGTTTCTGGCCTCAGGAGCCCTTGATCACATACGATTTTGTAAATCGCCATTACATTTTTTATGTGTTTGCTCAGTGTCCGCCCACTTCCACCCTACTGCGTCACATGATAATTGTCATGGAAAAAAGACACGCTATATACAATGATTTGTGCGAAGTCCTTTACAAATGTACAACTTAGTGTGCAATTGGGTATTTTCACAATGTCATCATAAAAAACCCACCGTATTTAACATAAATATTGTTAAAATACAAATGCCCTAATGTTGTAATTTTCTATGCCTATACACATTCTGTATTTCAGGATAAATCCATCAAAGCATAGAGTATAGCAGCAAATCTTAAAAATAATAAAAAAGCTCATTACTGGGTAAATCCAGTGCAACGACAGAATAAAGTGCATATGTACAATAGCAGCAAGAAAAAATGGATTAATGTTGGTGTGCAAAATGGTGCAAGATGTGCAAAATATATCAATATACAGTGCAATAGAATATATACAGAAAGAAGCCAATTTCAGTATAATAAATATGCAGACAATTATAAATATTATTAACAGTAAAATTACGCTCATGAAAAATACTATTAAAAAGACATATATTATAAGATTGCATATTAAAAGAAAAACTTTTCATTATACTTAAAAAAGGTTCAGATTATGGAAAAATTATAGTCTTCTATATGGCGACAGATGTTACATTTCCAAACGTACATTTTATATCTCATCTATGTACCTTCTATTAGTATTCCTAATTGTTGCTTGATTAAAACATGGGTAATGACAAGGCTTTGTTTATCTCTTATCTTCTGGGATGACCCTATACTGCAAATACAAAGTGACATCTCATATTTTGATGTAACAATTCATAAAAAATTGTGCATATCCTCAGTATTATTCAACCCATTAGGCCACTTACTGTCGAACTCAAGAATGATTTTAGTTTCTAACTGTCTTAATTGACGTTCCCTATTCCCACCCCTCCGTGGCTTCGGGATAGTATTGATCACGTAATATGTAAAACAGTTAATATCATTCGCATGGGTTCGTTTAAAATGTCGTGCCACTGGGTAAGCAGGATCGCTATGTAGAATAGCCCTGATATGCTGCAATATTCTGAAATGCACCTGCAGCTTCGTACTCCCAATGTAGTTAAGGCAGCAGGTGCATGTCAGGACATATACAGCATATTCAGTTTTGCAGTTATAGTGGCCATAGATTGGAATTGGAGACTCACTGAATGGAGTTGAATAATGCGTCTTGTTACAGCCAAATTTGCATGCTCTACATGTGGCACATTTTCTAAAGCCGTTCACTGGTTGCAACCAGGTAACAGCTTTCCTGATCTCTGGGGAACTTTTGTCAAGGATAGATCCCATCGTTTTACCTTTTCTAAATGTGATCACTGGAGTTTCCATTAGCCTATTGCAGAGCACATTATCTGTCATCATTATGGGCTAATGTTTCCTAATAATGGCTCTAATTTTGCGTTCCTCATTGCAATAGGTCGTGATTAATCTTGGGGTGTCCATCTTGATTAATCTGGTATCTGACTCACATTGTGTCTCGATGTTATCATTTTTAAAAAGCTATGTCTAGGTCGTGTGCTTGCTTTTCTAGTACCTTCGCATATGATTTTATCTCTGTACCCTCGAGCTTTCAGCCTTCCCACCATTTCATTTGTGCACATATTAAAATCTGACTCATTATTACAGATGTGCTTGAGTCTAAGGATTTCTCCATACGGTATACTTGCAATTAGATGCCTAGGATGTGAACTTTTCGCATGTAGCGTAATGTTTCCCGATGTTGGCTTTCTATATAAGGTAGTTGCAAGTTTGCCTTCCTTGATGTGCACCAACACATCCAAAAATTCAATTTGTGTCTTATGGATGTTGGATGTGAAAACTAGATTCATAGTTTTTTTATTGATATCTTCAATAAATTGATGGGCTTCTGTCTCTTTCCCTTTCCACAATATAAAAACCACAGGCCCGATTCACAGAACTAATTTAAGACAAAATCCTAAACTTACTACCATTTTGGTATTCACAGAAGGCACTTACTCATTTTGGTATTCACAGAAGGCACTTACTCATTTCGGTATTCACAGAAGTTAGGAGTCCTAACTTTAGGACTCCTAAATGCCTTCTGAGAATACCGAAAGTTAGGACTCCTAACTTTAGGACTCTTAAATGCCTTCTGTGAATACCGAAAATCTTAAAATTAGGATTTTTCTCAGTTTAGGAGTCCTAAAGTTAGGACTCCTAACTTTAAACTGAGAAAAATCCTAATTTTAAGGCTTTCGGTATTCACAGAAGACATTTAGGAGTCCTAAAGTTAGGAGTCCTAACTTTACTACTACTAAATTGAGAAAAATCCTAATTTTAAGACTTTCGGTATTCACAGAAGGCATTTAGGAGTCTTAAAGTCAGGAGTCCTAACTATACTACTACTAAACTGAGAAAAATCCTAATTTTAAGACATTCGGTATTCACAGAAGACATTCAGGAGTCCTAAAGTTAGAACTCCTAACTTCTGTGAATACCGGAATGAGTAAGTGCCTTCTGTGAATACCAAAATGAGTAAGTGCCTTCTGTGAATACCAAAATGGTAGTAAGTTTAGGATTTTGTCTTAAGTTAGTTCTGTGAATCGGGCCCATCGTCTATGTATCTCAGGTATGTAATTACATGTGTCTCAAATGCTGCCTGGTGCGCCTTGTTGAGGACCTGTTCCTCCCACCAGCCAACATGCAAACACGCGTAGCTGGGGGAGAAACAGGCCCCCATCGCTACACCTCGTTGTTGTCTAAAAATATCTTTATTAAAAAGAAAAAAATTGTTGTTGAGGCACCATGAGATGAGCTCCAGAATTACTTTATTGTGTTCATAAAATTCACTAGTTCTTGAATCTAAAAAATGTTTTACCGCTCTTAGTCCCTGGTTGTGATCTCTACTGGTGTATAATGATTCTATATCAAGTGTAATTAGATATAGATCTTCAGTCCAGGTTAAAGTCTCAATTTTCTTCAGAAAATCACCAGTATCTCTGACATAACTAGGTAGGTCCTTAACTAAGTTCTATAAAAAGTAATCAATGTATTGGCCAAACTTCTCACTTACGCTGTTAATGGTTGATATGATGGGCCTACCGGGAACGGGCATAACATTTTTATGTATTTTAGGAATTAAATATAACACCGGTAATACTGGAAACTCGTTGTACATAAATTTATACTCTTCAGTGGATATGAGACCTTCTCGTCTCCATTGTGCCAATCGTTTTTGTAGTGCTACCTTGGCTGTATTGTATTCCTTTATACCAGATTTTATATAGCAACTTTCATCATTCAGTTGTCTTTGTGCTTCTTGAATATAAGTGTTGGAACATACCAACTATGCTAAGACATTAAGATTATAACAATAATCATATATATATATATATATATTATCTACTGCCGCTCGCCAGTAGATGGTTATAGTTAGGACCTATTTTCCATAGGAAATCCGCAACATTCTATTGGGAATATCTTTGGCGCCGATTGACGAATCTTCGCAAAATTTTCCAAACTTTTGGACAGCTCCGCTCCGCTCCTACCCTGAAAGTTTCGCGGTAATTCGTCAAGCGGGAGCCGAGAAAAAATGGGGGTCCCAAAACGCTTTTTCCCCATGCAATTTCCCGTAGGATCTGTTGTCGCAGCTACAGCCCGAACAGTTGAACGGAATGACACCAAATTTGGCAAAGAGGTAGACCTCAGTTCAGACTCATGCCTTTTGCTTAAATGGTGTAAATCCGTTCAGTAGTTCCTGAGAAAATTAGAGTTAAATGTACATATATATCTATGGCCGGGGAGGATCCGCGGATCCTCCCCGCACCCTCCCCGAACACTCCCGAGCACAAGCTGAATGCTAATTGGCTGCCAACACTCTGAATCAGGAAGTGTTGGCAGCCATCTTGTACCTCGGTAGAACCGAGGCACAAGAGAGCACAAAAACAAAGACGCAAAACACGACAAGGGGGCAGAGTAGAAACACCCTGCCCCCCTAGGCCTGCTCAGGGGGTCCCACATAACTATAACTCACGCGACCGCCACTCTATCACAAGGATGATGTCATCAGTGATGTCATGAGTGATGCCACTGACCATGTCATGAGTGATGTAATATGTGACGTCATGAGCAGGATTGCGGGCGCGCGAGTTATAGTTATCTGAACTAACTATAACGGGGGAATTTCATTGGTTTTTTACGAGTGAATTATCCGCCTAACTATAAAATGTGTGAAACCTATGGTTTTTTAAGTGAATATATATATATATATATATATATTTTACCTACTGGCGGTCGCCAGTAGGTACTTATAGTTAGGACCTATTTTCCATAGGAAATCCACAAAATTCTATTCCCAACAGCTTTTATATATATATGTATGTACCTCAAGATATGTTGTAATTTGGATTGAACAAATTTTGGAGGAATATTTAGTTACTAAATTCCCTAATGTCTCAGGGAAACAAATACAAGTTTTGAAAACATTAAGAGATTATCATACCCTTGTTATAAAATCGTCTGACAATGGGAATGTAAAATAGTAATTTGGCCAAGAGAAATGTATGAAAATGAAGCTATGAGTTACCTTACTGATGGTAACTGTTATGGGAACATAACTATGCATGATCACAACTTGATAAAACAGAGGTTCTATGATCTTTTGATGGGCTGGAAAGACAGAACACTGCTAGAAATTGAAGAATATTGGTTCTTAAAATGTGAATAACCCTGGCAATTACAGGAAAGGACGTCAGATTAACAGCCCCTATTGTCATTTTTGGGGTAATTCCAGGGGGGATAGACAATCTGGTTCTAGCAAGAAAACAAAAGGCACTCTTTTTTGTCCTGATCCTTTTGGCACGTAGGGAAATATGTAGAAAGTGGATTTTACCTATCCCACCAACTAATTTCGAATGGATAAGCTCAGTCCAGAGTATCTCAAATCTGGACCGAGCAAGTAAAGGGGTAAAGAAGACTAAATTCTGGGATTTATGGGATATTGGTTTATAACTTCTATTTACAACCCATATTTTTTTTTTTCTTTTGTTTTTTTCTTCACCACTGTTTGATTTGTCTAAATACGGCTGGTTATCACTTATTATCGTATTTATTTAGGCAATGAAGTACATTTAAATTTATTCCAGTCCAATGATTATGAACTTGCTCCAAGGGGTGAGGTGTTGGGATGCTAGCTATAGCTAGGAATTAATGCCCTTTGAACGAGGAGAGCTCTGGTCATGTTGGATAAGCCCCAATCGAGGACATCTCCCCAGGGGGTTAAATTTTACCCATCCTTCAGTGAGAAGAGACCGGGGGTAGAAGCTTCCCCTCTTCGGGCTATAACATGGCCTAATAGGCTCAATATTTCCGAATTAAGAGCATGTTTTGTAATATGAGGACACAAAAAAATTTACAAAAAAAAAAAAAGAATAACCCTGGCAAACAAATTGTTTCTGCCTTTGGGAGTCTCCTTGAGAATACGTCTAAATATATTGATCCCTTTCCATTATCCTTGGGTGCTTTTTACACTCTTATGCCAAGGAAAGCATTGAATATGACATAGATTTTTGTCTGATAACTCTAGATGTAAATTCACTTTACACTAGTATACAATTGAAAGATAGAATTAGAGTCTGTCAGATCTTCTTAAAGGCAAGACTTATTCAGATTTGGTGCATATATTGCTGTTTTAACCCTGAAATAACTTTGTCTGGAGAAAGTATTTTCCTGATTGAGGGTGTGTTGTACAGACAGAAACAAGAAAAAGCTATGGGCACCTGTTATGCTCTTAACTATGCCAGCATTTTGATGGACTGGTAGGCAGAACAGGTGGTCTAGTCCAGTAATTCGGAGAAGTACACAGACTATGCTGTCATGTGGCTATGATATATTGACAACCTCTGCCTCATTACCCAAAATTCTTATTGAAGGACTTTATGATGAAACTTAACCATAATGATTTGAATTTAAAATGTAAAATCAACATAATTCCAGAAAGTATTGAATATTGGTGGATGTTAGAACTTTAGTACAAGATAATCCATTATGGACTAATAGTAACAAAATGACACAGGAAACCCACAACAGGGGACAGTTTACTTGACAAATAGAGTAGACATCCATGTACAGTCATATGTAGTCTCCCCTAAGGAAAACTCTTAGTTAAAGGACAGATAGTACCAGCAGTTTCAGTAATATCCAAACACCAGAGCACTTCCAACATGGGCCAGACTGCAATCAGACGGAATATGATGATTAAGCAATGTATCTTTCACTCGTGTTCTTTTCAAATTCATGCAGAGACACAGCAACAAAGCTTAGCAAGAGCATAGCTCTAGTCCTGACACATAACATCAAAATATTCCATAATCGCTGCAGGATAAACAGGCACTGTTTAGTCTATGGCACTTCACTGACAAGCGTGCTACCCCTCTGGGAACGTGCTTTCGAACCTCGCTAGGGGTATAAAGCACCCTGTGGCAATAACAATGACAATACAGAGCTGGTCAGATCTCTATTGAAATAACCTATCACTGCTTTCTATAAAAATGCAGACTTTACTATCCCCCTTAGACACAATTTGTGTTTTAAATTCTGATCCATGCACAAATGGTTGTTTGCGCACAGATTCTGAAATGTATTCCTGACAGATTTCACCCCAAAAACCGTGAGGGAATCCAGCATGATGAAATGCTGACAATAATGCAAAACATGCAGTAAGCATTGTGGTAAACATAGATTCCAAAGGTTATGATTAATTCTGAGGTGGGTAACTCAAGAGAAGCTAAATATGTTACCATTAAATATCTGCCACTGTGGTAGAGTTAAGAACTGTGTGCACTAATTATCACCCGAATTCTACACAACTTGGAACCATGGCATTAGTCTCTTCATCTGAATATGTGCTTCTCTCATGATGATAGCCATACTGGTACAGTTTATAATATATTACTCTCAAGTTGGGGTCACAAAGTCCACCTAGCTTGCCAATTTTCTATTTGCTATAACCTTATAGCCTCTAATAAATCTCCACCTCTATCTTCACCTCAACAATATAATTCTATATATCAGAAGCAGAGAACGGGCATAGGGAGTGGAAATTAGTGTTTGTGTGTGGAGGGAGTGATGAACCCATTAATTCTATACATTTTCCTGTAGTCACCAGTTGTATTTTCTCTTGCAGAGGACAGCTAAATAGTTAATCAAGTTTACGCACACAGATTTTGAAGAGACACAAAGACCACCAGCCTTGCCTAATATGTCAAATGCTCTGCCTGCTACAATTTCATAACCATGCTTAGGTGGACATTTAGAACTTGGGGGCAGTCTTCAAATCTACTAGGTAGAGAAAACCAAGGCCTCTGCAACTCAAGTGGAAGAACATCCACCCTATTTATAGATTCCCACCTGTTTGCCTGGGATTGTGGTGCTGTAAGGGCAGCTGCCAGAGTGATACCACTTTCTGAGCAATGGAGGCTTGCTGAGCAGGCACCATTTTTAAATCATCCACAGTGGGATTTTGTTTGCTCAACTCAAAACACAAAATGGTCTAATACACAGACATGTCACCCTGCATGCAAGCACTTTCTACATTTTCCCTGTCTGTATCCACATGCTATGGCTCTGTTCTGTTTCTTTTCTTTTGCTGCTTCCCCTCTTTAGAATACACTATGACTTGGCCTGTTCAAAATAAAGAACCAAACTATGCTTCGCAAAGGCTCTTGAAAATCATCTATGATATTATACTCATATCTTTTCTGATTATGTTAGTCAGCTCAGTGCTAGGATGCCATTGGGATATTTGCTGCACCTTAGAAGTAACAACTCAACTCAACAACTCAACTCACATCTTGCAATGTAAAGTGTTTGACATACTAAATTCAAGGCTAGTGGCAACTTTAGAAGAAACCAAGCAGAAGTAATGGGTTGTGGTTTGTTGGTTGTGGCTCCTGCTCTTTGGTGATGGAGTATTGTCTTCTAAGGGCTAGCATATGTGTCTGTGGCCAGACCTATGGGTCGAATGAGAGATAGGCCAGCTATGTAAAGCCTGCACATAAAATGAATGTCTAACCAGAGACAACTCAATTGAGGAAGTCAACCAAGGTATTTCCATGTATTTAATGTGTGAAAATATGAACTTACTTACATCGAACTAATAACTGGAAATTCACTGAAAAAAACTAAGGTTAAAGTGGTGTTGTAGCTAAGTATAGAACAAAGACATAAACTTACATTAAAAACAAAGACCAGTAAACGGGTTTGCACCAAAATGGGGCACCTACCCAACAGAGGGAGAACAAGGAGAAATATCTGTATTTCTCCTCATAATTTCCTCTTTCTATGTGTGCAACATTCTGTAGCACACATAGAATGATGAATATGCTGCTAAGGATTGCTTTTATGAAGGAAGGCAAGCCTTCTTGCAAAAAAACAATTCTGCCCATAACGGAGGCAACCTTGTACCATGTTGCAAGTGTCCCTGTGTCGGCACTAGACAGCACACAGTGTGCTAGCACTAGAAAAATGCAGATGTGCACTCTATCGAAGTAGATGTGAGGTATTCCCATTCTCTCCCTTTCATGCAACACATGTCAGCAAGTTACCTTGTTGCATTGCTGCACGCAAAAGAAATGTAACCCTGGTCCTAGATGTCTGGACACCCTTTAGATCTCTCTTTTATGAGAAACATGAATCTTTCATGTTGCTTCAGGACCAGTGACAGCTGTGAGTAGCTTGAATTTGAAACAATATCAGTTTACCAAGCTTAAAACCTAATTGTGAGATGTCAACCCATTGTTCCATTGTTGATCAAAAGTTAAACAATTTTGCAACCCATTTGGTGCACCATCAACATTTTAAGCTCTGTGAGAAATGCATGACGAAGGGCCTTCACACAGCACTTATTATGCCACCACAAAAGTGCCTAGGCAAAAACTTGGCTCTAGGTCTGCCCCTACAACCTAGTCAAGCAGGGGCCGATTCACAGAACTAACTTAAGACAAAATCCTAAACCTACTACTTTTGGTATTCACAGAATGCACTTACTACTTTTGGTATTCACAGAATGGATTTACGACTACTAACTTTAAATCCGCACTCGGGCCGGAAATTCCGACCTGGAGGTGGAGCTTCCGGCCTGGAGGTGGAGCTTCCGGCCCGGAGGCAGGGCTTCCGGCCCAGAGGAGGATCTTCCGGCCCGGAGTTGGGGATTCCGTCCGGTGGCGGAGATTTAGCCATGGCCGAAATCTCCACCTCTGGGCCAGAAGCTCCGCCTCTGGGCCAGAAGCTCCACCTCCGGGCCGAAATTTCCGGCCCGAGTGCGGACGTAAAGTTAGTAGTCGTAAATCCATTCTGTGAATACCAAAAGTAGTAAGCGCATTCTGTGAATACCAAAAGTAGTAAGTGCATTCTGTGAATACCAAAAGTAGTAAGTTTAGGATTTTGTCTTAAGTTAATTCTGTGAATCGGGCCCGCAGCTTTTAAACTGCCATACTAACATGGCAAAACTAAACCCTTTTGCCAAGATAAAAACTTCGTTTTTGATATTCATACATCACCCTAGGAAACACCTTAGTTTCCCAAAAATGCAGTGCTAAATATTAATAAGTAGAACATGCACCTTTATTGTTTGACATGTCCTGACAGTGAAAAACAAAATTGCCATTTTCACTGTAGCAAGGCAGGTAGTCCCATTGGCTAACATGGAGTTACATTGGCCCACGAGCTAAGTGCTAACTTCTATTTGGGCTTTGAACAAAAGGTACTATGGGTCATAGTAACCGATTAAGGTAAATTACATGTTCTTCAATTAAAACATGCTGCTTATATACACATTTGTGGACACCCACATTGTATATATGCATCATATTTTAATGGTTTTCACTACTGCACTTGTGAGCACGGTGCCGTCTGCACGTTTTAATCTATTATTTAGTACATTTTTGGATGACCAATAAACGCAAATAATCAAGTTTGAATAGTAATGTAACTTCATGGGATATTGTGATTGAGACCCATGGAACCATTTTTTCTATGTATCAGTATACCCCAGCTCAGGTGTTTAATAGATTGGGGTTTGGTCCTGTGTATCTTTTTATAACTTCCATTTGGGACCACCAAACCTGGTACTCCAAGGTATCAAATTAATTGTTACATTAAACCCAACGCTGAAATTGGATTTGAAGTACCTTTTAACAGTGAAGTGATTTTAGGAAGTCACCATCTTCTTGCCTCAAAATTCTGAGAGCCATTACTAATTAACTGCAGCAGTTGTTACCCAAAACAGCCTGCTGCCCTCCTGCTTGGAGGTGTAAAGCACTCCCAGCTAGGGGAACACAGGGTCTACTAGAGGGAGGAGGTGTGATCTCCACCTGACAGGATGAGCCAAGGGCTGTGGTCACAGATGGCCCAGCTTCAAAGGAGCTACTGCCTCAGAAAAACAAATATGAGTCTCACCTTAGCTTGTCTGCTCCTACTTTGTGTAGGTAGATAGACGGGAATCACCATCAGATGGGGAAACCCATTGCAGAACTATTTTTCAGGGCGGGGTGGCTCATTATGCTGGTCATACCTCAGGGGTGTGCCCATAGCCCTGACCCGGGGAAGAAGGGTCTAGACATCTTGCATTTGGGCAAAGAGATGCAGTGAGGGATTGTTGAGCATCAACCCCACACTAAAGTATGTTCGGAGAGGCAGGGTTACCTAGAGGGAATAATAGCCTCATTGCCTAGGGAGTCCTTCCCATCCACAAACATGAAATTGGCATAAACGTGACACCCCTGACTTCCTGCCTCAGGACACTGCTAGACTCAGAAAGGAAAGAGGAAGAACTGCACCTGCTCTAATTGTGGACCTCAGAATGAGATGCTACACCAAGGAAGACTGCACCTGCTAAACCAAGTCAGGACTTCAGAAAGAGAAGGGCTGTCCCTACTGTCGCGTTTGTGGCAAGAGACCTTAAGGGCAAGATCTGCTCCCACAGTTTCAAAGGACCATTAAGTGGGCTCCAATGGCTCATTGGCTAGCCTCCTGTTAAGTTGCATGGACACAAAACATTAAGAGAATCTCCACCTGCAGACTACCATGCTGGTCAGTAGCCTCTGGACTTGCACTGGAATCCACTGGAGTAGTTGTGAGATTGGATCCTAACCCCAAGAGTTGCCCTTGGCTAGTGCTAGAGTGTACCCTTTCTCCCCACAGAAATGCAATTTGTAAAATAAAGGCAAAAAATAAGAGTTTTTGGGCGCCAAGTCTGAGACTTATAAACTATCCCTACTTGCTGGCCCTGAACTCTGTTAAAAACCAAAACTTCACCAGACTGCTGGACTCTGCCTGTCTGTCGATGTCAAGCCTAACACCAGAATCAAGCCACAGAACACCCCACCGACCTCATCAACCTCACCACTGGCGAGAAAAAGAGTAAGAAGGTTTCAAAGTGCAAAGGTAAAATCTTGCTAGGGACCATACCAACCCCAACTTTCATTGCGGTCAAACTGAAACTTAGATTTTGCCTCAGACCCTTGAATTCTCTGCTTACACAACAGCTAACAGTGAGAATATGTAATTTACTAAACTTTATAAAATTGTAAAACTTCCAAGAGTGAAAAGCAGGGATTTATGAAAATCCTGCAAAAATCATAACTCCTGTTCCTTTCATATGTTTTTTGTGTCTAGTTGAAGATGAAATGATATATTATTTTCATAAATTAGAGTGGGACTTTTATTGTGATGTGTTTCCTACTTGCAACTGTTTTTAGGCTTATGAATGCATTACGTCTGATGGCTCTGTGCTACAGCTACCCAGGACTGTGCTAAGGATTGATTTAAAGATTAGATATTTTGTTAGTAACTTCAATGGAGATATATATGTATTTTTTTAAATATTTACTTATGAGGCAATATTTTGGCCACTATACTCTACCATACCATGCCATTTTCCTCTCTCCTTGTGTTTTGATCATCCCAGTGGTCTTTCATGGTATTTTCCATGCGATCATGGTCTGTCTAGTGAGCATGTATAGAGTACTTTGGTGTATGGTTGAGCACATACCCTTTGTCAAATATGTGGTATAGTTATCTTGGCTGGTAGTTAAACAGCTGCACATGTAGTGCACTATCATTTTGTGCTTGGAAGAACAATGCTTCACATTTGCCATATGTGTAAGCACATGCAAGGGAGCTTTTTTGGTGCACTGAGACTAGCATCAGCCAGGGAGAACAGGCTCTAGAAACTGCGACAGATGTCTTTGTGAAACACTTGATGAAGAGTCTTGGATGCAGAGGGTGAGTGTCATCGAGCATCAAGTGTTGTGAGAGGTGAAAACTGAAACTTTGTCCAGGGGTATAACTGGTACTTGATGATGCTAGCAAGCACAAGCAGCTGTCCAGATGATATTGGGGTCTATGATCTCTATTGGGCGTTGGTAAATGGGAAGGGCTGCAAGCGATCACTGGTTATGAATTCGGAAAAGTAAATAAATAAATGAATAGCCTAGGCCATTAATGCTGTCCACCCCACCCAATCTTAGAGGAACCTCATTAATGAATAAAGACCAGTACCACTCACAAGGTGGAAGACAACTCCACTTAGGAATGGTTTCTATGATTGCTACGGTTTGTTTCCAGAGTAAGACTGATCCATTGTTAAATAGGTGCACAATGTGTCTTCAGTCATCAGCTCATGAAAACACAAAGGGAATATTGAAGCGCTTTTGATGGAAAAGAAAGACACTCTGAATACAGACAGTACTCTCATATGCCTCACAGTGTAAGTGTCACACTGGTGGAAGCACTCTTACACACATCATATAACAGCAGTCCAGCTCGACAACAGCAGTCCCAGGAGGACAGCAGTTATAGACTACTAGAAGCACTCTCAAGCCCCTCACATACTGGACTCTAGTTAGAGCTAACAGTGTTTTGTGACTTTGCAAACAAGTAGGTTCAGCAGGTCTCCCTACCCTCAGACAGTAGTCATAGCCCATAACAAAGTGGCACAATGGCATAAACGGTAGTAATAAATTGAGTTTTCTATTACGAGCCAGACTTAATTGTATTGCAAAAGCTTGTTTTACATTTTTTAGGTTTTAACAAGCTAAAAGATGACATTGTGATGAAGACACAAGAAGATCCAAATTGAAGGTAGAAATCAAAGCTCATTAATAATATTAATAAAGAGAGAAATGATAGACAAAAATATGGAAAAACTATAAATGTCAACAATTAATGAGTAAAAGATAGATAGTGAAAACCAACAAGACCAGATTTAATAAATGTGTTACCAAATACACCAGCTCCTTCCAAAGCCGTTTGTGGAATAAGCAGGGAAAGTAACTGAAAAGTAAAAAGCAGCCATAGAAGCAATGTTATAAAAATGTTCCAGACTGTTATAAGGCATGCACGTAATGCAATTCTTGCCCCGAACATTATTGTACTGTTTTGGCTTCAAATGCAATGTTCAAATGCTGTACATTCTCCAATTTCACAAAACCAATGTCCAGAATTGCTTGTCTTCTGATTAAGTCATAGTTAAGAGTCATAGCAACTAATAAACAATACAACAAAATATGAATCCCCGACATCATCTGCAGAGATCAGTTCATGAGGGCAAACTCTCCTGTAAAACGATACAGTAATTAATTACCAATACCAAATGATTTGAATTTTCCTGGATGCACTATTGAGACACTATTACATGTATGCACCTGGGCACCCAGCTTGCCACTTGATTTGACCTCCAGTTCCTCTGTGTTCCAGCCTGATCCAGTGACACTGCCGCTGCCTGAGTTTTCCCATCCAGGTTTTCCCACCCAGGTTTTCCCGACTGTGTATTCCTGCTCACTGTTCTTCCCTCCAACTGAAGCCCCACCCACGTCAGGACCTACTTAGTGCAGGCAGCAGTGCAACTGCATGTGTGGACACCAGGACTCCCAGCTTGCCACTTGCACCTGGTCTACAGTTCCTGCTTGTTCCAGCATGATCCAGTGACATTGTCGCTGCGCTGGTTTTCCTGCCTGGGAATTCCCGCTGACTGTTCTTTCCGCTAACTGAAGCTTCACCCACCCCACTACCTACTTAATGCAGGCTGCAGTGTGACCGCATTAGTTTGCGCCTGAACACCCAGCTCTCCACCTGCCTGTGGTTTCCAGTCCCTGCTTCTTCCAGCCTGATCAGGTGACGCTGCCGCTGCCCAGATTTCCCCACTGTGGTTTTCCTGACCAGGTTTTCCCATTCACCGTTCTTCCTGCCACCATTAGACCCACCCACCCCAGGACCAACTTAAGGCAGGCCATAGTGCGACTGCACAGAGTATATGTGCAGCAGGTGTGCTGCTGACACACTGCCTGCACCATGCCCAGTGCCTCAACCCCTGGCCCTCCCACCTCTGCAGGTACACCATTTTTGAGCTCTACACCTTCGACCCCGTAAGCCACAACAAACACTGTCACTGCGCTGACTCACGCTACACAGTGGGACCTTTCACCTGCCCACTGACCAACCCCACCCCAAACACACCACAGATACCACCTGAACAAAAAGACTAACTCAAATACGCCCTTCTCCATACATGCGCCCTATGCAAACACACCACTGAAATTTGAGACCTCATCTCAACCCTCACACCTGATGTCTTCTGCCTCATTGAGACCAGGCTCAACCTCAGGTCCTTGCCCGGTATCGCCACCACAAGACCTGAAGGATTCAAGATCTCCCACTGCAACCACAACAATAAGCCTGACGAAGGGATCGCCATCAGCCACAAGAAATCCATCCAATGCACCAGCAGAAATTACGACAAACAGCAAAACCACCATCAAGGGTTCCGTCACCTACCGTCATCAAGGACCACATCTAGCCTTCTGCAAGTTCATCACCAACTTCATTGCTCCCCTTGCCATAGACTCCAATAACTACATTTTTCTCAGTGACCTCAACTTCCATCTCGATGACCACAATGACATCAACACAATTAACCTCCTCAACAGCATAATCAACATTGGGCTCACCCAACACGACCACTCCATGATCCACTTCAGCATCACCAGCTCACGGACCTCTGCCCTAGTCTGTGCAACACCCCCCATTGCAGCTGGAGGAAAGTCACAAAGGACATATGGATCAACATCCTAAAAACCACCTACCCCTTCGCCTCCAATAAACTAGACCAAAAAGTCAGAAACTTCAACAGTTGGATAACCAACTGCACAAAAGGCGTCAATCCCATCAGCAACAACGCCCACAGAAGCTCCATCAAGCAGGCTAGGTGGAACATTGAAGACCTCAAAAATGCTAAACTACAATGTAAACAAATGGAAAGGAGATGGCACACCAGCAAGGACATGACTGAAGAGACCGCCTTCAAGACAGCCCTCAACCTCTACCACACACAGTTGAGAGAATTCGAAGTAAAAGGCCTGAAACTCATGCATTGATACAAGCTCCAATAACAGCAAAGAACTCTTTAACATCGTCAAAGAATTCTAAAATCCCTCAGCTGCAACAAACAACATTACCCCCTCACAGGATCTCTGCAACTACCTTGCAAACTTCTTCTGCTGCTAGATCGCCAACATCTAAAGAAACTTCAAACCCCAGGCCAAGGCCGCCAACATCTTCAAGCAATGCAACGACCCCACTACCACCACAGACATCCGACTAACTGAATGGAATCAGTTCGCTCCACAGGACACTATCTCCATCATGTCCTCGGTCTGCTCTGGGGCCCCAACTGACCCATGCCGTCATCACATCTTCAACCTAGGTGAAGCCAGAATCATCCATATACTTACCACTTTGTTTAAAACCATTTGCCACAGCCAACTTTCTCAAGGACTGGAAAAATGCAGAAGTCAATGTCCTACTAAAGAAACCATCAGCCGACCTCAGCGAACTCAACAACTACCAACGGATCTCCCTCCTCCCACTCCCTGTCAAAGAATTAGAAAAAGCTATCAACCAGCAACACTCCTCACATCTTGAACGGAACCTCCTACTCGACTCCTCTTAGTCCGGAATCTGCAGCAACCACGGCACTTAGACAGCCTTCATCGTGGCTACAGACAACATCCAAACCCTACTTGACAGAGGAAATACTGTGGCTCTGATCGTCCTAGACCTCTCGGCAGCCTTCGATACAGTCTCCCACCACACATTCGCCACACGGCTGCACAACATAGGCATCTAAGGAGCCGCTCTCAGATGGATCGCCTTTTCCTCACCAGGAGAATGCAAAAAGTATGCCTTCCCCCATTCACCTTGAAACCCAAGGAAATCATCTGTGGGGCACTCCACGGATCCTCGCTCAGCCCCATCCTCTTCAACTCTTATATGACACCTCTGGACAGCATCGCCAAAACCCACAGACTTAAAATCATATCCTATGCTGATAACACACAACTCATCCTCTCCCTCTCTGAAGACATCACCAAAATCAAGATCAACTTCTACCATTGTGTAAGAGACCTTGCCAACTGGATGAGAGAAAACTTTCTAAACTCAACTTGGATAAGAGAGACATACTGATTTTCCTAAACAAATGCTCCCCATGGGTACGCATCCTGGTGGCCCTTAGAACTCGGACCTACTTCTGTCCCAACTGATCATGTTAGAAACCTAGGTATCATTCTGGACAACAAGCAAGGCATGATGACACAGGTAAACACAATTTCTTCCTTCTGTTTTGTCATCCTCCACATGCTTTGTAAGATATTCAAATGGCTAGTTAAAAGTTCAAGACGCACCATCGCCCAGGCCCTCATCTCCAACCAACTGGACTACAGCAACCCTCTCTATGCAGGGATCACAGCTCACCTCCTATGATGACTACATCATACAGAATGCCACAGCCACAATTGTTCCGGATCTCACTAGACATACCCACTTCAACCCCTACCTCAGGGAACTCCACTGTCTACCTCTACCGAAAAGATGCAAGTTCAAGCTCCTGACCCATGCACACAAGGCCCTACACAACTGCAGACCTCCCTACTTGTACCCCCACCTAAACTACCATCAGCCCACAAGACACCTCAGCTCTGCGACCCTTTCTCTAACCCTCACCTTCCACACCTAATGTAGGAGATGCAGAGGCTGCTCCTTCTCTTTCCTAGCAGCAAAGACATGGAATGAGCTACCCTTTAATCTACGGACCTCTCGATCTCTTTCAGAGCTCCGAAAGTCCCTGAAGAACTGGCTATTCCACTAGTCAACTGGAAACTGCCAGCACTGGATACCCTCTCAGGTAACAAGAAACACCCTACACACCTACTGATTGATCACATTTAGGAGGCAGGAACCTGTGATACTAAATATAAGCAACATACAGTTCAAATACCCTGACCCACCACACAGTGCGAATATTGCTTCACACTCTTGTACAGGTTCTCTATTGAGCACCTCATGTTTGTGTGATATCGACTGACTTGTGGGCCACACCCGAACCACCACACACAAGATGTGGTTATCATCGAATCTCCTTATCCAATTTAGGGTAGAGATAAGCAGTGCAATGCCAATCTCATCCTACTACCCATTCTTAGAGGCCCAGCCATGTCTTTAATCCACATTCCAGTCCCAGGGCTACTCT
This sequence comes from Triturus cristatus, assembly GCF_964204655.1. NCBI lineage: Eukaryota > Metazoa > Chordata > Amphibia > Caudata > Salamandridae > Triturus > Triturus cristatus. Next base: position 207,614,759 of record NC_140593.1, read on the forward strand.
TAACTCTGACACACAAGTATGTTCACTTAATATTTCTGGAGAATCCAACCAACTTCAAACCCAGGACACAAGTAAGGCCCTTGAAGCACAGACGCCACTTACGTCAACTCTTGTGTCATGGAATATGGCTGGCCTTAGATCAAAGGTGGCTCTACCTGATTGGAATAATTTGATTGTGGATCATGATATTTGTTTGTTACAGGAGATGTGGTCTGTGGATCCCATATTTAATCCAGGATACCTCAATGTTTACATTCCAGTGCAACCTAGTCCATGTGGAGGTGTTCGGGTGGCCTAACTACATGGGCTAGAGCCTCAAATAATTTTCCAAAGTCAGCCATCTCAATATTGACTGCTCGGATATTCTGGGGATCCAGCTCACAAACAACAAAGACCTTAAGATTGCTATTTTAAATATATACACCATTTTTAATATATACACCAGATAGGCTAAGGGTGGCCTGGCCTCTAACACTGTACAAACTCTTGAGAACTACATGGAAGGGTGCACTCTACAACTCCACCTAATTCTGTCAGGGGACTTTAACACCACCTTTGAGGCCCTTGACCCAGACAACATCCAGTTACCTTGGGCAGAGGATAAACAATGGCTATTCCCCATTTGAATATCCCCCCTACAAAAAGATGGGCACAGTCTGTTGTTCAGCTAAAGGCACTATCCATAGAACATGGGCTCAGGATCACTAACAGACAAATGAGATTGGACCTAATGGAGGCTCATACATTTAACAAATATAATCATATGAGCCGCCATGACTACATTTTAGTTGACTTGAGGATATGGGTTTCAGTGCTTGACATCGCTATTAAAAAAAGGACAGAGAGCGATCACAAACCATTGTCACTCACCACGTCTGCCCTCTATGATAACCACCTATCTGACCATCACCCTCTTTGCTATACAAGGAATGTTGTGTATACAAATGAAATGTTGCACTTAAAGTGGTGCCAAATGGTAACCCGCTTGGATATTCTTTCTGCTATAAGCCAAGACCTTCAAAAGGCACTCTCCCAAGTTGAGGGAGGCCCTATGTGCATTGCAAACCCCATGTCCTTCAGCGATTTGTACAATGTCTTCTTTGAGTGCATCGCGATAAATTTCACAATCCCCAGCCCGCAACCCATGAAGCGTGGCCCCAAACCTAGTCCCTGGTTCTAAAGAAAATGCCACGACCTCAAATGTGCCTTGGTCAGTCCATAAAAGCAAAGGGTGCTGTACACTTTTCTGCTATCAGGAAGGCCTACCAACTGTCTCTATTAAAAGCGAAAAATGGCTGGGACAAGCCGAAGTGGCAGGATCTTAAGGATGCCTCCTATCCCAAAGACTACTTAATTTTGCTCATTGGTGACTTGAGGTGGCAATGTTGCAACGCTGGAACCCACAATGTTTCATCATCTAATTGGATTGATTAATTCAAGAACTTATACCATGATGACACCGAGGATCCAATTACGGGGGCCTCGGTGAGCAGTGCTCCACCAATGTTTGCCATCTCTGACATCATAGAATCTTTCAGTGTCATCGTTAGCGACTGAGCTGCCAGGCCAAATAGCATACCAACTGACATATTCACTCATGATATTGAGCCATGGTCAAAATACATGTGCGCCCTTGCAAATGCTATCGTAAAAGGAGCGCCCCTCCTAGAATCCTGGAAGGGAGCTGTTGTGATTCCAATCCACAAAAAGGGTGATAGATCTCAACCAGGCAATTAAAGGCCCATAAGATTAGTTGATTGCATGCAAAAGGTCTTCTGTTGTTCTGTCCTATGCAAAATCCAGGACTGGATCCACAATATTGTTATACTTAGTCCCTTAGAAAAACCTCCAGAATTGATCAAGTTTTTCGCATCATGCTCATACACTAGAAGACTGTGATAATTGGCAGAGGCAATGTTTATGTTGCCTTTGTCTACATAAAATCTGCATTAGACTTGATCCCTCGCCCACGATTGTGGGAAGCCCTCAAAGACATGGATATGCCTGCTGATATTTTGTCCCTTGTCATATGCTTACACTAAGACAATTTTGCCAGAATCCAATGGGGAGCTCAGGATCAACTGATCAAGAGGGTTCTTGTCTCCAAATGCGTTTGCCAGGGCTGCGTGCAGGCTACAACACTGTTCTCAATGTAGTCAAACAAAATTGTGCACTTCCGATAGCATGTCCATACTGATGCCCGATACTAACAAATGAGAAAACTCCTATTCTCTTATTTGCTAATGACACCATATTGATCTCCAATAGACTGAGTGGACACCAGAAACATCGGACTTGTTTTTACGAGTTCTGCCATGGCTTAGAGATCAATACTGCAAAAACCAAATGAATAGCATTTAACCAACATAAGTCATATAAAGGGGGTTTAACATTAGGAGGTCTCTGATAAATCTTTTGACATCTGTTGTCCCCATCTGGAAATGAGCATATTCAACAGACCTTTTAGTGGACATGTAGTCATCAAGACAATGACTTGGTAATGAGAATTGGCATCAACTGCAGTTTCAAAATGGAGTAAAGTTAGGTTAACGAGTTAACATGCAGCCTGGTGTGGAGAAGTTTCTCTGAACATTCTTTTTGGGTGTCACCGGCCTCATCTGAAAGGAGAAGTGATGTTCTGTCCCGGGACTCTATTCCAGGTCAGAGGTGTACACTCGTCCCTGTTTTGTCCAGGGCAGTACTCGTGTGAGGAGTCACTCACTGGCGAAGTGTTGTAGAGTCATTGTTTTAAGTGATTTGCTAAGTCATACTCTGCTTAATGTGTATATTATGCTTTTGTTTTTTGATGAATGAAGTTGCATACAGTGTGGGTGAGATGACTCTCACCAGTACCTTTTCGAGGCATGTTTCCCCTGTTCTTTACTAACTATTGTTTGGCTGACCAGAAAGTTACATACTGTTTACATGTGCGGCCTAATTTCTCATATTATTGTTATTTCTTTAAGTACATAGGTTTCCTTTACGTTCGTGTTACTACTGTGGTGCTGAGGTGACTTATTTATTTATGGTGTTGGAAATTTCTTTCTGGTGTGCAAGGTATCATTAAGTGAGAGTTGCCATTTATTTTACTGTTATGTGGGATTGCTAAATTTTTTACATTTTACACTGCATGCCCTTACACAGGGAGTGCTGTATGGGTGGCATTCACCCATTTCCACATTGTACACTATGTGCCCTTATATGAGGGATAATAGGATGGGGTGGAAGTCATCCATCTCTACACTGCTAGATGCACTTACATGAGGGATGACGGTTTGGGGTGGTAGTCACCCATTTCTATACTTTGCGCTAGATGCCCTTACATGAGGGATGACAGTTTGGGGTCGAAGTCACCAAGTTCTACACTTTACACCAGATGCCCTTACATGAGGGATTACCGTTTGGGGTCGAAGTCACACATTTCAATGTGTTACACTATTTGCCCTTGCTTGAGGATGTTTGTGTGGGGTGAATCTCATCTATTACTTCTGTGTGAGGATGTGAGGACAAGTGTACTTTGTTTCAGTATTTGACTTGCAGTTTTTTTTTATGTGTGTGAATTTTTGCTACGGTTGGTTGGTGTGCCGTGCTATGTTATGCCTACTGTCATGCTTGTCTGGCCGGTTGGTTGGGTGAGTGGTGATAATAGGAGCAGCATTGTCTCTTTTTTATCTTATATGGTGATGTAGGACTGATAGGGATCTTCCTCAATCTGTTGTCCAGCAACTTGTGATTTTACAGAAAATGCTTTGTAGCCAGCTTCTTTCTGCTATATTTTATGTGTTTTATAAAATGGGAGGATATGTGATATCTTGTGTATTTATCTATGCATCTTCCCAATTTTCTCTATGCATGGTCTCTCACGTAATGCTTTATACCATCTTGCATTCGTGTATTGTTATGTGTTTTGGAAAGGGGGAGGATATGTTACATCTTGTGTATTTATCAATGTATCTTCCCTGTTGCTTTGGCCCTTGCTGTTCAGCCACTGGGACTGTGCTGTGTGGAATGTTGTAGTAGTGGTCATGCAATGGAATTTTTGGGAGCTTGTGAGGTGTGTCAGTTGGAGTATGGGCTCAGCAGCAGGGAGGCTGTTCCTGGTGGGGCTATACTGTGAAAGTAAACCTAGAGCCTACTATGAAGACTCTAATCTGCAACTAAGACAAATAAATCCCCTAAAACTGCACCTTGGCTGCCAGACTTTCATTACGACAGTGTCCCATTAGAGAAGGTGGATTCATTTGCTTACCTGGGTGTACCACTCTTGACATGGAAGAAGTGTACCAGCAAGGCTGTTATCAGGCATAGGCAGATGGTGGGCACAATTCTTAAAGAGCATTGTGCTTCCCTTACTAAACCTATAGCACCTTCTCTCCGAATCTACAAGGACAAGACCAGGGGCGTAACACAGGCCCCGCATCCCCGCGGTGTAGGGGGCCCCCAAGCTGTAGGGGGCCCCCTCAGCACAGTACTTAAACCTGAGCGCTCGTAATAAATCCGAAGTAGGGGCCCTCTGTGTACATTGCAGGGGGGCCCCTTAAACTTTCGTTACGCCACTGGACAAGACCCCGATCTCAGCCCTTTACGGAGCAGAGTTTTTGTGCTCTTCTAATATCAGTGACCTGAATAGATCAGATGACAAATTCTTGTGAACCCTTACTCGCCTAATGAAGTTATTTTTGCTTGACTTGACTATAACCCCACCACCTCAGATTCCTGCAGCATATCTCTGTAAAATTGCGGTTTTTAGCTGTACAAATTCTGCCAGGTTTTGATGAAATTTGTTCTGATAAATGTGTTCTAATAGAAAGTTAAACTTGTGTCTTTGCAAAATTTACATCTGAATTCAAAATACTGTATAAAAAAACGAGAGCCACATATTTAAGACTCAGCGGCCCCACCTCGTATGATACGATAGGTCAACGTCCTAGAAATGCCTTGCTGGAGAAAATGGACTCCGGAATACTGTAACTGAAAGCCAGTATTGAGCACTGAGCCGGGGTTAGGAGTCACTGAGCTTTAAGAATGAAAGTTATTCAATATGAGATACACGTGAGTGATGCATAGAATAGAACGGCGTGCTAATTGAGGGCAAAACATGCATCTGATACATCTGCACTTCCCTGGCGCAAAAGATTCCATGTATGAGGGAGGTCAGGTTACTTTACTCTGCTATGGGCCTAGCAAGTCACTGGGAGGAGCCCACTTTACATATTTTTCCCTCCTGAAAAATTCTAAAAGACTTTTATTGGCGGGTGGTTTCAGAAAGAAGATTTGGTTCAAGCATCGGTCCGTCTCTAACCTCGGACTTCTTGGCACTCAAGGACAGGCCCTTGTTTGAAAATTATTGGGACTGTATTACAGTTGTGGAGGACAGAAAACGATACCATCAATTCAGGGTGAGCACTCTTCCAGTAAACTTTTTTGTCGCCAAATGGCGAAAAGGCTTTAACCCTGACTGTCCTTTCTGTCCAGCACAACTGGAAAACATTGTGCATATTTTATTTGTCTGTCCGGAGTATAAAATTCCAAGACGGGTCTGGCTTAAACCAATCTGTCTCCTAATGGGTTTTCGGTCAGGTGTTGAGGCTTTGCGGTGGCTTAAAACAAATACATCTCAATCTGTGACTATTGCTGTTGCAAAATTCCTCCACTGGACTTGGATTATTCGTGCTCATAAATTACGACTCATTGGATAACTTGGTAATTTTAACACTTTTATGGGTTTTTAACAAATTAGATATTTATTTACTTATTTATAATTGTCGCTGCTATGTATGTCACACTGGCTGTCTGCGTCGAGATTTTGGTCCCCTCCCTTGTTTTCTGTACCCCTCTTTTTTTTTTTTTTTGAATTGTCTATAAAATTTTCTGTTGTCTTTTATGATGTAAATCGAAATAAAGACTTGAAATTGACTCCTGAATACTGTAACTGAAAGCCAGTATTGAGCACTGAGCCGGGGTTAGGAGTCACTGAGCTTTAAGAATGAAAGTTATTCAATATGAGATTCACGTGAGTGATGCATAGAATAGAACGGCGTGCTAATTGAGGGCAAAACATGCATCTGATACATCCGCCCTTCCCTGTCTGATTTTGTTATATTTGATGGTTGAATATCCTAAAGCGAGGTGGTCATTAAACCCGGTTTCTGACAGCAAAACCAGGTCATTCTTAGCTCAATGATTTGTCATGTACATTGAATTCCTGGGCACAAGTAGATCTCTTTTTAATGAAGAAGCGGGCGTCAGTGTCTTCAGTGTGCTTAACGGTATGCAATTCTGTGTTTTATGGGCATCTGAGGAGGGAGCAGGTGCTGCACTGTGTAGTTAGGGCAGAGACCATAGTGCGCGCGCACATTCTATCCTGGAGGGGAAGCTGCAGGAAGGGGTATATTATGGCTGTCTGACCAGAATGAAGAAGTCGATAGAACAGTTTTACTGTATTGCAGATGTGAATTTACTAAAAGTTAATGCAAGTCTAACATCCTATAAATACCTGAAACAAACGGCTATAGTGATCATTAGGAAAAGCCCCTGAAAAAGATTTTACCGCCAGCATCTGTTGCAAAGAACGAGGAAACATATAAGACATTGACGAGTTGAATTGGGAATGTTTAGTGTCTGGTCCCACAGAATGAATATTTTTAAGTCTGGCCTGGAGACAGCCTCAGCTTCTCTTCAACTTCACATAATAAATTGATCATAAATAAAAATGTATAAATATCTCTATTCTAAAGGGGCTTTAGGTCTTCAACCATTAGTCTGTTAAACTGTCAGTCATGTTTGCTCTCACACACCCCAGCATACAGCATGGGCAATTAGTGCACACTGAGGACATCATTGTGGCTGATCAGGGGTGTACATCAGCCTAAAAATATTACTGCTTAGTACAGGGCAGGTAGAGGTGTAGCTACCATTGGTGCAGCGGCACTGGAGCCCATTGAACCTTGATAATTGCTGTATTTACTACACCAACCGCAGTCAAAGGGGCCCTTTTTAGGTCTCGCCTGACCCAGCGCATGCGCTGGTCTGGCGAGACTTATTGAGAGGGCTCCAAAAAGTGCTACCAGGCCAGCGTAGAGCTACAGTACATGTGTGCGGGCGCGCGCGCCACGCTTTACCGCGATTGCTTTCACTTTGATGTTTGATCGTGATTGCGATCGCGATCACTTTCACTTTCGCCGCCGCTTTGCACAGCCAATAGGTCTCGCTTTTGGGACCTTATAAGTATTTAGTTATGCAACTGTTGCATGGCTAAACACTTATAAGGTCCCAGAAGCGAGACCTATTGGCTATGCCAATGCTTGTTCTCGTTTTCACCAGAGCCAATGGCATCCTTTCTAAGCTATTAAGGACAGGTGGGACAAAATCTAACTTTGTCAATGCTCTTTTCAGCCATTATGTGTCCTTCTTTAATTTTGTGTGTTTAACCTAACCCTTCAGGTTACAGTAATTCAACGCCAGTATGATTTTTTTAACCAATACGAATCATATTTCACTGTCGTGCATTAAAACTTAAAAAAGGATGTTTCTATTGCTGTTCTAAACGCAACTGCTTGCTAGGAATAACCTGTACTGCTCGATTCTATTAACTTGTATGTCATTATTTTATTTTATTCACATTTTTGCTGCAAGCACATGGCAACTATGTTTTAGTAAAGCTATGTTTTTTTTGGAACATCCTAGCAATAAAAAAAGAAAAAAATGGATCAACTATACTAGATTTCCGAGGCGATCTATTACATTTGCCAATGCTTCTTCAATAAATGGGAAGAAACTATTCATTTTACAGCACAGGAATTGACATATATTGGCTAAAGAACACTGATGACACAGAGATGCTTGAAGAGAAAACCAAGAACTATGGGGCATATTATCAAGCACGGCTTTAAAATTATCGCCGCTTTAGCGGCAGAAAACTGCCGCTAAAGCGGCGATAATGGGCTTGATAATATGCCACAGAGAATTCCAATAGAAGCCCATGTTGACACCAGAACATGGGCTTCTATTGGAATTCCCAAGGGCATATTTTCAAGCTCATTATCGCCACTTTAGCAGCAGTTTTCTGCCGCCAAAGCGGCGATATTTTTAAAGCCGTTTCTTGATAATATGCCCCGATACTAGCACTTCAGTGTTTAGAGCTATAAAATTGTGTATTTCTTCACAAGAAACTGAGGGCCATATTATCAAGGAACAGCGATAACATTATCGCCGCATTAGCGGCAGGAAACTGCCGCTAAAGCGGCGATAATGGGCTTGATAATATGCCCTTGTGAATTCCCATTGAAGTCCATGTTCACACCAGAACCTGGGCTGCTATGGGAATTCACAAGGGCATATTATCAAGCCCATTATCGCCGCTTCAGCTGCATTTTCCTGCCGCTAAAGCGGCGATAATGTTATCACCGTTCCTTGATAATATGACCCTGATTGCTTGTCCCACCAGTACTGTGAAATGTTCTTACATTAACCCAGAGGAAATGTAAAGCATTCACTAAGGCTACCATTGGGAGTGTCCTGTTAAATTCTGATATGTGTGGTAACTATTTTTAACACACATACCGGAATTATGGGCTTTGTTCCCAACACTGCACCCCTGCAACTTTTCCCCATTAAATGTTGACTTGTGAAACCTGCCATAATTTGACGCAGGGTAAATACCAGGTAATTACCAGAGCATGTGGGTTTTGGTGCATTTAGTACGAAAATCGACATGTCATCCCCAAAAACACACAAAAGACAGTAATTCTCGCACCTGATAAATTGCGAACACCTTGGCATTGGTTATTATCAGGTATGATAATTATTGAATCTGATAGTGACTAACTAGTAATAGGGTCTAAGACATTAAACTTGGTGTGCCCGATCTGGAATGGGAATCATGAAGAAGCGGTAAACCATACAACTAGGTTGTCTGAAAACTTATAAATCCTAACCTAACAAATCCGCTTTTAGCCTATTGTCCTTGGAAATGGATTCAAGCCTGTATGTGATATATATTTGGTACCATTTTGGGATGTAAATCGTCCTCAAAAAGAACTTACTTTTTGATTACATAATGTGAAAGCTGATGACAGAAGAATTAGCCTTTGTGAAGAAGCAGAGCAACTTCTCCAACCAAATGCTATTTTGCAAAGAATAAATGTAAGGCCTTAACCCCTTCTCTGCTCATGACGGAACCGCTCCGTCATGAGCCACGGTTGCCGTGTGCTCATGACGGAGCGGTTCCGTCATGCCACGACCGTTGGCATTTGTTTGTTGTAACGCTTTTCGCCCCAAGTGGGATGGGTATTCCCAGACGTGGGACCCGTGCTCACTACGCCACTGGAGTCAAGCTATCCTGGCTGATGACGGCTGATAGCCAGAAACCGGTCCTAGGATGCTTGATTCCGGTCCAAGGAAGACATGGCTTGGCAGTTCGGGCTGGACTGTTCCCATGAGGCACAGGGTCAAGACTGATTTGCATATGGCCATGTCTGAACTGGGGTGGTGTAGTGGGCAAAAGAACGATGGATTTAACCCAGATCTCTTGACTGGGGGAGAATGTATGCATTGTCAGCATTCCGTCCATCATTTGTTTGTTGTAACGCTTTTCGCCCCAAGTGGGATGGGTATTCCCAGACGTGGGACCCGTGCTCACTACGCCACTGGAGTCAAGCTATCCTGGCTGATGACGGCTGATAGCCAGAAACCGGTCCTAGGATGCTTGATTCCGGTCCAAGGAAGACATGGCTTGGCAGTTCGGGCTGGACTGTTCCCATGAGGCACAGGGTCAAGACTGATTTGCATATGGCCATGTCTGAACTGGGGTGGTGTAGTGGGCAAAAGAACGATGGATTTAACCCAGATCTCTTGACTGGGGGAGAATGTATGCATTGTCAGCATTCCGTCCATCATTTGTTTGTTGTAACGCTTTTCGCCCCAAGTGGGATGGGTATTCCCAGACGTGGGACCCGTGCTCACTACGCCACTGGAGTCAAGCTATCCTGGCTGATGACGGCTGATAGCCAGAAACCGGTCCTAGGATGCTTGATTCCGGTCCAAGGAAGACATGGCTTGGCAGTTCGGGCTGGACTGTTCCCATGAGGCACAGGGTCAAGACTGATTTGCATATGGCCATGTCTGAACTGGGGTGGTGTAGTGGGCAAAAGAACGATGGATTTAACCCAGATCTCTTGACTGGGGGAGAATGTATGCATTGTCAGCATTCCGTCCATCATTTGTTTGTTGTAACGCTTTTCGCCCCAAGTGGGATGGGTATTCCCAGACGTGGGACCCGTGCTCACTACGCCACTGGAGTCAAGCTATCCTGGCTGATGACGGCTGATAGCCAGAAACCGGTCCTAGGATGCTTGATTCCGGTCCAAGGAAGACATGGCTTGGCAGTTCGGGCTGGACTGTTCCCATGAGGCACAGGGTCAAGACTGATTTGCATATGGCCATGTCTGAACTGGGGTGGTGTAGTGGGCAAAAGAACGATGGATTTAACCCAGATCTCTTGACTGGGGGAGAATGTATGCATTGTCAGCATTCCGTCCATCATTTGTTTGTTGTAACGCTTTTCGCCCCAAGTGGGATGGGTATTCCCAGACGTGGGACCCGTGCTCACTACGCCACTGGAGTCAAGCTATCCTGGCTGATGACGGCTGATAGCCAGAAACCGGTCCTAGGATGCTTGATTCCGGTCCAAGGAAGACATGGCTTGGCAGTTCGGGCTGGACTGTTCCCATGAGGCACAGGGTCAAGACTGATTTGCATATGGCCATGTCTGAACTGGGGTGGTGTAGTGGGCAAAAGAACGATGGATTTAACCCAGATCTCTTGACTGGGGGAGAATGTATGCATTGTCAGCATTCCGTCCATCATTTGTTTGTTGTAACGCTTTTCGCCCCAAGTGGGATGGGTATTCCCAGACGTGGGACCCGTGCTCACTACGCCACTGGAGTCAAGCTATCCTGGCTGATGACGGCTGATAGCCAGAAACCGGTCCTAGGATGCTTGATTCCGGTCCAAGGAAGACATGGCTTGGCAGTTCGGGCTGGACTGTTCCCATGAGGCACAGGGTCAAGACTGATTTGCATATGGCCATGTCTGAACTGGGGTGGTGTAGTGGGCAAAAGAACGATGGATTTAACCCAGATCTCTTGACTGGGGGAGAATGTATGCATTGTCAGCATTCCGTCCATCATTTGTTTGTTGTAACGCTTTTCGCCCCAAGTGGGATGGGTATTCCCAGACGTGGGACCCGTGCTCACTACGCCACTGGAGTCAAGCTATCCTGGCTGATGACGGCTGATAGCCAGAAACCGGTCCTAGGATGCTTGATTCCGGTCCAAGGAAGACATGGCTTGGCAGTTCGGGCTGGACTGTTCCCATGAGGCACAGGGTCAAGACTGATTTGCATATGGCCATGTCTGAACTGGGGTGGTGTAGTGGGCAAAAGAACGATGGATTTAACCCAGATCTCTTGACTGGGGGAGAATGTATGCATTGTCAGCATTCCGTCCATCATTTGTTTGTTGTAACGCTTTTCGCCCCAAGTGGGATGGGTATTCCCAGACGTGGGACCCGTGCTCACTACGCCACTGGAGTCAAGCTATCCTGGCTGATGACGGCTGATAGCCAGAAACCGGTCCTAGGATGCTTGATTCCGGTCCAAGGAAGACATGGCTTGGCAGTTCGGGCTGGACTGTTCCCATGAGGCACAGGGTCAAGACTGATTTGCATATGGCCATGTCTGAACTGGGGTGGTGTAGTGGGCAAAAGAACGATGGATTTAACCCAGATCTCTTGACTGGGGGAGAATGTATGCATTGTCAGCATTCCGTCCATCATTTGTTTGTTGTAACGCTTTTCGCCCCAAGTGGGATGGGTATTCCCAGACGTGGGACCCGTGCTCACTACGCCACTGGAGTCAAGCTATCCTGGCTGATGACGGCTGATAGCCAGAAACCGGTCCTAGGATGCTTGATTCCGGTCCAAGGAAGACATGGCTTGGCAGTTCGGGCTGGACTGTTCCCATGAGGCACAGGGTCAAGACTGATTTGCATATGGCCATGTCTGAACTGGGGTGGTGTAGTGGGCAAAAGAACGATGGATTTAACCCAGATCTCTTGACTGGGGGAGAATGTATGCATTGTCAGCATTCCGTCCATCATTTGTTTGTTGTAACGCTTTTCGCCCCAAGTGGGATGGGTATTCCCAGACGTGGGACCCGTGCTCACTACGCCACTGGAGTCAAGCTATCCTGGCTGATGACGGCTGATAGCCAGAAACCGGTCCTAGGATGCTTGATTCCGGTCCAAGGAAGACATGGCTTGGCAGTTCGGGCTGGACTGTTCCCATGAGGCACAGGGTCAAGACTGATTTGCATATGGCCATGTCTGAACTGGGGTGGTGTAGTGGGCAAAAGAACGATGGATTTAACCCAGATCTCTTGACTGGGGGAGAATGTATGCATTGTCAGCATTCCGTCCATCATTTGTTTGTTGTAACGCTTTTCGCCCCAAGTGGGATGGGTATTCCCAGACGTGGGACCCGTGCTCACTACGCCACTGGAGTCAAGCTATCCTGGCTGATGACGGCTGATAGCCAGAAACCGGTCCTAGGATGCTTGATTCCGGTCCAAGGAAGACATGGCTTGGCAGTTCGGGCTGGACTGTTCCCATGAGGCACAGGGTCAAGACTGATTTGCATATGGCCATGTCTGAACTGGGGTGGTGTAGTGGGCAAAAGAACGATGGATTTAACCCAGATCTCTTGACTGGGGGAGAATGTATGCATTGTCAGCATTCCGTCCATCATTTGTTTGTTGTAACGCTTTTCGCCCCAAGTGGGATGGGTATTCCCAGACGTGGGACCCGTGCTCACTACGCCACTGGAGTCAAGCTATCCTGGCTGATGACGGCTGATAGCCAGAAACCGGTCCTAGGATGCTTGATTCCGGTCCAAGGAAGACATGGCTTGGCAGTTCGGGCTGGACTGTTCCCATGAGGCACAGGGTCAAGACTGATTTGCATATGGCCATGTCTGAACTGGGGTGGTGTAGTGGGCAAAAGAACGATGGATTTAACCCAGATCTCTTGACTGGGGGAGAATGTATGCATTGTCAGCATTCCGTCCATCATTTGTTTGTTGTAACGCTTTTCGCCCCAAGTGGGATGGGTATTCCCAGACGTGGGACCCGTGCTCACTACGCCACTGGAGTCAAGCTATCCTGGCTGATGACGGCTGATAGCCAGAAACCGGTCCTAGGATGCTTGATTCCGGTCCAAGGAAGACATGGCTTGGCAGTTCGGGCTGGACTGTTCCCATGAGGCACAGGGTCAAGACTGATTTGCATATGGCCATGTCTGAACTGGGGTGGTGTAGTGGGCAAAAGAACGATGGATTTAACCCAGATCTCTTGACTGGGGGAGAATGTATGCATTGTCAGCATTCCGTCCATCATTTGTTTGTTGTAACGCTTTTCGCCCCAAGTGGGATGGGTATTCCCAGACGTGGGACCCGTGCTCACTACGCCACTGGAGTCAAGCTATCCTGGCTGATGACGGCTGATAGCCAGAAACCGGTCCTAGGATGCTTGATTCCGGTCCAAGGAAGACATGGCTTGGCAGTTCGGGCTGGACTGTTCCCATGAGGCACAGGGTCAAGACTGATTTGCATATGGCCATGTCTGAACTGGGGTGGTGTAGTGGGCAAAAGAACGGTGGATTTAACCCAGATCTCTTGACTGGGGGAGAATGTATGCATTGTCAGCATTCCGTCCATCATTTGTTTGTTGTAACGCTTTTCGCCCCAAGTGGGATGGGTATTCCCAGACGTGGGACCCGTGCTCACTACGCCACTGGAGTCAAGCTATCCTGGCTGATGACGGCTGATAGCCAGAAACCGGTCCTAGGATGCTTGATTCCGGTCCAAGGAAGACATGGCTTGGCAGTTCGGGCTGGACTGTTCCCATGAGGCACAGGGTCAAGACTGATTTGCATATGGCCATGTCTGAACTGGGGTGGTGTAGTGGGCAAAAGAACGATGGATTTAACCCAGATCTCTTGACTGGGGGAGAATGTATGCATTGTCAGCATTCCGTCCATCATTTGTTTGTTGTAACGCTCCGCCCACGCGGCGCTGTTTCCCCGCCTGTGCGGGGGGACAACGCAACTGGGCGGAGTCATGACGGAACCGCTCCGTCATGAGCACAGCTCAACCGTGGCTCATGACGGAGTGGCTCCGTCATGAGCACAGCGCCACCACGCTGCCCCCCCGCACCCCCCAGCGCTGCGGCAGAATTCCCGCCGCAGCGAAGGGGTTAAAGAGCTTTCATTAAAGGCCAGCATAAAATGTGATCAAGGCAGTTGAAATATGTACACTACATTATCCTTGCAGGCCAAAGTCAATCTATCTATCGTTTGTCACGAACACCTCATGTGCCCTCTGTGTAGTTGTCCTAGTGCATAGGGCTGTTATTGCTTTATCCCCATGTCACTCTCAAGTTGCACCTGCCCATGCATTATGGTCAAAGAGAGAGTAGTAACATGTGCCTTCCTCAAGGTTTGAGAACCTTAGAGATGACCATGTGCCCCATGTGCCACACGTGATCTAGCTACATCGTTTGAGTCTTTGAGAGGGTATTTAAACCCCGCCACACCACTAATCGCGGCTTAGCCTCACTCCCTGTGGAACAAGCTTTACCCTTCCCACTTACCTGAATAATCCTGCAGGAACCTAGAATTGCTCCAGTGTCCTTCAAAAACATCTGTACCTGTGTTTCCCATGACTCCAGGTCCCTTGATGTCTTCCTCCTCTCTGCCTCCTGCACAGCTACTCTGGACCTCCCATGACTCCCTGAGTCAAAGCCTCCAGATCTTCTTTGAACTTCACTCAAGTGGAAAAACTAGGCTAGGTACTTAAGAACAGGTTAGTGCACATTAATACTCCTATAGTAGTAAGCAGAACTGAGTATCCACATTTTCAAAGACTATAGACTTTGCCTCCATGTCATCTCTGTGATTTACTTCAGCACTTCTTATGTGTTTATACTCCTGACCCTCCCAGCAACCTTGGTGCTACAACTACTGTTCATCAGAGAACAATGAAGCTCAAATCTGTATATGAGCTTTGTGTTTCTCTGATGAACAGAAAGCACTTCAGAGACTTTGATATGTGCATGAACTTTGTACCCCAAACTGTGTTCCGAGTTTATCCTTGAGAGTGCAAGTAACTCCAACCTTTGTTCTGATTGTATGTTTGGGAGTTTAAGTAACTCCAACCTTTGTTCTGATTGTGTCCTTGGGAGTGCAAGTAACTTCAACCTTTGTTTTGAGTTTATCCCTGAGAGTGCAAGTAACTACAATCTGTGCTCCGAGTTTATCACTGGGAGTGACACACTCCAATCTGTGATTTTGGTTATTCTGCTCTCATGCTATGCAGCCAATGAAACCTCTAAGTGTATGTCCCTGAAGTTAATGCATGTTCATTGTATTTAGAGACCTGGTAATTGTACTGATGGGAACTGCATCCTCTTGTTATTTCCAGCGCAAAAATATCGATGTCAAAAATATCGTCATCCTATACTTATGATAGTAAGTACAAAAGTTTCAGAAAAAAATGTCGATATCATTCATATAGTTTTATTAGATACCGATTTTTAAATGTATGTAAAACAGATAGTAAATATATCAATTAGTAACATTAATTTTTAAAAATAAAAAATATTTTAAATATATCTTAAATATAACAAGATAAACTTAATTTTAAAAAGTTAAACACACATATAGTAATTAATATATATATATATATTTAGATATATCTACTTACAAAAAAGATATTAAACAAATAATTGCAATTTATATTATAATTTAAAAATAATATAAAACAACTATCTACATATCTTTAAACATAAAAAACATTTCTAATTAAATAAAATTATTAAACAACTTAAAATTCTTCACATTCATAAAACATATTTTACACATTAAAAATGTTAATAATTACAAATATTATAATTTTAACTGAACAACAACATAATACTATAAATGATAACAGCATAAAGTAAATTTTAAAATATAACATTTAATACATATTCCCACAACAATTTATACAAAACTATGCAAACTATTACAATAAATATATACAAAATGTACTACTCCCACGTCACACAAAGCAAAAATATTAAACCTGGGTAAAATGTACCTCCAATAAATTAAACAGTAGTAAAAGCGTTGGATTGCAGATAGGTAATATTTACTGTACTCATTCCAAGCCAGTACATCGGTAGGAAAACTGTTGGAGTGCGGAGCAATAAAATTTACTATTCCCACTCCAATCACTACAACAGTAGGGAAAATGCTGGATTGCGGAGGGGTAAAATTTACTATTCCCACTCTGGTCAGCAGAACAGTGGGGAATGTGTTGGAGAACAGAGGGGTCAAATTTACTATTCTCACTCCAGTCAGTACAAAAGTAGAGAAAGTGTTGTATTCTGGAGGGGTACGATTTACCATTCCCTCTCCAATAAGTGCAACAGTAGGGAAAGTGTTGGTTTGCAGAGGGGTAACATTTACTATTCCCACTCCAATCACTACAACAGTAGGGAAAGTGTTGGATAGCAGAGGAGTAAAATTTACTATTCCCACTACAATAAGTACATCAGTAGGGAAAGTGTTAGAATGTAGAGAGGGAAAATGTACTATTCCCACTCCTGTCGGTTCAACAATAAAAACAAACAAAATATCTTCAACTAAATAAAATTATTTTTTAAACAAAGTAAACAAAAATAAGTATGATAAGTATGAAGGTTCCCAGCCATTGGGCTCTGGAGAGCAAAGTCTAAGCTAAAGGCATCAGAATCACAAGTGCAGGAAGCATCGTGGCCACAGCAGAAGAGCTGGCTATATCTGTGGGGCTGTAGGTAGGAAAACTGTGAATTTGTAGCACAGCAGGACCAGTAACTCATTTTACTAACAGCTACGCTCCAAAGAATTCAGGATTAAAGAGAGAATAGGGTAGTCTGCCTAAACGTATTGCCTGGAAGAGTAAAGAGGCTTTAGTGGTATAGCATACAAGGGAAATGGCAAGATGCCAACCAAAATTAGGTCACCACCAATACAAGACTCCTAACTACCACTTATTCATGTAATCCAATCTCTATATCCGTGGATATGCCATTAATTTAGCCAAACAATGCGGACCTGCTCCTTGACCCGCCCAAGGACCATCATTTGCACATCCCAGGCACTGGTACCCAGCATATAGTAACCAGCACCCAAGACCAGCCATAGCCCACAAAGACCACCCACAGTTCTGCATCGAAGATCATAACACTCAGACCACCCCTGTATGTAATCCTTCCACAGCATTCTAGGAATACCTCCTATCCATCCAACCATGTATTGCTAAGAGTGGAGGAACAAAAACTACCCGAATCCAAACACAAAACAGGAAAAACAAAAACCTCTTCTGGTAAACCCCAGGCTGAAGTCCTTGTTGATCTCTCTTAGTGGATCTCAGTTCCAAACTCAGCAGACAAGCCTCTCAGGAGGCCATGTCCCTTATACCTCGACCATGTACCCCAAATCCCATGCAAGTCACCTAAAGTCCCATCTTTTTGTGAATGCCTCAAAAATGTCTGTCTACCCAAGTAGTGAACCAAAGTCCAGGGGTTCTCTCAAACTCCCTGCAGAGTCTGCAGTCCTCAATATGCATCCATCTGCCCAGCCACTCAGCCAATCAGAGGCTACCAGCTGTTATTGAGCAACACATGTGAAATGTGAAACAATGCTGGGACGGTCTCGAGAGGTGTGTACTCTGGGAGATGTACTCACATACAAAATGTATATTAGCAGATGGGTTTGTCGTTGTGTTTCAATGTAAATCTATCTCATGTTTGCATATGTACATCATGCCTTACAGCACCACTATTATTCCAATAGCTCTGGCAGTGCTTCAGAATTATTTACTGTAGCATTCCCTGTTTCCAACACTGGGAGTAGCCCACAGGTATCAGTGCATGTAGATCTTGACCAAAAGAACATACTAGCTCTAATTCTAATTCTAATTCTAGCTCTGAGCCCCTCTTACAGCTGCATTTGCACCTCAATCCAACCATGGATAACACCTGTTATTCTACGTGCCGCTACTCACAATTGCTGCTAGTGCATATTCTCACATCGTCTACAGCAGCCTTACTAGTCGAGTGTCCAATACACAGTTCTGCTCTGGTACCTCAGTGGAGCCAGTTGCTATTCCATTAACCCTGTGTAGAACCCAGTTTCAGCACTCATTGATGGGGAAACAATGTACATTATGAGTACATTATCATAACATTGATGACAAATTGAAGGACGTATACACATGTATTGTGCCAAAAAGATGGAAATATTTTTAGAATGCCAGAGACTCATTCCACAATGGCAAAACAAATGATTGCCCACATGTATATCACATAAAAAGCACTGAAACCTTTATAACTATTCCACCAATGTAAATATGCTAAAGAAACAAGGATCTTCATTGAATCCACTAGAACCCAGTTATGTCAGTTCATTTTGTGGGAAGGAAAATGCTTACAACTAGATGTGAAAACAAGTACATTCCAGTGACATAACTGGCAAGCCCATTCCATACATAGACAAAAATGGTTTTACTCGGAACAAAAGAAGAAAGATTCTTTGTAATTAATAATTTACATTGCAACACGAGAGAACATACAAGCAGGAAGTATTGTGCTGACCATCGACGGGCCCCATCAATTTGTATCATATCACCCCTGGCCTTATTGTGCACAGTCATGTCACAGACAGTTAATGCACAATAAATAAACAATCTCAGCCCCTCCACCACCCTTGCTCAGTGGAAGCTTAGCTGAATGTGTTTGTTTGAATTCTGTGTGTTTGAATACCATGCAATCAAAAGATCTGAGCTGCCCTCTAGTCCAACAATATCATATGACTTGCAGAGATAAACACCAGGGCTAGACTGGGAGCCCAAACGAACCCTGCCAATTGTTTTTAGACCAGCCCGCTTACCGTACAGTAATTACCAGAGTTATCGTAACACTTTTATTGTTGCTGAAAACTAGTGGATATACAAGGAACTCTGCAGCGGGTGCTTTCTAAACTGCTGCCCTGCTAAACAAGCATTTGCAATGCAATAGGTCTCGCATTTGCAAAAGTTTAAGCTATTGGCATTGTTCATGACAATGCCTTTTTTTATCTATTTTATAAAACAAACACATAAATAAATGCCATTATCTTTTACAATGCCAATAGCTAGTGTTGCATTATTATTAGCAATGCCAACTGCTCACACTTTTATAATGCGAGACCTATTGCATTGCAAATGCTTGTTACTTTTTGTCACTATTTCAATCCCCGTTGCATCCTTTTGCAAAATAAATTGCAGACTTGCCAAGACCATAACTATTGGCTTTGAACGTGAGAGAGCTCAAACCTCCTTTAGCCATATCTAAAAAAGAGTGAAACAGACCTCAGTGAAGTGCAGGTCCATTTATCAGATCGGCCATTTTGGGGTGGCGGTGGGGAGGGGAAGTGGGAATCATTGGAGACTGGTTTTCGAAGATCAAGGGCTGCGGGTGATGACTGTCTCTCCAGCTCCCCATTGTTGGTTGCAGCAGTTGCGGTGGGGGGCCCAGGACAGAGAGAGCTGTCTCAGTGGGAGACAAGGAGAGAGAGACAGAAGATGGATGGGAAGGGAGAGAGAGACACAGCGGGAGAGAGAGAGAGGAAGAGAGAAAGCGAGAGAGAAGAGAGAGAGAGAAGAGAGACAGAGAGAAGAGATAGAGATGGAGACACAGAGAGAGATAGAAAGAGACACGAAAGAAGAGGGTGAAGAGAGAGAGAAGACAGAGAGAGGAGAGAGAGAAAGGGAAGAGAGAGAGAAAGAAAAGAGAGTGAAGAGAGAGAGAAGAGAGACAGATAGAGGGAGAAGAGTGAGAGAGAGAGTTAGAGAGAGAGAAGAAAGAGAGAAAGAGAGAGTGAGAGAAAGAGAGAGGGAAGAGAGAGTGAGAGAGACATAGAGAAGAGAAAGGGAGAGAAGAGAGCTAAGAGAGAGACAGAGAGAAAAGAGAGAGAAGAGAAAGAAAGAGAAGAGAGAGAGTGTGAGAGAGAGGGAGAGAGAGAGAAGACAGAGAAGGAGATAGAGAAGAGAGAAAGAAAGAGAGAAGAGAGACGAGGTAGAGAAAAGAGAGATAAGAGTGACAGATAGAGAGAAGAGAGAGTGTGAGAGAGAGGGAGACAGAGAGAGAGAAAGAAGAGAGAGAGAGAGAGGCGAGAGGGACAGAGAAAGAAGATAGGGAGAGAAGAGAGAGAGAGAGCTGGAGAAGAGAGAGATAAAGAGAAGCAAGGGAGAGAGAGGAGAGAAGAGAAAGAGAAGAGAGAGAGAGAGAGAAGAGACACAGATAGAGAGAGCGAGAGAGTGAGGGAGTGAGTTTTGAACATTCTTGCCATGGCTGCGTTTGGTTCCCAGTTCGGCTCTGGAGGAGATCCATCGATAGAGATTGACCAGTCTGTGGCATTGCACCCATTCAGGAAATGAGCAGACAGGGGATTGCAGTCTTTAACTCTTGTCGGGGTACATTTGCATGGCCATGTTTCTCTTACGCTCCGATCCCCATGCTGCACCTGCATTGATTTGGAAACCCGGTGATTTATCATGAAATAAAATCCTTAAACTTTTCACTGCTACAGCCTCGGATCCTGATCTGAGGAAACTTAAGCAGAAAGAAGTGTGAGAAAGGACAAAGGCATTTTACCACTGAAAGGCCAGCAAATGTACTTCTCCATTACTTTTAAAGAATTCACATCTGAAAAAGAATATTTCTTAAATCAGCCTAAACTTATACTGACACTAATCATTGGGGCTCATTTTCCCTGTCACTATTATAAAATAAATCACCATAAACTATGAAAGTTGACATTGGCACCATGTTTCATTTTTATTCTACTTAAGGTTTGGCTGGATACTGCTTCAGGTAAAACGATTTTCCTTTGATGGTCATCAGCAAAAGATAAATATGGTCATTGACCTTGCGGGTGCGATATTAAGCGTCGCAAGCTTTGCCGCGGCAGCCCATAACTCGCCAGGTGGGGCTGCTCCGGCTTGGTAATGATGGTGCTGGATATGACCTCATGGGTGGCACCCATGCTTAATGGCCCTCTTTGCGCCCCTCTAGATGAAGGCACGCATTTTATGTCCAGGATCAGAGCTCGTAAAATGGATTAAACATCTCCAGCGATTGGAGTAAATGGACAAATCCAATAGAAAGTGCGAATCTTTTCACTTTCTGTAATTTTTATGATTCTGCTCTTTCCACCGCTAATGGCCGGCTGTGTCTCACACTTCCCGCTGCATTAACAATACACAGAGACCTCACCATATACAGGCGCGTGTGGTGGTATGAGTGTAATCGCTTCAGCTGCATGCAGGATTGGAGGGAGTTATAAATTCAATGTTCACTCTGCTAGATTCTCTAGTTGCCAGGAGAAATTAAGAAAATCCGCTGGGATAAGGGGCGGAAGCAACACAGAGGGGGGCAGAAGCAACACAAACAAGCAAGGAACAAGCATACACAGTTACTGACATTCATGGTCATTAAATTACCTACATCAAAAGGATGAAAGGCTAATCTGGGATGTGGACTCCGGCCCTTCAGATCAGAGCAGATATCAGCAGAGAGTGTTTAAATCACTGAGCCAGCTCAGCAGCTGCCAGAAAAGGCATCCTCGAGTGATACCACACGGAACAGGCCGGAAAATCTTCTGCAGGGATTGGATGGTACGAAAAATCCTTACGCAGAGTTAACTTTTACAGCTGATTCCGATCCATTATAAATCGGATTGAGACATGCGCCTGTTTACGGAAGACACCAAGGGGCATATTATCAAGCCAGGCGATAAAATTATCGCCGCTTCTAGCGGCCGAAAACTGCCGCTAAAACGGCGATAATGGGCTTGATAATATGCTCTATGGAATTCCAATTGAAGCCCATGTTAAATGTGATGGACGTCTAACATGGGCTTCAATTGGAATTCCATAGAGCATATTATCAAGCCCATTATCGCCGTTTTAGCGGCAGTTTTCTGCCGCTAAAGCGGCGATAATTTTATCGCTTGGCTTGTTAATATGCCCCTACGATATGCAAAGAGGGGGACAATCTGGGAGCAAATAAAACAAGACAAGCCCGGCGGAGCGTGGCGCGCGTGCTTGGCGGGGGCGGGGAGCGCATTCCAGGCGGGGGAGCGGACCCTTTGAAGTAGGATGCCAAACAGATTGCATGGCGGCACGATGCACATGATTGTGCGCGTGCTCGCCATGCAATCCGCTTTTGGGAGCACTTTTGGGAGCCCCTTTACTAGAGTCTCACTGAGCGATCGCTTACGCGATAGCCAGCGAGAACTAAAAACGGCCTCCAGTAACAAATCCGACCCCCACCCATCAAGGCTCACAGGGAAAAGCCTGTTGCCTGATATGGCCAGTTTGGCCATGATAGAGAGTTAGGCACACTGAGCACAATCATCGCTGAGGTACCGATCCTCTGCTGGGGGACTTGATGCCGCTTTCTCAGTATAGTGAAATATCTTGGGTGCCCAATTGCAGGTATGTGCACTTTGCAGTCTGTTTGTTGCTCCGCAGTACATGCCCTGCTGTTGCACAGAGGAAATACATTACTATCATCCTTTTGTTCCCAGAGCCAAGCACAGGCTGCTTAATGGATCAGGATGATGCTGATGGAGCTAGTAGAGCCTAGCCTCTTCTCCCACCCTAATCCCTCATAAGACTAAAGGAGTATGGGGCATATTATCAAGCGGCAGCGATAATTATCGCTGGCCGCTCTTAGCGTGAGGAATTTTATCGCAGGCTATCGCTGGAAATTATCACCATGCTAGCGCTGTATTAACAACGCATAGCGCAATGGCGAAAATTATTCCAGCAATAGCGGTGTTTTCCATGGAACATCGCTGGTTTTCCAGCGATGTTCCATGGAATACGCCGATATCCTTGATGATAGGGCCTGTGGTCTTAGCCACACAATCCACCCCCCATGTTAGGTATGCCTTAGTCAGGAATTTAATAGACGCTAAATTCCTGCGTTAAGGCATACTTAACGCGATTTCAAATATCGCTACCCCTTGTTGATAATATCGCGAAGCTGCCTTCGCGATATTATCCCATGTTGTTTTCACAGTCACGCCTCCTTTGCATCTCATTATCGATGCGAGGCGAGGCGTGTGGAAAACGGGCGCTAAGTCAAGGAATCACGCGCTAGCGTGTCCTTGATGATAATGCGATAAAATTATCGCCGCTTTTCGCCCGAAAACGGACGCTAAAGCGGCGATAATTTAATTGCGGCCCCTTGATAATATGCCCCTTAGGTAGAAAGAAATATGGGAACTGCACAATGGAAACACGGATGAGCCTCATTTGCTTTCAGCTTTTGGCACAGCTTGGCTTCTAGGCCAGGGGTCGCAAGAGCAGAGACTGGGGTTGCTAAGTGAAGGCTGGGTGTCACAACTGCGAACCCTGGCAACCCTTAATTGGTGTCTATGAACCTAATATTGCTTAAAAGGGTTTGTATGGGTAGAAGTAAATTATTATTAGTAAAGCCAACCCTAACCACCATGTCAAATTTTGAATCCTAAGTGTGTGCTTCTCCAGACCAAGCACTCTTAAAATATGTCCATCAGTATGGGTGACTTTGGAATCCTACAACCAGTAGTCACCTTTATCGTTGGTAAAATGTTCAATACACTGATCTAAATAAATGTCATGCATTTTCTCAGTATGTGTGTGTGATGTGAAGTGCTCCAACTCCCTATTCTGGTATAAAAGGCTCAATGAGGCAAATGAAATCACTTTGAGAGAGGGTCCATGGAGAGATGAAGGGCACTGTTGGAGAGTGATAGTGAGGGGATCTGTGGAGGAGGTGAACATAGGGGGGGTGCCCAAAAATATTTCGCTCGGGGGGCCACCAGAACTACACTGGACCCTGCTGAGCCGCTTATTGAGGTGGAGGCTGCTAACATCCTCTGAAATGGTCTTTCATTGTGTTTTCAGCTTCTTGGCTGTGCTTAAAAGTGAATGTGTGCACGTATGTTGTGTTTAAATACGTGTTTTCATGTTGACATCTTGTTTTTTGTGATCTCTGTAAGAATGTCACTGTAAGGTCATCATTCACTATGCTTTAAAAGCTGATGCAATTAAATATATAATGAAAACACGTGCTGTAGAATGCACCCTTTTGCCTTTTTTCAATGGCATGTAAACTGTACTTCTTTTCACACTGGAGTCTTGCCATTTAATGAGTCTTGAATCAGGCATCGGTGCGCATGCATAGATTTTCATGGGGAGGAGAACATGTGCTCCGTTGAAAAATAATGTTTTTCTGTGTGCAATGGCACATGGTTCTCAGCACGTTTCGGTTTTTGTTTCGGCTGCATCTGAAGGTAGTTTTATTTTTAGGAGCCTTTCTCCTCAAATTAGGTCAATGCTTTTCGAGGCCTCTAGTAAGGCTCCTTTCTGGGGTTTGTAGAAGGAATGGGACTTACATCCTTGTCTGTAAAGTAGAATCAATTGTCTCATTTTAATTCTCAGCTGCTTAAGTGAGAAACAACGTATCTAAGCATCCCTGCTGTGCACCATAGGTTCCTACAATTTCAAGTCTGTTTTGGGAGAGTGGACGGCTCTGTTAGTGAACATGTGCATTTTGCAAAATTAGCTCAAATGCTGCTTAGGCGATGGTTGCATATATGACAGGGAGCTGAAATCTGTCGGAGTGGCTTGAATCGCTTGTCTCTATTGATGTCTTCTTCAGTATTACGGGCGCCTTTGATTGCCGGCGCTTTCTATCCGTAATGAATATATCCCACGCTAATATGTTGGACCTCATTCAATTTGTCCAGCTCTGAGCTCATTTGCTGGATTATCTCAAAAGAAGATACCTGGACACACGTGGTCCTCGTCGAGATGCCACATCATGTTTTTACTTTTCATTAGATTGCCTAGCAACCTCTCAAAGCCTAAACTCAAGAGATCCAACACTCCTAAGAAAGTGCAAAAGCTCGTCACGTCTTGCCTGTGCTGCCTGCAATATCAAGCCTTTACTGTTGACAAAAACACCTCCTTTCAGTATAGTACCAATGTCCCCTTTAACCCTGCCATCACTAGTACTTGGGTTATTGAAATTGTAATTGCAATTGTAATTGTATATAAATAGCGCTTACTACCCCTGATGAGGCGTTGAAGCACTTTTCGGAAGGTGGCACGCTACTCAGGAACCTAAAAAGTATTAGTGGTGAATTATTATAGGAGTATATGTAATAATTTTAAACTTTGGTCATTTGAGTCTGTTAGTTGAATTGAACAGGATAGTTGAGGGATACAAGCGAGAAGAGTGTAGAAAGTGTTTATTTGGAGATCATAGCAGTAGGAGGAGGTTTGGGATGAGTAAAGGAGAGATGGAGAAGGGAAACGCCTCTAGAAGTGGATTAGGGAGAGAGATGAGGTATTGGATGAGGCTAGGAGGGATACCTGAGGGAAGGGTTTAGAAAGGCTTCTTTGAGAGATCTGAATAGTAAAAGAGGTTTGAGATGATGCAAGGAGGGGTAGAGGAGGGAAGAGACTTGAAAGGGGTATTTTGGAGATCATGGTAGTAGAATGGGACTTAGGATGAGACAGAGAGTGGAGGTAGAGGATATATTGAGAGAGGTATAGGGTGAGAAATAGGGAGAGAGTAGTGGAATGAGGATTGGTATGAGTTAGAGAGTGAGGGTAGAGGATTTATTGAGAGAGGTTTAGGGTGAATTTTAGGGTAGTGAATTGGAGATGCTAAATTAGGAGTAACGTAATAAATATAAAGATACATAAGTACATGGAAGGTATGTATAAGGACGGTAATATTTCTATTTAAGTTGTATTTAATAAACTTTGACTTTCATGTTTTGCTGTACTTTAAGCTAATTTATTTGTTTTTAATATTTGTTCCTTTTACTTATTCAATAGTGAAGCATATAGGTATGATAAAAATTTACTTATTTAAGCAGTGACCTGTATACATGTTAAATGCAGAATAATAAACCCTTAGGTAATATGTACATTTGTTCAGCAGACCTAATGCATAGCTTTATATTTATAAACAACATTTATGTTTCAGCATGGCGGTTAGTTGGGGAAGAACCAGCTTTGTGTAGTGTTCTGAAGATAAGATAGTTATCCGTTGATCTTATGTTTGGGGTAAAGAGCTCTATAGTTTGGCTGCTTGAACAGAGAAGAATGTGCCACCCTGTTTCTTTTTTCTTGTATGGTGGGATTTTGAGGAGAGGTGGCAATCGAGAGTGGCGGTTCCTTTGTTGGATTTATTTGATGATTTTATTCCTAATGAAGAGAGGCTCTGTTCCATGTATTGCTTTGTAGGTGATACAAAGCAGTTTTAATGTGGATCTTCTGGCAACCGGTACCCAATGTAGGGCCTTCAAGGCAGGGCAGATGTGTGATTGTGGATTTACATGTTGGAATAGTCTGGCAGCAGAGTTCTGAATCTGTTGTAGTCTTTTCATAGTTGTTAAAGATGATCCGTGGCAGTCAAGTTTAGACAGTACAAGAGAGATAGTAGCCTAGGCCTTGTGTGGAAATCCTCCCAGCTGGGGGAAGATATATTGCAGTTTTTATAGTAATGAAGCTTGATCTTACCTGTGTGTCCACTTGGGCATTCTCTGATAGCCTGGTGTCCATGGAAATTCTGAGGTTTTTTACTTCCTTCGACTTCCTTCGGCAAGTGGGTCATAATTTTTCCAATCGCCACATGTGAGCATTCTCTGATAGCTTGGTGTCCATTGAAATTCAGAGTTTTTTTTACTTCCTTCGACTTCCTTTGGCAAGTGGGTCATAATTTTTCCAATCGCCACATGTGAGCATTTCTGTTTAGGAAGCATTCAATTTGAGATGGCTCCATCCACTGATCCATGACTCTGAGGCAACTGAAAATGTTTCCAATGTCTTTGGGGCTTTCCAGTTTAAGGAGTATTTGTGTGTCATCTGCATAGCTATAGTATGTGAGGTGAACATCATTGATCACTGGCAATAATGACTTCATGAAGATGTTGGAATGCATGGGTGAGATGATAGAGCTTTGAAGGACCCCTGCTTTTCTGAATTAGGGTTTGGATGTGAAAGGGGAGTAGGGGTGACATTTGGTCTGTTTAAAAGGTAAGATGTAAACTAGTCGAGAGCAGCCCCCTCAATGCCAGCTTCATAGAGTCTTTGTATTGTGTCAAAGGCAGCTATGAGGTCCAAGACAAGTAATGCAGCAACCCCATTGCTTCAACTGTGTTCTTAAGGTTATCCCAAATGGCAATGAGAGTAGATTCTGTGCCTCCTTCTAGATGGAATCCTGTTTAAAGACTGAAAGCATGGAATTATCTTCAATGAAATGTGATATCTGCGCGAATGCTGCTCTTCCTATCTGTTTTCCCAAGAAATGTCCATTTGTAATTCGGCCGTAGTTGTCGGGGATAAGTGGGTCCAGATTTGTTGTCTTTAGTAATGAGTGTATGAATGCCTTTTTTAGGTCTTCTGGATATATTCCCGTAGTTAAGGAATTGTTGATGAGTCTACTTACAGGTGTGGCAGCATAGGTAGATAGAATAATTTTCTTGCAGGTTTATGGTGGATATGGGTCAGAAGGGCTGTTGGCAGGCTTGCTTGCTTTGACCAGATCCATGCATTAATTGTGTGATATTTGTTGGAAGGAATGCAGAGGCCCCAGCTTACTCTTGGAGGTTTTTTTTGGAAATGGGTTTGTGCTGGTGGTTTTGCTTTGTTTTAAATAGGAGTCCAACGTGTCTGCTTTGGTTGTGTAATGATTTGCCAGTTTGTCTGTAAATTCTTCAGTAATTGGATGAGTTCCTTCTAGGCAATTTGGTTTGCAAAATTCAGTGAGAATTTTATGGAATTCTTTCTTTGCATATTTATCATTTAGAATTCTGTCTGAATAATATCTTTTTTAGCTTCCTTGATTGCTGACTTGTATATTCTGCTTAAGTTTCTGTAGGTGGAGTTTGTCCTGATTGGTGTTTGTTATGAGCCAGGTGTATTGCAGCTTTCTAATTTGCTGTTTTATCTCTTTTAGCTCTGTATTTCTCCAAGGTGCCTGTTTTCTTTTTTCCTGTTTTGTTGTTCTTAGTGTTATTCGAATATCAAAAGCTTCCTGTAGCCAAACATATATTTTGTGAATGGAATGTATTGTGCCTAGATCTTTATTGGATGTTAGCTGTGTTTGTAAGGGTTCAAAATTTAGTTTGCTCCACTGTAGATAGATGGATCCATGTAACGTGCTTTTAGGTGTGTTGCTTTATGTTGTTTTATATTGGAAAGCAAGCAAATGGTGGTCTGTCAATGTGACTCGAGTCATCATTTTAAAAACAGCTAGTTCTGTATTTGCAAATATGACATCTAGGATCTGTCCAGTGATGTGTGTGGGTTTGTGGATAATCTGATGTAGTTTAGGTTACCAAGAATGCATAGGTTGGAGTGTAGTGTTATTAGGTGTGTTTAGAAGTGTGTCTGGGAATGTTGCATTGGTAGGTGGAGGTCTGTGAAGGAGTAGTAAGTTACAGGAGGACGATGGTGTAGAGTTGCATCTGGTGAAGAGGGCCTCACAATCATATATCGAGACGTTGTCAGCTTTAGCAAAGTTTAATGTTTGCTTGAATACAACAGCTAGGCCACCTCCCCTTTTGCCTCTATAAT
This sequence comes from Triturus cristatus, assembly GCF_964204655.1. Taxonomy (NCBI): domain Eukaryota; kingdom Metazoa; phylum Chordata; class Amphibia; order Caudata; family Salamandridae; genus Triturus; species Triturus cristatus. The sequence continues at coordinate 207,643,520 of NC_140593.1, forward strand.
TTTGTGTGATAGTTTGATGGCCTAGAGGAATGGCTTCATGTAATAATGGTGCCATGTCATGCTCCAACCATGATTCAGTTATGAAGAGTAAATCAGGTTATGTGTCCGTGAGAATGTTGTAGATTGAGCATTTATTAGTAGGCGATTTAGAGAATGTGTTTTCTGATGGTCTCACTTTGTTTTGTAGAAGCATGAGCAGTATTTTGTGTACTTGTAGCAGATGTGTGCTTAGTGCTGGAATTAGCTGCATGAGGATAGCAACAGTGTAGTTGTCTGTATTGTATTCCTTGTCTAGTAGGCTAAGAAGGCAATGTGTTGGGTCTGCGTGTGTAGGTAGTGAATTTGATGGTTGAGAGTGCGTTGGTGAGCTGTGTTATATTTGATGAGAAACCTTGTTGTGAAGTGAATATGGAGATGTGAAGTTGTGATGAGTAGCATGTTGTTTATTTTGTTTGCATCTGTTTAGGGTTGACGGTATATGAGTTTGGGGTGGTGGTGCAACATGTTAGTCATGTTGCAAGGTTCTAAATTGTCCAATAGATGAGAGGCAGTTGAAAAAGAGTTGCTGTGTTGCTGTATATGTGTTAGGTGTGGGGGAAGATAGAAAGCTTGGCAGTAGAGTTGGTTTAGGGCCTGTATTATTCGTGCAGTCAGGACGGGGGTAGTGGGTGAATGTTTCTAGTTTGTGACGGAAAGTATTATGAGGTAGTGTGAATGTGTGAGATTTTGTTGTGCTGGTGTGTGTGTTATCTTTTGATTTTTAAGGCGTAGTGAGAGGAAATGATGATGTAGTTGTTTTCTGAGAAGTATTTGCATATAGATTATTGTTGTTGAATGGAAGCTGTATGGTAAAAGGGGTGGTGAGCTGTTTTGGAAAGGAGTGTATGTGATGCGTGAAGGGGAACGCACAAGAGTTAAGAGTGTTCATGTTAGATATGATCACTGGAAGAGGTCATATATTTGGTAGAGTGGAATGTGAGAGTTGTGTGGTTGTGATGTTTTGGAAAAAAGAGCAGGAGGGTGTAGGTTGATTAAATGATAGAAGGTTGAGTATAGGTTTGGAGGTGACAGAAAGTGGTAAGTCGGGTGGCGTACTCTGCTCCGCCAGCGGAGTTTGTGGAGTTTTACCAACTCCGCGCTCTGCTGGAAATGTGGAGTTGATGCAAAACTCTGACTCTGTGGCAGAGCAGAGTACGCCGGTCAGCCCCTGTGCCAAAGAAAAAGATAAAATCCACTTACCTGCTCTCTGATGGTGTCTGCAGGCCTTCCTCCACCTTGCCATGGTGTCTCTCCTCCTCGCAGCTGCCTCCTCATTGCCGCCGCTGCAAACCCCTACATTTTACGTCATTTTCATTTTACGTAATTTTACGTCTTGCATGGACTGCGCATGCGCAGGCCACGCAAAACGTAAAATGTAGGGGGTTGCGCCTTGCAATGATGAGGATGGCGGCGGCATAGAGGAGAGACACCACGGCGAGGTGGAATATGGCCCGCAGATACCACCAGAGAACAGGTAAGTGGGTTTAATCTTTTTTTTAACTGTAGGTGGGACTGGGGCAGAGAGGAGCGTAGTTCCACAGAGTTTTTTTTAACTGCATGGAAGTCCGCGGAGTGCCACTCCGCATTCTCTGCCCAGGGTTAGTCAGGAGTAAGTAGAGGGTAGAGCTGGTGCTTTATATGAGCAGGGAGTGTGTGTCTGTATAGGCTATAGTTACATATAGTGTGTATTTGGGTTGTGTTGGCGATATGTGGATTTGTTAGCAGTATAGGACTGGTGTTTTGTGTGTGAGTGAAGGTGCCATTGTGAGGTAGTTGGGAAAGGAGGGTGTATACGTGTTTTGTGGTGTTTTTTGGTGATTGTTGTGACAATTAAAACTGGTTAGGGTTTGTAGTCAAAAAGTAGAGTGCATTTGTGTGAGTGTGCTCATATGTCTGTGGATGTGGATGGGTTGAGGTGGGTGCTGGTGAATGAAAAAAAGGCAGCATCTCTGGCCGTAGGCCCGACCAGTTCGAACAGGCCCAAACAGACAACTGCTCGTGTCCTCTCTGCCCTTAGCTTCGACTCCCGAACTGAGACGTCTTGAGCCCTGATCTCAAATAGCCTTTGGTCAGGTGACATTTGGCCAATAGCAACCATAGCCCTAATAGAACAGAACACTTGCCCTAAGCTCTAGAAAAAACAGCCCACCAGGCATTCATAGCAAATCACACCCTAGTCCTAGAAGCCAATCAGAGACCAAACCCTAAGCTCTAGGCCCAATGGAAACCCAAGCCCCATGTCCCAATCAATCCTCTAGACCTATCCACCAATCAGAACCGTAACCTAAGCCTTAAGTCTAATACAATCACAACCTCAGAACCCCAAACCGATCAGTCCATCAGAAACTTAACCCTAAGCCTAATTGAAACAATAGATACACCAGCGAATTAGAGCACGATGTAACGTCCAATGACAAACTTTTATAAGAAGCGTGTGAACTCAAGCACAGGTTGATGGCCAGGGGAGCAGTGAGGGGTCCTGAAGAACAGATTCTCTCAGGAGACAGACAGGCTCAAGCCACATGTTGCTGTTCCTGGTGCAACCTGCAATTACTGTTTTTCGCACACTTCAACAAATCCTTTTTTCTCGCCAAAAACAAGGGTTACATACATTTTCTTAACACAGTTTTAAATCTTAAAGCAGAATGCACAGTCTCATAAACACACCCTACATAGTCTCTGAGGGAGCAGCTTGCCCTTTTAACTTTTAAAGACTCAAAATGAGAGGAGCTCTTGGGGGTTTCCTCTGCATGCCAAAACACAGTATCTGGAAAACTAGGATAGATTTTGAAAAAGTAACTGGTAGAAAATCTGCAGTTTAAAACAATGATAAATTTACAGAAACCAAAAGTTCAATTCAAACAGGCACGAGCAAAAAAACAGTGTTTAACAGTACCAATTGTACACAGGACAAGAGGTTAATTAAAAAATTCACAGGTAGAATAAAACAGCAGTTTTAAAGATTAAAAACACAGCACCAGTCTGTCTTCTTACCACCTTCTCTGTCATTTGCTCACTGGGCTCTGTAGGACACAGAGAGGCTGACGCTACAAGATGGAGGTAGCTGTCTTAGGCTGCCCTGTACACACATTAAGGGATTCTGCAGGAGGGGGGGCTCAGGGTTGCTTGGGAGCTAGAGGGCCAATCAAAAAAAGGCCCCATCTGAAGTCCAAGGGGCAGTGAGCTGTTCCTGAAGAAGAGAATATCCTTGGATACAGACAGGCTCAATCCACACTTTGTTAGCACTAGCTCACTCTGCAGTTAGGCCCAAATCTAAGCCACTTAAATACTGCTTTTTGCACACTTCAACATATCCCTTTTCGTAGCCAAAAATGAGGGTTACATATACTTTTCAAACACAGTTTTAAACCTTAAAGCAGCTACAGCAGTCTCATAAACACTCTTTTCTTGGTCTCTGAGGGTCCAGTTTGCCTTCTTAACTTTCAAAGACTCTAAAGGGGGTGGGGGGTGACTGGAGGGTTGCCCCTCCATGCCTAAGCACAATACAAGGAAAACTAGGACAGATTTTCAAAACATCGGGGGTAGAAACAAACAACAGTTTAAAAACAGTACCAAATTTACAGAAACCAAGAGTTCAATTCAAACAGTTACTACTAAAAAACACTGTTTTTAACAGCACCAGTTGCACACAGGGCAAGAGATTACATTCAACCAGTCACAGGTAGAAACAAACTGCAGTTTCAAAGATTAAAAACACAGACTAAGTCTGTCTTTTTACCACCTTCTCTGTTGTTTGTTCACTGGGTTCTTTGTGGCACAGAGAGGCTGAGGCTACAAAATTATACTAGGTGAGGTGGAGGGCTTGCATCATATTTTCACCCTAACAGTACTCAAGTACCCACAGAGTCAAAGACTGAGATCTCATGAGAGCAAATCAGATTATATGATCTAGCGTGAATGGCAGCTGCACTTGCGACTCATGTCTATTTAAACCACACCATGACTTGGCTTTGGCTGTGTGTGCAAAGTTAAAGCATGTTATACCAGTGAATCTCGTGGAGCTTGTCATACTTACCTCTGTTCCAACACCAATGCCTCCACTTCAGTTGGTGTTGAATAACCTTCAAGCTCCTTCCACAAGATTCTCAAATCTTTGTGAGACTTCCGATTCCTATAAAAAGAAGAGAAAAGGCAAAACAAGCATTGGGTATGCCAATAGCTCTGGCTTTAATGGAGTGGATGGGAACAGAGATACATTTATGTGGAAGCAAAGAATGTAGAATGATATAGGAGTTGGTAAAAGGTCAGGTGACAGTTGCAGTTTGAAGCCAGATATAAAAATCCACATAAGTTAATGACTGCCCTCTTCCTGTATGTGCTACTGCCAGAGAAAACACCATCAATTATCCAGCTATCCAAGACGCTTTAAAAGCATTACAATGTCTTTTGTGTGCCCATGAAAGTTTAAGCTCAGGAAGCTGGATAAATAAACAAAAAAAAGGTTCACAGCTATGTGGCAGGGAAGACATGTTTTTGTGAAAGCACACAATCTCTGCCCAATCGAAACGTACTTCTGGTTCCCAACATGTGGGCGGAGTTAAAATTCCTTTCCTGGTGATTCTCCCATAATTGTCTGTTGACAACTGGGCCATCAGGATAGACCATAATAAATTCCTCTCTGTGATTGATGCACCATTTTAGCTCCTTCTCAGATATACTGCCTTTAGTAAACCAAGGATTGCATCAAATTCCAAGCGTGGGTGCATGGAGATGCCATGCTCCATCCATGGAATACATACCAGAATGAACTGTCAGTACAACATAGCACAAGTCACTGTGTCCCATTGCATTTCTTTATAAAGTCATGCAAGGCAGTCCATGTGGCCCCTTGAGTGCTTTTGTAAATCCCAGTCACGCAAGTTCATATGGCCCTTATGGTGACAATTTTCTTTCTATCCTCAGATGTTTTTAATGCTTTGTGGGGGCCTCCTGTTGCTCCATAGACTCTCCTCCCAAAACTCGTCAAATTATTTGCTCCCAGGAGTTTTAGGATGGTACTGGGGAATCTGGAAATATTTAACATTTGTTTTTGGGCTTACCAGGAGCTCTTTTGCTCCTAAGACTTTCTTTTGAGGTGGTTTTACAGGTTGTAATTTGTTACTTTCTCTTAGGGTTTCTTGGAAAGATTTGTTATGCCTGACCCAGAGTACTAGTAGGGGTGTACTGTTCTCCTGGGCACCCATGTACTCTGCTCAGTTTACCACTCTGGCTCCTCATGAACATTTGGCTCCCCTGCCAACCCGACACTTTTCGGCAGTCTAATGGATGGCCAAACCCCACAGATGGCAGATATATTCCCAAATATCTCTTGTCCTTTTGGGCCAATTTGGATGTAATTCTTTACAAAGTGCTGCTGCTGGTGCACTTAAGCTAACTTCATACACAACATCTTTTTAAAATTTAAGGGCTGGGGAAATGGGAGAGAACATATGTGAGTAACCATTTGCGCTCTCCCTTTTATACACAACATCACAAACAATCAAACGTACCCCAACTCACGCTCTCAAACCAGGCATCCACCATTTCATTCATTACCAGAATGACTTGTGGCCAAATGGATAAAGGAAGGACGCTAGAGAAGGATTTTCCTAAAAAGGACTGGATGACCTCACACACCCCATGGCTGTCGTGCTTCATCATTGTCCATCCAGCGCTCGCCAGAGAATACTCTAGTGGTGGGCAGCCCTCGTTGTGATCAGAGGGACTATTCAGGGTTGTTTCAGACGGATGGGGATAGTAAAGATTAAAAAAACCTGCACCTGCCCAGTTGGATACGGTTGTTTATTAATGGGTGGTTTAGGGGTGACCAAAAACAAATATGGGACACTTGAGGCACCATTAGGTTGCCAGTGTCCAATTCAGGTCAACATGTTTCAGCCCAACAGGGGCCACACAAGGGTCTGAGGCTTTCTTCTGGACTAAGAGCCTGTATGTCCCCTATTGAATTCTCTATGTACAGTGTCAACACTCATTCAGTGTGCACACAATCATACTGTGCTAGTTCCTAAACGCTGGTCAAAGTCCATGAAATGGTCCTAGAAAGACATAAAACAAAAATAAACATTAGTTTATGTAATATTGTTCAGTCATCAACAATTGGGACATGGTATTAAGGGTGGGCGTAGTGGGCGTAGTGGGGCTACGTGAAGCAGCGCGTAGTGTGCCCAAATCTACGCACACTACGCACTCCGCGTATCCCCACTACGCGCCACCCGCCTCCCACCCGCCCTCCTTTTAAAACATACCCTGAATTTATAATAAATAAAAGTAAAGACACTTACCTGAAGCTCGGCGTCTCCGGGGCTCCCTCTTCCTGGTTTCCAACTTCTTGCGAGAAATGCGCATGCGCGGACGCCTGCGCATGTGTATTTCTTGTGAGAAATGCGCATGCACGGGCGTCCGCGCATGCGCATTTGTCAGAGCCCCGGAGACGCCGCGCTTCAGGTAAGTGTCTTTACTTTTATTTATTTTACATTCAGGGTATGTTTTAAAACGAGGGCGGGCGGGAGGCGGGTGGTGGGCGGCAGGCAGCTACGCTTCGCCCAGGTGTGTGCGTAGCGCTGCCTGCTTCGCCTACTTCGAAAACTGCGAAGCAGGCAGCGCTACGTACACTACGTGGGCGAAGCGTAGTGTCACGCCCAGGGTTACATATTATGATTTTAAAAAAACATGCTAGCTAGACCGGCGATTGCCCGTCTCACTAGATACATCTGTGCCACACGTGAGGATGCATAACCGTAATTCAGAGTTTTTTTGTGGTATGTGGTCACACTCTCTCAGCATGCGCAAAGCATTAGGTGAAAAAGGAAAAGTGCCCATATTCACACACATATGTACACCCATATTCAAATCTTACCCACATTTTAGGACAAGTTTTCTTCATGAAGGAATGGGATGAGGGGAGCCTTATAGTCAAACACTTATGGACAAGACCAAGACATAAACAAAAATTGCCGCACCACACATGCTCAATTAATATCTACCCATGTCATAATTAAAGTGCTGCTCTTAAACAATGTTAAGCATTCATTTTCTTACTTTGACAAAGGTCTCACATTACTGCAAGCACCTATTTGTGCATATTCTTCCTCCCGCTAGTGCCCCATCTCCTACCTGGCCATTTTAAAGTCAAAGATAGCGGACCAGGAAGAGCACTCTAGCTAACACGTATGCTCTTGTGGGAGCTGCTTATCTCTCAAACTATTACTTGGTAATTGCAAAGGGTTTTGAAATGCCTTTCCACGGCCTCTGGTGATGCTTCTTCCACCTACATGGAACCAAATTACCTTCATGGATCTGAACTTGACCTCCTTTCCAGTCAAAGAGGCTGGAGGACCTGCTGTTTTCCAGCCATGAATACTCCACAGTCCTCTGGCTTTCAGTTGCATGCAGGATGCCTGTGTGTCTTAGAGGAACCTGTAATACCATACCCTATGGTACCCTCAACCATGACCACCATTAGTCAGAGATCCAAGGAGATCCCCTCTAAGAGGATATCTAGGAAGGCCAACTTTTACTGACCTTGAGTTAGAGAGCTAGTGCCACTAGCTTTGGAGACTGAGTCCAACAAAGCCCAATACGTACAAATCCATAGTCATTTTACCACAGACAGGAGTTCATCAATGGTATGGGTCCATCTTTCTCCTTCTCTTGCTCCACTTTTCTCAAAGGTTATTCACTATGCGGTAGGACAGGTTTCAAATATTGATACACAGAGTTATAGAATCTGTAGGTCCATATCTAATACAGCGATAACACTCACCCCTAAAACTTATCATGCACTTCCGTGGCTCAGCTCTCCAGCTGTCCAGTCCCTTGCATAACTGTTAGAAATGTTGGTAATAGTTGAGGGGGGTAAAGACCCACCTCAAATAATAACCACAATCCTTGTTAGGGTGAACTGCTAATGTCACAAAATTAGCCTGAGCTCAATCCCCTGGTAGGCATGGAAAAGAGCAGGCAGGCTTAACTTAGAGGTAATGTGTAAAGTATTTATGATGGACTTATTCAGTAAAAAGTCAAAACACAATGACAGAAAAACTACAAACTGATTTAAACTAAAAGGTAGATTTCAATGATTGAAATGACACTAAAATAACCGAAATCTAGTAAGTAGACTTGGAGACATACATTTTTAAAGTTTGATTTAAAAATAGCGCTTAAATAGCACAAAGTGCCAACTGTGACTATGTGGTCATCTTAGACCCAGTCAAAGTCAAAAGTTAACGCCCACCATGATGGATTGCTGAGCGGATACAGAGACCAGGTTCATCCCTGTAGAAAGTTTACCTTCTGACTTTTATGGAGAAAAAGTGGTTGGTAATGAGTCATTGGTGGGGCAAGCTGCAATTAGGTCTCAACGACAGCGGAAGTCTGTGTCTAAGGGGACTTCAACATTGATTGGATTCTCCTCTGCGTCAGACTCAGTGAAACCTTCTATGTTCGGACGTAGATATTTTTCTGGAAGTCAAATCTCCTTCAATGAGGCAAACTGGCAAGTTAAATCTAACTGGTGATTTGACAGTGATGGCTTCAGCTCAGTAGCAGTCCTGATTCCCAACCAGTTCTCTGGAGAATATTTCTAAGTCCCGGATCTTGCATTTTGGGGAGGAGGGGTACACACTAACATCAGTCAAGGATCCATGACCTGGGTGACTTCACTTGGGGATTCAGATTCACTCCGATAGGAGGTCAGCAAACTGACCCTTTGAGTCACTTCTGGGTCCTGGGTTCAGACACCAGGGTAATTCACATTTATGCTCAGTGCCAGTCTGTGGGCATGGGAAACTGTGGGCACTCCCTAACTAATGGGGGTAAAAGTTCCAAGGCATTACCCTACCCACATTAGCATTTTACACTAATCAATCCAAGAGTGCCCTTCTCTGCAAAAATCAACACAGCAGAACCCCGTGATGAGCTCATGTGCCCAAATGGCCATCCTGCCTGAGAAACAGGACACCTCTACACACCCATGGCTTTTGTTGCAGCTCTGGGAGCAAGTTCACACCTCATCAGGAAACTATACAGGCCCTAGGTGACAGTTTGAAGCTCATGCAAATGGGTTTCTATAGGCTTTAGGCAGGAAATATACCTGCTTTAAAATATGTATTACAATTCTGACTTTTCCAATTAGTAGAGCTTGTAATGACTATTTAAAAAGTCCAAACAGGAACTCTGTAGCTGCTTCCTATGTGTAGATAGCAATATTACATGCAATATTTGATCTTAATACTTTCCTTTGGAATAGCTACCCCTGTTACAGGTAAAGCAGATCTGATTACTTCCTCACTGTATGGAAATGTTTAACATCAAACTTTACATGCCCTACTTTCAAATACCATGCACCTGCCTTATGACTATGACTATGAGCATGCTAGGCCACTTAGCGTGACTTATTAATATTTAAAAGGAGGGTTTAGGACTGTCAAAAGAGGTTGTTTTGACAGGTCAAACTTGCAGTTTAAATCTGAACATCCAGGCAAATGGGAGCAGACCTGCAGTCATGTTTACGATGCTACTATAGTAGGTAGAAAATTGAGTATTGCAGTCCATTGTGACACTCAATTTACAGGCTCAAGTTATGCTGTGGTACCATACACTAGGGACTCCAATGTAAGCTCAATAGGCTAATCAAGCCAAGCCAATTTCAGCATGTTAAAAGAGGGAGCATATGAACTTTACCACTGGTTAGCAAATCAGTGTTTATCCTGCTCTAATTAGAACAGTCCAGCCCAAACTACCAAGGCAGGTTCCTGAATGGGAAGCAAAGCAGGACCAGTTCTGCCCTTATTATGGGCTCCACAGCTGGATATAGCTTGGTTCCAGTGACACAGTGTGCGTAAGATCCAAGTCTGGGTATACCCATCCCACTTAGTATGACATACTAAAGTATACAAAAAGTGATGGATGGAATACTTGAAGTAACCTTAGCCACTGGTAATTACGGGGGACCGCATCCCGCTCCGTCGTTACTTTGTTCACACCATGCCACCTCAGGTTAAACATAGCTATATGGAAATCATTCTTGACTTTGCTTCAATGGGAACAGGACAGTACAAACTACCAAGCCAGTCCCTCCCTGGCCCGGAGCATCAGCAGCGCAGGACCAGTTTTGCTCTTGTTATGGGGTCATCTGCCACTGGAACCAAGCTATACCCGAAACTGGTCCTGGGTTGCTTGTGTTGTGGCTTAGGGAGGACCTGGCCTGGCAGGTCGGGCTTGGATGTTCCCACAAGGAACAGGATCAGGACTGATTTGCATATGGCTGGGTCCTTACAGGCGGCATGGTGGGGGAACTAATCAGGTATAACATGATAATGCAGCCTGGCTTGGGGCTTCCATAATGTTCAATTGCAACAGCTGGTTCAGACAAGCAGAAATTAAGAGGGGTCTTGGCATACTCCTGAAGAGGAAACAGTTTTAGAAGCACAACGAATTTGCTCGCTCCCACAGCCATGGTCCATGCAGGTCATAATTCCTTAGATGTTAATTAAGCTGCTGGACATCTTCCCTTTGTATTAACAAAGGTTAAACATCTTCCATTTTTATTCACAAAAGTGGGCACTTGGCTGAAAGTCAAACTAGGCAGGGCGAGGCAAGTTTCTTTCTGTGGAGAGAACATGGTGATAGCAGGAGTTCACTGGCAAGAAGCTATATGGATTGCCTCTAGACTGCCTTAATTAAATATAGATTTTACCACAGTTAATGTACAATAATATTCATGAAGGTAACACTTTAATGCCCATGAACAATGTTTGCAAACATTATTTTCAATAACGTAAATATAAATATATGAGGCCTCAAGATGCCAGGACTCTAAAATTCCTTTTACCAATTGAGGTCTTTAGGTACCTCTATTTGGACCCTTTGTGCACCCCAAAAACTATCATTCACTGCCACAATCTAAGGCTTGATCAGAGTGTCACATAGATACCTCAGTATGGCTATGAAGGAGAGATAAATACAGGGCTCCCCACTCAAGGCTCACCCTTGTAAGTCTGTAAGTCATTGTTCTGATTTCTTCTTCCAACAGGTTGAAACTATAGTAGACCAAGCACGCCCTGACAGTTTTTTCTGCTAACTAATTCAGTATCTTTGATATACCTTCTCAACCAGTCTGGTTTTTAACCCTTTTGTCTTCATCCTTTATTGTCTCCCACCAGAATGTGGCCACAAGGATTTCCCCCCTACCCCTCCCATGGGTCAAATAGGTTTTTCCAATAGGGTAAGACTTCTATATTTGGTTCATGTGAATGTCAGAGTGAACACAGATGCCTGACACTCATATACATTTTTCACCTTTTCACTTTAGGAGAGAGCAGTAAGTATGGAGCGTGACTGTGACACATCAAGGTCTACCGAATGACAACCATTTTGAGTATTTTATGTTTGTCTCACCCCCTCTCTCTTACAGTTTTCTCTAAACAGGTGGCAGCTGGCTATAGGCCTACGCCCCCAGTGGTAAGATTGGAGCCCAATATTTAAGGTCCTGACGAATGCCACGTACCCAAGTGGACAATACAGGCAGAAACATGTTGACCCCCTATTAACAATCACTGATTCACAGCGGCGATGGGATGATAAGGTCCCCACTCACCGCACTTATATATACACCAATTTGAGGAGGACCATATCTTTAAGGAAACCAACCCCTACCTTGATCAAATCAAAATGTGGAAGAGGTACATCGACGACGTTCTGATCGTCTGGAGGGGTACCAATGAAGAAGCACAATCATTCGTGGAATGGGTAAACAGCATTGATCCACATTTGAGATTCACACATACCATCGACAAAGAAAGAGCAATATTCCTGGACCTTGAAATCAACCTATCTTCAGAAGGCCTACGCACAAGAGTTCACAACAAAGCAACCTACAAAAACAGCCTTCTGCTTTTTGAAAGCTTCCATCCCAAAGCCCTAAGACAAAAAAAAAACTCCCGGTAGGGCAATTTCTGCGCATCCGCAGAAATTGTTCAGAAATTTTAGACTTTCATGAACAAGCAGACACCCTGGAAATGAAACTCAGAGCAAGAAATTACCCCAAAAAAATTGGTCAAGAATGCCAAAAAAAGAGCTCGAAACAACAACCGGGCAGCTCTTTTAGAAAATACGCCAAAGGAGCCGGCGAACCGGATGGTGTGTGTCACCACCTTTACCCCAGCGTCCAACAAAATTCAGAACATTATTCTAAAGAAATGGCGCATATTAAACACCAGCGACAAAGTCTGGACCCAACCCCTATTTGCGTACAAACGCAGTAGGAACATCAAGGATGAACTAGTCCATACAAAACCACCAGCCGCTACAGATGACAACCAACTGACACTATGGGGCCACCAACGACCAACTGGACATTACCCCTGTGGCGATTGCGTATCATGCCAATTCACGGCCACCACAAAAGAAGTGGACATAGGTACTGAGCAGCCATGAACTTAGAAGAACTTCTCTAACTGCAACACAGAAAATGTAGTGTACCTACTCAAATGCCCTTGCCAACTCATGTATGTTGGCATGACTACTAGGCGTGTAAAGATCAGAATTAGTGAGCACCGGAGCACTATTAGAAGGAAGAAAGATAACACCAAATTAACAAAACACTTCCTTGAGAAAGAACACTCTGATAAAGATCTAAGATGGACGGTACTGGAAGTAGTACAGAAGCGCAATGGCTGCCTCTCACATGTCTTACATGTTAGAGAACAGCGTTGGGTGTTTCGCCTAGGGACATGGAAAAACGGATTGAACGATGATATCCCATGGCTACAAATGAAGTAACTTCCCTTAGCGCTCACTAAAACATACACTTTAACAGTACCCATTATAAAGACAAAAACACAAACAATAGACACAGTAATACATGTGAATAGAGCTACACGCAGTTTCCCTTACTCCCTAAACCTAGAATCATCTTGATCAGCAATCATGCGGTAGCTGTAAAATCAACTTGTGCACTAATTGTAGGTTTAACCACACCGCCACCCTGACTGTAAACAATCTGGGTTTGTTTTCTCTTCCTTTATTCTGTGTAAATACTCGTAACTGCTCCCGTCATGAAATAATATTCATGAGCAGGGCACATGTTCCCCATATTTCTATATAACTTGTCTACACACGTTAAATATCTCCAGAAACTATGGCAGGCGCTCTCATTGGACCACAGCTGGTCCCGTCCCACCCCAGGCAATCATCTGAGGTAATGACGGGACACAGGAAGCGGCGTGTCATAGAGCAGCGCCATGTGCTGACACACCCCAACGAGGGTCAGGCAACAAACAGGCAACGTGCAGTCCTTTCTGCATGCTTCGCTCGGGACACAGGAAATGCAGCATCACGCTCACCTGAAACCCATATCGCATGCCACGACCCCACCCAACAGTATAAAAGCTTGCTGCGCACTACATTTAATGTCACCGGGGAGGTGGCTGGATGCATGCAGCACTAGGTTTTCTAGCGGGGAGTACGCCTTGAACTGTAAGTCATTGTTCTGATTTCTTCTTCCAACAGGTTGAAACTATAGTAGACCAAGCACGCCCTGACGGTTTTTTCTGCTAACTAATTCAGTATCTTTGATATACATTCCCAACCAGTCTGGTTTTTAACCCTTTTGTCTTCATCCTTTATCGTCTCCCACCAGAATGTGGCCACAAGGATTTCCCCCCTACCCCTCCCATGGGGCAAATAGGTTTTTCCAATAGGGTAAGACTTCTATATTTGGTTCACATGAATGTCAGAGTGAACACAGATGCCTGACACTCATATACATTTTTCACCTTTTCACTTTAGGAGAGAGCAGTAAGTATGGAGCGTGACTGTGACACATCAAGGTCTACCGAATGACAACCATTTTGAGTATTTTATGTTTGTCTCACCCCCTCTCTCTTACAGGTTTCTCTAAACAGGTGGCAGCTGGCTCTAGGCCTACGCCCCCAGTGGTAAGATTGGAGCCCAATATTTAAGGTCCTGACGAATGCCACGTACCCAAGTGGACAATACAGGCAGAAACATGTTGACCCCCTATTAACAATCACTGATTCACAGCGGCGACGGGATGATAAGGTCCCCACTCACCGCACTTATATATTTTAATCCCACATAGTAACCCCCTAGAATAAAAATTGTTCAGGTATACTATGATGGTTTTTAAATTCACTCTCTCCTTTTTTTGTTTGGGCCCCCACTTAGTCTAGAAGTGCATTCCTGTCTTCAGGTGTATGCCCGCCCTCTATCAAACGCGGTTTTTAGAGGGCGAGGACTGGCAGATGATGAAGCATGACACCTGGTGGTGTGTGATGCCAGTCCGTCAATTTTTGTGATTTGCATCTCTTAAGACACAACTAGGGACGGTCCTTTCTGTGGTTCATAGCTTTGGTTGGAGGCTGACCGTTCTCTAGTGCCCTAACGCCTCTAGTTCCCTCCCCGGGCCAGACCCTGGGTGTAACTGTGGTTCCTCACCCAAGGGGTGACCCACAGTCACCAATCTGCAGTCTTGGGAATCTTAGATATTAGGGGACACTCAAACTGTTACCAAAAATGGAGAAGACAGACACAACATAATGAAATAAAGTGAAAACATGGCTTGGTGGACAGCTCAAGGAGACATCGGGAACTGTCCTTCTTACAGTAACAATGATACGCCACTCCACTCTATGCCACTCTGCTCTACACCTCTCTACTCTATACCACTCAACTCTATGCCACTCCATTCTACACCACTCCACACCACCCTACTCCATGCCACCCTACACCACAGTACTTTACACCACTCCACTCTACTCCATGCCACTCTATACCACTCTACTCCATTCCCCCATGCTTTATCACTCTACTCTACTGCACTCTACTCTACTCACCTGTACGCCACCTTATGTCACTTCACTCTACTCTATGCTACTCTACTCTACACCACTCTACTCCACTCTATGCTGCTCCATTCTGCACCACTCTATGCCACTGCAGGTCACTAAAGGCAACTCCACTCTATGCCACTTTTCACCTCTCTGCTCCACGTCACTCCACTCCAAACAATACCACTCTATCTCAATTTACTTTGGACCACTCTACTGTATGCCACCTAACTCTAGGCCACCCCACTCTACTCTACACCACTCTACACTACACCACTCCATGACTCTCTACTTCACTCCACTCTATGCCACTTAACCCCTTTGCTGCTTGGCTTCCCCCTCCCCATGCTTAGCCTTTTTTGGCTATTTGGGGTAGTTCTTGCTTAGGCCCCTGGAACCTTTTGCCCACATAATTTATCCACATCAAATGTGCGTCCATCACCCTGAGGATTTTAAAGGTACCAAGGGTTTGTGGATTCCTCGGAGGGGACCCAGAAATTTGCCAAAATACACCCAAAAAGTTGTTTTTTTTAATGGGAAATAAATGCTGCAGAAGAAAATGTCTGGTGTTTTCCCTGCAAATGGCATCAACAAAGGGTTTGTGGTACTGAAATCACCATCTTCTCAGCTTTCAGGGACAGGCAGACTTTTGTCAGAAAACCAAAACTTTCTACACAGTTTTGGCATTTTACTGGGACTTAGCCTATTTTTGCTATTTTTGTGCTTTCAACCTTCTTCCAGTTAGCGGTAGAAATGGCTGTAAAAGCAATGATGCATCATTGAAAGCTATACATTTCTGAAAACGTTTCCATTTGTGCCAACGTTTTCACCTGTAAGTTCTTTTGAATAAGACAGATTTTTTAAAGCAATATACCGTTACATCCGCTGAACGCTTTTGGTTGTGGGGAATTTTGGGACTTGTAGGTTTACCAGGAACCCGAGAAACCCAGAGCCAATAACTGAGCTGAATCATGAAAGGTTTTTTTAATTGTATACCGGGTATATAGCAATTTATTTGGCAAAATGTAAAAAGTGAAAAATAGGTACCAAGGAAACCTATATATTTCGGAAATGGGAACAAATATAGAGTTTAGAAGCAGTCGTTATTTGCACATCTCCAAAATTATGGGTACCCAGATAAGCTTGTGAATTAGAGGTCATTTTTCAAACTGACTTCTTTTTTACAAATTGACTTACATTTGAAGGGCAGAAATGCAAAGAAATTCAATAGGTATTAACATTTGTTCTACTATACTGTGTTCCCCCAAGTCTCCCCATAAAAATGCTACCTCACTTGTGTGGGTAGTCTTGGTGCCTGCAACTGGAAACGGGCAAACACGCAGTGTGGACACATCACATTTTTCCAGTAAAGATTTACCCTTTTTTCGCAACGTGCCTAGCTGTGGATTTTGGATCCTAGATCTGTTGGTACCTAAAATAACCTAGCAAACCTATAGAGTTTTGAAAACTATACATCCAGGGGTATCCAGGATGGGGTTCTGTTACTCAGAATCCCTTGCAAACCTCAAACTGTGTCAAAAAACACATTTTCCTCACATTTCTGTGATTTAAAGTTATGAAAACTAGAGGAAGCCACAAAATTCCACCCACCCAGCATTCCCCAAAGTCTCCCAATACAAAATGGTACCTCACTTGTGTGGGTAGGCATAGTGCCTGTGACAGGAAACTGCCCAAAACATAACATGGACACATCACATTTTTCCATAGAAAACTGACCCTTTTTTTTGCAATGTGCCTATCTGTGGATTTTGAACTCTAGCTCAGCCAGCACCTAGGGAAACCTAGAAAACCTATACATTGTTTAAGACTATACACCCAGGGAAATTCAGTATGGGGTGATTTGTGTGGCCCTCACCAGGTTCTGATACCCAGAATCCCTTGCAAGCCTCAAACTTTGTAAAAAATACACATTTTTCTTGCATTTCTGTGATAAAAAGTTCTGGAATCTGTGCAGAACCACAAAATTCCACCCACCCAGCATTCCCCAAATTCTCCCGATAAAAATGGTGCCTCACTTGTGTGGGTAGGCCTAGTGCCTGCGACAGCAAACTACCCAAAACGCAACATAACCATATCACGTTTTTCCAGTGAAAACTGACCCTTTTTTTGCAATGTGCCTAGCTGTGGATTTTGAACCCTAGCTCAGCCGGCACCTACGGAAACCTTGCAAACCTATACATTTTTTTAAACTAGACTCCCAGCGGAATCCATGATGGGGTGACTTGTGTGGGATTTTCTCCCTCGCTTTGGCGACCGTCTAGGGAAACCTACCAAACCCAGACATTTCTGAAAACTAGACACCTGGGGGAGTCTGGGGAGGTATGGCTTGCATGAATCCCCTGTTTTCCTACCCGGAATCCCCTGCAAACCTCAAATTTAGCTGGGAAAAAAATCACACTTTACTCACATTTCTCTCTGGGATCACCATGCCATCACAAATGTCCTACCACTCAGCATTCCCCTCAGTCTCCCAAGTAAAATTATATCTCACTTGTGTGGGTGGGCCACTGGCTTGCGACTGGGAAGGGCCAAAAACATAAGGATTGAGTGGTTAGCACAGCGAACTCTAAGCGCTATATTTATTTTTAAATATGTTTTTGGAATGATTTTGCATTGGACACCCACACAAGTGGAGTATAATTTTTATGGGGAGACTAAGGGGAATGCTGTGTGGTAGGACATTTGTGCCGGCATGGTGATCCCACACAAAAATGTAAGGAAAATGTGCTTTTTACCTAAATTTGAGGTTTGCAGGGGATTCTGCATAGGAAAATGTTGGGGGATCCATGCAAGCCACACATCAATGGACCAAAAGCCTAGGTGCCCCCTTTGCAAGACCAGGTTGTTTTGTGATAGAAAATTCTGATGTCTCCACAGTACGTTTTGGGCTGTTTCCTGTCACAGGCACAATGCCTACTCACACAAGTGAGGTACCATTTTTATCTGGAGACATGGGGGAACGCTTTGTGGTAGATAAAGTGTGTTTTTTCTGATACCAATGATTATGACACAGTAATGCACAGAAAAACTGTGACTATAGCCACATTTTGAGGTTTGCATGGCAATGTTAGTAAGAACAGTTGGGATCTATGAGAGGCACACCACCCCGTACTCCCCATTGTTTCTAGTTTACAAACATATCTAAAGTTGGTAGATTTTCCCTAGAGACAAACTACATCTTGTCTGAGAAAGACAGACAAGACAAATATTGCTGCCTATACATCTGTTCCTCAAGTACACACACATACCGGTTGTATTTGGCACGAGGGTGAGTGAAAGGCTCAAAATGTATATTTTATTAACAAGATATTTTACAAAAAGGAAATGCACTGTTAATAATTAAAAGATTAAAAACCTGAACCAATGACTCACAGCTCGTGAGCTGTAAAGCTACGTCATTGCACCAACCTCTTTACAAGCCATTTACACAGCTTTCATACTTGACAAACACGTTCACACCACCAGCCGCGGGCCCAGAACATTACAACACTCACATCAACAGACAATGTAGAGATAATGTACACCCTGTCAGTGAAAGAAGGAAAAGACAAATAGTACGTCACAACTAACTATTCCTTAAGTACACACACATACTGGTTGGATTTGGCACGAGGATGACTGAAGGTTCAGAGTGTAAAAGTTTATTAACAAGAGATTTCACAAGAAGGAAATGCACTTATAATAATTAATGGTTAAAAAGCTGAACTAATGACTTTGCTAGGCACCAACCTCTTTACAGGCAATTCACATACATGACACACAGAAGACGATTCACACTGCCAGCCACGGGCCCAGCACATTACAATCTTCACATCAACAGACAGCATCATTCAAGGACCCATCACTTTCATACGACCACATGACCGACACAGCAATCACATCGTCTGGTGGTTAGCATAGTGTCTGGAGTCACATTTGGCTAGCAGTGTGTGTAATTTTTGGGGGAAACAAACGTTATTGTTTTTATCTTTTGCCCATAGAATATACATACCATGCTTACATGTCACATTAGAGTATACAGTTCTTTCCTGCGTAATCTCCATACAAGGAACAGTATGTTCAACAATATTCATATTTGGAGAACTATGACCGCATATGTTACAAACGAGAAGAAACAAAGGATTTTTCCCATATCCTAACTTCCATCTGTTAGGCCATGAAACGTTTGTATTTACAAAAACTGTTCAGCTATGACCCTTAAACACCCCCCACCTCCCTTAACTGTATCCCACCCCCTCCCCGGACTCTGACTGGATTATACAAAAAACCTTGTTGCACATCTCTCTCTCCCATTGTGTCTTTAAGTGTATGACCTTATCACATCATATCGTTCTGTCCTATCCACAGATGAATACATGGGACCTCCGTGCTTCTGTTTAGTGTTGTGTATGTGGAGCGTCAAGGTTATCATCAGGATTAGCACTTTTGTGTGTTTCTACCATTATGTCCCATTCCGGAGAAATTGGGGTTTTCCGCAGGCCACGGGCCTCCTCTCTACGCAGTGCCCTGCTTTCAGCCACTGCCCATCTGGTCAGTTCGCTATGCCACACGCTCACCATGGTGGCTTTGACTGATTTCCAACGCATAGTGATAGACCTCTTTGCAATTATAAGCGCCAAATCCAGAAATCGTAACTGATCCTTGTGGGCCTTTGTTCACTTGCGAATGCCTAATAAACATTTCAATGCCGCCCCCCCCCTATTGAGAGATGAGTAGTTTTCTCTATCAATCATAACCCCTACCCAATAATCACCAAGGCTTGGGCACGCCCATAGCATATGAAGTAGGTCTGCTGCTGATAATTTGCATCTAGGGCATTGATGGGCAGCAGCCGAGTATATTCTCTGTAATCTGCTAGGGGTCAAGTAAGCTCTGTGTAAAATCATACAGTGAATAAACTTAAACTTGGCATTCCGAGGTATTTTCCGTGAGTATTCCAACGTATCTGCCCATTCCTTGTCTGTGAACTGTCGCCCCAAATTCACTTCGCTTTGCACTCTAAGCGTGTCTAGGGGGGCTCTAACATGTGTGCGAGCGCTAGTGTACAACTACTTAATAATATGACTGCCATGTCCCACATAATATAGAGACCTAATTAAGCCATTCACTTGGGGTTTTTCCCACTGTGGAGCCCATTGTTTTTTGATATAATGCAAGAGAGTGGCATGCATCATGTACAACGTTTTAGGCACCCCCGTTTCTCTTATAAATGCGTCGTGGTCCATCAGTGTCCCATCATTGAATAATGCCCCAACAGTCTCCACCCCCACATCCAACCAGGGTCTGAGTACCTATTGCGTCAATCTGCCATTCGCCAGTGGTATACCCACTATCGAAATATTATCTGTATGAAGCCCACCAGTGGAGGTATATTTCAGGGCCTTCTTCCAGCATTGTAATGAAGTGTGTAGTAGTGGTGATAATGTCGGTGGAGGTTTACTGTGTGGCAAAAGCAAAGTATGGAGCACTCCTTGCTCGATGTGTCTATTAGTGTAATCTATTTCCTGCAAATTGTGTCCCGCGGTCCAGTAGGATAACCACTGTCATTGGCATGCATAATAATATGCCCTAAAGTCAGGCACTCCTAGGCCGCCCGTGTGTCTAACTGGAATTTCTTAAGGCTACTTCTGCGGCACCCCGGACCCCAAATGAGATCTAGTGATATAGTATTTAGTGTAATAAAAATGGTTGGCGGTACCACCAAAGCTAGGTTCGTTAAATAATACAAAAGGCGAGGGAGCACCACCATTTTAGATAATGCTACGCGTCCAATAACTGATATGGGAAGCGTATCCCAAAAAGCCACCTGGGATCGGATACTCCGTATAGCCCTGTTAAGGTTACCATCTAACTTGTCCGCTTGCGAGCGGTATATATTAATACCCAGATCTTTAAAGGTGTGTGGGGCCGTCGGCAAGGTGAGTCTCCCAAATGTAATATTGTCCGGGTGCACACGGTCTTGGAAAAAGAAAGCATTTGATTTGGATTCAATAATGGCTAAACCTGATATTAATTCAAAGTCCTCAAAAATACGAGGGATTGGGCCCAGTCCCTCCAATATATCCTACGCATATAGTATTATGTCGTCAGCATACGCTGACATCAGGTGTGTCGCAGTGCCTATAGATATACCGCATTGTGTGGCCTCCAATCGAAGACGGAGTGCAAGCGGTTCTAACGCCAGGACAAATAATATTGGAGACAGGGGGTACCCCTGCCGTGATCCCCTCTGTATAACATATTCCTTAGAGATTAGTTTCCCAGATCGGACTCTTGCCGTTGGGGTGGCATATAATAACTTTATCTATTTAAGATATTCAGGGGGCAAACCGAATCGTACGATAGCTTTGAACATATAGTCCCACGATAGGGTATCAAATGCCTGTCTCATGTCCAATGATATGTAGCCGCTCGGTGGTGTTGTGTAAAATCCGTTGACATAATCTGATGTAATCTACGGATATTCAGTGAGGTGCTCCTGGCTGGTATAAATCCACATTGATCAGTGTGGATCAATTCATTGATATGGCTGTATCCTATTTGCCAAGATCTTGCTAAGAATTTTGTATTCTGTGGATAGTAATGATAGAGGTTGATAACCCAACATGTCTGATAAATCCCTACCTGGTTTGGGTAAGGATACCACCAACGCTTGAATAGTGCTGCAGGGAAGATGTCCTATTGCAAGTGGCTCATTATATATCTCTTCCAACTGTGTGCAATTTACTCGTCAATATAGGGTCCTTCTAGCACCGGCGGTGGACTATAGAGCCCTTCGTAGTATGTCTTAAAGGATTCATTAATGTCATACTGCGTGTGCGCGGTGCCCCCCCCCCCAGGGAGATTAATATGCCAATGACTGTGGTCGGTGGGTCATTTCGTATTAATTTTGCTAATAATGTGCCTGATTTATCTGCCTCGGAGTGTCGCATTTGAGTGTAGGAACTATAATCAATCAGTCTAAGGGTTTCAAGCAACTCTGTATGTTGAATGCGCGCTTCCTGTAATGATGTCTGCTTCATGGGGTCATGCACTGCCTCTTGCTCTAATCTTGACATTTTATTCTCGATGTCTTTTAGGTGCTTATGTATCTCTTGTCTGGCCCCCACTGTGGTACTAATCGCCGTTCCCCATATAACTGACTTCAATGAGTCCCATTCAACCAGTATGGTGGAGGGAGTGTGTTGGACCTGTCAGCAATAGGGCAGTCTCCCCATAAATTTTTGCCCTTTTTGCCTCCCACTTCACCTCACATTTTTGTTGGACTTAGGACTCTGGGCACCTTACCACTACTAAACAGTGCTAAGGTGCAGGTGCTCTCCCCCAAAAACATGGTGACACTGGCATACCTGCCAAAGGCCCCTGCTACCGCAGGGAGGCCTACCCCTCCATAGACTAACATTGGGAACCCCCCCTATGGGATAACTTCTGACTGGGACCTAATAGGTATGTCATGTTTGGTATAGTTGTAATCGTAGCGGGGAACCCTTTCTAATGATATATGGGGTTTGGGCACTACTACTGTAGAATTCCCACTTTTAGAAAGTGGACATTTTCCTGCCTGCACTTAGTTTATGCACTGCAGACTCCCCCCTCCCATCTGCATGCTGATAGCCTTCCTGGGCTGTGAGGAGGGAGTGGTGATTCACACCTTTACACATGAATAGGCTGGGCCCGACTGCTCCACAATAGACTTAACAACCCTGCCTTCGTCACTGTAGACAGCCAGGAGCCAGATCAGGGAAGGCAGGGAACACCCCAGAAATCCCTATACCCTTCCAGAAGCTTATACCCCCTTCTAGTGAAAGGACACCAGGGTATAAAAGGGAGGGTCCTGGCCACACTTCTTTGTTACACTACTGGACCAGGAAGAATCTCTGCTGGAGTGAAGACTGATGTGCCAGGAGGATTGCAACACTGCTGAGGCTGACTGCTCCCAGGAACTGCTGCCCCAACTTGCTGAGCTGCCCTACTGCCTGCTGATCTTGCCCTGCCAGGGAGACTGAAGCAACATTTCCATAGTGTCTTCAAAATCTGCTGCTGACTGTCCCCCTGCCTGTTGGGAGATTCATAAAGACTACCACGTTTTAGTTCCTTTATAAGACTGCCTCTGCAGCCCTGGGTGTGCAAAACTGTTTTATTTATCACCCCCAAAATCACCGCTGCTGGTCCGGGCACCTGACTGCATTGTGTCCTTGAAGCACTGTGAGGGGAAGCGCTGTTTAGCCGAAATCACTGCTGCCGGTCTGGGCACCTAACTGCGTTGTGTCCTGGAAGCGCAGTGAGGGGAAGCGCTGTTTAGCTGAAATCACTGCCGCCAGCCCTGGGGCCTAGGGAGGCACCGTGAAGAATCCTGAGCGGCATCAGGAGAGCACCGCACTGGGATTGGTGCCAGTGGGAGGTGTCGCCTAGCGACCGGGACTTTGCCGAGACGTGTCATCACTGACGAAGGAGAGAAGCTGCGCTCGCCCCCGTGAGGGCTGGCCCATCCCTTCATGCACTGCTGCCCCGAAGACGGAAGGAACCTCGAGCCATTATCAGCCTCGTACTTCGCGCGCCCCCAGGTAAAAGCTCAGCATTGCGCGCTGGGCTGCTGTTCTTAGGTGTTGTTTTGGGTGGGCTGCGGGACAGAGGCTGCGGGGAAGTCTACCTTCGGTGGGACAGCCGGGGACCGCGTTAAGCTGATACCGGGCCCCAGAGACTGCCTAAGTCTAAAATAGCGCACCGGGGACTGTACTCCCCAGACTGATTAATGACTACACCATTGGGGCCATACATTTACAGAGTCTGGCCCCGGAGTCAGAACTTTCCCTGCCATATCAGGTTAGCAATCTCGAGGGGAAGCACGCACCGGTAACAAGTACCAAGCACGGGGGACAAAACGTTTTTGAGGCCAACACAGACCTGCCAACCAAATAATACATTTGTGATGATGTTACATTTCATCGGAGGCCTACAGAGCCTACCGAATCTGTGTTTGTGTTGAAGATAACATTCTGATTAGTAAGGAACTTTCCAAAGACGCTTTCCAAGAAGAGAATTAATGGTGGATGTGGAATCTTTGCAGATTTGACCTTTCCTAAAACATTTTCCTAAAGATTTTATATTTTTCTATAAACAACTGGTGTTGTGTGCCACTGTGTTATGGTGGGTGGGTGTTAAACAAATACTTTAAACATTGCCTCCTGAGTTTAGCCTACCTGCTCTGTGCCAAGATACCAGAGGGTGAGCCTGGGTGCTTGAACCTACCTTGTCGGAACCGGTGATCCCTACTTGGATTAGGGTGCATACCCCTGCCAACTAGAGACCCTGTTTCTAACACAGTGTTTCTGTTTTCGGTGAAATAATGCTGGAGTGCTGTTGAAAGTGTTGTGCGAAACACTGTGTCTTCCAGTAGCTGAGGCCATAACCGCCATGTAGGGACAGGGGTGGGTACTCTACCCCATGTGAAGACAGTCTCCAGGGGATTGTAATCAGAGAATGTCTTTGCTAGATAAATAGTGTCTATAATTTGATCTGCTATGGAATTTGAGCATAGGATTCTATCTATTCTGATATGCAGTTGATGTACTGGGGAGAAGAAGGAATACTCCCTATGCGATGAATTCCGAATCCTCCATGTGTCATTCAAAGACCAGCCCTCTACCCTAGAGGGGGTAACAGAGAACTAATGCTTCGTAGGAACGAAGCATCCTGGATATTGAAATTACGTACGACAGAACTAGGGATTAATGTTGATGATGAAATGCATTATTTTCTAGGTAAATGAAACCAGACAATATACATGACCATATCACTGTATCATCTCCTGAGTATATTGGACAATGTACAAACCTATGGATATTTTCCTTTGAAAACCTTATGATTGTGATATAGATATGGCTCCATTGAAGAGATTATGGGAATTTCTGCGAAGTATATGTTTCATGATGTCACTCACCCATTCACCGTAATTCACTTTGGATTATATATGGTAAGTCACCATTAATTTTACACACATCACGGTATGTACAGTCTTTGAGTGTTAGAAACACGTTAGACATTTCACAAATGAAGTTTCATTCTCACTACAGGCACGCTTCATTTCCATAACTTTGAAAAATTTCATATTTAATTTGACTAGTCCACAATATATATATATGGCCCTATATATATGCCCTTTTATAATATACTTTCAACGACTACCTAATGTGCAGTCGTGATCTCTGGGCACTTTTGACATTGATAAAGTTTTTTGGCTTTCAATATCTTTGGCGTGTCCTGATCCAAGATGGCTGCCAAATTTGGAAATTTGATGTACACTTTAATGATTGTGGTATCAGTGATATACTCACAATTGGATACGCCGAGCTATGGTCCTTCTGTCTAAACAACGCGAATTAGTTATATATTAATTTTTAACAATTTCTCGAATCGGTTACGAATATAGCAATGTCGCTCACACCAATATGAGGTCGGAAACGCTGACAAAACTTGGTTAAATCATACCGTATTCATTGAGAGAATAGAATCTGGGGAGATTAAGACCCATTCGACGCTATCTACACGCAACCCTCTTAAATATGGCGCCTATATTCGTAAGCGGTTTGCCATCTGCATCACCCCGACTTCCGGTCACATGACCTCATATACTTGACGGCTGAACACATACTGGCAACTCTAATTTGGAGCCAGACGCGGTTGGGGGGAGATACGACTTTACAGAACGAGAGGTAAGAGGGTACCGGTTAACGAGATATACTTGGTTATTATGCCGTAAGGAGAACGAATCACGGAGCACGCCGTGTCGCCTTATCCTAGCCCTTTACTATTTACTAAAATAAATAAGCGGAGAGATTACGAGCCAGATAGTGGGAATATAAGGATCTCTACCGGTCCCCAACTAGGATTGCTTTTTTGGATAGAAATTAATAACCGACCTCACAAATCTACACATAGCTTATCTCGACATTGCCATAGTAATGTAATTTCGGATAAACGGACCATTTATGTTAGGCTGTCCACTTTACTTAGACATTCTACCTTTCTATTACAGACGTGGTGCTCAGATTTGGGGCACATGCGGAAATGTGATAACAATTCATTCGGATATAATTGACCAAATACCCCCTCCCTCGTCGTCGGATTGTATGACCTGGAATTATCGTCATACTAGACGTATGTATATGATTTTAGACATAAACTTCTCAATTTTTAAACGTTTGACAAAGTGTCTATATAGTTACCATTTTGACACTTCTCTTTGCTTGATTATACTTTTACAGACTTTGCATACTAAACCGTATTCAGGTCAGTTGTCTTATTTGCGTCACCCCCCTTTTTTCCATTTGGCACACTTTACAGTTCTACTCATAAAGAATCTTTACAATAAGAGTCTGTACACTTATTTTACTTTCTACCTTAATGGACTGTTCATACCGCATGCGATTTTGGATTAAATTCGGACTGGATTAAAGTTCCGGTACACACAGGATTGTTTCACATATACCACTCACACGTTAGTCTGTAGGAGATCTGGCAATCACCAACTGATATGATATGGCTAGTGCTCACCACACCTCACGGTGTTTGATAGTACACTATAGCCTGATGATACCATCTATGGATAAATTTACCCATAGTTTCACACCTACCCTGGGAGCACATTTGTTTACGCTGTTAACAAATGTTTGCATCTTGTAATAACATATTAATTAATGTAATTACCGTATCAATTTGTACCTAGCCGTGAACAAGTCGCATGTAAAAAACTACTAAAGGCGACGAAACACGTGTTGGCTTGGGAACGTTTTGAAGACTATGAAATACACTTTGAGAAAAGAACAATAAACCGAAGAAACCCAAAAGAAAGAAACGAAGATCTATGTTGTGTTATTTGTTTATGTATATACTGACCGTCTTAACTTTGATTTAACGTGTGCTTGGGTACCCTTATCTCAGCCCTCTACCCAAGTACGTAAGGCTTCCGCCTGCTTCTTGGCCATTGCGCCTCTCAATGGGGGGAGCGATCGATCTAGGGTAATGTCTAGAACTTCTTTACAATCACCCCCGATTATCAATGAGTAGGCTTCCCACCACGCTAATATGCCGTTCAGACATGTGAAATATTTATGCTGATCAAAATTTGGAGCGTAAACACTTCCCAGGACGATCAGCATTCTATCCAGTGTGCCATACAAGAAAATATACCTGCCTTGTGTGTCTATTCTTTTGTCCAGTATAACAAATGGGACTCCCCCTCTTATCCAAATCGCCACCCCTCGGGCAAACGCAAAGTAGTTTGTAGAAATTATTTGTCCCTCCATTTTTTGAAGCTTCAGCCTCCGTCAGGTGTGATTCCTGGAGGAAGACCACATGTGCCTCTCGTCGCAGTAAGTGTGCATGTACTCTGTGCCATTTGTGAACGGATCCCAGGCCCCGGACGTTCCACGTTATGAATTTATAGTTGTTTAGAGTGTGCATTAGCTAACAATCATAATTCATCTATGCGGCGAAGAGGAACGTGCTGTCTTACTGTACATATCAGTAGTGTGAAGTCAGAGCCCTTAAATCCCAAAACTAAACAGAATACCAGGTCTTGCCTGCGAACTAAACCAGGCAAGAACAAACATAACAAACTTAGAACTAATGCATAGTAAACTGTAGCAGTTGCAAAGTGGGGACCTGTTGCTCTAGCCATCATGTAAAAGGTCATATCAGTAGGAGCTCCTCTGAGCCTGAACAGATTATATTTAACAGTGCAATTGACATATATACGTATTAAGAATTAGAGCGAAAAGATACATGAGTTCTAGAGGAAACGTGCCGTTAATGTCGTCATCCATGGTGATTTCCAGCGTCATGGCAAAGTTACAAAGATTACGACCCCATTAGTCATCTGCCGTTTGTGGAGTTACTGTAGGAAAGAGTGCTAGACTGGTGTTTGAGTCTGATTGCACCGTGCTGTGTTCTGAAGTTTCGGAGTCCCGCAGTGTTCGCAGCCACTAGGGCTGCCTCCTTGCCTTTCTGTACCTGCTTCTGTGTGGGTCCAGGAAACAGCACCGCACCTATGGGTCCAGTCACTCGTTGTGAGCATCGTCAGCTCATAGCCTCCTGACTGTGGGCTGTTTCGGCTGAGACTGACCAGAAAGCTGCATGGGGTCCATGACCTCCAGCCACTCCTCTACGTCCTCCAGACTTTCAAAGAAATATGTCTTTTGATCGTATATTATCTTCAGACGTGCAGGAAAGAGCAGCGCATATTTGAGATTCATGGTTCGCAGCTTCTGTTTTACTACCTGGAATGAAGGTCTTCGTAGCACCACCATTAACGTATAGTCCAGATATAGTGATATCTGACAATTCTCAAATGGCATCTGTAGTTTTTCCCATGCTTTCAGGAGGAGCACTTCCCGGTCTCTGTAGTTGAGAATTTTAACTATCAGGGGTCTCAGCGGAGCACCCACTCTTGGCTTTCCTGAGGGAATACGGCGCACTCTTTTAATACAAAAGAAGTCCGAGAGGCCCACGGGGGCCACATGTGTATGGAACCATTGTTCTATGTAGGTTGTCGGCTCCGTCCCCTCACTTCATTCCGTGAGCCTAATGATACGAATGTTATTACATCTTGCTCTGCTCTCCGCGTCTTCAACCCTGTCCATCAATCTTGTGACCTGCTTTTGGAGAGCTTGAAGTTGCTTTGTGTTCTCTTTCTGCTGTGGTACTAAATCGTCCAGTACAGAGGTGTGATCCTTCACCTTGGTGGCCAGTCTGGCATGATCTGCCTTAAGCAGTGTAAAGCCAGTAGTAAGAGAGCCTATCTGATGCTCTATGGCTTTCCTGGACTCACAAACCTCTTTAAGGATCAGATCCAACTTATCCTGGGGTCCGTGACATCTGTGGGAGGAACTTTATTAGTTGACTGCACACTCATGGCAGGGTCCCCATCCTCTGTGATTTGGGATCTAGGAGTAGCCACCTCCTGCATCTTCCCTTTTGGGCGGCCTAACTCGGCACATGTTCATCTTGAACCACTCGTTCCTGCCCTGGCGCTTGTTGAGGTATACTAACTGTTTAGTCCACCACTAGGGAGACTGACCCTCAGACCACAATGTTGGATACGCACAAACCCCCCGATGTTATTGAGAAAAGCCAAGTACCATGAGTGGCAAAGACAAACTGCCCAACAGTTCCAAAATTAAATGTACAGTGTGGCACGGCTGGTCCTCCACCCAGTCACCTGGGTATCTCTGCCAGGCAGGGTAAATAAATCAGAGCCGGTCCAGAGGGGGAGCCTCGCAGTGACCGTGGTCAACAGTCTCCAGAACGAGGATTGTGCGCCGTAATTATTCGCTGCTCAACAGGGAATTATAGCCCCCAACAGGAAGCAGTGGGCCCAACAGGCAGCAGCCAACAGTGTGCATTCACAATTCGACTCCACCAGTCCCTGAATATCCTGCAGGCCCCCAACTGATTCACAAGGCAAGATGGGAGGGGGTGAGGAACATTTTGATGGTATGGCACCCCCGGCCTCCTCGCAATGTGTCTTCTTCCCGCAACACCGCTCTTTGTTGTCAAGAATGTCCCCCTAGAGGCAGTAATAGTATGAGGAGGCCCAGCCTCACGCCTCATGCACCCTTTCCAAGGCTATCAAGCCCCAGACACTTCCATCGGGTAGCAAAACCACCAGCCCAACCGCGCCGTAGAGGCGTCTGACTGTATATATGCGCCCGCTGATAACTTTGTTCCCCGCAGCTGCCTTTTCGGTGCAGATGAATCGGGAGGAAAGGAATGCCCCACAACCGCTGTCTGCCTCCGCTATGCCGGGCCAGCGTCACCCAATCCACCAGCAATAGGAGGGGGGATGAGAGAAGAGACTCACTGCATGCTCCCTGCCCCTAAGTATCGGTGTT
This sequence comes from Triturus cristatus, assembly GCF_964204655.1. Classification (NCBI taxonomy): domain Eukaryota; kingdom Metazoa; phylum Chordata; class Amphibia; order Caudata; family Salamandridae; genus Triturus; species Triturus cristatus. Next base: position 207,673,341 of record NC_140593.1, read on the forward strand.
ACAGCAAACAAATGATGGACGGAATGCTGACAATGCAAACATTCTCCCCCAGTCAAAAGATCTGGGTTAAATCCATTGTTCTCTTGCCACTATACCACCCCAGTTTGGACCCAGCCATATGCAAATCAGTATTGACCCTGTGCCTCGTGGGAACAGTCCAGACCGAACTGCCAGGCCAGGTCCTCCCTGGATCAGAAACAAGCATCCTGGGACCGGTTTCTGGGTATGTCACCCTTCTTCAGCCAGGCTAGATTGAATCCAGTGGCACAGTGAGCAAGGGACCCACGTCTGGGCATACCCATCCCACTTAGGGCGAAAAGTGTTACAGCAAACAAATGATGGACGGAATGCTGACAATGCAAACATTCTCCCCCAGTCAAAAGATCTGGGTTAAATCCATCATTCTTTTGCCCACTACACATCCCCAGTTTGGACCCAGCCATATGCAAATCAGTATTGACCCTGTGCCTCGTGGGAACAGTCCAGACCGAACTGCCAGGCCAGGTCCTTCCTGGACCAGAAACAAGCATCCTGGGACCGGTTTCTGGGTATGTCACCCTTCTTCAGCCAGGCTAGATTGAATCCAGTGGCACAGTGAGCAAGAGACCCACGTCTGAGCAAGAGACCCACGTCTGGGCATACCCATCCCACTTAGGGTGAAAAGTGTTACAGCAAACAAATGATGGACGGAATGCTGACAATGCAAATATTCTCCCCCAGTCAAAAGATCTGGGTTAAATCCATCGTTCTTTTGCCCACTACACCACCCCAGTTTGGACCCAGCCATATGCAAATCAGTCTTGACCCTGTGCCTCGTTGGAACAGTCCAGACTGAACTGCCACACCAGGTCCTCCCTTGACCGGAAACAACCATCCTGGGACAGGTTTCTGGGTATTTCACCCTTCTTCAGTCAGGCTAGCTTGAATCCAGTGGCACAGTGAGCAAGGGACCCACGTCTGGGCATACCCACCCACTTAGGGCGAAAAGTGTTACAGCAAACAAATGATGGACGGAATGCTGACAATTGAAACATTCTTCCCAGTCAAAAGAACTGGGTTAAAACCATCGTTCTTTTGCCCACTACACCACCCCAGTTAGGACCCAGCCATATGCAAATCAGTCTTGACCCTGTGCCTCGTGGGAACAGTCCAGACCGAACTGCCAGGCCAGGTCCTCCCTGGACCGGAAACAAGCATCCTCAGACCGGTTTCTGGGTATGTCACCCTTCTTCAGCCAGGCTAGCTTGAATCCAGTGGCACAGTGAGCAAGGGACCCACGTCTGGGCATACCCATCCCACTTAGGGCGAAAAGTGTTACAGCAAACAAATGATGTACGGAATGCTGACAATGCAAACATTCTCCCGCAGTCAAAAGATCTGGGTTAAATCCATCGTTCTTTTACCCACTACACCACCGCAGTTTGGACCCAGCCATATGCAAATCAGTCTTGACCCTTTGCCTCGTGGGAACAGTCCAGACCGAACTGCCAGGCCAGGTCCTCCCTGGACCGGAAACAAGCATCCTGGGACCGGTTTCTGGCTATCTCACACTTGTTCAGTCAGGCTAGCTTGAATCCAGTGGCACTGTGAGCAAGGGACCCACGTCTGGGCATACTTATCCCACTTGGGGCGAAAAGTGTTACAGCAAACAAATGACGGACAGAATGCTGGCAATGCAAACATTCTCCCCCAACCCCTAAACCGGTCCTAGGATGCTTGGTTCCAGTCCGGGGAGGACCTGGCTTGGCAGTTTGGGCTGGACTGTTCCCATGAGGCACAGGGTCAAGGCTGATTTGCATATGGCTGTGTTCAAACTGGAATGGCATGGTGAGCAGAAAAACGATGGATTTAGGCCCAGATCTCTGTACTGGGGTGAATGTATGACATTGTTCTGCATTCTGTCCATCAACTGATGTTTTTGCATTTGTCACCCCGAGTGGGACGGGTATGCTCAGACGTAAGTCCCGTGATCTCCATGCCACTGGAATCAAGCTATCCTGGCAGAAGAGGGGTGAAACTCTGAAACCGGTCCTAGGATGCTTGGTTCCAGTCCAGGGAGGACCTGGCTTTGTAGTTTGAGCTGGACTGTTCCCATGAGGCACAGGGTCAAGGCTGATTTGCATATGGCTGGGTTCAAACTGGAATGGCATGGTAAGCAAAAAAACAATGGATTTAGGCCCAGATCTCTGTACTGGGGTGAATGTATGACATTGTTCTGCATTCTGTCCATCAACTGTTGTTTTTGCATTTCTCACCCTGAGTGGGACGGGTATGCTCAGACGTGAGTTCCGTGCTCTCCATGCCACTGGAATCAGCTATCCTGGCTGAAGAGAGGTGAAACCCCGAAACCAGTCCTAGGATGCTTGGTTCCAGTTCAGGGAGGACCCGGCTTGGCAGTTCGGGCTGTACTGTTCCCATCAGGCACAGGGTCAAGGCTGATTTGCATGTGGCTGGGTTCAACAGGGAATGGCATGGTGAGCACAAAAATGATGGATTTAGGCCCAGATCTCTGTACTGGGGTGAATGTATGACATTGCTCTGCATTCTGTCCATCAATTGTTGTTTTTGCATTTGTCACCCCGAGTGGGACGGGTATGCTCGGACATGAGTCCCGTGCTCTCCATGCCACTGGAATGAAGCTATCCTGGCTGAAGAGGGGTGAAACCCCAAAACCGGTCCTAGGATGCTGCACATGGTCAAGGCTGATTTGCATATGGCTGGGTTCAAACTGGAATGGTATGGTGCTCAAAAAAACGATGGATTTAGGCCCAGATCTCTGTACTGGGGAGAATGTATGACATTGTTCTGCATTCTGTCCAACAACTTGTTTTTGCATTTGTCAGCCCGAGTGGGATGGGTATGCTAAGACGTGAGTCCCGTGCTCTCCATGCCACTGGAATCAAGCTATCCTGGCTGAAGAGGGGTGAAACCCCGAAACCGGTCCTAGGATGCTTGGTTCCAGTTCAGGGAGCACCTGGCTTGGCATTTCGGGCTGGACTGTTTCCATGAGGCACAGGGTCAAGGTTGATTTGCATACGGCTGGGTTCAAACTGGAATGGCATGGTGAGCACAAAAATGATGGATTTAGGCCGGGATCTCTGTACTGGGGAGAATGTATGACATTGTTCTGCATTCTGTCCAACAACTTGTTTTTGCATTTGTCACCCCGAGTGGGATGGGTATGCTAAGACGTGAGTCCCGTGCTCTCCATGCCGCTGGAATCAAGCTATACTGGCTGAGGAGGGGTGAAACCCCGAAACCGGTCCTAGGATGCTTGGTTCGAGTCCAGGGAGGACCTGGCTTGGCAGTTCGGTCTGGACTGTTCCCATGAGGCACAGGGTCAAGGCTGATTTGCATATGGATGTGTACTTCAAACTGGAATGGCATGGTGAGCAAAAAAACGATGGATTTAGGCCCAGATCTCTATACTTGGGTGCCTGTATGACATTGATCGGCATATTGTCCATCAACTGTTGTTTTTGCATTTGTCAAACCGAGTGGGACGGGTATGCTCAGACGTGAGTCCCGTGCTCTCCATGCCACTGGAATCAAGCTATCCTGGCTGAAGAGGGGTGAAACCCCGAAACCGGTCCTAAGATGCTTTGTTCCAGTCCAGGGAGGACCTGGCTTGGCAGTTTGGGCTGGACTGTTCCCATGAGGCACAGGGTCAAGGCTGATTTGCATATGGCTGGGTTCAAACTGGAATGGGATGATGAGCAAAAAAACGATGGATTTAGGCCGAGATCTCTGTACTGGGGTGAATGTATGACATTGTTCTGCATTCAGTCCATCAACTGTTGTTTTTGCAATTGTCACCCTGATTGGGACGGGTATGCTCTGACGTGAATCCCGTGCTCTCCATGCCACTGGAATCAAGCTATCCTGGCTGAAGAGGGGTAAAACCCCGAAACCGGTCCTAGGATGCTTGGTTCCAGTTCAGGGAGGACCTGGCTTGGCCGTTCGGGCTGGACTGTTCCCATGAGGCACAGGGTCAAGGCTGATTTGCATATGGCTAGGTTCAAACTGGAATGGCATGGTGAGCAAAAAAACGATGGATATAGGCCCAGACCTCTATACTTGGGTGCCTGTATCTGTATGACATTGTTCTGCATATTGTCCATCAACTGTTGTTTTTGCATTTGTCAAACCGAGTGGGACGGGTATGCTCATACGTGAGTCCCGTGCTCTCCATGCCACTGGAATCAAGCTATCCTGGCTGAAGAGGGGTGAAACCCCGAAACCGGTCCTAAGATGCTTTGTTCCAGTCCGGGGAGGACCTGGCTTGGCAGTTTGGGCTGGACTGTTCCCATGAGGCAACAGGGTCAAGGCTGATTTGCATATGGCTGGGTTCAAACTAGAATGGGATGGTGAGCAAAAAAACGATGGATTTAGGCCCAGATCTCTGTACTGGGGTGAATGTATGACATTGTTCTGCATTCTGTCCATCAACTGATGTTTTTGCAATTGTCACCCTGATTGGGACGGGTATGCTCTGACGTGAATCCCGTGCTCTCCATGCCACTGGAATCAAGCTATCCTGGCTGAAGAGGGGTAAAACCCCGAAACCGGTCCTAGGATGCTTGGTTCCAGTTCAGGGAGGACCTGGCTTGGCCGTTCCGGCTGGACTGTTCCCATGAGGCACAGGGTCAAGACGGATTTGCATATGGCTGGGTTCAAACTGGAATGGCATGGTGAGCAAAAAAACAATGGATTTAGGCCCAGATCTCTGTACTGGGGTGAATGTATGACATTGTTCTGCATTCTGTCCATCAACTGTTGTTTTTGCATTTGTCACCCCGAGTGGGACGGGTATGCTCAGAGGTGAGTCCCGTGCTCTCCATGCCACTGGAATCAAGCTATCCAGGCTGAAGAGGGGTGAATCCCTGAAACCGGTCATAGGATGCTTGGTTCCAGTCCAGGGAGGACCTGGCTTGGCAGTTCGGGCTGGACTGTTCCCATGAGGCACAGGGTCAAGGATGATTTGCATGTGGCTGGGTTCAAACTGGAATGGCCTGGTGAGCAAAAAAACGATGGATTTAGGCCCATATCTCTGTACTGGGGTGAATGTATGACATTGTTCTGCATTCTGTCCATCAACTGTAGTTTTTGCCTATGTATCTGGGTGACACTCACCCGCGATGGGTGCCCAGTCAAGTTCCACGGCCACGGGCAGGCACCCCTTTATCATTGGGTGTCTTCCGGCTCCACAGCTCTGGTCTCAACCAGGATCCTTTGTTTGCAGAGGGTCGGCGGCCAGGCTCTATGTTTGCGCCTCCGCTCTACTTCATAGGAAGCCTCCATTGCCAGGCCTGCCGCATCCCTGACCTGGGCGCTCTCCCGCCCCTCGGCAGCCGTCCAAGCTGTCCTCAGGGCTTTATTCTCATTTGCCTGCTCCGTCGCACAGCAGTTCCCCTGCCAGCATCCGCTGTAGTTGCCGAAACCTTACTGCCAGCAATCAGTGAGAATCGGCACCGTCCCGGCACCCAAATCAATGTTGTTCATCGTCGTTATAACCCCTGCACACTTGGCATAGCGTACTGGGGTTTTTGATCATCGATGGCCCAGGATAATTTGGCTCGGGCTCAGGAGCTCATGCAGCTCGCGTCCCCCATGATCGGCGGCTAGCCATGCCCCCCTAACAGTGTGTGTAATGACCAGAAGCAAGTCACTACATACACGCAATCAGCACACTGCATGAATCTCCTTCCGCATTTGATTTTTTGGGGAGTGGGAGGAATTAAATCAGGAAAGTGGCGATCTTTATTCTAGCCACATCCTCCACCACTCCAACTCTAGGGACACTTGCCTTTTCCACTAAAACAAGGCTGCCTATCACAGACTCCTGAAACTGAACACATGTTATCCTTGACGCTGGAAAAGATTCCTTGAACAGAAAAAAAGCATTAAAAATTGCTAAGTTGAAGAGATGGATGGCCAACTTCTTATACCAAAGGTAAGCCCTATAAACAGCAGTGTAAGGTTCCAACCTCTAATCTACTCAAGCTACACCACCCATGTGCCTATTGTATTCTACAATGCACACAGGTTTGCGCACTTCAGCAACCTGACCCAACCCGCACAGGTGAAGTACTTTCATTGTGGATGGTAGTCAGGATGCAGACATCCCTCCTGTCCACAAATTTCACAGCAAGCAGTTCATCACTATGCAAGGCACTGCATTGTCCCCATTGAAGTTTTTTTATAAACAAGCTCTTTTGGGTAACCTTCACGGTTAGTGTGGATTGTGCCACAAGCAACAGTGTCCACTTCGAACAATTCCTTAAATAATTGCCCGGGAGTGTAGAGTTATCTAGGTGCAAATGGTGGCCTTTGTTGAAAAGTCCTTTAACAAGTTCCCACCTAATTTTCTCTGGAACTCCTAAAGTGGACAACCAGTGTGGTCAATAATGGAATCCAGTGTACACCCGGAAATTATAGACATATCCTCTCCTACTTTCAGACAACAAATACATCTTAATTCCATAACTCTTGCTAGGAATTTAGGGACATATTATCAAGCCAGGCAATAAAATTATCGCCGCCTTAGGGGCAGAAAACTGCCGCTAAAACGGGGATAATGGGCTTGATAATATGCTCTATGGAAATCCAAATGAAGCCCATGTTAGACGTCCTTCACATTTAACATGGGCTTCAATTGGTATTCCATAGAGCATATTATCAAGCCCATTATCGCCGTTTTAGCGGCAGTTTCCTGCCGCTAAAGCGGCGATAATTTTATCGCCTGGCTTGATAATATGCGCTCCCTCTGGTTATCACTGGCACCTGGGCAGATGAGAATGGCTGTTTGGTGGCGGTGGCGGGGAAGTGGGAGGGGCACCTGTTAGTACTGGGCTCCTGTTATATACCCCCTGGCCTTCATGCAACTACTTTTCCAAGGCTCAGCTCCATTCTTACGGGCCTTCCCTCAGGCATGCTACTGGTGGGGGGAGACATGAATGCAGTCATGAATCTGGAGCTGTACCAGTCTGGCACTCACACAGGGAGGCAGGGGGAACTTTGGCTGGCAGACTTCATCACGGCCATGGGAATGGTGGACCTGTGGCGGGACCATAACCCACACTTACCGCAATACACGTACTATTCTGTGCGCCTTAGCTCCTTCTCCAGGCTAAACCACTTGTTTACACATGGCGACAGGATGGGCCACTTTCTTACCCCAACCCACATGGTGAGAGGTATCTCGGACCAGTCGCCGGTATGTGTCACTCTTCAGGGCCCATCTTTGGATAAGGCTGATTTCCCCAGGGTTGATGCCTAGCGACTGTGGGACCCAAAGCTTCGGACAAAATCCGTGAGGGTTCGCAGCTCTACTTTAAGGAAAACACAGGGTCGGTGGCCTCTTGCATTACCCTGTGGGAGGCTTATAAGACAGTCGTGTGGGGTCAGGTGGAGGCGCTAATTGGGGCCCAAAGGAAAGAGGAATGCCTGCAGATTAAGTCACTGGAGCAGGAGATTAGCCTGATAGAAGAGGATGAGGCAACGTCCCTTAGCGCTGAAGGCCCTGGCGGAGGGTGAAGCACGGGCATATGCCTTGGCGACACAGCACTGACTGAACGACGTTGGGGATAAGGCCTTGAAGCTCCTTGCCTGGCTGGAAAGCCGGAACACGGAACGATTGTGGGTAACAGGGGTATATGACGTGACTGGGATGTTGCGAACCACAGGCAGCAACATAGCAGAAGCCTTCGCTCGGTACTTCGAGAGTGTCTATACGCCGGTGTGTACCAGATCGGAGACTGATTGTGAGGAATTTCTACGAGACTTCGCGCTGTCGGTGTTGTCGGAGGACACAGGCACTGTGCTTGAGGCCGACATTACGGAGGAGGAATTGGGTAGAGCGCTGGGCTCCCTGAAACTGGGGAAGGCACCTGGTCAAAACTGGCTCCCGGTCGAGATCTACAAGGGGCAGGCCTCGGTTGTCATACCCCCACTCGGAAACATGCTGCTTGAGGCTCGCGACCGGGGCCAACTTCTGCCGGACCAGCGGGTGGCCACGATCGTTGTAATTCATAAAGCCGGGAAGGCGCCGGATCGGTGCAATTCCTACCACCCTATCTCTCTCATCAACATGGAGGCCAAGGTGCTGGCAAAGGGCTTGGAGGACAGGCTGATATCTGCCATAAACCAATTGGATAATGTTGACCAATCGGAATTTATGCCCCGCAGAGGTACCCAGCACTACCTTTGAAGGCTTTATGGCATTCTCCACATGACTAGCAAACCTGAGGCTAAGCAGATGGCGTTGATGGCGCTAGACGCGTCAATGGCCTTTGATAACATCGAGTGGCCGTTCCTGTTCACGGTGCTTCATAGGTTGGGCTTTGGCCCTAACGTATGTGGTTGGGTGGGACTACTATATGAGGCGCCGACGGCTCGGGTGCGTGTGAATGGGGCGATATCCTGATTCTTCCGACTGCACAGGGGTACTCGACAGGGATGCCCCCTGTCCTCGCTCCTGTTTGCCCTTCCACTGGAGCCGTTAGCCTTCTGGGTCTGACGGGACCCAGAGATATGGGGCATACCTGCACGGGGTGGATGGGAAGAGCAAATTTCACTCTATGCCAACGACGTCGTTCTGTATCTTGCGTGGCCGTATCATTCCATGGCACGCATGCTCCACATTTTTTAGCTCTTCGGCAGGTACTCAGGTTATGCTACTAATTGGTCCAAGTCAGTGGTGTTTCCTCTGTTGGGCTCCCCTCTCAGGATCCCAAGGCGGTGTGTGGTCCCGGTGGTGCTAGAGGGTTTCAAATATCTGGGCATCTATGTAACTTGGGACCAGAAGGTGTTCTTCAACGGGAACTTGAGAACCCAGATGAGACGCCTTGGCACGGATGTTAGCCACTGGCGCTCCCTTCCACTCTCACTTATGGACAGGGCGGCCCTATACAAAATGATGACACTGCCACGCCTTCTATATGTGCTCCAGAACACTCCATATCCGGTCCCCCCGACGGTCCTTAAAAAGATAGCGCAGGAAGTTAGAACACTGTTGTGGCGGGGGTTCGCCAAGAATGGCATTGCATAATATTCAGCGGGGGTCTACGACAGTGGCTTGGCTATCCCCGATAACAGACTCTACTATTGGGCCTCACAGCTGCAGGTCATCAATGACTAGGTGTACTCGGATACGGATTAGCCGGCGTACCGAGCAGACAGAGCTGCCATGCCAGGAGGAAACTGTGAGCACCTTCATTACTCCTGAAAGTCCAGACCAGAGTGGCCGGATCACACCAGGGTGGTGATACAGTGCTGGAGGGAGGCCAGTAAGTTACTTGGTTGGGCAGGGACGCTGACAGGTAAGACCCCACTATGGGTAGGGGACCTCTTATGTGAAGTAGCAGCCCTTATGGACTTCAGAGGGTGGAAACTGATAGGTGTCAAATACCTGGCGGATGTATGGAAGGGCGACTCTACCCTTCCTTTAGAGGTCCTTCAGCGGGAATATAATCTAAACCAGACTCAGAATTATCAATAACTGAGATTGGACCACGCGCTGCGCACACACATCCACAGTTGCCCTTCCGTCCCAGAATACTTCCAACTAAGGACAGAGTGCTCCTTGACCCTATTGCTGAGGAACCAACATCCACGATTTATCGCAAGCTGATAAATAACGTGCCAGATCCCCTGACGATTCTCCGAAACGCATGGGTAAAGGACTTGGGGCCGACTGACAAGGAGGAGTGGCAGGAGGCAAATCAGAGCCCCAAAGAAATAGTGATGCGCCCACGCTTTAGACTTGTTCAACTTAAGATACTGCACCACACCTACTACACGCGTACTCACCTTTACACATGGGGCAAGATCACTGATGCGAAGTGTGTTAGGGAATGTCAGGGGGAGGGAACCTTCCTGCACATCCTAAGGGAATGTCCTGAGATTGCACGGTACGAGCGCAGGGTCACAGATATTATGTCTAGGGTAATGGGAATGACAGTCCCCCTTGATGCAAAGTGGCTACTGTTGATGATTACAATGGACGCTGAATAAAACATTACAATCACATATGCAAACAATGCACCAGTGCCCACACAATCCACCAGCCAGGCTGGGGTGCTAGTGGGCATAAAATCATAAGCCCGATCTATCCCCAAGGGGGACAGAAACAGCCAAAGCGACCCTTGCCCAAGAGGCCACTCCCCAACAACAACATTGAATAAAAACCCAGGTGTCTAGTGGCTTCTGAGATAGGCCTAAAAACATAAGGCCGATCTGCCCCCAAGGGGGCAGAAATTTTCAAAATAACCACCCCAATAAAGGGAGCTACCCTTGCCCAAGGGGCCGCTCCCCTACATCACTGAAATGGATCATAAACAAATCCCTGGTGTCTAGTGGCTTTTGAAAACATAATGGTGATCGGCCCCAAAGGGGGGCAGAAACGGGCAACATAATTGCTCCCCAAAGGGAAGCAACCCTTCCCCAATGAGCTGCTCCCCATATTGCTGACGTAGATAAATTCCTAGTGTTTAGTGGCTTCTCCCCCCCCTTGGGGGAAGTTGGGCCTAAAAATGTAAGTCCTATCTACCGCCAATGGGGGCAGGAACAGCCAAAATATTCAGCCCATAAAGGGGAGCGACCCTTGCCCACCAGCCAACTCCCCAACATCAAAAAACAGTATGGAATTTCCTGGTGTCCTAGTGGGTAATAATTTATTTTGTTTAAAACACCAATCTGCCCAGAAGGGGGGCAGAAACGGGCAACATAATTGCTGCCCAAAAGGGAGCGACCCTTCCCCAAGGGGCCGCTCCCCGCCACTATGAAATTGATAAAAAAAAGTCCCTGGTGTCTAGGGGGCATTCCTGCTGCAAAATCGCACCCCATGTGCAATCGTGCAACTGTAATGCTCCAAAGAGACATCGGAGGAAAGGAAACCCCTTTCCTTTCCCCTGATGCCTCTTTGTTTTAAACCCCCCCTCCACGAGGAGTAACTTACCTTTCTCGTAGACGCCCAGGAAGCAAATGGCTTGCAGCACCAGCTTTAGCACATTTGACTTCATCTAAGGACGTCAGCATGCCAAGCATGGTGACGTCATTAGATGACATGGAGGTGGTGGCTGGGGTCAGCGGAAGGGCTTCTACTGCCTTCCCTGGTGGGGACAACCTAAAGTACTGACAATTGGAGAATGCCAGTGCTTCCTCCATGGGTGGGTGCAAGGACAGTGGGAAGCCATCCGACACACATGCCCACTGTAGCGTCGGACGACTCCCGGCCATACGACGCATGAAAGGGTTAATGCCACTTCACTCTACACCATTCTGCTCAACACCACTCTACTCCTTCCCACCCCACTCTGTGCCACAGCACTCTATGCCACCATGCTCTACACAAATCTATGCCATGCCACTTACCTCTATGTCATTTAACTCTATTCCACTGTAGGCCAGTCCACTCCACAACACTCCAATGAATGTCAGTCTTCTCTACACCACACCACTCCATTCCACTCTACATTACTATACCCTACTCTATGCTAATCTACTCTTTGACACTCTTCTCTACTCTACTCTACTCTACTCTACTCTAATCTACGCCACTCTACTCTGCACCTCTCTTTTGTATGGTTCTCCACATTATACCTCTCCACTCTATGCCACTCCAGCCTACACCACTGAACACCATGCCAATCTACTCTATGCCACTCTACTCTATGCAACTTTACTCTATGCCATTCTACTTCACACCACTGAACTGTACGCCACTGCAATCTACTGCACTCTATGCCACTCTACTCTACTCCACACTGCTCTACCTTACACCATTCTACCCTACGCCTCTCCACTCTACACCACTCCACGTTGCTTCATTCTACACCACTCCACTTCACACCACTGTACTCCATGCAACATGACACCACTCCACTCCATTCCACACTGTGTCAATCCACTCTATGCCACTCTACTCTACTCTCCTTTATGCCACTCTACTCTATGCCACTGTACTCCATGCCGGGCCACTAACTTTTGGCCATGCTGAAAAGTAGCCACGCTACATATGCAAGATTTATTAGCTTTCCAATGCTTATATTTGTGCATTCAAAAACGTCCAAGGATAACCACACGTTGAAGCATTAATTGGCAAACCCAGTGAATGCGTTTTAGGGATACTGAGGACTCTGACATGTAACGAGGATCTTCACACTTATAAATTGGCTAACAACTGGCAGGAATCCCTTTGTGAATTCCTGGCAATCATAAGAAAAGGGTAACATCACTGATACATTTTTATTTACAACCAAATCCAGCTGTGTGAATAGGGATTGTTGTTCCTTGTATATATATTATGTTGTGTAGAGTCCTCCATCTTATTTTTGCCTGCGCCGCACTGAGTCACTTTCCAAGCATAGGGATGTGACATATTTACAACAATATGTCGCATCTCTGTGCTTCCCCCTGCACTGGCGCACAAACTGCTGCCATTCGCTGGCGCAGGCACCCTTGCACCATGGTGCAAGGATGCCTGCGTCGTGCGGTGATTGTTTATGTGCAGGAAGTGTTCCCTTCCTGCACATAAAGAAATGGCAATTTTCAAACTCTATCAGGCACATGCATCAAGCACAAAACCGGTCGCAAATGGGCAGATTCTCAGAATCTGCCCCTTTGCGACCGGTATTTTTGCATTTGGGATGCATCATGCCAAATGCTATAATCGCTATTTAAGGAATCTCAAAATAGCTATTCCTTAAATAGCGATTGCATTTAAGGAATCCCTAATTGAGATTCCTTAAATGCAATGCATTACAGTTTAAAAAATAGCGATTTCGCTATTAGCGTGAGCAAATTACCATGAGGCTGGACCTCATGGTAATTTGCGATAACTTAGAAAAATGCACTTATTTGCATTTTTCTAAGTTTCATGTTGCCCACACACATGCCCTTAGAGCATGTGTGTATGCAACATTTGTGCAGAGTGAACATACATGGGTGCAATAGGGTGTCATTTTGACACCCTTGCACCATCGAAATTGCGGGAGCAATTTGCGAGTACCTACTGGTACTCGCAAATTGCTCCCGCAATCTCCAATTCATTCCTATGGGCCCGGAGGCCCATAGGAATGAATGGGAAGACATTCCTTAATTTGCGACTCGCAATTTGCTAGTCGCAATTAAGGAATTTGTGGGAATCGCTATTTCTTTAGCGATTCCTACATGCATAGGGTTTTGCTATTCCTTAATTGCGATTCCTTAATAATCGCTATTAAGGAATCGCAAAATCCTATGATGATGCATGTGCCTGCAAGTGTGCTGCATTAGCACACATAGGGCCTGATTCACAGAACTAACTTAAGACAAAATTCTAAACTTCCTACCATTTTGGTATTCACAGAAGGCATTTACTCATTTTGGTATTCACGGAAGGCACTTACTCATCAATGACTAAGTGCCTTCTGTGAATACCAAAATGAGTAAATGGCAGTAAGTTTAGGATTTTGTCTTAAGTGAGGCCTGCAAATCGGGCCCATAGAACTTGGAAAACGTCATTGTTTTACTTATTGTTTACATGCAGGAAGGGGCACCTTCCTGAACATAAACAATCACCAGAGGTGATTTCCTCTTTCTATGTGGGCTGCAGAATGCAGCATGCATATAAAGAGGAAAAAAACGAGGAGAAATTAATACATTTTTCCTCTTTACGCCTCCCCATGCCTTCCCTGGAGAGGCATAGCATTTAGACGCATTTCCAGATTTACGATTTCTCGTATATCTGGAAATGTGTCTTGTTCGATGGATCTTGCATGGGAACACCCACAACAACACCCATGGAACACCCATTTCACGCAAAGTGCTGCGTGTAAAGGGGAAATATTTACAAGAACAGCAAAAGTCACACAGGTGTAATGATGCACCCCCACATGAGGGGCACTAGGACATGCCCGAGATAGGACGAGGGCGGACGGAAAGGGAGGAGCCGGCGGCCAAGATCGGCAGTTAGCCGTTACCCAGGAGATAGCGAGGTTGACAAATAAAGAGCCTCCAAAGAACCACGAGTGTCCGTGTTCCTTTTGTCCACGCAGGACACTGCAACTGGCGACGAAGGTTGGCAGACCCAACACGCGAGGGAAGGCTAACTCGGTGTGGCCCCTGGGAAAGGGAAGCACCTAGCTGCGTGGGGCCGGAAACCGCGTGGCAAGTGAGTAACGGCGCGAGCGTCCTCGCGCGCTGGGAGCCCACCCCAGCCATCCGGGAGTGTGCCAAACTGCCCGGAGCTCGCCCCGCCACACCGAGTGTGTATGTGGCATGTACTGAGGGCTAGAGCCTGCCGCCTGCCTACTCGCCGGGAGCCCACCCCAGCGGTGACTTCATTCAAAAAAAAAAAAAAGGAGAACCGAAGAAAGAGCTGCCTCACCTGGTGCCTGGCCGGAGAAAGTGCCGACTGAAACTGACAAGCGGTGAGTGAGAGAGAGCGTGAATAAATAATCTAGTACCCGGTGAAGAGAAGGCCAAATCTCGTTGCACATGAGACTCTCGCGGCGGCCATTTTGAGGTCAGGCAGTGTTATCCAATCCCCTGTCATGGATATTCGGCGGCCATTTTGAAGTCAGGCAGAGAACCTGAAATAGCAAACAAGCACTGGTGAGTGCAACGAACATAGCAAACAAGCACTGGCGAGTGCAACGAACATTGTAACTAAGCACAGACAAGCGCAACGAACATTGTAAACAAGCACTGGCGAGTGCAACAAACATAGCAAACAAGCACTGGCGAGTGCAACGAACATAGCAAACAAGCACTGGCGAGTGCAACAAACTTTTTAAACAAGCACAGACAAGCGCAACGAACATTGTAAACAAGCACTGGCGAGTGCAACGAAAATTATAAACAAGCACAGACAAGCGCAACGAACATTGTAAACAAGCACTGGCGAGTGCAACGAACACAGCAAACAAGCACTGGCGAGTGCAACGAACATTATAAACAAGCGCAACAAACAACGAGATGACGGAGTCCGCTCCGGCTCCCATGGGTGTGCTGGGAGTCTTGTTCCTATGCCCTCCAGAGCCCCTTACTCTTGAATCGGGTGGGGGAATGGGCCTGCGGTAGCAAGAATGGCTAGAAGATTTCACGGACTTCATGAAATGGTCTCAGGTAACGGACCTGGAACAGAAACTGATTGCCCTCAAGAATCTGGTCGGCAAAGAAGTTGGACAGATCATAAAAGAGCTGCCTATTGAGTCCGCTGGCTCATATGATAAAGTCTGGGAAGCACTAAACCGCAAGTTTCTGCACAAAAAGAATGTCGACTATGAGCGATACACTTTCAACCTAGCTTCACAGGAAAGAGGTGAACAAATGGGTGTATTTGTCACACGTCTGAGACGCTTGGCAAGATACTGTGAGTTTGATAATTTCTCCACCGAAGATGCCCTCTGACTAAGGATCATAGAAGGCTGCCTATCAGAGCCCCTGAGGCGCAAACTGCTAAAGAAAACCTACCCGCTAGAAGAGATTGAAGAAATGACAAGAGTTGAGGATCAAGCCGATGAACACGCAAAGAAGATGGAAGCCGGGAGAAGTGAAAAACGTGAACAGGCATTCAGAATGCAGTCTCGACAAGCGCTTGGACGGTCCTCACCTCAAGTGCGCTCCTCCAGATCCAAGAAACAATACCACTTGTCAAGCAACGCACGCTGAAGCGCGAGGCACACTCAGAAACGATCGGAAAGACAATTGAAATGTTACAGATGCGGCTACTACTTCCCGCATGCAGACGCATGCCCGGCACTAGGACAACAATGTTGGAAATGTGGCAGAAGCAACCATTTCGAAAGCATGTGCGGTACATCACACAAGGATGACCAACGAAGACAGCCCCGGCAACACCACCCCTCGGGCAGTTGTCACCACGTCAGAGCAGTTCAGGATAGACGAGACTCATCCACAGGGTCGTCACAATCCAGCTGTCACTCCTGCCAGACCTGTCAATCTCGACGGTCGTCATCGAGAGAATCCAGCTCCCTCTCACCCATCCCACAAGACCGAAATGAATATATCCACTTTGTGGCTGATCCTGACCGGCTAAAAGAATACCCACGACTAGACATCAGAGTTGGCTCTCATCACACCAAGTTCGTACTGGACAGTGGGGCGTCACTAAACTACATACCTGTAGCAGAATATCAAAGAATGAGGCCGCCTCCCAAACTGGTCGACGCCCATGTGCAAGTATACACATGGATGTCAAAGAAACCACTGCCGTGTCTTGGGAAGTTCGCAACTGATCTATCGTATAGCGATCGCACGATACAAGCCTACATTCACGTGATTGAAGGGCCTGAGACAGACAGTTTGTTAAGCCTGCCCACTGCAGAAAGACTAAAACTGATAGACATACTATACAAAGTGGATGACAGATGAGATGTGTCGTGGCGCTCACTTGGTCCTCTCCTCGGGATGACGCTGATGTTATAGAGGGTTCCCCCTCCCATCCGTCCCCAGCCCGGATTGTGTAAATGACCCTCGGGCTCGGGAGACAGGTGGGTGAGGGACGGGAAGAGGCAGCAGGGATGGACACCTGAAAGAAGACAAGGAGAGAAGATTTAGATGCCACTTCTTTTCTCCCAGAGGCGCTAGATCGCCCCACCGGTGTCCCTTGTGTACCTGCCTGGTTGTTACTCTCCCCTGGTTGGGCGTACCTGGATTCAGAGCTCTGGTCTAGTGCTTGGTCTCGAGGGACGGGGAGTGTCTCCGCCCTCGTGCCGGCGCTCAGGCCGTGAGGGACAAGAAGGTGTTATTGGAGTCTCTTCGTAGGCGCTTCTACTCAAGACCCAGGAATCCTTGGGGTCGAGGAGCGCCGTGGTAGCGGTCCGGAGGGGTGCTTCCTGTTGTGGGTTGAGATAACAAACACTCCTGTCGGTGAACGGAGGGCACTTGTTACCTCTCCGTATGTTGCGGAGTAAACCGGAGCGGGTTCCGGAACCTCCGAGGTCCGATTGGACACGGGACAAGGACAATGCTCTCACCTAGGTTGACGAGGTGCGCCCGCGGAGAGGAGGGCGTTTTACGGAGGTGGAGAGCATAGGACTAGGAACACAAGCGGGTCAGGGGCCGTTGGTCTGCATCGGGTTTCTGAAGCGAATCATTGGCGCCGCCTCCCTGCGTAGTTCCAGCTTTAAACCTGCCGCGCTCACGATCATGTGGGGTTACTCGGAACTGCTATGCTTGTTGTAAATTAAGGCAGAATGTGATTAAGCATTTACTGAAAACATTAATGCTTTCCCTTTAGATCATGTTTTCTTCGTTATGTTGACCGAAGTCCGGACTCCATTTTGTATTGACATGCTGCCATGTGTTCACCACGAGGAGAGTCCGACCTCTGTGTTAGTTGCTCTTGTAATCTGCCTAGCAACAGTTTATAAATAGCTCCCTCTTGTCCATCTGGCGCATGCCCAGACTTGACCACATCTGTTATAATTAGCCTTGCTTGACCATGTGTTTCGCGGGCTCAAGGAGCGTGTTGGCTCCGCCCATGTATTGATTCAGTATCAAGAATGACCATAAATGGTAATGTTCTTCGGCCTTACGTTGTATCCACCCACTATGAGCCCCTCTGTTGTGTATAAAAGGGGACTGTGTACGAATGTTCTTTGTGCTACTCCATGCAATACTGAAGAGTGTTGTGTGGATTGTAGGACCACCCTTAAGGGTTAATAAACCTTGTTTTTGTACTTTGCAGTTTCCGTGCCAACTTCCTTATAGATTCCGTTACAGGAGAGCGAACCCTTGTGTCTTGCGGGCCTAGCTGGGGCCTGTATTCAACAATTGGCGCCCGTCACGTGGGGCTCATCGGCGACTCGGATGCTCGAAGGACTGGTCGCGACGAAGGTGAGGAGTTTGGCCGGGGACGTGATCACTGCCAGCGGCGTCTTAGCCCTGGCATCCCGAGGTTTTTCTTCCTTCCCTTCCGAGCTGACCGTCTGGGTGGCGCCGGTCATCGACTGAGACCTCTTCTGTCGGTCTTGCCGTGAGAGCCGTTTGGGCGATTATGGAGCTTGGCAGTTGGAACCTGGACTCTTGATTGGTAAGAACCGTTGTACGGTACTTGCTCCGAGTTTTTGACGCCTGGGTTGGCTATTTGAGTTTGATTGATGATGACTAGTCATATTTTGAATTTGTCTTTGTGAAAATATATGCGTTGCAACACATATAGGCAGGTAATGTGGAGAGATTTCTCCAGGAGCTGTGTAAACTTTGAACGGCGCAACGATTAAGTGCCATTTTTCCTTATAATATTGCATATTTTGCATTATTCCTAGCATGCCTGCTTTTAGCGCACTCCGTAAGTGGTGCTGCTGTTTGGGTAACCGGTTGAACCTCGAGGAATCTGCTCCAGCTCCCCCAGAGGGGACTCCTAATAGGGATATGTATGTGAAGCATGGTCTTTCTTCCATAATGTACAGCACGCTATGGAGGAAATACACGAGGAAGGATCCTGAGTTGCGATGGCCTTTGTATGGATCGTTTGATATACGTAAGATTGAGTATGTGGAACAGTGTATGTGTAAGCGACGTGCTCGTCAGGATATGTTTGAGTGTGTGCGATTATGGGTGAAGGAAGTGCGTGAGCGAGAGAAACGTGAGAAAGCGCTGTTTGATAAAGAGCAACGGAAGAATGATCATGTGCGAGCGCAGGAAGCGAAGCGTCGGGAGGACAAAGAGCAAACGGACAGACAAGAGAAAGAGCGTAGGCTACAGGTTTCGGGTCAATATGTTGTTCGTCAGCCACTTTATCCTGTCCTTAATAATCCTGATGATGATTTTTATTTACTAGATCGCTCTCCGCCCCCTTATGTTGGCGCATCCGCTCCGCGGCCGCAAGATTCTGGCCCGGCTCCGGGTAAGGTAGACACACGGTCCATGTTATCGGCCGAGCATATGGCTGAGCTTCGGAAACTTTCCCTCCGTGCACTTAAGGGCAAGATGTCTAAGGAGGAGTTGTTCCATACTTGGGGGTCGTGGCAAGATAGAGAGAGGGTGTATTTTCTGTCTCATTTCGCGGATGAAGTAATTGCTGCTTTCCGAAAATATTCTAGTGTCCTTGAGCCTGACGAAGTGTCTTCGGATGCCGGAGCATTACGTAATGGTGTTTTTTCTCCCCCTAAGGCTCCTGAGGCGGCTCGGCGGCTGTTCGCTTTACGGGACGAGGTGCTGGCCCTTAGAGAGAAAGCACGCCAACAAACGGAGGAGGAGAAGCAGTCGGATTCGTCTGCAGCAGGGGGCTACCCATCTACCTCCCAGTCAGATAAGGATGATATAGTGCATGCTAAACCAATGCGAGAGGCGGCGCCTTTGTATGTTCCTCCTAAGGGAGCAGGGACTAGCTCGGATATTAACTCTGCCGATGCAAGGGGATATTTCGTATATAATTGGGTTTACACTCCATGGCATAGGGCCGATGTTATGGCACTAAAGAATGCGTTGCCTGACCCCCGCAAGAATCCAGCGGCCTTCTATGAAGAAGTCGAGGGGGCCTTGAATTCTTGCATTATGACTTTAGCGGATATAGACCTGTTCTTTGGCCTTATCCTACCGCCGGATACGTGGCGCTCTGTCCGAAAGGTAGATGATGCGGTTGCCTTTAAGGCCCGGTGGTCTGACCTTGAGGATGAGGATAGGGAACGGAAGCCTGCACAGAAACCACCCCAGAATATTTTAGATCTCCCTGCGGCTATTGTGGCTAAGTTGAAGACGATTATCCCCCCTAAAAAGATTGACTGGAATATGTTAACTGCATGTAAGCAGAAAGTTGACGAGTCAGTTGCGGACTTCTTTACGCGCTTTGAGGAGACGTTTCATGATTTTAGTGGCCAGTCGCTTACTGACGACACGGGCCGCCACCTTTTCGCGGACAAATATGTGGCTAATCTGCTACCGGCAGTTGCGGCCCGGTTAAAAGCGAGTGAAAGTTCTTGGTCCTCCGCGACACCGACGGCCCTTCTGACTATCGCTCAGTATTATGAGAGTCAGGAGCACGAGGCGAAGGGCCAGGAGGAGAAGAAATCGAAAGATCTCAAAACCAAGGTGATGTTAGCACAAGTATATGGCCCGCCCCGACGGGGTAATAATAATAGAGGAAGGGGCGGATCTTATGGTCCCCCTTCGGGCCGATCTGATTTGAATAGGAACCAGTGTGCGTACTGCAAGCAGTTGGGCCATTGGGCCAGGGATTGCCCAGCGTTGCGTGCTTCGCGTCAGGGGCACACTCCGGGTGGCCCGAGAGGTAGAGGGGGCTTCTCGAACTTTAGAGGGAATCCTAACGATAATGTCCGTTTCGATACTGCCGGGCGGCACCGAGATGGCTCAAATGTTTTTGATCGCCAGCACCAGTATCATGTATCGGACATCGATCAATCGGGATATCATGATTCTCAGCATGCATAGGAATGCGTTGGATGGGGGTCCGAATCAGTTGAGGTGCCGGTCGATCAGACGGGTCCTTATGTATCGGCTGAGGTTTTAGGTTCTACTGATCAGTTCCTAGTGGATACAGGAGCGACACGTAGTGCATTGTCTAGGTACTTGGTTCCGGGGGCTCCCCCATCCGGCTCAATAGTTACATCGGTAGGGTTTGACGGTACACTCTCCCGAAGCCCTCTTTCACAGCCCCTTGCATTTAAAGTTGATTGTTTTTCTGCGCCCTGTCCGTTTCTGCTTGCTCCGTATACACCGGATAACATTATGGGCCTTGATATGTTAAAGTACTTTAGGGCTACAATCCGCTGCTCCCCTGAGGGTGTGAGGGTGATCTTGAATGACAACTACCCCCGGTCTGGGCGGATGTGTACGATATCAGAGGATGCGTTGTTGGCTACCCTCCCCCGAGCTTTATGGGCGACTTCGGACACAGATGTGGGACAAATGGTGATTCCTCCGGTCCACATTAGTGTCCGGGAGGGGGCGGTGCTACCACGCCTCCCGCAGTATCGTATTTCCCAGGAGGGCGAGGAGGCTCTCATACAGATTGTGCAAGACTTGATAGCAGTAGGGGTAGTGGAAGAAGTTCCCTATAATATCTGTAACAGTCCGATTCTCCCAATTTTGAAAAAGGACACGGATGCGAAGGTCTATCGGTTCATAATTGATTTAAGGGAGGTAAACAAGATCGTGATACCTCAGTACCCGGTGGTTTCTGATATCACGACGTTGCTTACCTTGGTCCCGCCTACGGCAACCATGTTCTCAGTGATTGATTTGAAAAATGCCTTCTTTTCCATTCCCATTCACCCTGATAGCCGATTTCTTTTTGGGTTCACATTAAACAATAGATCTTATCGTTTTTGTAGAATTCCCCAAGGCTATACAGAAAGCCCTAGTATTTACAGTCAGGCTTTGAAACGACAGTTGGATTCCTTTGTTTTACTCGAGGGGGTCGCCCTCATTCAATATGTCGACGACATCTTGTTGGCGGCTGACACCCTGGAG
The DNA here is from genome assembly GCF_964204655.1 of Triturus cristatus. Classification (NCBI taxonomy): domain Eukaryota; kingdom Metazoa; phylum Chordata; class Amphibia; order Caudata; family Salamandridae; genus Triturus; species Triturus cristatus. Next base: position 207,694,782 of record NC_140593.1, read on the forward strand.
TTGTGTGAAAAGAGCACGTTATCCCTCCTTTCCTTTTTAGCATCCCACAATCATAAAGTGTCTAGGAAGAAATTGCAATTCTGTAGACCAAAGGTGACTTATTTGGGTCACCTTTTGTCTAAGGAGGGACGTGCACTCACATCAGATCGTATCCAAGTAATTTTGGACACACCGAGACCATCCACGCAGAAGGATGTGCGTGCATTTTTGGGCCTTGTTTCTTTTTGTAGACAGTGGATATTGGGGTTTTCACACATAGCTAAGCCATTACTAGCTCTTTTGACAAAAGACACGCCTATCCCAATCCCTTGGTCAGATGAGTGTGATGCTGCTTTTCAGCAACTGCGACAGGCCCTTTGTTCAGCACCAGTGTTAGGGACCCCTGATTATACAAAACCCTTTTCGTTGTATGTGCATGAGAAAGATGGATGTGCATTGTCAGTCTTAGTACAGATGCACGGCGACAAGCAGCGCCCTTGTGCATACTTTTCGGCTGTGCTTGATCCTGTCGCCCGAGCATTACCAGGGTGTTTTCGCTCGGTAGCGGCGACAGCTGTGTCAATACGCCAAAGTGAAGGAATTGTGTTGTCCCATAAATTGTTGGTGTTAGTTCCCCATGCTGTGGATGCCCTGCTTAATCAAACAAAGACGCAGCATTTGACCAGTGCCCGTTTAACGGGATATGAGCTGACGCTTTTGGCTCCTCATATTACGCTGAAAAGGTGCGTAACGTTAAACCCGGCCACATTGTTGCCATACCCCGAGACCCAGCCTGAGGCGCAGAAAGCGCATGATTGTATTCTTGTGACTGAGGAACAAACAAAGGGTCGTATTGATCTCCAGGATACGCCCTTTCCAGATGTAGATGGAGAACTGTGGGTAGACGGATCATGCCTGAAGCTACCAGATGGTACGACTTCAGCAGCGTATGCAATTACCACATTACACACGATAGTGGAGACAGCACGCATACCACAGAAATCAGCTCAAGCAGCGGAACTGATAGCATTAACACGAGCATGTGAGCTCAGTACAGGATTATGTGTGAATGTTTATACAGATAGCCGCTATGCCTTCGGAGTAGCGCATGACTTCGGCCTACTCTGGAAGGAGAGAGGGTTTTTAACGTCACATGGAGTACAGATAATGCATGGAGAGTTAGTTCATAATCTTTTAACTGCATTGACATACCCAAAGAAAATTTCTATCGTTAAGTGTAGCGCCCATAGGAAAGTAGTTGATAAAGTTGGAGAAGGGAATGCGTTAGCAGACCGGGTAGCACGGGAGACTGCGATGCAGCCCGGCGCTACTGCCATGTATGTAGTAAAGTCACAGGTGGAAAGATGGCGTGATGCGAAGGAGGAAGTGCGAGAAATGCAAAGGACCGCTTCTGATAAAGAGCGGGAGAAATGGGCTAGCGAGGGAGAGTTGGATGATGAGGGTTGTTGGAGAAATAAACAGATGGATAGATGGAAGTTACCCACGGCTTTTGTACAACCTATGGTTCAGATGGCACATGGGCTAGCACATGTTGGAGCTTCCGCAATTGTGAAATTGCTTACCCAAGTCTGGGAGCATCCAGAGATTGCTAGCACGGCAAAGAGGGTGGTGCAGACCTGTATGATCTGCCTGAAGCATAACCCAGGGAAAGGCACTCGAACTCCAGCAGGAGGATTTGCGACGCCCACTGCACCCTTTGAGGTTCTGCAGATGGACTACATCCAGCTTGAGCGCTGTAACAATTTGAAGTATGTTCTAGTAGTGGTCTGCGCCTTCAGTAAATGGGTTGAGGCGTACCCTACGAAAGACAATACTGCAATGACCACGGCGAAGCTACTGCTAAAAGAGTTTTTCCCTCGATACGGCGTCTGTAGACTTCTGTGGAGTGATAATGGCCCTCACTTTGTAGCGGATGTTATAAAGTATGTCTTGAAGGGCCTAGGCATCACCCAGAAGTTCCACGCCGTATTCCACCCCCAGTCTGCAGGACTAGTCGAGAAATATAATGGTACACTGAAGCTTAAGATCGCCAAAATCCAAGCTTCAACGTCTTTGACTTGGCCAGACGCCCTGCCGCTGGCGTTATTGTCAATTAGGTCAGTGCCACATTCTCGAACCGGCCTTACGCCATACGAAATAGTATTCGGACGCCCAATGAACATTTGGGGTCCACCAAGGCCTAAGGCTGTGTATGATGTACCTTGTGTAATGATGAGCGATTATCTGGCACAGTTAACGGATAACTTGGTTTCTATTCATCAACAGGTCCGAGAAGCGCTCCCTGATCGGTCCACCGGCGAAGGACATGGTCTCCGGCCTGGGGATCATGTCATGGTGAAGGTCTTCGACAGAACGAACAGTTTGGAGCCGAGATGGGTCGGACCTGAGCAAGTTCTCCTTGCAACAAGGACGGCAGTACGAGTCTCGAACAGGAAGAATTGGATCCATTCCTTACACTGTCGAAAGGTACCGCCCGGATTGGTGGAGTCTGCCGTGCTGACCGATCAACGAGAAATCCTAGCAGCAGAGACAGGCCGTGCTGCGGAGCCAAACGACACTGAGGAGCTCTTTCCGGACCACACGACTTCTGGAGGAAGGCGATATCATCTTCGACCAAGGAAGTAAGGTTTCCAGTACCGGGACATACTGTCAGAACGGCCCTTGGGTTAGTGAAACGGAGAGCCGATGAGGCAAGGGGGGGGGATCAGCCCTGCATTAGTGTAGCGACACCCGTCTTGGCCCGCTGGTGAAGAAATCAACTGCTGCCCAAGGGGAAGAGTTCTGACAGACTTTTTAGTTTCAGGAAGATATCAGGGTATTGTTTCTTTTGACATGGAGAAGAAGAAAATCCTTTGTGCGTTGGGGTTCATGCTAACAGTAGCTATTGTTGGGATAACCACATGGTTTGTGGAGGAGGTAACTCCTGCTCGGAAAACACTTGTGTTGACAACTCCGGTGCCCGAGGAGCACTACTTTTATACATTACCGTATCAAGAGTTGAAGCATCGACAATCCTATTTGAATAACACTTTCATTCAGATGCTGCATCACACCCACGTTGCTACGAACGCTACGAACTGTTGGATATGTGGGATGATGCCAGCCCATCAGAAGAAAGGAGGTACGCCATTCATACCACTTCCTTTCTCTCATAATGGCTCTTGTAGAGCATGGTACACTTTGCTGTTTGCCACTCGGAAACCGACAGTGGGACGATTGCTTTTTAGACTTAATAGAGAATGCCATCAAGACAAGAATGGGTATCCACAAGCGAATGGGACAATTTGGGAATGGGAAGAGTACCGACCGGACAATGAATCCATTCCCTATATCTTCACGAACACAAGAGACACTGTGGGGAAGGACAAATTCGTAATCCAAGTAGCACAAGCTCAAGCGGACCTGTGTGTCCAGAGTGTGGGTTTTATCCCTGTTGGTGTCAGTGATTGCATAACTGTATTGAACATTGACGGGCTGAACAACAGTACCTTCCTAGCGTCCCATAATACCTACTTTGTGTGTGGAAATAAAGGTTATTACCGTTTGCCGGCTGGGTGGTCTGGGGTATGCTATGTATCATTCCTATTACCTCCTGTATTCCTAGCACCCGCGTCATATCATAAGGATTTGAAACTTTTGAATAATGTGACTGTAAATAGATACAAACGTACTCTATCAATTGATGATGTGGATCAAACCGATACCAGCTTGCAACAGTATATTGATTTTAACTTAGGACTGTTTTTCTTTGTTGGAGCTGCTTTGAACAGTAGGAAGATCCGAAGATTGACAAGAGTGGTAGAAGCTGTGACAAATCAGACTGCTGCCGCTCTTGGGAATCTTACGGAAGAATTACAAATAACTAGGATTGTTGCATTGCAGAATCGTATGGTATTAGATGTAATGCTAGCTGATCGAGGTGGAGCCTGTAAAATTATTGGAAGTAGCTGCTGTGTGTTCATCCCTGATCATACGCCATCCGTTTATAACGCCATTAACAAGCTGCATAAAATAGCAGCTGAAATCCACACAGAAAACGGCACTTGGTCCTTTTCTGGATGGTTTTGGGCGTTGGTTACTGCCTGGGGATGGAAGGTCTTAACTGGTCTCTGCATTATTATAGCAGTTCTGTTCCTTTTCTGTATGTGTATTCAATGTGGACCATTGTGCTGTTCCGTATGCATTTCATTCTGCATTCCAGATAAGAAAGCTATTGCCGATGTTGCTCGACAGAAGGGTCTAGCTAAAGAGGTTAAGGGAATGATGATAATTGATATATATGATGATTATTCTTGGAAACCGGATGTCTTCAGTAAATGCTGAAAGGGTCGTCTGTTGTAAATTAAGGCAGAATGTGATTAAGCATTTACTGAAAACATTAATGCTTTCCCTTTAGATCATGTTTTCTTCGTTATGTTGACCGAAGTCCGGACTCCATTTTGTATTGACATGCTGCCATGTGTTCACCACGAGGAGAGTCCGACCTCTGTGTTAGTTGCTCTTGTAATCTGCCTAGCAACAGTTTATAAATAGCTCCCTCTTGTCCATCTGGCGCATGCCCAGACTTGACCATATCTGTTATAATTAGCCTTGCTTGACCATGTGTTTCGCGGGCTCAAGGAGCGTGTTGGCTCCGCCCATGTATTGATTCAGTATCAAGAATGACCATAAATGGTAATGTTCTTCGGCCTTACGTTGTATCCACCCACTATGAGCCCCTCTGTTGTGTATAAAAGGGGACTGTGTATGAATGTTCTTTGTGCTACTCCATGCAATACTGAAGAGTGTTGTGTGGATTGTAGGACCACCCTTAAGGGTTAATAAACCTTGTTTTTGTACTTTGCAGTTTCCGTGCCAACTTCCTTATAGATTCCGTTACAGGAGAGCGAACCCTTGTGTCTTGCGGGCCTAGCTGGGGCCTGTATTCAACATGCTTGACGGGAGTTGTAGTTCCCGCGAGCTTCTCCCTCGGCTCGCGGTCCGCTCCGTCCTGTCCACGCGATCATGACAGCACATCCCCCTTCCCACCGCTTCCACTTGCTGGAGAGGGGCCGGGTTTGTCGGGACAGCGGCGGTGGAAGGCCGCCACTAGGCGATTCGCGTGCACCGCCGTCGCGGGTTCCCAAGAGTTCTCCTCCAGACCATACCCAGTCCATGACAGGAGGTACCACAGCTTGCCCCTGATCAGTTTCGAATCGAGGATCTTCTTCACCAAGTATTCCTGTTCGTGGTGTACCCAGACAGGGTCAGGGGCCTTGCGGACCGGACAAAAAGAAGGTTTCAGCAGGGAGACGTGAAATACGGGGTGTATGCGCAGGTGGTTGGGCAGCTGCAGTTGCACGGCCACGGGGTTCACATGGCGCACCACTGGATATGGTCCGATGTATTTTGGTGTGAAAGCACTGGGTTTCTTGAATCGTATGTGTCTGGTGGACAACCACACCCTATCCCCCTTTTTGTATTCTGGAGGGGCTCGACGATGTTTATCAGCCTGGGCCTTGTACCGTGTTTTGGCTAAGCGCAGGTTGTCCCTAGCTAGTTTGAGGGATGCGTGGATGGTCTTGATTCTGTCTTGTACCTCGGGAAGGTTACTACGTGCCCTCGGGAAAAGGAACGGGAGAAAACGGGGTGGTGCCCTGAAGCAAGGAAAAATGGGGAATGGTGCGTGGAGGAGTGCCTAGAGTTGTTGTACGCTATCTCCGCTACCCAGAGCCAGTCCACCCACGAGTCCTCGGCCTGATCCACATAACAGCGTAGATACTGCTTCAGGGTTTGGTTCAGTCTCTCCGTTTGGCCGTCTGTTTGGGGATGGAAACTGGTGGACAAAGCGGAGTGAATGCCCAGTTCCTCACACCAGACTCTCCAAAAACGGGCGGTGAATTGCGATCCCCTGTCTGATATTATTCCTAGGGGAAGGCCGTGTAGCCTGACCACGTGGACCAACAGTAGCTTAGCCAGAGCTCCGGCTGAGGGCACTTGCTTGCATGCTATAAAATGTCCCATTTTTGTGAGGTAGTCGATGACGACGACTATGGCCGTACAGCCTTGGTCTGTGGGCAGGCCTACCACGAAGTCAATGGAGATGTTTTCCCACGGATACTTCGGGGTCGGAAGAGGCATCAGGAGGCCTTGCGGTTTACGATGGTCGGCCTTCATTTGGGCGCAGACAGCGCATTTTCGTACCCAGGTCAGGATATCGGGGCGAACAGACAGCCACCAGCATTGTCTTAACACTAGCTCCAGTGTTTTGGCCCCTCCCTTGTGACCGGCACAGGGTGCGTCGTGACACCATTCAAAGATAATTTTGCAAAGCCGAAGAGTAGGGAGCAATACTCGAGAGCCACACATGGGAAGGCCATCGTAGAGGCGCCATTCTTTGTGTCGCTTCAACCATGCCGACCAGGCAAACGTTTGTATCCCTTTCCTGATGTTCTGCAGAAACGACTCGGTCTTCAGACTACCCACCACTTGTTCTGGCGACAAAATTGGTTGGTCGGGGATCTCGGCCATGAGGTTAGGGACTTCCTGCCGAGACAAGGCGTCCGCCTTCCGGTTTTGTGCGCCTGGCCGAAAGGTAACGAGAAAGTGGTACTCCGCAAAAAAGAGCATCCATCTTTTTTGGCGGGGCGTGAGATGACGTGCAGAACGGAGGAACTGAAGATTGCGGTGATCAGTGAACACCGTCACCTGATGTTGCGTGCCCAGCAACCAGTGCCGCCATTCAAGGAGCGCTTCTCGTATTGCGACTAATTCCTTTTCGGAGATGGTGTAGTTCAGTTCGGCCGGGCATAGCTTCCGAGACATGAAGGCGACCGGGTGAAGCCGTCCCGTGTCGGGTTGTCGCTGGGACAAGATAGCGCCGACCGCTACGTCGGAGGCATCTGCTTCTACGATAAACGGGAGGTTGGGTTGAGCATGGCGTAAGACGGGAGCGGAGGTGAAGGCTTCCTTGAGCTGTTCAAAAGCCGATTGGGCCTCAGGAGACCAGACGAAGGGAACCCCTTTTCGCGTTAACCGGGTGAGGGGGGTTACCAACTGCGAGAAATGGTGGATGAATCTACGGTAGAAGTTCGAGAAGCCGAGAAAGCTTTGGACCTCTTTCACCGACCTTGGCTGGGGCCACTCCGCTACGGCTTGAACTTTGCGATGGGTCATCACCTGCCCTGCAGGGGTCAACATCACGCCAAGAAATTCCACCGATGTTACATGGAACTCGCATTTCGTGAGTTTACAGAATAGTCGATGGTCTTTCAGGGCTTGTAGAACCGACGTCACGTGGTGTATATGGTCATGTAGGTTGGACGAAAATACGAGGATGTCGTCAATATACACCACGACGTACTTATCCAAGAAGTCTCTCAGCACTTCGTTAAGGAAGAACTGGAAGGCAGCCGGGGCGTTACAGAGCCCGAAGGGCATGACCAGGTATTCATACAGGCCGAACCGGGTTTTGAAGGCTGTCTTCCATTCATCCCCACTTCGTATGCGCACTAGGTGGTATGCTCCTCGGAGGTCCAATTTGGTGTAAATGTTCGCTCCCCGTACCTGTTCCAGGAGCACCGGAATCAGTGGAAGTGGGTATTGATTCTTAACGGTCAGCGCATTGAGAGCACGATAGTCTATGCAACAGCGGAGTTCGCCGTTGGTCTTCGGGATAAAGAAGAGGGGGAACGCCGCTCGGGTTCTGGATGGTCGGATGAAGCCCAGTTTCAGGAATTCGTCCAGGTTTTCACGGAGGTGTTGGGTTTCTGGGCCCGTGAGGGCATAGATTCTGCTGCATGGGATGGTAGCCCCCGGTATCAGGTCGATGCGGCAATCATATTGCCGATGGGGAGGTAATTCTTCGGCTCTTTGTTTGTCGAAGACGTCCGAGTATGGGGAGTACCAGTGTGGAAGAGCGGTGTCTTTTTCGGCAGCCGTGGCCACACGTTGTGGGGGTGTGACGTCGGTTTCCAGGCGCCCTCTCGACGTCTTGCACTGTCGGCGACAGAAGGCGGAGTTGAACCGTATCGAGTTGGTTGCCCACATTATAAGGGGTTCATGCGTTCTCAACCAGGGCAGCCCCAAGATGAGGTTGCAGCGTGGAGCGTGTATGACGTTGCAGGAGAGCCACTCGCCGTGGTCTTCCCCTATGATAACCCATAGAGAAGGGGTTTGATGCGTAATGGGACCTGCGTCCAACTCTTTGCCGTCCACCGCATAAACGAGTTCAGGTTGGTCCTTGAGCAGCAGCGGTATTTCCAGCCTTTCGGCTTCGGTTCTGTCGATGAAGCAACCGGTGGCTCCGGAGTCGACCATAGCGCGAACTAAACGGGGAACGTGGTTCACCTCCACGTACAAGGATACAAAAAAGTGGTTAGGCTCGTTGGTGACGTCGGATTCCATAGAAGGGATCGTCAGGTGGCTTGAAGTGGTCCCCTCCTGAACCTTCAAGCCCTGGGGTTTCCCGGCGTTTCGTCATTGGTAAGGGCAGCCGCTTGGTTGGGGCGAAGGCGTCCGGTCTTGGGACGTACGGGACATTCACGGAGGAAGTGACCTTTCTTGCCGCAATAGAGGCAGAGGCCCTGCTTGCGACGATGGTCTCGCTCGCTGAGGGTCAGGGATGCTCTCACCGTCCCTATGTCCATGGGCTCGGGGCGAGTCGCACCGGGTTCGGAGGTACGGGGAGTGTCGTACGATGCAAGGGGTTTTTCCTTGCGCCTGTGGTCCCCTTTTCGTTCCCTCATCCGATATTCCAAGCGGGAGGCCAATTCGATCATGGCCACGCAGGTGCGGGGTTGTCGGTCGATTTGGGCGATCACGTCCTTCAGTTCTTCCGTAAGCCCTCGGTAGAAGATCGCTGCTTGCTTGGATTCGGGCCAGTCTGTTTCGGCCACCAGGCGTCGAAAGCTGTTGACGTAGCAGAGGAACCCGGTGTTGCCTTGCCGGAGGTCAAGGAGGTCGCCGTCGGCGGAGTAGGTGTCTGCCCGGCGATCAAAGGTCTTTTCGAACTCCATCCAAAAGGAGTCCCAGTCGTACAAGAGGGCGTCATCCCTCCGGACTATCGGAACAGCCCATTGTGCTGCGTCTCCGGCCAGGTAGGAGATGAGGAAAGCTACCCTTGCTTGGTTGGTTAGGAAAAGTTTAGGCTTGCATTGAAAGTGCAGAAGTACCTGGGTCAAGAACACTTGCACCTTCTGTACTTCCCCGTGATAACGCTCAGGGGGAGCCAAGGGCACGTGTGCTGGCATCTCTACTACCACTTGGGGCGTGGGTGAAGGGTGCGTGTTTCCCGCATCAAAGGGGTTTCTCTGAAGGCGGTCAAAGCGGACATGCAACGCTGCCGTTTCCGCCCGAGAGGAGGCCAACTCCACCTGGACTAAGGCCAGAGCGGCGACCATGTCGTCTAACGTGGCCATCTCTATCTCAGCAATATCAGGAGGAGGAAAATCCGTGGGCCAATGATTCTGTCGTGGCGCTCACTTGGTCCTCTCCTCGGGATGACGCTGATGTTATAGAGGGTTCCCCCTCCCATCTGTCCCCAGCCCGGATTGTGTAAATGACCCTCGGGCTCGGGAGACAGGTGGGTGAGGGACGGGAAGAGGCAGCAGGGATGGACACCTGAAAGAAGACAAGGAGAGAAGATTTAGATGCCACTCCTTTTCTCCCAGAGGCGCTAGATCTCCCCACCGGTGTCCCTTGTGTACCTGCCTGGTTGTTACTCTCCCCTGGTTGGGCGTAGCTGGATTCAGAGCTCTGGTCTAGTGCTTGGTCTCGAGGGACGGGGAGTGTCTCCGCCCTCGTGCCGGCGCTCAGGCCGTGAGGGACAAGAAGGTGTTATTGGAGTCCCTTCGTAGGCGCTTCTACTCAAGACCCGGGAATCCGAGGGGTCGAGGAGCGCCTATAGGGAGTATGCCTGGCAAGGAAAACAGTGCGGGTAAAACAGTGCGGGTAGGAGCCCCCTCTAACCACTGGCGGCGCTGCCACTGAAGACCCAGGAATCCTTGGGGTCGAGGAGCGCCGTGGTAGCGGTCCGGAGGGGTGCTTCCTGTTGTGGGTTGAGATAACAAACACTCCTGTCAGTGAACGGAGGGCACTTGTTACCCCTCCGTATGTTGCGGAGTAAACCGGAGCGGGTTCCGGAACCTCCGAGGTCCGATTGGACACGGGACAAGGACAATGCTCTCACCTACGTTGACGAGGTGCGCCCGCGGAGAGGAGGGCGTTTAACGGAGGTGGAGAGCATAGGACTAGGAACACAAGCTGTTCTTTGCTTCGGGAAGCGTGGGTTGGTGATTCTGGCGAGCCGGGTCGTCCGTTGAACAGAACGCGCGGCAGAGGTCTAGGAAGCGGGTCAGGGGCCGTTGGTCTGCATCGGGTTTCTTAAGCGAATCATTGGCGCCGCCTCCCTGCGTAGTTCCGGCTTTAAACCTGCCGCGCTCATGATCACGTGGGGTTACTCGGAACCGCTATGCTTGACGGGAGTTGTAGTTCCCGCAAGCTTCTCCCTCGGCTCGCGGTCCGCTCCGTCCTGTCCACGCGATCATGACAAGATGTCTTTCAAAAGTTCCCCAACCTTTTCCAAGGTCTCGGAAAAATGAAAAACTGCCAAGTCAGACTGCACATCAACGAACAAATCACACCGGTAGCCCAACACCACCGAAAAATCCCATTTCACCTGCAAGAAGCAGTAGAGAAGGAGTTACAAGACCTACTAGAGGCTGACATTATAGAGAGAACGGATGGTCCCACACCATGGGTCTCCCCGGTCGTAGTAGTCCCAAAGAAAGGAGAGACAAGCCAAGTCCGCCTGTGTGTGGACATGAGAGCACCTAACACAGCGATAGAGAGAGAGAGACACCCGGGCCTCCACATCAGCGACATGATCACGTCACTCAACGGAGCAAAAATATTTTCAAAACTAGACCTCAACAAAGGATATCACTAATTAGAGCTGCATGAGCAGTCCAGATACATCACGACGTTCTCAACGCACCTAGGGTTATTCTGGTACAAAAGACTCAGTTTTGGGGTGTCCTCAGCAGCAGAAATATTTCAAGACGCAATTAGAAGAACAATTCATCATGTGCCTCATGTACTAAATTATAGCGATGACATCCTGGTATACGAAGCAACCACTCAAGAACATGACAGAGCGCTAGATCGGGTTTGTCATGCACTGACAGAGGCAAACCTCACACTAAACAAGGACAAATGTGAAGTCTACAAGCCAACGCTGAAGTTTTTTGGACACATATTCTCCGGAAATGGCATGAAGCCAGATCCTGAAAAGGTAGCAGCGCTAAATGACACACCGAGCCCAGAGGACGTTGGCGACGTACGTTTGTTCCTAGGCATGGCCAGCTACTGCTCCAGATATATACCAGACTACGCCACAATAAGTCACCCCCTGAGAACGCTCACCAAACAAGGGCAGCCGTTCCTGTGGTCCACTCATTGTGAAGGGGTGTTCAGAGAGATCAAGAAAGCGGTAGAGTCGGCTAACAACTTAGCCTACTTCAATCCAAAAAAGAAGACAGAAATCACAGTGGACGCCAGCCCAGTGGGGCTAGGAACCATCTTAGCGCAATATGACAGAGAGGAAGACCGACGGCACATTGTAGCATATGCCAGCAGGAGTCTAACAGACACAGAGAGAGCATAGTCCCAGCCAGAAAAGGAAAGTTTGGCTGTCGTATGGGCGTGTGAACATTTCCACATATTCATCTTCGGAAAACACTTCACCCTGGTCACTGACAATCAGCCTCTGATCACAATCTTTGGAAACCCTCGAGCAAAAATGCCACCACGGATAGGGAGATGGGGCCTCAGGCTACAAGAATACACGTACACCATCATACACAAGCCCAGAAAAGCTGAAAACCCTGCCGACTATATGTCCAGACATCTGACCAAGACCAGCCGATGCGAGCAATCGATTGCGGACGAATACATTTACTTCGTGGTAGATCAAACTAGACCCCCTGCAGTTCCGCTCGAAACCATCTGCGAAGCGACACAATCTGACGTCACCCTACAAGAAGTAAAGAGCAGAATACAAACTAACAGCTGGCGACAGGCGCAAACAAAGGGACAAAATGACCAAGAGATGGCAGCGTTCAAGCATGTCCACGAAGAACTGTCCATAGCGACCAATGGTCTCATCCTAAGGGACACGCGAATTGTGATCCCACGACAACTAAGACAAGGGGTCATAAACCTGGCACATGAAGGACACCGGGGCATAGTAGCAATGAAAAGAGCACTCCGCGAAAGAGTCTGGTTGCCAACACTGGACCAAATGGTGGAAACAACACTGAAGGACTGCCCACAATGTCAACTGGTGAGCCGTCCAGATCCCCCTGCACCGCTACAAATGTCTCCACTACCGGAGGGCGTCTGGCAACACGTTGCCATTGATTTCTTTGGGCCATTCAAGTCAGGCCAATATGTGTTGGTCTTCATGGACGAATATTCCAGATTCCCCATTGCACAACTATGCACATCCACGAAAGCATCCAGCGCCATATCAATACTAGAGGAAGTCTTTGCTGCGTGGGGCATTCCTCAAGTGGTGAAATCCGACAATGGGCCCCCATTCAACAGCCACGACTTGGCCGACTTTGCCCAACACCTCAACTTTACACACCGGAAGATCACACCACTATGGCCCCAGGCGAACGGAATGATTGAACGTTTCATGTCCACGATCAAGCAAGCAATACAACAGGCGGAACTCACTCGAAAGAACATCCAGACAGCACTGAACAAGGTACTAAGAGCCTATTGAAACACACCCCACTCCACCACGGGCAAGTGTCCGGCCACCCTCATGCTAGGACGGCCCGCACGCACTAAACTAACAATGATAGGTGTCCCCGCGAGTGAACAATACCCCAACTCTGACCATGAGGAGATTGCAGCCACAGACAGGCTGAAGAAAGAGAAAATGAAGGACTACGCGGATGAACAGCGACATGCCTCTCCCACTGAGATCCGAGAAGGAGATTGACTGACTGCAGATATCACGAAACTCCACTGAAAGTGGTGCAACAGAAAGGAACTATGATCACTGCGGAAACTGACGGAAGACGAGTTACCAGGAATGTGACATACTTCAAGAAGTGCAGCCCGAATGTCAAGGAACTAATGACTGAACTGCGAGTTGAGAAAATAGAACCAGAGACACCGCCCCGCTGCAGTCAGGCACTGATTGAAATCACTGGCGAACATGAGCGAGGCAGTACTGATCATTAATCACGCTCCAAGCGGACCATTAAGAAACCATCTCGCCTGATTGAAGAACTGTAAGGTTGAAACTGTCTTTGCTTTTGTTGGTTCTATTTTTTTTTGTTTACGGGGGGGAGATGTAATGATGCACCCCCACATGAGGGGCACTAGGACCTGCCCGAGGGAGGATGAGGGCGGGCGGAAAGGAAGGGGCCGGGGGCCAGGATCGGCAGTTAGCCGATACCCAGGAGATAGCGAGGTCGACAAATAAAGAGCCTCCAAAGAACCACGAGTATCCGTGTTCCTTTTGTCCACGCAGGACACTACAACAGGGTGGCTTTTCATGTCCTTATAAATATAAGGCACTAAAAGGCACCACCATTGCGTCATAAAAAAGTACGCACCGGTGGTGCAAGGGGCTAGTAAATCTGCCCCAGAATGTTTATCAAGGTGTTTCCGAGGCTGAGTCTGGCAGTGTAGAGTTATAAGAAGATTGAGATCAAGTGGACGAAGCATTAATAGAGAAATACACTTTTACTTGTTGGTTTACCATCTATGATTATCTTCTACATATGTGTCTCAAAGGAGCACACAATTCAAATCTTATCAAGGTAAGAAACAACTAAAATAATTACTAAATTCATTGTTAGTGCAAGAAACGGCATTAAATCTTGAAAGCAATACAGAATAGCAGTGAACATCTGTTAGGTAGGTTTAACACCCAGGCAAGAATAGCAGGACAACTTCAGCTTTTATCAATAACTGTTTTAATTTCAATTTTAGTGAACCATTTCTCGATTTGTTTTTTCTGTCAACCTTCCTTTCTACCATTAAATAATGCTGAAAATGTAAAAGAGTATTAATTAAAAAGAAACTCTGATTAGGCAGGAAAACAAAAAGTCATGTGCAGTTGAATAAAGCGCGTGCCCTGGTGGCAGAGCATCGTTGCAACCTCTCACACCATTGGGTGACATTTGCCATATGTCCTGTGATTGATAGTGAGATTTAATGAGTTCTTACAAGCAATTAAATAATCAGGGGCTCCTGCTGTTACATGGCATAGCCTGAGAGAACAATGACAAATGAGTGAAAACCAGAAACCTAATCAAAGCGACATAGTTCCTCGGGAACGAAATAATATTATCCGCCGGTGCAATCAAAGGACAAAAGAACACAGAGAGGACAGGAGCGAATGAGACGAATGGTGTGTTCCTTTGCACCACCAGGACTGTACATTTCCCATTTATTGAGCCCCATTAAAATGAAAGAAAAGGATGCTTGTTAAATATTTTACAATCGTTATGCATTGTTACGGGTGCGTTGAATTCTTGTTAGGAGTTGAAATGATCTGTGACACCTTATTGATTCAGTTAATTGATTCAGTAATCGCCGTATTGCCATTTAGTTAATTGCCAGGCTGCGTTCAGCCTGCAGATTTAACCAGCACTTCAAGGGGAGAAAACATATCGTTCACTGTACATTAAATATTGTTGCAAGGAACGCATTTACACCTTTCAAACGCTCACCAACTTTTGAGCGTCTTTGCAATGGAAGCGCTGCATGTTTAACGGCGTACTGTAAATGCTATGCTTTGTCAGCCCAACCTTTCGCGTCGAGGGAACGATAAAGGGAGGCATTGAGTTGCAAAATGTTTAGCATATTAACGATACCTTTACATACGTACTCAAAGTGCTGCTATCGGTGTTGGGAATACTTCACTGAGCATCGTGGCTCCAAAAAACAGAAGCGGGAAGATTGTTAGCGGGTTTGCAAATCTGGATAAAAATACATTAAAATGTTGTAAATCTATCTAAAGATGCTTCTAACATCTATTTGTATTTATGCCTACCAGACAACATAGCCAATAGCTAACTGCGCCAGGCTGTGAAAGCAGCTATCTTAAAACAGTTCCCTACTGTATGTGTTAACTGGCACGCGAACTACGAGCGCGGCTCAAACTTGCATTTACCAGAGGATCAACAGTAGCACAGTCAGTGTCACGAGCCGTTGTGCAAAGACCCCCTGGAAACTATGGGGCAGATTTACAATAACTGGCGCATCCCTGCATATCAGCAGGGATGCGCCAGTTATTTTGCGTCACGGCAGATACCTCTTGCGCCTCCATGGATGCGCCGCATTTACAATGCGGAACACCATGGGGCAAGAATAGACAGATGCGTGACGCATCTGCTGCCGTAAAGGTGACGCAGCTCCAGCAAGGCTCGGGGTGCCCCTATGCCTAACATGCTGCGTCAATCCTTACGCCTGCTTCAAGCAGGAGCAGGGTTTTGACGCAGCATGGCCGTAAAAGGGACTGAGTGAAATCTCATAGATTTCACTGAGCCACTTTTAGGAGGCGTTCCTGCACCGGAACGCCCACATGTGGCGCAGGACTTTACAACGTGCCGCATCTCCCTAGATGCATCACGTTTTAAATACCCCGCAGCATGGCACTGGCTAGGCGCCGCCACTGTGTCACAAAAGTGACGCAACGGTGGCGCAAATGTGGCGTACGGGGCTTGTAAACCTGCCCCTATATGAATTATAAAATGTTGTAGCAACAATCAGGGTTCAGTGGACTCCTAAGATGTCTGTGCCGTGGTGCGACTGCACGTGCTGCACACATGGGAACTACGCCCTTGGTGATCAATACATTTGGAAATGTAAAGCTGAGACACCAGATGAGCTACTTTTCTAAAACATCCTTTCTGGTGTATTTTTTGTTGGAGTCTGTTGAAGGGGCCACCTCCAATCTCAAATGTGCGGGAAAATTTTAATTGAATCTTCATTTAATATTCCATATATCTGATTAGCATATTTTTTTAAAGAGATACTTGTAAAAGATACCTCTTTAATGTGCACGTCACCTAAGCTGCATAAACCCTGGCATATTTTACCAACCCAGCTTAGCCATTGGTACTCACTTACTTAATGCTTACTATGGGTATTTGTATTAAGCCTCTTTCACACTTCTAGTTTGTACTTCTAAGAAGTTGGGTTCTTAGTTAAGAGGGGTGGACAACCACTCGAATAAAAAATACTATCCTTGTGGTTGATAAAATTAACCAGTGATTAACCCTCCGGTAGCTTGGTGCAAAGCAGTCAGGCCTAATTTAGAGGCAATGGGTAAATAATTTATTCAGCAAATAAACAGTAATGAAGTGAAAACACAAGGCAAGTAAATTCTAAACCAATTTAAAAAAGTAAAGTACTTTGTGATAAATAAAATGAAATCAAAACAACAAAAATCCAACCCGTTGAACCGGTGATATGAATTTGTAAAGTGCAGGTCAAGAATTGTGTATAACAAATGGAAGTTTCTGTAGCACAAACAGCCAGCTGTTGATGGAGCTTCGCATTGGAGATCTTCACGGACTGTGATGGTCGGTGTGATGTGCTAGTCTCGTGTTGCCGGTCATTGAGGACGGTCAGTGTCAGTGCAAAGAGTGTTGCCAGTCATCACAGGTGGCCGATTCTCACCCCAAAGAGGTCACTTCAGGGTCGCAAGAACACCAAAACCTCTGATTTAACCTTTTCTTCAGGGGGAGTTCAAACTGAAACCTGCCAAGCATCCAGGACCTGGGGAGGCACCTCTTTGGGATCAGGCCTAATTCCAGAAAAGGCCGGCAGGGCTCCGGCAGATCCAGGTCTGTCCAACTGATGCTGTTCAGTTGGGCAGTTGCATGGCAGGCTCTAGAATCTTGTTGAGTCCCTATAGCTCAAACAAGTGGTTAAGCAAGTGACTAACTCACAATTATTTTAAATGTAATCTATAACTATTGTCAGACCTGTCAGCTTGTTTCCCTCCATTTTTGGTGAAATTTGTTTTTTGTTGGCCTTAGGACTCTGTGCACCTTACAAATGATAACCAGTGATAAAGTGCTTGTGCTCACACCCCTAGACAGGGTTAAATTAGTTTACATTTGCTTTTAAGTCCCATATAGGATGGTATGCCATACACGTAGGGCCTAGAATTTAAATGCTGCTAGTTGGCCTGAAGCTGGTATTGTGGCACCTTCCTTAGTAGCACCATAACATGTCCCAGGACAGCCAATGGAGCCTGAATGCAGTTTTGAACTGTCCATTCGACGTGGCAATATAACCCCCTTGCCAAGCCTTAAACTCCTCTTTTATTGCATATATGTCACTCCTAAGATAGGCCCCAGGTATCCCATTGGGCAGGGTGCATTGTATTTAAAAGGTTGGACATGTACTTCTAAGATTTCAATTTCCTGGTATGGAAAAACTCCTAAATTCGTTTTCACTCGACTTCCGGCTTGAGGCGTCAAGATGGCGGTCGCACTCTAAGAGTGCTCGGACCCCCTCAGTCATCCGCCTTCCATCCGTTGTTGTCAGCTGCCATCTCACCTACCTCTCTGTCGGGAGTGATCCGCTGCCTGTCCTGGCTGTGTCCTGGGCCGTTCTGGTACCGCATGGAAGTCCCGACAGCTTTGTTCCCATGGACCGCTGCCGCGGCCACGCGCCAGTAATGGCGGCCGTGTGAGCCCCTGCCGTTTTGTGCCTGCTGCCTGCTTCTCCAGCCACACGTTGGCACTGTCGGGGGCGTGGGGCGGATCGGGTGCCCCTGGACTCCTCTGTGGTTCTCACCGGTGCCCCCGTGGTGCCGAAGGTCTCTGCCTGTGGCTTGGAGGTATCCTCGGAGTCTGGGGTCGGGCTGGCCAGCTCCTTTCGGACCCGAACTGCGGAGCGGAACGGCCTGGTTGTGGCGCCCCCCAGAGACCAGAGTCAGCGCTTGAGGGCCATAGTGGAGCGCTGCCTCTGCCAACGGATTGGCTCACCTGCATATATTAACGGTGAGTTGCGGCAGCTGGGGAGTGCGGAGCTTGGCTGCCACTGTTGGGCAGCGGAGGGGAGAGGAGGACAGTGACTGGGCCAGCCTGGGTGATTGGGGCCTGCTCTGCCTGGTTTTTATATTCCTGCCGGCGGAACGTGGCACGCTGGCGGAGCGAGCCCGGGGGCTTGGGGCTCCTATTAGACATCTCTGGCACACAGGTGGAGGTGCCCTGGCTCCCCTGGTGGTGGTGTTGTGGTGGGGGTACGGCCATCGTATCGGGTGGCTGGGTGGGGAGGTGACCTGGTGCCCCCGCCCCCCGCCATCCTCTGGCTCTTCCTTTGGGCGCCTGGGCCTGCTTTCCGGATAACCTGGCCCGGTCAACTGATCTGTGCGAGGCCTACGTCTGCGAGCTGCCGTGACCCAGCCTCCGCCACATGGTTCGGACCGGGGGCCCTACGTGTATCCTGCCCACCTGCGGTGTCTCTCCAGGCGAGTGGGCATGGGGGGGTTCGGCCACCATGTCGGGTGGCGGTGCGGTGAGGTGCAGTGGTGGACGTGGGTGCCTCCTCCCCCGCTCCTTCTCCTTGACATCCCTGGCGGAGGCCAGCGCTGAGTGTCGTCCAGTGGGCTGGACGGACAGCCCGCCCTGGTTGCACCCTCCCTCTTGCGATGAAGGAAGCCCAGAATTGAGGCGAACTGGGGTCAGGGGTCCGCTCTTTCCCCACCCCCAGTGGGCCCAGTGCCCATAACTGATTTCACTGGTCTGTCCCACCTGTCGAGGTGATGGGCAGGACCCGCGCGCCACAGAGCACGGTCCCTCCCACCCAAAGGAAAATGGACCAGTTCACCATGGCGGATCGGGACCCGGGCGGGGGGGCACCTGTCGTGCCTGGGGTCGTGGGGGGCGATCTTTCCACCATCCTTCAGGCGATCAGCGAGTGGCAGGCCTCGGTGGAGGACAAGATTGGGGAGGTGAAGGTGGATGTGTCCCTCATCCGCCAAGATCTGCGCAACGCAATGGCACTCATCACGGAGGCAGAGTCCCGTCTTTCTACCACGGAGGATGATATCATCCAAATTAAAACCCAGGTGGCCCGCCTCCAAACCCAGACCTCGGAGCTCCACCGCTGGGAAGAGGTGCGGAAAATAGATCGTGACGGAATACCTACGCCTTCTTGGCTTTCCAGAGGGAGTGGAGCAGGGTCACACTGATACATTCGTGGAGACCTGGGTACGCTCCTGGATGCCAAAAGACTGTCTTTCACCCTGGTTCGCGGTTGAACTAGCTCACCGCTACTTAGCCCCTAGACCGCCACCTGGAGCTCCCGCCCGCCCCATGATCCTTAGGGTATTTAATTTCCGTGACAGGGACACCATCCTTCGGGCGGCCAGGGCACAGGGCTCCTTACAATACCAAAATAATAAAATCATGATTTTCCTGGACTACTCCAAAGGAGTGCAAACCCAGCGCCGCTCCTATGATGAAGTCAAGCAAAAGCTTTGCTCCATCGTTCTCCAATATGGACTCCTTTTCCCGGCACGACTTAAGGTTATTTTCCAGGACAACACATTTTTCTTTGACACACCCCAAGCGGCCTGGGCCTGGCTCACGCAGGAACGTCCCCTCTTGAAGGGACCGGCTCCCTCTCCTTCCCGTCGGGGAGCCACGCAGCAGCACCCAGCCCCGCCTAAGCCCCAGCGCCGCCGGACCAGATCCCGCAAGAAGAACGATGGTCGGAGGTCAGAATCTCGATCACCAGGTGTTTCCTCTCTTCACCCTCCCTCCCACGCTCTTACCCCGAGGCCCGCTTCTCCCAGTCCGGCTGCTTCATCGCTCGCCCTGAGCGATAGTCCTGGGCCTTCTGGGACCCTGCAATGTGAGTTGTTGGGCTTCGATCTGTCCCGGAGCCCCGAGATCTGTGGATTCAGTGATGAGGGAGAGGATTGAACAGGGCCACTTCCTAGAACATTGTTTCGGGCCTTCTGGTAGCACCTACGGGGTCCCTGGACTGGACGATTCCATTTTAGGGGGGTTATGCCTTACTGTTGTCTAGACCTTGGTGCCTTACGTTCTACCTTGATTCAGGATTTACTTACCATACTGACCGCACAGTCGCCTTGAATGCTCTGGCAGCTGTTGACAGTCCTTTATCCGGTTACATGGAGGGGGGTCCCTTTCTGCAATGCTCCTGTTCACGCCAAGCGTTTAATCTTCGTCCTTAGCCTCACTGTGAGGTTGTTAGTTTAATTTGTTTCCTTCTTCGGGGTGACAGATGCTTCCTTCTAAGAAGTATAGGGTGGGGGTGTTGGGGGGTTGGGGAGGGGTAGAAGACCGTTGTCTCCCATCAATTTGTTGTATTTGGCCGCCTACGGGTCGTGGGGGGCGATCTTTCCACCATCCTTCAGGCGATCAGCGAGTGGCAGGCCTCGGTGGAGGACAAGATTGGGGAGGTGAAGGTGGATGTGTCCCTCATCCGCCAAGATCTGCGCAACGCAACGGCACTCATCACGGAGGCAGAGTCCCGTCTTTCTACCATGGAGGATGATATCATCCAAATTAAAACCCAGGTGGCCCGCCTCCAGTCCCAGACCTCGGAGCTCCACCGCCGGGAAGAGGATGCGGAAAATAGATCGCGACGGAATACCTACGCCTTCTTGGCTTTCCCGAGGGAGTGGAGCAGGGTCACGCTGATACATTCGTGGAGACCTGGGTACGCTCCTGGATGCCAAAAGACTGTCTTTCACCCTGGTTCGCGGTTGAACTAGCTCACCGCTATTTAGCCCCCAGACCGCCACCTGGAGCTCCCGCCCGCCCCATGATCCTTAGGGTATTTAATTTCCGTGACAGGGACACCATCCTTCGGGCGGCCAGGGCACAGGGCGCCTTACAATACCAAAATAATAAAATCATGATTTTCCTGGACTACTCCAAAGGAGTGCAAACCCAGCGCCGCTCCTATGATGAAGTCAAGCAAAAGCTTTGCTCCATCGTTCTCCAATATGGACTCCTTTTCCCGGCACGACTTAAGGTTATTTTCCAGGACAAGACATTTTTCTTTGACACACCCCAAGCGGCCTGGGCCTGGCTCACACAGGAACGTCCCCTCTTGAAGGGACCGGCTCCCTCTCCTTCCCGTCGGGGAGCCACGCAGCAGCACCCAGCCCCGCCTAAGCCCCAGCGCCGCCGGACCAGATCCCGCAAGAAGAACGATGGTCGGAGGTCAGAATCTCGATCACCAGGTGTTTCCTCTCTTCACCCTCCCTCCCACGCTCTGACCCCGAGGCCCGCTTCTCCCAGTCCGGCTGCTTCATCGCTCGCCCTGAGCGATAGTCCTGGGCCTTCTGGGACCCTGCAATGTGAGTTGTTGGGCTTCGATCTGTCCCGGAGCCCCGAGATCTGTGGATTCAGTGATGAGGGAGAGGATTGAACAGGGCCACTTCCTAGAACATTGTTTCGGGCCTTCTGGTAGCACCTACGGGGTCCCTGGACTGGACGATTCCATTTTAGGGGGGTTATGCCTTACTGTTGTCTAGACCTTGGTGCCTTACGTTCTACCTTGATTCAGGATTTACTTACCATACTGACCGCACAGTCGCCTTGAATGCTCTGGCAGCTGTTGACAGTCCTTTATCCGGTTACATGGAGGGGGGTCCCTTTCTGCAATGCTCCTGTTCACGCCAAGCGTTTAATCTTCGTCCTTAGCCTCACTGTGAGGTTGTTAGTTTAATTTGTTTCCTTCTTCGGGGTGACAGATGCTTCCTTCTAAGAAGTATAGGGTGGGGGTGTTGGGGGGTTGGGGAGGGGGAGAAGACCGTTGTCTCCCATCAATTTGTTGTTTTTAGCCGCCTACGGGCCGCTGTTCCTAGTTGTCTTCGGTAGCTACACACACCTGTCTGCTCTCGATGCGGACACGGGACTCACCGGATCACATACTTCCTATTCCATGTTCTGGACCATGTCAGGTTGTTTCTCACTAGACCTAGGCCTCTTGACACTTACACTCGCATATTTCCACACCACTTACCTCGATGATGCCCATTTTCCATAGGGCCCTCCATTTCCTCTCCTGGAACGTCAACGGCTTACTTGATCGTATTAAACGTACTGCTGTCCTTAGTAGCGCCTGCCGCCATGCACCTGATATTCTGTTTCTGCAAGAGACACACCTCCTTGGCTCACAATGCACCTTTCTCGCTCGATACGGGTTTGACAGGGTCTGGCACTCGGGTTTTACAAGGGGTTCCTGGGGGGTGGCCATTTTGCTCCGACGTTTACCCAGGCCCATGCCGAGGTGGACACGCATGGCCGTTACGTGGCCTTGACGGGTACAATCGAGGGGCAACCCCTGAATCTCTTGTGCACATACATCCCTCCTGCCAATATGGCCTCCGTCCTTTGCCAGCTCACACCGATAATCTCCTCCTTCCCACCTGGGCTGATGGTAGTAGGAGGTGACTTTAATGCCATCCTGCAACCTTCGCATGACACAGCAGGTCCTCCCTCAGCTTCCAGCTTAGCCGCTACAAAACGCCTAGCTGACTGGGCCTCTGCCCTGGGTCTCTGCGATGCCTGGAGGGTGTGGAACCCCCGTAAGGAAGAATACACTCATACTTTGGCAGCCCACCACACTCACTCCCGTATCGACTTATTTCTAATGCCGGCCACAGACTGCCAGCTCTTATACGGGGTCGCTGTACTGCCTAGAGGTATCTCTGACCACTCCCCGGTCTCCCTCCGCCTGGTGTCCCCCTCTTCTGGCACCTATACGGCCTGGCGGATGAACGCCTGGTTCCTGCAGGACGCTGGCATTGTCTCATCCCTTGGGCAGGAAATGGAGCTATATTTCTCCACTAACTCGGGTTCTGTTTCCTCAATGGGAATGTTGTGGAAGGCCAGCAAGGCCGTACTGCGCGGTGTGGCCAGAGGCCTGGTCCACGCGATACGTGTGGAGCGGTCTGCACGGCTCGCGCAGCTGGAGGCCCAGGCGGCGCAGCTGGAGGGAGCCCAAGGTACCAATGACAGCGAGGACTCCGCTCAGCAGCTTAGGCTGCTCCGCGATGAGATTAGCCAGATCTCGATGGAGGCCGCTAAAATGCTTTGGAGCTCCTCGGTGGCGCGCATCTACGGTTGGGGCGATAAAAATGGCAAACTGCTGCACAACTTAGTGTCCTATCCCAAGGTGATCGTATTATTTTGGAGGTTCGGGACGGGGCTGGGGCTCATTATGTCACCGCCCATGCCATTGCCCAAACCTTTGCTGGGTACAACGCGACCCTGTACGCGGCCCAGCCTCCTCTGACCTCTCTTGCGGACCTGCTGGCCAGGACCGACACACACCTGCCATGCCTATCCCAGATCGCCTCAGAGGCTCTTGACCTCCCCTTCACCCCGGATGAGATACATGGGGCTATCTTGCTGTTGCGCTCCGGCAAGACGCCCGGGCCCAACGGCTGCCCCCAAGAATATTATGCGACCTATCGTGACACACTAGTTCCCCATTTAATGGCCCTCTTTAACCATGTGGTAGAGGTGGGATCCTTCTCGATGGAGGCAGACGTGGCCACTATGGTGGTCATCCCAAAGACACACCCACCCTCCCTTGACTGTGCGGCTTACCGCCCTATCTCCCTCATCAATACAGATGTCAAACTTTTCACCACGGTATTGGCCCAACGGCTCCGTCCCCATCTGCATGACCTGGTGCACCCGGACCAGTGCGGTTTCATGTCTGCCCGGGGTACTTGACACTGTATCCGCCACCTCCACCTCGCCCTTGCGCACCACCACCACCTTACCCCATATCTGGCGTTGCTTTTTCTAGATTCCGAAAAAGCATTCGATACGGTGGACTGGTGTTATCTAGAGGACGTGCTGGTGATGATTGGTTTTGGTCCCTTGTTCCGGCGTCAGATCCAAGTCCTCTACTCACATCCCCGAGCTCGGTATCTCATAAATGGGGTGTTGTCCGAGGCGTTCCCCATCCGGAGGGCAACTCGTCAGGGCTGTCCGCTCTCGCCACTCCTATTTGCTCTGGCGATGGAGCCCCTGGCCTCCCTTATCCATCAAGACTCCCTCATTCGAGGTTGGGCCTGGGATCCGAGTTGCACCGATAAATAGCCCTGTTCGCCGATGACGTACTTCTGTTTTTGGCGGACCCGGAGACCTCGGGCCCGCACTGCCTGGCTGCCCTTTTGACCTTTGAACGGGTCTCCGGCCTCAGGCTCAACCCGGCTAAGTCCATGCTGGTCCCCCTGCACCCCTCCCGGGTGTGCTTCGACTGGCAATCGGATATCCCCCTACACAGGCAATCGTTCAAATATCTGGGTGTATGGATCGCCCTGCTCCCAGAGCTCAAGTGGGCCCTGAACATCGCACCCCTGGTCGCCAGAGCCAAGGCGGATCTTAAGAAATGGCAATCCCTCGCTCTCAACCCTCTGGGCCGGAGTGCCCTCTTTAAAATGATGGTCCTCCCCCGTTTCCTATATATCCTCCAAAATACCACCACCCAACTCCAGGGTAGCTGGTTCTGGGAACTGGACGGTGCCTTCACTCGGTTTCTATGGGGAGGTGGGAGGCCGCGAATGTCCCTAGCACATTGTCGTATTCCTCCCTATGATGGGGGTATGGGGAACACTAATCTCCACCTCTACTACCTAGCCACACAGCTAATTGTGGTCCACGACTGGTTCACGGGCGGCTGGTCCGACCTGGCCTATCGAGTGGAACTCCAGCTGATGGACTTTGTGCAGATTCTGGCATACCTCTATGGGAACCAGTGCCACGGGATCTTCCCCCCGTCACTAGGTCGGTGTTCATGACCTGGCGCACAGCCCTGTGCTATGTGCAGTGGGACCGGAAGCTTACCAGGCAGACGCCCTTGTGGAGCGGGGCATGGTTGGGGTGGGTTTCATCTCTCCAGGGCTTCCGCCGATGGGATCTTGTAGGGATCTCGGTATTAGGCGACGTCTGGGCGGGGGACCACATCAGATCCTTTGCAGAATTACAAAAACGACATTCCCTCCTTCCCTCACAATTCTACAAATATCTACAACTCAGGCAAGCCCTCCATGCACACATTCCCTCTCCCATTACCTTTCCGGATTTTAGCCCCCTGGAGGCCCAGGTGTTGATGGGGAACCTTGACAGAGGCGGGGTCTCGCGTATTTACTGTTCCCTTGTGAACAATGGTCCCGCGTCCCTCAACTGACTCTGGGCCCGATGGGAGGGATGGCTGGGTCCCCTGGGGGAGATGAACTGGAGGGATGCTCTTATGCCCCCCAGGACCCTGACAACCTCCTCCAAACTGCGTCTTGTCCAGCTTTATTATCTCCACGTGGCATACCTCACCCCACACATCTGTACAGCTCTCACCTGCGTTCTTCCCCGGCCTGTGCGCGTTGCAGCTATGCCCCAGCAGACTTTTATCACGTGGTCTGGCAGTGTCCCATTCTGGAGCCGTTCTGGAGGGCGGTGGAAACTGAGCTTATGCGAGCCCTGGGTTGGGAGGTCCCTCATGACCCACTACGCCTGCTCCTGGGGGTGTTCGATGGTCTTGATGGGTCCCGAGCGGACAAGCGTCTCCTGGGCATGGCGGTAGCAGTGGCGAAGCGCGACATAGCAACTCTATGGTCCCAGGCCAAGCCGCCTACTGTGAGGCAATTGAGGTATGGGGTGGACTGGTGTGGAGCCCAGGAGGAGCCCCTCTTCGAGGCCCGGGGTTGTCCCAAACTCTTTGGCAGAATTTGGGGCAACTGGTTCAACTTACTGCCCACTTCAGGGGGTCTGGGCTTGTCGGTGAATTACATCATGGTAAACAAAGGTCTAGCTTACTTTATTTGTGTTGGGGGAGTCTCTGTCAGCTCACTGTGATTGTACCTTATCCCGATGATGTGTTTGATTTGCTACCGATTTATTGTTGTGCTAAAAATGAAATAAAGTTGATTATCAAAAAAAAAAGAATCGTTTTCACTGCAGTGAGGCCTATCTGTCCCATATGAAACACTGGAATGCCTTATTGCATCTAATACGTGCTAACGTTTGATTGGGAACATACAGCATTTCTTGTTTGATGTCTATGAACTTGGAACTAAATATCCTCTTTAATAGTAAAGTCGAATTTTAAACTACAATTTTGAAAATGTCACTTTTACAAAGTTGGCATATTCCTGCCCTTGTCCAATTGGTGCCTCCAGCCGTCTCTGGGTCACATGACTGGGTGTAACTGAGAGTTAGACTTTAGGATTAGGTATGCCTAGATGGTCCATTTCCCAGAATGGGCCATCTGGCGGCAGGATGGGGGCAGTGCTGAGAACATGCAACTGAATAGGCTCTGCTCTGCCTTCACACAAAGGGCTGCCACCTTCACATTGTCTCTGCAGCCAGCTCCAAGCACTTCAACAGGAAACCTCTAGAAACTTCTTCCAACTAAAAAGGAGGCACCAGGTATAAAAATAGGGCCCTCGGAACCACTCCTCAGTTCATTTTCTGGCCCTGCGGATATACTATCAGTGGCCTGTTGTGTAATCCACAAGACTGCTTTGCTGCACCTGGAAGGGCTGCCTTGCTCCTTGGAGACTACCTTTATTCCTTAGAAATCGTGTTGTTTGAGTCCTGCTTCTTCACCTGAACCCTGTTCGGGCTGGACTGTTCCCATGAGGCACAGGGTCAGACTGATTTGCATATGGCCATGTCTGAACTGGGGTGGTGGAGTGAGCTAAAGAATGATGATGGATTAAACCCAGATCAGTTGACTGGGGGTGAGTGCTTGCAATGTTCAACACTCCGTCCATCATTTCCTTTGGTTTTGCTTTGTTCGCCATAAGTTGGCAGTGTATGCTCAGACGTGAGTCCCTTGCTCACTTTGCCACTGGATTCAAGCAAGCCTGGCTGAAAACGGCTGAAATGCCAGAAACCGGTCCTAGGAAGCTTGTTTCCGGTCCAGGGAAGACATGGCTTGGCAGTTTGGGCTGGACTGTTCCCATGAGGCACAGGGTCAGACTGATTTGCATATGGCCATGTCTGAGCTGGGGTGGCAGAGTGGCTAAAGAACGGTGGTGGATTAAACCCAGATCAGTTGACTGGGGGTGAGTGCTCGCAATGTTCAACACTCCGTCCCTCATTTCCTTTGGTTTTGCTTTGTTCGCCATAAGTTGGCAGGGTATGCTCAGACGTGAGTCCCTTGCTCACTTTGCCACTGGATTCAAGCAAGCCTGGCTGAAGACGGCTGAAATGCCAGAAACCGGTCCTAGGAAGCTTGTTTCCGGTCCAGGGAAGACATGGCTTGGCAGTTCGGGCTGGACTGTTCCCATGAGGCACAGGGTCAGACTGATTTGCATATGGCCATGTCTGAGCTGGGGTGGCAGAGTGGGCTAAAGAACGGTGGTGGATTAAACCCAGATCAGTTGACTGGGGGTGAGTGCTTGCAATGTTCAACACTCCGTCCATCATTTCCTTTGGTTTTGCTTTGTTCGCCATAAGTTGGCAGGGTATGCTCAGACGTGAGTCCCTTGCTCACTTTGCCACTGGATTCTAGCAAGCCTGGCTGAAGACGGCTGAAATGCCAGAAACCGGTCCTAGGAAGCTTGTTTCCGGTCCAGAGAAGACATGGCTTGGCAGTTCGGGCTGGACTGTTCCCATGAGGCACAGGGTCAGACTGATTTGCATATGGCCATGTCTGAGCTGGGGTGGCAGAGTGGGCTAAAGAACGGTGGTGGATTAAACCCAGATCCGTTGACTGGGGGTGAGTGCTTGTAATGTTCAACACTCTGTCCATCATTTCCTTTGGTTTTGCTTTGTTCGCCATCAGATGGTTGAAGCCTGTTATGTCCCTGTGGCTCTGAACAGGACCAGCAGGCTAGCACTAGGAGTCACTCAGGTAGTGCTGGGTTCAGGTGAAGAAAGCGATACCAAAGGGGATGATGGACGGAGTGCTTGAGCAAATCAAACACTCGCCCCCAGTCAACTGATCTGGGTTTAATCCATCATCATTCTTTAGCTCACTCCACCACCCCAGTTCAGACATGGCCATATGCAAATCAGTCTGAGCCTGTGCCTCATGGGAACAGTCCAGCCCGAACTGCCAAGCCATGTCTTCCCTTGACCGGAAACAAGCATACTGGGACCGGTTTCGGGTTCATAACCCTCATCCCTCAGTCCTAGGAAGCTTGTTTCCGGTCCAGGGAAGGCATGGCTTGGCAGTTCGGGCTGGACTGTTCCCATGAGGCACAGGGTCAGACTGATTTGCATATGGCCATGTCTGAACTGGGGTGGCAGAGTGGGCTAAGGAACGGTGATAGATCAAACCCAGATCTGTTGACTGGGTGTGAGTGTTTGATTGGTTCTGATGCTCCGTCCATCACCACCCCCTTTTGTACCGCTTTGTTCACCATAAGTTGGCAGGGTATGCTCAGACGTGAGTCCCTTGCTCACTTTGTCACTGGATTCAAGCAAGCCTGGCTGAAGACGGCTGAAATGCCAGAAACCGGTCCTAGGAAGCTTGTTTCCGGTCCAGGGAAGGCATGGCTTGGCAGTTCGGGCTGGACTGTTCCCATGAGGCACAGCAGGGTCAGACTGATTTGCATATGGCCATGTCTGAACTGGGGTGGCAGAGTGGGCTAAGGAACGGTGATGGATCAAACCCAGATCTTTTGACTGGGTGTGAGTGTTTGATTGGTTCTGATGCTCCGTCCATCACCACCCCCTTTTGTACCGCTTTGTTCAACCATCTGAGCCAGCACCCGGGCCCATCGGGAATCAGTCTGTGACATGGTGCCACTCAGGTCTGGACCCTTGATTTGGCCTCAGCTGAGCTCTCCTGAAGTGTTTGGGCTCTTAGCGAGCACGAACGAGTCCTTTGGCACCAAAACAAAACCACTAATGTGTGGTTCCGGCAAACCAACCCTTTCTGCTACAGCATCGACCGATCGCGGTGGGCACCCATGAGAAGATCCAGCTGTGACCATCCACGATGCCTGGCAGGATCTTTGTGCTACAGCGACGGCCACACGCGATACCCAACCTGCTTTCGCACTACTTCGACAGTCATCCACGACATTCTCTCTGCTCCATGCTGCCACTTCCAACATAAACGGAACTCTTTGCATTGGACTATGAAGGTAACTCTTTCATCAGGACTAACTTCTGGCCCACGCTCCTTAACAGTAGGCCTGAACTTGTGACTTTCAACCGGTCTCGCACAACAAGACAACTGTGAGTGATGCTTTATGTTTTTGGTGCAATTTTCACGTACATATTTAAAAAATCATAACTCTGGTTCTACTGGTTGATTCTTTTTGTCGTTTTGGTGTCAAAAATATTATCAAGATTGACTCTGTTGTGTTTCCAAATTGGTGTGAGTTTGTTTTGTGCTGTGTTTTCACTTTATTCCTGTTTGAGTGCTGAATACATACTTTACACATTGCCTCTAAGTTAAGCTTGATTGATTTTTGTGCCAAGCTACCCAGGGTTATGGAGACGTCAATATAGTTACTTTTTGTGGCTTACCCTGCCAGGGACTGTGTCTGTTGCTTGTCCAGGGCTAATGCCCTAGTCAATCAACAACCCAATTTTTCACAAGTATAAATTTAGAATTTCAAATGTTTGTGTAGTTTAAGTTTGGTTTGTTTAGAACTAATAAATAGAGTTTTAATAATTTGAACCTGGTGTCAATTATACATTTAATGTATAAATGTAACTTTAGAATGTCTCATATTTGTATAGTTTGTCTGGTTAGTATAAAATGAATAAATACAATAGAATTTCCCTAACTAGAAATTATCCTTAACTATTGTTTTTATTTGTCATTGAATTTGAATGTCTTATATTTTTTAATAAAACTGTTTGAAATCTTTGAGTACAGTGTCATCCAGTGAAGTGCTGTAGAGTACAGTGGCATAGAGTCTCTTACAGTGTAGTGTCGTAAAGTGCAGTGTTG